>NC_090923.1:525385701-526010701 GCF_040938575.1 Ambystoma mexicanum
ATACCAGAATCTCAACTGATTGTCCTAAATCAAAATGGTTTTTACCCTATTTAATAAAAAAAAAATGTTCTCCACTATGGCCGTCAAGGCCTTAAAAATTGTAAAATACCACCCCTGGTATAACACCATTCGAACTGGCCTATCACACGTGGTGGAGCTCCTGAAAAGGACCTTTAGGAGCACCCCAAAAACCCCCCTTCAATACATTTGTGCTATCCTCGAAATTCCCCAAAAAGCAGGTCACAGAGGACCCAGTAACCCCCTTCAACTTCAGAGGGCATTCTAAGTCAAAAAGAATAGAAAACATGAATGGCATTGGAGCATTCAGCTACAAGGCGATGCCTTCTCCTGCCCGCACGTTAGTTTAAAAACCCCACGTAAAATCACTTGCTTCTCATCTCATGACGTTCATCAATACCTCCTTCAATCCCAACACTATTTCTGTAGCTGTAAGGAGCGTTCCTCCACTCACCCTTGTTCATGCCATGCCAGATTACATGCTACAGTCTGTTCTGTTGCACTTATCATTTGAGTGCCATTGCTTTTTTCTTCACTACCACATTTACTAATGCCACCGGCTCTTTCCTTTCCCCGCAATACTTACAAAACCTGCTCATTCATTTCCTGTGTCGTTATAAGTGTTAAATTGGATTACTACACTGCCAGCCTTGCAGAAAAAATCTTCACAGGCTCTAAAAGTGCAGAGTGATGCTGTGTGCAACTCTCAGTATTCTTCAAAAGAATATACATTACTCACGCCATGCGAGCTGCTCACAGGCTACCCGTGAAGGAACGGTTAATTTTAAAATTACAAATGTATGTCTCACACAGCACTAGTATATCTAACTGATGCTGTTACTAGGGTCAGTTCAGCCTGACCCAAACGAAGTCACAATGTCACTCAACTACAAGTCCCATTAACCAAAAGAGATAATGCCAGAGGGCTAAACTTCCCCGTCTTGTTCCCAAACCATGGAGTGCCTCCTCTAGCGAACTTAGAGCAGAACAATCCCTCCTCATTTTTTCACCAAAACCCCTCAAACCTACTTTGTTTAACTATCCCTATCAGTTCCCCCAGCGGTGTCTCTACGCATCCCCCTGTTGCTAAATTTACCTCTATGCTGTGTGTTTACTCAATTTCTACTCTATCCAATGTGAGCTAAATATGCAACTCATCCATTGTAACTACAATATGTAATTATCTATGCTATAACTACAGTCGAAGCTGTGCCAGGTAGCCACTTGTGTATGCCCTTTTCATTGTAATCTGTAAGCCTCTTCTTTGTAACAGCACCACAATGCCTAAAGGCTTCTGTGTCCTCCATGAATTCTAATAAATAAATAACTAAAGGGTTTTTCATGCATTCAAACCTTTCCTTTCTACTAGGAATCGCTAATTTCTTGCCAAACTACAGTAGGCATTACTATTGGATTAATACAGTGCCCCCTCTCTGGGCACTCATGGACAACTCCTCAAAAACAAAAAATAAAACATATGTATCACACAGGAAAATGCCTTTAGGCAATACTGAATATTCCCATACAGAAACCTCTCATAAGCCAATGGAAAGGCGCACTGACTATCAGTAAACAAATGCATTCCTTTATTAAACTCTTGGGCAGCACACAAAAGATGTCTTTTCGTCCACGCCCTTTCATACTTATCAGAATGAATCACTCTTGTTAGTCCATCAGACTCTCCTTGTCAGTCCAATATATATGCCCGCCTTTAAAAATCCAGGACTGGGGGCCCAACTCTGGCCATCCGGCTCCTAAAAACTGGAATGCCCACCCACCAGCACTAAATAATGAAAGAATATTGCATTGCTTTCCTCAACATGCTGAAAGCATTAATGTGCAATCAAGCCCCTTCCTAATCTCATCATGATAGATAGCTAGGCTGGCTACAATAATGCCATCCATGTGCTAATTCTTCTCTTGTCCAATATATTCCTATACCTGCACCATTATATCCTCTGCATTTGCGCCAAAATATGCCCCTGGACTAATGTGCGCCTACACGTTTAATTCACTACCACTGAAAGGTGCCTATTAAAATCATACCACAGCAGACACATCTTCCTCAAAAGACTGCTAAACCAATGCCACACCTATAATCCAAAAAGCCATCTTTGCTACATGGATACACAGTCCCAATGTCTTATCATTAGACCAAAAATCGTTTTTTCTTGCCATATTTCTCCTTGCATTCCAAAACCCAAGTGCCACTTAACCTTTTTAAACACATCTGATCATCCTCTGGGGTTGTCTGCCTATAAAAAACATTCATTTTTTTCTGTTTTGCATAAGTATTCCTTATTTTTAGGTTGACACCTTTTATTCCCAGGTGCCTCTGTGTGTCCTGTGTTTGCATATTGCTGAGCCTACATGTACACTCACTTACTTGCCCCTTGTTCAACAAATTCATTTACATGTAATGCACTTTATAATAACTGCAACATATAAACCACACTCACTTCAGCATTTTCCGGATCACTGAAATAGCCTAACAATTACATCGGCTGTTAGCGTGTCTTCTTACCACATAGAAATAATGTATGTAGTGTTACCGCCCTGCTACAGCATGACCACCATGAGTCTTAATGAAAAAATGCAATGACCCAACCAGATCAGAGCCCTACGATTACCAGCCCTCCCACTGAAATATTCAGCTGCTGTCATCCTTAATAAGTATCCCCTTACCGCAGGGTTATTACATGGGTAAGCTGCAACTACACTTATGAATTTTTCCAATTTCCAAGTGTGGGCATCTTATTCCATAATTCACAACAATGCTCAGAATGATTCTTCACATCTGCGATCTGTATTTCACACATTGTTTCCAAATGAAATAAAGCCTATCTTTTACTGCACTCGCTTGGGAACGATAAATACAGTCTTGCAAGACACGATCATTTTGTTTTTCTTTCAACATGGAGTGATCGCTAAGCTTAGCATTGCTTATCTCAAAGAACTGCCATTGCACATTCGTGTCTAGATAAATCATTGCATTCACTCTCGTAGACCATAATGAAAACACTTTTTTTCTTATATTACTTTAGTCACATCCTGCTTTAAACATTTGTTTTCAATTGCGTGTTTTCAAACAGCTGCTCTGATGTTATTTTTTATGCTACATGAAATATATTCATGTTTTCATCATCCTTTAAATATAAGCTAATTAAAATGTAAAAAAACCAACTATCTTTTAACCCATGACATGCAACCCCAAACAAAACATTCTAACAAAAATAGCCTGTTTCACTTCAACACACATTCTTATTAAGATCTTTTGAATTTAGGGGCAAATACAACCTCGACTAACATTTCACTAGGCTCTGTTTTTGCTTAAAAAACTCATTCAATCATTTCTTGCCACCCATTATCTTACACACCTCACAGGCTCATAGTTCATCATTTTAACTAGACTCTCTTACCCTTTATAATAAAAGGACACTTCTGCACAGTGCATTCCTGGCCAGAAGCCCTCTCATTCGAGCTCTCGCCTTGCTTTAAATAAAAATGAAAACATAATTGCTATTCGTGTGCCGGTCTGCCCACTTCAATTTGCACATAGCAACACTGTTTTAAATCTCAGATGGTTCTTAACTGTGTGCTTTTAAACAGTTTTCTCTGACTTTATATTCAACAATGTTTGTAACACCACATTTCTCTTTAACAAAAACTGTAGACTAAGCACAACATCACTTTTCTTTCTTTGTCTCGTGTTCCCAAAAACACAGTTGGTTTCCTTCAATCTACAAAACAAACATGTCTACACTTTAAAATTCATTTTCTAAAGATGCACTTAGTTTCAAACACACACACAGACTGAAATTCCACAATATCACCCTTCTTAGCTAAACCTTATCAAATCCTTCCTTCACATCTGCACCGTTCCTTTCCCATCAATCACTGTAAATTCAACGCGATTCTCTGTTCTTTCAACTCTGCGCAGTTTCAGTGCCCACACACAACAGCCCCTTTAAATCACTATAACTTTGTCATTTAAATGCAAAACTCTACTGTACTTAGCGCGATTCATCAGTTATCTTGTCTAGAACTAGAAAATCACAATTTTAACTCCATAGTTGCTGGTTTGAATTTTTGTGATGACTTAAAAGTGCACAGTTTTTTACACTTGTCTCAGAACTGTTTGACTCTTTTCATATGCAATCACCACAAATGTGTGTGTCTTAAGTCATAGCATTTTTTTTTCTTCACTCACCTTTCCCACCATTCGTCTCCCGAACCTCGCGATCACCGCCTCCGTTACCTCCTCCTTCAGGTTTTCGTCCTATCAGCTGCCTGTAGGAATGGGAAGGGATATGTTTTTAAAACGGGTCCCTTCAGACCCCGACTGCAGTCTTGGGTCAATTACACTATCATGGTCCACGGGGAGCTTCACAGTCTACTCAGCCGAATTCGTGTCGACATTCAACAGGTGTCTTATTTTAATCAATAATCAATAATCAATAATCAATGGTTTCAAACCATCCTCTGCTACCATGTGTAAACGAGTGCGAGTGGCCCCTGACCGGCCCATAGTGTCAGAGCTCACCCTCGAGTACTTTAAGACGAGATAGCTGCACCTGGAGGTGGAAGGGGTGCATGATTTCTTACTCCAACACCAATCAATAAGGACAACCCAATGGTTCGGCAAGGAGATAGTCAAATTCATCGAGTTTATTTCATGCCAAGCTGGCACAGAGCACAAAACAGAATTGTTGTCAAGTACACAAACTCCAGCCCCCCTCGGCACAAAACAGAGCTCTCCCTTATAGCTAGTCAGAGGGAGAATCTAGCCCCCACCCTCGCTACACATGTCCAGGCAAAACTCCTCGTTGAGCATTCGCTCACCGGGCAATTATTTTTTATCTATGTAAACCTTCAAAAATGAAATACATTCTGGCACACATTCTGGCTTTTTTCCGGGGCTCTGCCCCAAATATGGTTTATACAGCTGGTTCCTTGAGCTAAGTTTCCAGACACGGCTCAATTAACTGTCTGGATTGTGCGCATTTGTCTAATTTCTGAAAGCATGGTAGCCTTGAATGTTTCAACTTTAGTATTACCTCATACTACATGCTCTGCAGCATTTCTTCATTTCACTAATTTTAGCAGCATTGTCATTTACAGGCATTTATAGTAAAAGGCATTGTCAGAGTTCTTTTCTGTCTGTGTATAGGAAAATCTTGATATGCATTATGTACTTTGCCTACTTACTAAACCACAATAACTGCATTTTCGACTTTATAAATATGACACCCTTTAGAATGCTTATATCCCTTATCAATATGAATACTATTTACACATAATTACAATGCTAAACCAGTCTATACAAATGTCTCTGCTTAGCTTTAAGTGGGGAGCTGCCCCCTACTGCATTTAGTTGTTTCTACCTTATCTTCATCTCAGTACCTCCATTACAGGAGGATAGTATCAATATTCCCCTGCATATTGAACAGAGGTCACGGCTGCTGTCAGATACACTGGTGCACACTATTTCCGCAGCTAATCCCACTGGCTGTGCAACAACATTCACAAAAACACTACAAAAAGACCCCAGGTAGGTGTGCACTCGAGTACCCCTGGTACAAACTATCAACAACAACACTACAACCCCTGTGCACCGGTAAGTACAACTGCTAAGTCAGTCATACATTAATTCAATAACAGACATGTAAAGTGTACAAGGGAATGTCAAACATTCAGTTCAATATGTAAAAAACTTTAATTCATCAATAAGACAGCCCAAACTTATTTCAGCAAATCTTCTCTAGTATTAGCACCCTTCATGTGTTTAATAAATATAAACGGACTCCCACAATTATGAAAACAGTCTGACAATTACAAACTCTCAATCATCACACTTCACCTATTCTCATTCATACATAAAGTGCTTAGTGAAAACATTTCCTGTGATATAGCGTAGTCATGTATTATCACAGTCTCAACTGGATTCTCTTGGTGACACACTGTTCTTACTATGATTCACCTACAAGGATTCACACATTGTTCTATACAATTTATAACAAATACACGCATAATAACAATTCCAATATAAGCCTGCCGAACATGTTTCGTTCCTGATTGGCTGGGTGATGAATCACAGGAACTTCTTCAGAGGCTTGTATGTTTTATCTAATACACAGTAGGGTACGAATTTATTTGCAATCCTAATGTCATTCTGCTACCATCAATGTATGGTGTTTGAAATGTAACTTAAAGTTACACTGGTCACTTTCCAATCCAACGGTGCTAATGATGCCTCTTCTTCTCGTGTGGTAGTCACTTTTTCAATTCGCTAGATCTCTGGGTATTAAGCGGGTTATAAATAACCAATTACAATAACAATCCTTATCTCAACAACTGGCTGATCCTGGGATCTAGATGCTCAGAGATGACACTGCCTGTCAATAGAGTCTGTAGCAGATCATCAGCCTGTGGTTTCTAGTCAATGACAAGCAATACCAATTAACTCCAGTCCAATGATTAGGTTTGATTGGAGTGACCCTGGTGACAGACACAGGAAAAATATTTCTACCACTAAAAAGGGATGCAGTTTTTCAATTCAGACTATGGGCCTCATTACACGGATGGCGGTAGGGATTTACCGGTACCGGTAAAATACCGGTACCGGTAAATCCCTACCGCCTTACTACGAGGTCCCTTTGCGGGTTGGGGGATTTAACGCCTGCTTTTTGCAGGCGTTAAAATCCAACCCGCTAAGGGACCTCGGAGCTAATTACGGCACCGCAAAATTGCGGTGCCGTGATTAGCACCTTCCCCATTCCCATAGAGCCCTATGGGGCAGAAATGGGAATGGGGAAGGGCAATGGCGGAAAGGGGATTTACCGCCCCTCCAACCTTGGAATGGGGCGGTAAATCCCCTTTCTGCCAAGGCGGTGCCAGTATTTTACCGGCATGAGCCATGGCGCTAATAGCGCCATGGCTCACCGCCTACCGTGTAATGAGGCCCTATGTCAAATCATGGATTACCCTCAGGCATTGGCTAAAGGGGATCTATGGGCCTCATTACACGGACGGCGGTAAGGGTTAACGGTCACCGTTAATGGCAACGGTGACCGTTAACCCTTACCGCCGTACTACGAGGTCCCTTTGCGGGTTGGAGGATTTAACGCCTGCTTCTTGCAGGCGTTAAAATCCAACCCGCTAAGGGACCTCGGAGCTAATTACGGCACCGCAAAATTGCGGTGCCGTAATTAGCGCCTTCCCCATTTCCATAGAGCCCTATGGGGCAGAAATGGGAATGGGGAAGGGCAATGGCGGAAAGGGGATTTACCGCCCCTCCAACCTTGGGACGGGGCGGTAAATCCCCTTTCCGCCAAGGCAGTGCCGGTATTTTACCGGCATGAGCCATGGCGCTAATAGCGTCATGGCTCACCGCCTACCGTGTAATGAGGCCCTATGTCTTTTAATCACCTATTATAATGTCACCTGTCCTAAAAGTCAAATGGACACGATCTCATACCTAAATCTTGACCTCCAAACATCTACACTAGTAATTAAACATAAAAGAATGCCTCAGCCAAGATATAAATGTGAAACAATAATAAAGGGGGCAAGCCCCCCTTTACACCCAATTAAAACTTCATTCCCACAGCTGCCTTTAATTAAACTATTTAGTCAGCGTAAAACTCCTTACTTTACTCAATACATATTCTCATCAAATACATTACTATTCCCATATTGTTACATGTAGACCGTGACCGTTAGAGGTCAGTGAAGCTACATGAATGTCACCAGCAGAAGCAAGATTGTGAATAAACGAAATAAGGAACTGATGAGAAAAATAGACAGCATTCAGACCTAGCTAGATTGGTGTGGGTGAACAAGGACTGGATACTGCTAAAAGTTATGGGGTTGATGGTGGCCACCATGTTCCTGGTACCCTGGGCACTATACCACCTCACGCACATTATCAATCGCCTTCTAAGCAACTGGAGTTAAGATCAGACAGTTACAAGAACCTTCAGTAGGGGTTTTCCAGGACCCCACTGGAGCTGAAAGAAATGTCAACAGATGCAAGTCAGCTGAGGTGTGGAGCAACTTCAAGCCTCCTATCCACCCCAGGAAGTGGGTCCGTCAACATAGTGAAAAGTCATTCAACTGGAGAGTGTTATATGTGATACATGAGGCCTTGTTGGCATTTGCTCCTTAACTGAAGAACAGAGTAGTGCTGGAGCGCATGGACAATATGATTGCCAAAGCCTATATCAACCACTAGGGGTGCATGAGAACATTATCGTTATCAGCGATAGAAGATCTTTTTGCTGGAGCAGAGGGCAGTCTTTTTTCCACACCACAGTGCACATCCAGAGGCCCTCAACCAAGCAGCAGATAGTTGAGTCTTTCCATCTTCCATCAAAATGACATAATATTCCAGTGCATTCCAGTTGATTTGCAGCACTTTCCGAATCTCAGAAATAGACATATTTGGCACTGAGTTTCAATGCACAGGTAGTCAAGTATTGCAGCAAGAATCCAGATCTGCTAATATGGTGCATGGGTGCTATGCCTCCCCGAACCCCTTTCGATTATCGCCCGAGGAATCAGGAAGTTGATGTGGGTGGAAAGTGATCTGATTATAGTGGCCCCACGGTGGCTGAGGAGAAAATGGTTTCTGCTTGTTTTGAAGCTACTCAGGAACTAGTTCCACCTCTGCTCCTGGCCCCTCTCAGAGGTTCATCGAGTTCATTGACACCTAGAAATTGCGAAGCAAGGGCTTAGGAGCTTAGGGTTGTCTGCAGAGGCAGTGTCACATTCCAGTATGTTAGACCACCCTTGGCCAGTAGGGAGTACTCACATCACTGTAGTTGTTTCCAGTCTTGGTGCAGGGCCCGAGCTTTGAATACGCTGTCTAGTTCCTCTACTGTTATAATTGATTTCTTACTAGAAGGGTTTCAGAAGAATGTAGCTATTTCAACATTAAAAGTCCAAAGGGTGAGGGATATTTGGAGAGGGGACTTGGCCCTCACTTTCAATGTTTTGAAACCCGTACAAAGTCCACTCACCAGATGCCAAGAATACTAACCTGGGCTTCTCGATTCTGAAATCTGCAACATTTTAGGAGTGAGTTCAAACAATAAAGTGTTGGTTTTTTCACAGATTCTTGTGATATCTCTTGTTTCTTTGCATACCTGTCAAATGAAGCTCTTCGGTATATATCCTTATGGGTGAGGTAGGCGAATACGGAGGTGGGGCCAATGCCAAAATTACACCAGGTAATTCCCATTACCTCAGCTGCCATACCTCGCCACCTTACTCACAATCCTCCACACCCTCCATGTGGATTCGAGAGGTCCTCAGGATTTGAGGTGACACTGGAGGAGGAGTTAGTGAAGTGGTCTCTTATCGGCCCATGATGGGGGGATGCTAGAGGGGCAGGGTCACTGATGGAGGGAATAGATTCTGGTGAGGAGGAAGGACCTCATGTGTGAGGAAGGTGGTAAGGCATGCTGAGGTAGAGGAATTCCCGGATGCCATGTTGGCATTCTAAGCACAACGAAAAAAACGTTTCTCGCCTCTAGGTGATTGTGTCAAGGCCCAGAAAAGTTTTCCTCAAGTAATAATGATAAGATGCAAGTGCGTAGGCCGCTTTAGTAATATCTTTGAAAGGGTAAACATTCACTACTGTGCACCCAAAAACACATTGGCCCTCATTACGACCCTGGCGGATTTTTTCCGCCATCGGCGGACTTTTCCGCCATGGCGCAAAGTCCCTTTACGCCATGGCGGATGGCGGACTTACCGCCCCATTCCGAGGTCGGCGGGGCGGTAAGTCCCCATTGACCCATTTACCCTTCCCCATTCCCATTTCGGCCCCATAGGGCTCAATGGGAGTGGGGAAGGTGTTAATTACGCCACCGTACACTACGGTGGCGTAATTAACACCGAGGTCCCATAGCGCCATGGATTTTTACGCCCGCAAAAAGCGGGCGGAAAAATGACCATGGCGCTATGGGAACTCGTAGTTGGCGGTAAGGGGTCGGCGCAGCTAACGCTGGCGCAAACCCCTTAGCGCCAGGGTCCTAATGAGGGCCATTCTGTCTATGCAGGGGTTTGAAAGTGAAGGACAAGTCCATCACATATGTTACAGGAAACGCACTCTACAAGGTATGACACCTATCAGCTCACAAGGGTTCAGTCGACGTTGACTAGAGTTTGTGTTTGTATAAAATGTGTATGTATTTTTTTGCTTGCTCTGTTAATAAATATTCCCCTTAAATTGTTTGACTGTTAATTGGAACATCTCAAAACATGAATTCAATAGAGCACAACCAGATCTGTTTTTTACTATTTTTTTATTAATATTTTGCATGCAATTTGTACCAGTCAAAATATTCCCTCGGTGCAAAATGCATTGAAATAACGTATTTATATTTCTGTATTGATTTATTTTGCTCCAGTGCAGAAACAGTGCAAAATTGCAGCGCTTTAGTGAAATGGCTCCAGGAGAAATGAGTAATATCCGAGAAGCTTCCGTGAAACTTTAAAGCCAGGCATAGCGCATTTATAGACGGTAGTAGTAGCGCCGAAAATGGATTAGATTTTCAGCAGAATTGTGCAGCACTGCCTGAATCTAACATCCAGCGCCACTAAATTATCGCACTCTTATTTCATCTTGAATTTTGTAATTGCCACAGCACGTTGTGTGTCAGGGGCTGCCCATGAACCTTCTACCTGAGCTTAAAAACGAACCTCTGCGGGGTAAATGTCCTTCTCAGAGAGCTCTGAAGACCGCCTGGTAATTCCAAAGCCATAAATAGCTGGCCATGAGCCAAGCTTTGCTTGCCAGCCATGTAAATCACAACGATGGACTGTGCACTGCACAGAGCTATTCACTTAGATACCCGACAGAGCGCGAGCCGAGAATTTAGGAATGTATCGCCTGTCGCCATTAGACTGTGACCCTTTCAGAGTCAACGCGAAAACTGACTTTGTCAATAAAAATAGCGAGCCTTCAACGTCAATGGATGTTAACAGGCGATATATATTCACGAGAACACCGGAAGGGCAGGCGACCCTGGCAGAATCTGCGTTCTGCTCCATTTTGACACCTTATGAAAGACGATGTTGAGCCCAGTGATAGTAGACAAGGTGAAGGAAAGCTGCCAATGTAAACCAAAATCACTAAGGAATGAAACTGGGGCTAATATCTACCTGGCTTCGATTAATCAGAAAGTAAAACAGATGAATGGTTTAAGAAACAATGTACCAGAAATCGCGCTTGGTATAATAGCACCAGACTCGAGTCTGCCACAAGACCACTCTGTTACAAATGTCCGTTCGCTGCACGGTGGGCACACCACTCTGATACAAAAGACCACTCCATGAACCCTCTTCTGTTGAGACATCGACCAGCTGGTGGGGCTCCCCTATGCCTCGTAGAAAACAGCCGGCTGCACAGAAACGACTCTGCTTCGAAAGCACCTCTTTATTGCCACAATACAATTCTACCATGGAGGCGCCGCTCTGCCATAAAGACTTGTATCTGCTACAGCTATAGCAACTAGGAGGGAGATGGCATGTGAGCAGCGACATCCAGCGTGTAGGTGTTGTTGGGTTCCTTATCCACCCATTGACTGCCCATGGTCATACTAATTCCTTTGGCATCTAGTACCTGCCCCTCCCAGGCAAAAATACAACTCCCTGGTATCTTTTTAAGCTAATTTATCAAACAGGAACATCAAACATTGGCGTGACAGGATTGTTTCTAAGCTGCCTGCTGGGAATGAATGACTTACTGCAGCTGTAAAATGGGATACTGGTGTAATAAAAATATCTTAACCAAATGAGCTTGCTGCTCCTTGATTTATATCTGTTAAAATCAAGCAGCACTAAAGCCAACAGTTTTATCTGACTTTCGCATAGTACTCATTCCTGACATGTGGCAACAGAGCTGCAAAGTAATGTGATTTCATTTGGCTATTATATAAGGCAGAGTCTCAAACTTAAAATGTGCTGATCCAAACACGTTTCCTGGGTTCAGGAACATGTTCTGATTAGTGAATGCTATTGATTAGCTTCAAAATGGCACTGCCCATTGCACACCATCATTACATGTTAGTGAGTGAATGAGTTCTTTACAACTAACCATAGATTAAGTGGTCATCACTTAGTTTCTGAATAAGCTGTATCCAGTGAAATATCAAAATGTCTTCTTCATGAATGACCTCTGTTACCTGAATATCTTTGGTAATTATCATTCCAAACATTTTGTGGATGATGGGTAAGAAAAGTCACGATATTGTTTTTTGAAATATAATTATTCATTTGTAACCAGGGTTTGTAACTGTGTTGACTGGGAGATTTGCACAGTGGCAGGTTTCAAAACATTACATACTACCACATCCTGGATTATTTCATAGTTTAATTCAAATGTCTTCTCTGTGTTGTGCCCTCCATTCCTAGACTGTCTAAGCCAGTCATGCCCAACATACAGCCCATGGCCTAGATGCAGACCTTCTGGACATTATTTATGGCCGTCCAAGTCACATTGGTTTATTGATGAAGTGTTGCCTGGCCTAAAGGACGGTTTTGTCTTTGCATCCTGAGGCTGACAGTTTTACTTCTATTCAAAACATGATTTCAATCCACAGTACAAATACATCAAAGTGATAATTACAAGGCAATTTATCACACAGATTAGAGTTAGAAATTACAGCAAGAAGTAGAAATTATACCACAGAATCCTTTTTTTAATTCAAATTTGCATACTGATGCCTCCACCACCTGCTCATCCCTATATGTTATGTTCTGTTAGGAAGATTTATTAAGCTCACATTCACCGGTGGGCATCATGGCGCTGGTGGAGGAGAAAGGACAGCTTAGCTTAGAATCAGCTACTAAAGCATGTAGGCCTTTCTAGACCTAAGGAAGTTTTCCAGATTTTTCAAAAACAGAGGAAGGCCATTCCAGAGCTGAGCAGCGGAAACAGAAAAGGCACGGCCACCAATACGGCAGCGGCGAAACAGAGGAACAACAAGGAGGCCTGCTGTGGCCGAGCGAAGAGAGCGTGAGGGAGAGCAGCGAGAGAATTTTTCACACAGATATTTGGCACCTTGAGCATGCAGGGCGCGATGGAGCAAGCATAGGGATTTAAAAACAATACGCTGGGCAACCAGCAGCCAGTGCAGAGAGCGCAACACCAAAGATATATGTGCATCATAGAGGGATCCAGTGGCAACCCGTGCAGCCATATTTTGGAGTCGTTGAAGCAGCTGAATAAGACCCTTAGGCAGTCCAGCACACTGTATGAGACTTGTGTAGCACATACGCTCCTTCGCTGAAATCAGTTGTGCACCTCTGGCTAAGCCTACACACATCTGTTCTCTGTGACTGCATTTGGGTTGACCACGGGTCATATCCTTGCATTTCCCATAGCCTTTCCAGAACTATTTACAGCAATACGTTTTATTTTCAGATCACCCTGTTTTAGAGACTGGAGTGGGGGATTGAGGTGAAAATGTCTTGTGGCAAATAACAATATACCACCCTAACCATTGGTTTGGAAACAGAGGCAAATCAAAATGCTTTCTTGTAGTAGACTTGAGTTCACTGCATGTAGGCAGGAATTACAGAACTCTCGTCTTTCCTGGGGCCATGTGTAAAGTGTGAGAAGGCCATCCACCCAGTCTTGTTTTTGCTTTAAATTCTGGGCTTTTCTGTTTTCCTGAATTTCAAATGGGAAAGAACAAACTACAGGTCCGGGATGCAAAGGGAAAAAAAGCAGGACTGGGTGGCCTTCTCACGCATGGCCACATAAAACTTGAGAGTTCTGGAATCAGAAGTTGACAATTAAGTGATGTTTTAAGCACTACCTAAAGGCCACAGCTAGTGCCACGGGAAGGGAAGCAAGTAGAGAGATGGGATGTGAGGGGAACATATGCTGCCGGTATTGTTTTCATATTTATCAACCCATTCACCACTCATGGCCATGCTAATTCCTATGGCCATTCTCAACCACTATCTGCCCCATCTAAAAACACCCTTCCCAAAGTATCTCTTTGAGCTAGCTCTATTTTTTTAAGGGGATGTCTCTGTTATTTCTAAGCAGTCTTCTATTAGGTAATGGGGTATTTGTAACTATAAACGAACTCCTGGTGTCTCAATGAAGCACACAACTTATCAGCAATATGTGTGTCCTTTCATCTGTTCCTTGCACGGAATTCCTGTTAACACCAAGCATTCTTTTTTATTATTTTTTATTTACTTGTCTTAATCATTTAACATTTTTACAAGATTTCAAATTCCTTTACTTTCAGTAGATCAGATCCTTCTCTTTAGTCCCATTTGATTCTCTCTTGAAGACGAACTTTCCTGAATTAAAAGTTGGAGCAAAAATACAAGATGTATTTTAGGAAATAGAACATTTTGGGGAATAGTGAAAGAAAGTAACAACAAAGGGAATTGATGTAGATGATGCAACAAATAGAAAGTGCAAAGACGAGAAAGATTCTGAGTAGGAGCTCTCCTCGTTGCATCCTATGTGACGTTTCCCTCGGATGGCGCGGGGGAAAGCTAATAGAGAATTTAGAAAACCGTCTTCTCGCTACGATGGCCATTTTGTTTGTTAAGGGCTAATTTGTTTCTTTCCCCACCATTTTCGTCCCTTGGTTCCTCACTTTCCTTTATGCCCCTGCTCGGACAAGGTTTGTCATAAAGTTTGTGCCACCACTATGGCCAGTGAGGTCTTCTCTCCCCACATCAATCTCGACCACAAAACTTCCTCCTCATGCAAGTCTGTTGTGGAGAAGTTGCGATTCAGGTAGAGCTGCCTTATTTTGTTGGTTCCTGGGCAGGATAGCAGGAGATATGTCACAGTTTCTATCTGCTCTTGATTTTTGCAGTATCAGCACTTATTCGAGTTGAACAGGCCTCTTATGGCCAAGATTTCATTAGTCTCTAGGAGGTTTAGGCATGCCCTTAAGAAGATGTTCCGTAAACCTCTATTAGGGAACTTCTTCATATATTCTGGGGTTTGATTTATCTTCTTTGTGTTAATCGGCAAATTGGATGTTAGTTTGTTTTTTGCCACAGTTTCCAGAGTTTGGATCCAGTCCATTTGCTCCATTTTGTTTTTGATCTTCGTTGGATTCTGCATTCGTTCTACATCTGAGCTGACTATCTCTTTGAGTTTTTCCTTGTTTTTCTGGCCCCATGTGTTTAGCATTTTATTGTGACCTTCCATTTTTTCAGCATTGATTATGCTCAATGTCTCAGGGCGGTTTGGAAGAAGCGTTTTCTTCTATAACATCATGCCGTTTTTGTCGAAAGGATTCGTAAAGCTAATATTTGTGGATATTGTTTGGCATTAGCTAGGCATTGTCATAATACACCCAAGTGTTGACACCATTTGTCAGCTGTTGCCATCTTATGGCCAGTGGCTGGAAAACATCTCTCCCATAGCCTACATAAAAGCCGAAACTCTTGGATTTGCTTTTTGCTATGGGACATCACTCCATAACAGAGACCTCTATCTGAACCAAAGACCAACATTGATATAGTTACAATATCATGATATGTTAATACTATTGTGCTATAGATAACCCTTTCAAAAGAATCAATGCTCAAGAGTTACAACTCTGTGGTTACTATTCTACAGACACCTCTCTGTTATAGGCATCATTCTACTCATGAGAAAAGAAACATTTAAGACTGCCAGGGACTGCAACCTGCTAGTTGACCTATATGTAGGTATCATGTCTGAGGTGGAACTCATTCCTTACAAGGTGCATAGGCCGTCTGCTATTTAATTAGTTCATTGGAAGAGGGAGTAAGGAGTTAAAAGATACATAGAAGTTGCTTTGTTATGTTATATTATTCTGCTTTTATGTTGCATCAAGTTACCACTGTAGTAGTTTCAGAGTGATTGATCCGTGTCCGTGGTGTATTGAGCGCCAGACCTTAATATGCTTGGCGAATAGTGAGGAATGCAAGAGGGGAGGGTGGGAAGATAGAAGGATATTTGGGAAATTGGGCAAAGAAAAGTCCTTTGTGTTAGCATGGATGTGTTGTAACTTCTACATGTTTTTACAAGCTACGCCCCCTTATACATCTATTTTCAGCCACAAATCACTTACTGAATCTCTAATCATTTGGCGCTATCAAGCGTATACTTTTCTCGGATTATTTTTCATGTAGCGGGAACAATGGACAGATGGCATCAGAGCACAATACAATACAAGTATAATGACAAATAAATGAATGTGTAATACACTAACATGTACACTGACTAGAGTCCCCTTTCCTCGAGATTGTGTATGCCCTTGTGACTTTCTAAAATAAGAAAGTCACCTTTTTTCAAAAACCAAAAAGGTGGGCATCGAGAGTATTTTGATAAGAGAGCAGGTTTTGTTGGCACAAGAAAGATCTTCATTTAAGGTTTTCAACCCATGGAAAAGTGGTGTTTCTAACTGGAAAGAGGAAGCACTACATAATGACTGGCTTCCATCTGACACCTTTGCACTTTCACTGAGGGAAGCAGAATAGCCAAGATTTGTTGCTTTATGGTCTAAAGAAGAGGCTTAAAACATTGGCAATAAAAGCCAATAGTTTGGGCTTTTGAAAGCTGTCCATTGCATTTTACAGTTAAAGACATGAATGTATTATGTTGGCCCAGAATGAAAGAATGGGGCTAGCTCAAGAACATGCAAGCTAAAGGAATGGCTATCAATTGGCTGTCATTACTTGAGCTGTTAGTTTCTGCTGTTTGATTAAATACTTCTAATATTTTACATTGGCAGCTGAGGTATGAAGTGTGCAGCTTATACAACCCGCTACAGAGGACTGTAAAATGCTTTCGATCTGTGAACCCCCACAGACTAGCTGAATGCAGTATGGAGTAAGCACTCGGGAGGACTTACAGTTCCTAAATTCACCCTGAACAAGATCCATGACTAGTCCACAATGCACAATTGTTCCTTCACCAACAGTAAATGATGGAAATTAACAGCCAGTGTAATATAATTGAAATATCTCTTAATGAATAAGGTTGAGACCAGGGGCAAAACCAAGAGTTGTCAATGGTGAAGAGAAGATGGAGGGAGTATCAATTATGCCTCTTGCAACCAGGAATAAACAGGTAAAGCACAATTATTTCCTGCTAGCAGCCCAAACTCAGTCTTCATCCAGATCAGCTTTATAAAATCCTTGGCCATCCTTGTCTTATTGCATCCCTTGAATTTACTGATATGTTTAATAACTTCAATAGAGTTGTCCATCAAAGAACTGCAAGTGTATTTGAACATTGGTCCATGGGGATACATAGTTGGTCAATCTGGATTCATTTACAAATTGCACAAATCTTGGCAACAAAAGATATCCCTTTGACGCCCCATATGATATGTTTCATCTCCCTTGGATCTGTAATTTGCACTGCACTGTCCACTGCCATTGTGTCTTCTGGTGCTGAGGCTTGCCAGATTGCAAAACCAGATCTGGATCTGCGGTGGTGAAAAGGAAAATGTGGAGGAGGCTAAAAGAAAGGAGGAAGTATGGTGCAGGTTGCAATGTCAGAAGGTATTCAGGTAGATCATGAAAAAGGAATGACATACATTTTTTTTTGCTTGGCTTTGGTTGCTCTCAGAGGTGGTGCACTGAGGAAGATTTGTTGGTGAACTACTATGGTCACAATTGTGTAGCAGTGGTTGGCTGGTGTTTTGGGCAGTTCTATGCAATTCTTTGAAGTGCAAATGAGGTATGTGTTGCTGTGTGGTGGGCTCATGATGTGCTCAAACAATACCTTGACCTTTGGAAGCCACTATGATATGGGATTGAATAGCCTTTTACCAATCAAAACCAAGTTGTTACATATAGCTCCTGGAGACTGCCCTTGGGTGGTAGTGGTGCACGGTATAAATCAACATAACATAACATATGTGGAAAATCAAAGCTGAAGCATCATAGGACTATAAAATAACCTCTTAGTTCCTTTGTAACACTTGTAAACATTAATTAATACAAGTAATTCATTCAATATACATTCAAATTTTAATTACATTTGAATACATTTTTTCCATTCTTGTAAATTAATTTTGAGTTACAAATGTATCTTGCAAACATTCAAAACCAACACCAGTGCTTTTTAAATCACATTAACCCTTCACCAATGACATAGGGCCTCATTACGAGGTAGGTGGTAAGGGTGCCGGTAATCCCTTACCACCCCATTCCGAGGTCCCTTAGCAGGTCCCTTCCTTAACACCCGGTTTTACCAGGCGTTATGGAAGGGACCCGTTAAGGGACTTCAGAGCTAATAACGGTACCGCAAACTGCGGTACCGTTATTAGCTCCATCCCCATTCCCATTGAGCGCTGTGGGGGATCGAATGAGAATGGGGAATGGTTCTTGGAATGGGGACTTACCGGGTCCTCCAAGGTTGAAATGATCCAGTAAGTCCCTATTTCGGGAACCCGGACCCGGAATGCGGTAAGGGGGTAGCCATGGTGCTATGGTAGCACCATGGCTACCTCCTACCTCGTAATGAGGCCCATAATGTCTGAATAAATAATACAGATTATATATATATATATATATATATATATATATATATATATATATATTTTTGCAATTCATAATGCAACCTAGTAACAGTCTTATGAATTATCTGGTAGCCAAGTTTAGAATAACTGCCCAGAATAGATTCACAATTTCAATCCTGTAAAAAATCATTATGCAGATTGAAACAAAGTATTTTTTCAGTGTCCATATAGTGTTGGGGAAAATGCAGCTCAGATAGTGCCCTAAAAAAGTGTACTGGGAAACGTCTTTCTCGAAGAGCATGAGAGGCACCAATTGCAAAGTATGCCTCCTATTAGATTGCACGACTTGCTCGCTATCAAGATAAAAAGGATGTCTCTTTAAAAAGTGAATTTTACATTACAACCATTTCCAAGGCCTTGCTAATTTAATTTAGAGACATTCTTATCACTGCTGAAGAAATGCTGAGAATTGTGGTTACATGGGAATTTTCCACACTGCAGTGGAAAGATGCCTTATTTTATACTTTAAAGACATACACGTAAATCACACATTTCTTGAACTATTGCCTCATTTTTATCTAAGAACATGCAGAAAAATGCACAGAAAAATTGGAAAAGTGTCCATGTAAAAAGACTCGGCCATGATCTTCAGTGTGTTTCCCACATACCAAAGGATTTAGTAGAACCTAAGGACACATGTTTAGAGCTTTAAGACCTTAGGAAAATCTACTTGTATATTGCAAACCTGTTGTGTGTTCTAAATTATCTTCTTTTGCATATGTTTCATGTTAACAAAAATAATGTGAAAGGATCCTCTGAAAAAGTATAATTCAAGGTCACATTCTATTCCGCATTGCATGCACTTACAATCACTTTGTGTATTATTTAAAACTCAAAAAAGAACAGGCCCAGGCACATTGCTGTTGTTGCTTAGGCTAACTTGAAACTGTTTGAAAAATGGCCTTTCTAAGGCCCAGCCCCAGTTCATCAATGCACCGAACAAGACACAGTGTAGACAGAGCTACTGAGATCTACCGTGTTCCAACTGGTTCTGAAAGCAAAGCCTCATAAAAGCAAGGCCAGACGTTGGTTAATGGATATACTTCAAAGAGTCCTGATAAAATATAGAATTTCAGACTGCCTCATAAAATCCATTAGGGAAAACCACTGTACTGTTATCTGATATTATGTGGGAATGCAATAGAAACCTTGCATGTACATATTTTTCATAACAGGAAAGGAAAGGTGCTGGGCATGTATCAACAGTGGCGAAGTCATCATCTTCTTCATTTACAAAATTGAAGAAAAGACCTTTGTGTGCCTTTCATAATCCAAACTTTAATCCTTTGGAAAATCAAATCTCTGTAAGGAAAGTTGTTAAAAATCCAAACCTTTTTGCAGATTGTAGATAGGAAATATATCTTTCCACCACATACAATCCTTGTGGCGTGTCATGGAAACATTCATTAGAAAAAACACTTATCTCCTGGAATATTTAGCACACTGCGATCTTTAACATCTTGAAATGTGTGCACTGATCTACTGAATCCAATGATAATGATTTTATTAATCTCAAACATTAACATGCAAAGTTACGTCCAGAAAACAAAATTGCCATTTTAACATTAGGAGTTTGTTTACCCATCAAAGGGGTAAAGTAAATTGTAATGTTCCTGCTTAAGCTCAGAGGAAGAGTCAAAAGTATATAATTGCATGAACACAGAACAGGAGAATACATTAACATGGGGAGATGAACATTGAGGATTGTCTGGACACAACTGGAGAGAGGTGTCCAGTGAGCTGAATCCACCTGGATGACTGATCCCCATGCAGACTGGAGACAGAATCTACTGAGAAAGGGTTGACGAGCTCAGCTTGGAAATGTGTTTCCATATAGCCAGCTGGAATGAACATTTGCTGATGGAGAGATTCCAGTGTGAGTGGTACCCTGCAGATTCTCCGTGAAATTAAAAGCTGCATTTTTGAAACTAAGTAGTAATGTTATACATAATGCCCTGTGTCTTCCTTTTACATTGAATATAAATTGGCATTTATTTCCTTAAAGCCCAATGTCTTTTGCATTGAGAGGCGAGATTTAAAACGGAACGCATTTTGGTGCAACTTAAATGCATACTGTTTTGGTAAACTTAAGCACCATTAAATCGAATGCTTGGCTCATGCCGACACACATTTACAAAGTGTATATGCAACACACTATCGCATAATGTATGTTCTTGAAAAATAGTGAAAAGTCTTAAAACATTTCAGTCCCTTAACTTTGAATGCAATTACAGACCCATGTGTAATGTGACAAGGAAAAGATATTTTAACATTGTACATTTTACTGGGCAAGATTACCTCTCCAGCCCAAACTTGTTGAGCTGAAGGAAAACTCAATAGGCGCAGATTGAATGCAATGTAAACACACACACTTGCATTTAAAGCTGCACACACATGCATTTAGAGCAACACACGCACACACACATATATTGAAAGTTATCTGCACATGCTTTTTGAAAACTGGATGACCATATTCTGGAAAGAATGAACACACATCTGTTCACAGAAAAGCGCCCTATTCTGAAAGCATTCTTTTTCTAATTCAAACCTCTGCGAGTCATATTCAAGCTGTCCATTGTCAACATTTAAATTACTTGCACATAGCCAATAAATCTACAACCCCGCACACATACAGGGTAGCTGAATAGAACGGATGTTTGCTATAAAATATTGGTCATTGAAGCAATTTCTCCGATACCATACTTGTATTGATACTGGAGAAAATGAAGTTCTTTTGAATTTATTTTATATTAGTAAATACATGAGCTGGATGAAAGGCAGCGATGTTATCATTAAAGTCAATTTTGATTTCTAGATAGAAGAAAACACAGAAGGGGTGTAGTAGCCTAATGTCTGTTAGAGTATAATTAATGTACATATATTTGACAGTGGAAATGAATGATTGTATGTGAACCAGTAGAGAGATTCATAAAGGCAGGAACACCTTATTTTGCTGACCAATTGTTCATATGTGTATAACATTATAATGATTTACTTGGTAAAGTTGGTTTACTTAATTCTCTGGATGTTTATTGCCCAGAATTGTGGGGTGGGATCGTTTATCAGGAGATATGATAATAGACATTTTGCCCTAGCTGAACCTGTAAATCAATGCTACAAATAATTGTACAATTTTAGCTTTAATGCAGCATCTGCACTTGCTTTATGGTTTTGTGTGATGTTACCATACCAAATGAAAGCGATTCCAACTTGAACTCACAATTAGTCATTGTGCAACATATTATCATGTGAATACATTATCAATGATGCTCTTTGATATTCAAATTATACTTGAATGTGAATACACATTGAGTCTTCCTTCTCAATCTGTTGTAACATCCTCAACATCATAGTGTTATTTCTATGGTAATTACACTCTTTTTATCTCTAGGCAAACTGTATGTAAATAGATTGAAAGCTCAGGTGTCAATATGGGTTGGTAAAGTAGAGTACCTCAAAATGTACCTATAAGCAACAATACAGATTACAGTGTGCATTAATTTCTCCTCTAATGAAAGAATTCAATATGTCAATGCAGAATGCCTCCTACTGACTCATTAATAGACTATAATTGACACCTTATGGTGATGGTTGTATTAACTTCATTACCTATACAAGTTGATTATTTTATGTAGTAGATTTGAGATGGGCATCTGATTTAATACATTACATTACTGGTATAACACAGGGAAAATACGACATAGGATAACGGAGCACAAATCGTGCATCAGAACAAAAAAAGATAACTCCTACGGTGCCACATTTTCTGGAGAAGACCCATTCTGAGAAGGATTTGAGATGGACTGTGATTGAACAGGTTAAGGTCCAGAGGATAGGAAGAAATATTGCCAGTCTCCTCCTACTTAGGGAACAAATATTGATCTTTAGATTAAAGACATACACTCTAGGTTTGAAGGACATCCCTTGGCAGTATCTGTCAACATTGTAACAACACAGAAGGTGTATGAACATGGGTCCACAATAAGGCTGTACGAAAGAAAAAACAGGAATCCTATTGATGAAAGAGACAACGCGTTTTGTGTTTAATGTTTGCCTGAAGTCAGCCTACATGCGTGTTTTTTCATGACATTAGTTGTCTTTTGGAATATATTAACAAATAAGCAAGGAGATCCAGTTTGGGTCACAGGAATAACATGAACCGATTGAGGTGATAAGAGGATGAACAACAGTTCCAGTATAAGCTCAATAGAAGATATGGATTCCGGTTGGAATTTAAGAAGGACATCGGCATTTCAAGATGGCTGTGGGCAGCTACTGGAAATTTCGAGGGTTTTCATGGCTGTCATTTCTTTCTAGACGGAAGCGGCACCTGACTTCCTTCCCTGCACGTATAGAGTACTGTGGAACGTGGATGGGATTCGGAGGGACAGTGCAAACTGACAGGCGCAGAACAAGCAGTATCCAAGCTCGCCTGAAGATAAACAAAAAATACCTAGTTGCGATTTTAATATGACTTACGATTGCGTAACTATCAGCAAGTGTAGTAGACTTTTAAACAGCAAATTGAATGCATGATGATGCAGATAAGTAACAACAAGGAACAACCCGCTGCCTAAAAAACTATTCTGTATGTCTGTTCCTTGTAGATTAAAACAATGGGGAGTTGTTGATTAACTACAAGACATAACCCGACAAGAAGGAGATAGTGTACAAGCTTAACAAATGATGACACAGGTGTCAGCTGTCCAAATAGGTGTGGGTGAGTGGATATATATGACGACTGCAGGCGCATGTTTTAGTGAATGAATAAAACGTTGATCTCGTTAGTAAATGGTTAGAATAGAAGACCCTATAAGTGCCTCTCTTTATTGTCCCTACAGGTGGCAAGTAGAATAACATAAGCAAATAGCAAGATTGTGGACTGTTCTGGCAATACAGTGAATTGAATTGAAGATCTGGAAGCTAACCCAGATGCTTTTTATGCTGAAGAAGGTGGTCAAATAAGCTAAGTGCCACTGAAACAGGTTGACCTGATTGGAATGAGTAGAATCATTTTGAGCCCATCCATGCAAAATTGTGTTTTTTAGAGTAATTCAAAAGAGCAGAGGTGTTATCAGCTCATCGACTGATTTGGGTGTGAGCCTGACATTAGTTGGGTCACAACATATTTTTTACATGTTGTTTGTGCCAGATGAATATTAACACCAGTTAAGAACGAGAGAAAGGTGTGTTTTTGTGTGCAATTAGATGAGCACCTAAGAATGGGCAAAGAGTATTTGCCTTTTTTTTTTAATAGTTTGATTAGTACCTGAATAAAAGTTGGCAGAGGTACCCGTCCAACACTATTCTTTTAATGTTTGAGTACTAACATTGAGGTGATAGCCGGTTAGGGAAAGTTCTTTGTGTCTTTTTTCCTAGGCATGATCAGCACAGGCTAGGTAAAGTCTGTCGATAGAGACAATGTCCTAGTTGCTAGGATACATGAATTTTATATTCCCTCGTTCTTTGTTTGTGATATGACACATTTCAAAACTTTTCTTATGATCTTTTCTCCTGTATGTGGGTGGCAAATAAACTAAGAAACGCACCTGTCTTTTTGGAACTTAACACAGCTTGTGATGTGCCTGTCGATTGTTTCATATTAGTGAATAGCTATTTTATATTTTTTCTACGCTAATATACCGATGTTGTAGGTGAGTATTTTAATTGTGGTTTTGTTTAGGGCTGGTTCCACCTTGCAGTCGCTTAGCAGTCCATAGGATGGAAGGGAAAGTAAAATCGACAACGGATGGAATGCTCCAGTGCCGGACAAAATCTGTGGTCATCCACCAACGTAAAGAACCTTTAAGGAACTATATAATGCCTAAAGTGGAAGAATACACACAACAGAGCTAGGAATTCTCTTCTTTTAACAGTAAAGGAACCGAAAATGCAGGTTTGATACAACTGCCAGATAATCACAATGAGATTCTGGAGCAAAGAATGCTGAGAAACCTGCCATGGAGTAAACTACTCCTAAATAAAATTCAGAATCGTTATGGGAAGATTTAAATGGCAGATACGCCCTTTGTAAAGATTTCAGAAATGTCAGAAATTCACAGTTTGAAGAACACCTAAGAGTCTACTGTATTAAAAGTTGTAGGGAGAGGTAGGTATACCAAGAAAGGGACGCACCCGTATGCATTAATCAGTGTGCATCATCATTCAGAGTGATGGTGACCATCTCCATGATGCAACCTGCTGAAAGCCTAATAGGAAGTAACCTTGCACATTGCTTTTATATGGATACCTAGACATCAGTTCTGCCAGACACTTTGAAACTCCATTACCTAGAAATGGTATGAGAACATTTGTCCATTGTACACTGATTCTTGTGATGCAACATGCTCTTCTTCAGCAAAGGAACGACTTGGCAATCGGGAAAGAGGGCATGATCAAGAGAGCTGTTGAAGATATGCGGCAATCGTGGACAGAAAAGGTGGGGAAACGTCTTTTACATGTGTTCCTGGGCGGCTCTCATTGACATATGAGTTTGATTACTTTCTCCCCAAGCCTCTGACCAATAACGCTTCTGTTACCCGAGGTACAAGTCCCTGCTAACTTAGAGGTGGTTTTCTCCTCCCTCATCACGCCTCACAAGTGTCAATCCTTACCCTGCTTTCTACCTAAGTGTTCGCTGTAAGTTGGATAGTTTATACATAAAGTCAATGAGAGGGTTTTGCAATCTAATCTTGAGAGTTATTGATATTGATATTTTATTTCTATTGCGCTCGTACACAAGTGTTTCAGAGTGCGACAAGGCAAGAGAGGGGAACAGGGGAGAACGAAACAACGATCTTACTAGGCCCAGTGACATTGAGAACGCGCAAGTGCATGGGAGAGGGGAAGGGGAAAAGTGCATGGTAGGGGGTAGAAGTGGAACGTGCGGAGCAAAGGAGGAACAGATAAATAATAACAAATAAATAAATAATAAAGGCAACAAACAAGGGTAGTGCAGCCAGTAAGTGGCAAGTGCTGGGTTTAAGGCAGCAGACAGGGTAGGTCTGATAAGTGTAGGGAGAAAAACGGGGGTGGGTCTGTATGGGTACATATACAGACCTCAGTGCAAGGGGTGGCCCAGAGGCAGTGCGGGAGGGTGGCAGGGTGAGCAGGCACCTGGGCCCAGAGGACAGCAGGTGGCCAGGTGCACAGTGCCAAGAGAGAACAGATCAGGAGGGGAGATGGGGAGCGAAGGCAGAAGCAAAGAGGAAGGTCTTGAGGAGCAGGGAGTGGCAGGGAGGCCGTTCCAGATAGAGGCCCCAGCCGAAGACAGACATCTACCTACAGCACGTTTCTTCGAAAAGCGACTGACCCTGAGGGAGTTAGAGGTAGAGGTAGAGGAGCGAAGAGCTCGAGAGGAGAGGTATTTGCAGAGGGATAGTTGAAGGTATTTTGGATCCAGGCCCCAGAAAGCCTTGTGGACAACGCAGAGGGTTTTGAATTTAATCATTGCATCCACTGGGAGCCAATGGAGAGATTTCAGAGCTGGAGAGATACGATCCCAAGGCTTGAGGCCAAAGACAAGTCTTGCAGTCCTGTTCTGGATTAGTTGCAGAGGTTGGAGAGTAGAGGCAGGTAGATTTAGAAAGAGGCTGTTACAATAGCCCAACCTAGAGAGAACCAGATCTAGGGAGACCATGAGCTTCAGGGGGAAGGTGAGGAAAGGCAGAGTACCTCTGAGGAGGTGCAGTAGGAAGTTTGACTTTTTAGAGACATCAGAGATGTGGGTGGAGAAGGAAAATGTGAAGTCAAAGATGACCCCGAGGTTCTTAGCCTCGCAGCTGGGGGTAGGAGTAGGGCCAAGGAAGGCCGGCCAGAGTAAGGGAAAAGATGGTGAAGGTGGGCTGATGAGGAGGATCTCTGTCCTGCTGGCATTCAGACAAAGATCATTGGCGGCACACCAATCTTGAATGGCAGTTAGGCAATCAGAGATGAGAGAGGGAGAGAAGGTGGCCGAGGGCAGCCTGAAAATGAGTTGAGTGTCTTCAGTGTAGCACAGGAAATGTGAGCAGAAAATGGGAATGCAGTGGGCGAGAGTTGCCAGGTATTGGTTGAAAAGCCAGGGCGAAAGGTTAGACCCCTGGTGAACACCACAGGTAGAGAGGAAGATAGATCATAGGAAGGACCCAAATTGGACCAGGGAGGGTCGGTCAGAGAGGAAAGAAGTCAGCCAGGCCAGAGCCTGAGCAGTGGAACCCAGGTTATCACAGAGACGGTTGAGCAGGATGGTATGGTTGACCGTGTTGAAGGCAAAAGAGAGATCGAGAAGGATGAGGACAGAGGTGGGTGAGCAGATCTTCATGCATGGTCAGGAGAGCCGTTTCCATGCTTCTGGCAGCTCTGAAGCCAGACTGGTGGTCATGGAGACAGCCAACAGAATTGGAATGAAGGTTAAGCTGAGAGATGGCAACTTTTCCAGGAGTTTGCCCAGAAACTGAGTCATGGAAATTGGGCGATAGTTAGCTGGACAAGAAGGATCAGCTGTGGGTTTCTTGAGAAGAGGATGCACAAGGGAGTGCTTCAGAGGAGGGGAGAAAGATCCTGAGGCAAAGGGGTGGTTGCAAAAATCAGCAAGGGCCAGAGCGAAGGTTTAAATGTGGTCCTTGATGGTTTTAGAGGAACTGGGATGAACCTGTTTTGATGAGGCTTTCTTAGATCGGACTTGACTAGCGACCTCATCAAGGTAGAAAAGAGGAAAGGAAGAGAAGGAGGGTGAGGGGGTGACTGAAGGAAGGTCAGCAATCACAGACAGAGAGGTGAGAGGAGGGGGGGTGGAGAAGGTGGACAGGATGCCCTGGGTTTTTTAGATAAAGTGAGAGGCAAGGGCTTTGCAAAGAGCCTGGGAGGCAACAGGAGGGGTAGAGACTGCAGCAGGGGGGGCCAGTTGTTTGCAGATTTCAAAGAGTTCAGCCGAGTTATTAGATCCGCAGAGACATGAGCTTGGATGAGGACTCTCATCTTGGTGAGGACAGAGAGTCGGTATTGCCGTTGGAGCAGGCGACAGGCCAGTTTGTCAGAGGATGAACAAGAAGCCCTCCATTTCCTCTTAGGCACCCTACAGTTACGTTTAAGTGTAGCTAGGTCCGAGTCATACCAGGAATTGCACTGGGCTTTGGACTTCAAACGGATCCTCATGACAGGGGCAAGAGCATCAACAGTATCAGAAATTGAAGAGTAGAGCAGAGACAGGGCTGTGTCAGGATGTGAGACAGCCAGAACTGGACCAGGCGGATGAGAAGGTGGCAGCGAAAGCCTCAACTGACCCACGCTTCATGGGCCAGATGTCCGAGAAGGTAGGTGGCAGTGTTGGGGTAGGCTTGGCTTGGGGGGAAGAAAGGAAGACGTGAGAGAAGAGGAGAGATAGATCGCTCCAGGAGAGAGGAGTGGTCAGAGAGATGAAGAGGGGGAGGTCAGAGGAGATCAAGACATTGAGTGTGTGCCGTGCAGAGTTAGTTGGGCCAGAGGGGAGGATGGACAGGGAGAGGGAGTCACATAGGTCATAAAGAGTACAGAGGAGGAACAAGGAGAGTCTAAATGGATATTGAGGTCACTGAGGAGGAGGAGTTGATTGGTAGAGGCCAGGAGGGAGTAGGAGAAGTCCGCTCACTCAGAAAGAAATTAGATGATTTGACCAGGAGGCCGGTAGATGGTAGCCACAGTAAGAGGATGGGTAGGAGAGAGAGAGAGAGAGCCTACAAACAAGGCATTCAAAAGAGGACTAGGTCTGAGTGGGAATGATAGAGGCAGGAATCCACTCAGGAAAGAACAGGGCTACCCCCCACCGGACCGGGAGGATCTGGGAGCAGAGAGGATCTTGTAGCCATCAGGGAGGAGAGTGTCAAAGCTTGTGACAGAGCTGGCCGTGAACCATGTCTCAGTAAGACCAAGGGCATCAAGGTCTAGTTCTTCAAGGGGGAGCCAGATGTCGGTGGAGTGTTTGACAGCACAGCGAGAGATGAGAGTGGCAATACGAAGAAGGTTGCCAGCCTTAAAGACCTTCCGGTGAGGGGTACAGATCAGAGGTATGTCCTGCGGAGTAGAAAGAGCCCTAGGAGGGGTAGAGGAGGAGGAGAGAGAGCAAGGTAGCCAAGGGGTCAAGCAGGGGACAGCAAGAGATGACAGGAAATTGATGAGGCGAGGGAAGCGCCTATCAAAGGGGAGGAGATTAGCCTGAGGGTCTTGGACCATGACAGTGTCATTAAGGTAAACATTAATGATGACTTTAGAGGAGTCAAAGGAAGCCATGAGAACTTCCCAGCGAGTGCCACCATTAATGGGAGAGGAAGACATAGGACAAAGCATAGAGATCATATAAAGAGTCCATAGATCTGGCAAAGGAACGACAAAGAGGATGTCGGTGAGGGGCTGTCTGGAGGAAGCATTGGAGTAGGTGTCGGCGATAGGAAGACCAGGGTTAGAGGCCAAGATATCCTTTTTGAACTTCTTCCTATCAGATTTAGTGAGAAGTGAAGGATAGACAATGGAGAAGCAGTTGGAAAATATAGGAGAAACAGAAAGCGCCATGGGGATGGAAGCAAGGAGATGATGGAGAAACTGGGGGGGGGGGGCTAAGGCAGGTAGGTGTGGGACAAAAGAGAGTGATGGTGTCACTGGGCTGGCAAGTTACAGAGAAGCAACAGTATACAAGCAAAATACAGAGAATTTAGCAATGGGCAGCAAGATTTGACTTTCTAGCAAAACCCAAAAACAGCAAGATTTCACTTTCTAGCAAAAAGCAAAAACAGCAAGATTTGATGATTTCACTTGAGAGAGTGGAATATCTGAACCTTTATTCAGTATCAGTGATCTAGACCCAAGTAACATGTCCCCCTCCCGCCCCCACAGAAAGAAGGGGGTTCAAGGCTGTGGCGAATCAGCTACGGAAGCTTGCAAAATCTTGTGTAGATTGTATTTACACATTTCTCTCTAAGTTGTCACAATAATGTCTTTAATATTATTGTCAGCATTTCTTTTCATAAAGTCTCTTACTGCCTGATTCATGGAATTATTTGCGTGAAAAAAGCAGATTCGGGCATCTTTCTGCCCGAAAATCCCTGTTTGAAGTATGGGGATTTTCGGGCAGAAAGGCACGCAAATCTTCATTTTTCACGCAAATAATTCCATGAATAAGGCTATTGGTGTTTCTTTTGAATGTTCATGCTCCAGTTCCCAAAATGCAATGCATCTCCTTGTCTCATAATGTCGGATAGACACGTTGGTATTCTCGTTATGTTTCCCAGAAACCCATGGAATGGCTCGAACTAACTCCTAGTGTCTTTTGGACACTTTAGTACTTGATCTACAATTCCCTTTATGCAGTATCAAATCTAATTTGTGCACTTGTACTTGCAGGATATCTTTCTTTTTCGCATTCAAATTGTCTGAAACACACAGAATCATAGCTTCAATGGAAGCCCAGCTGTGGATTCACTAACAAATTAATGAACACTGGGTCCACCTTTCCCTCCCCTGCCTGCATCCCCAGGTTTATTTCTTTGTGTCTCCTCGTTCCATGTCCTTTCAAGTGCACCGTTTATTATAGAGCCTTCTTATGGTATTCATGATATTGTACACTGTTACTGTTCCACTGGTTTCACATCTTTCCTTTGCTTCACGGTAAGTTGTGCACTACACAAAATACAGCAGATACACAAACACACCCTGCCGGCCACATCTCATCATTCACATTCCCATTACCCACCACCTCTTTCTCTCTAATTTGAACCTGCCTTTTTCCAATTGCAGAAAAGTGAAAGGCCTGCAGATGCAATTGGCCCCCAAGTAGAGTCATTCACATCAGGCAAGTTCAAGAGCCATCAAAATGGCAGGGGGTCCTTCGCCCTGTGGCTGTGCGTAATAAGTGGAAGGCGTTGGGGAGAAACAACTAGGGGTTTCCGCCCATTCCCTGATCGCCTGTAACTGACATTTTATGGAAGCACCAATTGCTTCATATGTAGAGTAACTACATATAACTACCCCACTCTTTGCTTAAAGAAGCGTCTGATTTGCAGAGAGTTGGAGCTAGCGGACCGAAGGGCTCTAGCAGGGAGGCATTTGGGTGGGAAAAGAGAGTTGTATGTAGTGGGGTTCCAGGCCCCAGAAAGCCTTGTGGATGATACAGAGGGTCATGAATGTGATCCTTGCAGCAACCAGAATCCAGTGGAGATAAATTAGAGCCGGAGAGTTGTGGTCCCTGAGCTTGAGGCCAAGGATAAGTCGTGCAGTCCTATTCTGGATTAATTGAAGGGGTTAAAGGGAGGGTGAAGGAAGATTGAGGAAGAGGCTGTTACAGTAGTCAAGCCTAGAGAGGAACAGAGCTCTGAAGACATTGAGTTTCTGGGGGAAGGTGAGGAAAGGGAGAATAACTCTGAGAAGGTGCAGCTGATAGTGGAACTTCTTGGTAAGGTCTGTGATGTGAGGAGAGAAGAAGAGAGAGGAATCAAATATGACACCAGGGATTTTTGCCTCACAAGAGGGTGAACGGAGGACACCCATGGAATTTGGCCAGAGGGAGGGCAGGAAGGTGGGAGCTGGAGTCCAATGAAAAGGATCTCAGTCTTACTGGCATTAGGGCACAGATCATTGGCAGAGCACCATGACTGAATAGCAGTCAGACAGTCAGGGATGAGAGAGGAGAAATAGGAGGGAAATTTGAAGGAGAGCTGTGTGTCGTCTGCATAACACTGAAAGTGAGGAGTGAAGGAAGAAGTCAAGTAGGCCAAAGGGGCAAGGTAGATATTGAAAAGCCACAGCGAGAGGATCAAGCCTTGAGGGACACAGCAGGTGGAGAGTGTGATAGGGGAGAGAAAAGGGCCCAGTTCAACCTGGGAAAGTTGGCGATCCCGGATCCACAAGCTTTAGATTGACCGCGCTCGGCTATCATACCGGACCTTTTCACACTCTAAACCTTATTGAAAGTTTGCCTTACGCTCTACCCCTCTGCGAGCATGAGCTACAAACTTTTGCTGTGCCAATTGTTGAATGAGTACAATCCAGAAGACTCTCCAATCAACATGAACATAAACCCTGTTGTTACCTTTAGCTCTACTGAAGAGACAACCCTCCTGAAGAACCAATATTAGGTTGTTGGAGAAACACGTGTCGAGGGAAAGTGCACATGAAGCGAATTCTGTACACTATACAGCTTACTAAAGGGAGGACAAAAACCTAACTATAAATATAAACAAACAATATTCAAGGACACCAAACAGTAAAAATAACGGAACCTAATTCAGGACCCTAAAGTCTTCAAAGAAATCTGAAGCCTTCACTGCACAAACCACACTAAAGGATAAAGGAAAAGGAAGGAAAAAACATCACTGTTGAAGTGATACAATACTGATTACAAGTAATCGTTATGGACCCAAAGGACCCAATCAACACCCTTATTGTGCAATTAACACTAAGGGCAACCTAAACGCTTCAATTGCTTCTATTGAGACTTTGTTTTGAAAAAAAATATTTTTTGAAACCTTGCCCCTACTGTGAACTAACACTAGGGCTTTTCACCCCTTTCTGTGCCAACAACACTAAGGGCATTCTAATCTAATGTTCTTATCTCCTCCAAACAAGAGACTTCTTCCCTTTTGAGAAGTACTAACAAAAACAAAGCCTCATATTGTGTCTGTAAGAATAAATTGCTAATAAAATACATTTGAAACAAATCTCATGCTTTTGTTCGATATATACACTTTTTGACCACTCCAGGTTGTTACAAATTGTTAAAAGGAAATCCCACATCACAAATAGTTTCTGATTTATCTACCCTTATTCAAATTAAAAAATGGCACTCCCGTGGACCTCTTACTGATGATGAGAAGCATTTTCTATTGGTGTCCTGTCCGGTCATACCGACCATGTATTTCCTTCCCAAAATCCATAAAGAGTTTTCACAGTTACCACAAGTCAGACCTATTATGGGTGGCCTGGGATGGGCCACAGAAGGACTTCCACAATCTATAGACACTGCTATCAAAGGCATGGTTCAACATTCTCCCTGCTTATTTGCGAGACACAACACACACCTTACAAATACTTCAATCAATTCAATGGTCTAAACATTATTTGCTAGCAACCTTTGATGTCAAATCTGTGTACACTTCAATTGAGCAGCGCTTGGAGCTTGACACTATAGACTTTACATTCAGGAACCAATCTTCTTCGTACACAGAGCATGTAACAATGATTAAAGAGTTCTTGGCATTTACTCTAGTCCTAATCAGTTCTGTTCAATGGCCAATGTTATGTGCAAACCAAAGGCGTGGCCATGGGGGCTAAGTATGCTCCTTCGTTGGCCAATCTCTTCATGGGATATTTTGAACATCATTACATCTTTACAGCACACCAATTCAATGCTAATATTGTGAAATGGAAAAGATATATCGATGATGTTTTATTGGTTTGGAATGGTACCATGGAATCTTTCCAAGAATTTGCTGAATATTTAAATGTTAACACATTTGGGATAGAATTCTCTGGACACTGCAGTCCCACACAAATTGAATTCCTAGACTTAACTATCAGAGGATACACACACAGACGTTCAGAAAACCCACCCCTGTCAATTCCATTTTGAATGCAACGCGTTGCCATAAACGTGCTGTTATTAATAACATTCCATTTGGGGAATTTCATCGAGCTTGCAAGAATTGTAGCACTCAAGATGCTTATGAGAATGAATGTGTACAGATTAAGGAGCGGTTTCTTAAACGTGGGTATTTAAGACAATGTATCCAGAAAGGTATGCAACGTGCCAATTACATATCACATGATTCTATACTTGCAGTCTCTTAAACTAAAAAACCCACTGACTGTTCTGAAGTGCAAATTATTACGAAGTATGTTCAAAACTCACACATTTTTGTTTCGATTGCTTAACAAACACTGGTACATCTTAAAATTGGATGCAGATTTAAGATCTTATATCACTGATCGACCTAAGTTCATTTTCACGCGTAATCAGACACTCAGAGGTCAGCTTTGTCCTTCTTTTTTTGATCCAAGGACCGAGCGAGTTGAACAACTTTCTTGGTTACCACCTAAACCCAAAGGCTTTTTTAAATGCAGGATTTGTAACTTTTGTACATTTTCAATATGTGCAGACTCTTTCACATGCCATAATGGTCTTTCTATCCAAATACGGGACTTCCTAAACTGTAATTCAAAATATGTGGTTTATGCGATTTTATGTATATGTGGTAAAGTATATGTGGGCTCTACGATTAGGGAACTCAGGATCCGTATCAGAGAACATTTCTCTCATTTAAATCGTTCTGATCCCAAAATGCCACTTGCCATGCATTGGCAGGAACACCATCAAATGGATGATGTCATGAATCTTCGCTTCATTGGGCTAATGCAAGCTCGTGTTCACCCCAGGGGAGGTGACCGGAAAGCATTATTGCACCAGTTGGAAACACGAACCATATGTCATCTCAGGTGCACTTTAGTGGGTCTAAACACAGACATGGAACTACATGTGTGTCTCTAAATGTTGGAGGGATGTGAGCCAGGTTTCCATGTACATGTCACTTAATGAGTATAGATTTGTTGCTAGGAGTAATAGTTACATTTAGCTGTTACCAATTGTGAATGGACCAGATGTTATGAGTGACTACAACATCCAGTTTTGTATATTAGTAGTTAACAGTGCCCGAACTGAATTGAGCTGGAGGCTCTGTGCCTGACCACAAGACCAAATTTAACTTCATTTTTATTTGTATATTTTTTTTTTCATTTTTCTTTTCTTGATTTTTCATTTTCCTACATGGATTCAAGTCTTAATGTCATGTTGTCTCCCTACAGTCTTTCGTGCGCAACGGGCGCTAATTTTTGTACTAGGGTATCTGATTGCTGGATATGCACAGTGTTGCAGTAATAAGGCTAATTATTATGCAGCCCTTGTATCTGGGCGCATGTATACAGTCGCATGTATCATTCAATTTTGCACTTTTCCAATATATTTAGGTCACGGTCATAAGACTATTCATATTATACGCAAGTCGACAAATCACGTGAATTGATTTGCCCAAGACGGCACGGATAAGGAGTTGCATGTAATAGACAGTGCACTTTTTTGATTGGTTCATCGAGTCACGTGAGCGCTAAGGCACATGTAACAAATCACATATTGTTACTTGTGAGGTGCTTTACTTGAATGACATGGTATCGAGCAGCATCCGAGCGGATATGTGGACTTTTTAATTGTTCAGACGACGGCAGTCTATTTCGAGGTAAGACTGATTTCACACGCTTACTGCTGTCGGCGTATACAAACGCTCGCACTTGCAGTAAGACGGTTCTGCATTTATTTTAAAGTGCGTGGTCTTTGTGTGATGTTGTTAACAGACGCAGATCTTTGCTTCAGGAGATATACAAGAGCTGCGCAGTGACTTGACTGACTTTGATTTGGTTGTTTGGCTGAACAGCCTTTTCTTGCAGGTAAAAACTTAAACAGGGTGATACTGGTTGCAGATTATATGGTGCTGGGTCACATATTTTTTGGTTTTAGGGATTAATACCCTTCTATGCATCTTGCATTTATCGTGTTGTCTGATTCAGGTTCTTTGGATACGACTTCCGGATTACTTCCAAAAACATTTTCAGCATAGCAGCAGTACCAGTCAGACTTTAATTAGGTAACATATTATGGCAAAGCGGTACTGCGAGCATATTTGGCTGCACATAGGAGGTGTGGTGATGGATTGAGGAGCACTAGTGTTATCAGGGTACGCAGTATTTATTTTACCTTTGGTTTGCGTGCAGGCACGGTGTCTTGGCACAGCCACCAGCAATTTGGGGCTCAAGTTTATGGGCAGCACATCTTTCAATCAAGCCTACAGGGCATATTGCAAATATAGACCAATGGTGTATAGTTGGGGTTGAGACAGAATATGCTGGTTTTGCAATTTGCAGGCACTGCAGAATTGCCTATTGTACAATAATTTCAGATCTATCTTGTTAAACTATGAGGCTAATTTGGCCTCTGGCCCATGTGCTTTCCTTTTCTTTGATCTTTTTGCATATTCTCCATGGTCCTGGAACATGTATTACGATTATGTCACGGTGACCTTGGTAATGTATGTATTCACATTCTTATATTATTTTCGATTGTGTGTTCTTTTGTTATCTCATGTATTCATCTCCTGGAATCCACATGGATGTATATGTGATCATTCAAATTTATGTTTTTTTGGTCATTTCAATGAAAAGAAATTTTGGTTTATTGGGGCTGAATAATTGTATTGCTTGTGTCTGGAATTCCAGATTTTTGCCTTGAGAAAGACCGCAGAAGGTTGAAACATGTGTCGGCAAATCACTCTAGCTAATGAAAATTACTTGAATACAAGACACATTGGACATTCATTTGTGTGTTTCTAATTTTGTTGGATTACAATCTGTCATTTCATTGGCAGCTTTTTGCAATATTTGGAGTCTAGCAGCGCAATTTATCAAGTGGAACTCAACCTTTTTTGGTTTTGTTGACACTTTTTGATTACCTTAAGTCTGTTTACGCATCAGGTAATATATACCTCTCTCATACAACCTGGGAAAGTTGGTTGAAGAGGAAGGAGGTCAACCAGTCCAGTGCCAGGCCTGTGATGCCAAGGGTGTCATGGAGCCAATTTGTCAGGGTGGCATGATTGTCTGTGTCGAAGGCAGAAGAAAGATCCAGGACAATAAGAATGGAAAGAGAGCTAGAGTCAAGATTAGAGAGCAAGTCATCATGGGTATTCAGAAGAACAGTTTATATGCCTCTTGCTGCTGTGAAGACAGACTGGTGTTCATGGAGACAGCCAACAGATTTGGTGTTTTGGGTCAGTGGAAGATGGCCAGCTTCTCCAGGTGTTTACCCAGGAAGAGGATAATGGAGATAGGGCGGTAGTAAGAAGGGCAGGAGGGGTCAGAAGAGGGCTTCTTAAGGAGGGGATGCACAAGAGAATGCTTGGGCCTTAGAGTGATGGAGTCGGTGACAAAGGAGTGGTTATGGAAATCAGCCAGGGAAGGCGCAAGGGAGGCAATGTTGTCCTTCATAGTTCTAGGGGAGCAGGGGTGCAACTCTTTGGAGGTAACATTTTTAGAGAGGGCTAGTCTAGAGACCTCATCCGGTGCTATGGAAGAGAAGGAGGAGAGAAGTAGGGAAGGGGAGAGAGGAGTCCAGGAGGCATGAGAGCTGGGGAGGGAGGAGGGAGCGGGGTAGAGGAGAGTGAGGACAGAAGGTCCTGAGTTTTGGAAAGGAAGTGGGAGGCCAGAGAGGTACAGGGAAGCAGGAAAGATGTGAAGTATGCAGAAGGATTGGCAAGTTCCTTGCATATTTTAAACAGTCAGCCAGATTTGTTAGAAGCCCTGGAGATGCAGGCCCGCTTCTTCAAGCAATTGGAGAGTCTGTATTGCCTTTGGAGTAGGTGGCAGGCCAGTTTGTCAGAGGGTGTGCCTTATGACCGCCACTTCCACTCAGCCACTCTGCACTTGCGTTTCAGAGAGGCCATGTCAGAGTCATAGCAGGTGTTGCGCCTCTGAGGCAGGCTTCATTCGGATCCTCATGACAGGGACAAGGATATCCAGGGTGTTGATGAAAGAAAGATGGAGATTAGCAAGGGCAGAGTCAGTGTGAGTATCCGTGGCAGGAGTAGGAGGGGGAATTAAAGTGGCAGCAAAGGCAGCAACTGAAACTCGCTTCATCAGTGAAATGATGAAGAAGCAGACAGGTAGTACATGCAAAAAAAGTCTTCCCAAAGCACATAAAAGTCATTTGTTGGCTGGTAGTACATGCAGAGGCTTAGCAGGGGGACCTAAGAGATCCAGATGAGAAGACAGGAGGGAATGGTCAGACCAGGAGGGAGGTGCATTGAGAAGGTTGGAGATAGGAATGTCTGAGGATATGAGAGAATCTAAGGTATGTCCAGCAGAGTGCGTTAGACCGGAGGGATGAATGGTGAGAGAAAGAGTGTTGCAGAGTCTGCAGAAGAGTCCAGTGGCCGCCTCTCGAGGGTCAAAGTGGATATTGAAGTCAATCAGTAGTAGAGGTTTGAAGGTAGAGCTAAGAAGGGAAGAGGTGAGGTCAGACCACTCTGAGAGGAAGATGGGGTCCTGTAGATGGTGGCGAGAGTCAGCAAAAGTGTTGGAAAGATGCCAAGCCTGCAGATGAGGCATTCAAAGGAGGAGTAGGACTGAGTGGGAATGAATGTAGCAGGTGTCCAATCAAGGAAGATCAATTCAACTCTGCCTCCAGACAAGTTAGGCCTTGGCTTGAAGAGGATCCTGTAACCCTCAGGAGAAATGTGTCAAAAGCAGTGACAGAGCTGGCAGTGAATCACATCTCAGTGAGGGCGAGTACATTGGGGTCAAAGTCTTTGAGAAGGAGACAGATATCAGAAGCGTGTATGACGACAGAGCGAGAGTTGAGAGTAGCTAGTTGGACCTGGTTAACACCTTTGAAGGTCTTCCAAGGAGGGGTGCAGGAACGATGTATGCCCATCTGAGGTGGAGAAGGGGCAACAGAGGTGGCCGCCATAGGAGTGGTGTGAGAAGGGAGGAAGTTCATGAGAGACCGAAGACACCTATCAAGAAAGTGAAGGTTGGGCTGAAAGCCATGGGCCATGACAGTTCCATTTTGAAAGACATTAATAATGCACCTAGAGGATGAGAAGCCTGCCAAGAGTATTTCACATCTGGTGCCTCCATTAATGGGAGACTAGTAGAAAGGAGAGAGGACAGAGACCATATGTGGAGTCCATAGGTCCAGGGAGGGAGTGACAAAGATTATGTCAGTGACAGCCTGCCTGGAAGAAACGTTGATGTAGTTGTCGCGATGGGCAGACCTGGATTGGAGAACAGGAGATCCTTTTTGAACTTTTATCTTCCTGCCTTAGAGAGAAAGGTAGGATAGGTGATAGAGTAGCAGTTGGAGTAAATAGTTGAGAGGGAGAGCACCATGGATGGAGGGTGGGATCAGAGAGATGGAAAGAAAGAGGGTAGAGAGAGACAGGGAACTGCACAAAGCATGGCAAACTCACCAGGCAGCCTAGCAGCAGATAGATGCCGATAGGACAGGTGCAGACAGTGGCCTTTCCGGACCGTTCAGTGCCACATCTGACCAGTCAGGCCCTCCTTCCAACAGGACAGATGCACAGCTGCAGCGGGCAAAGGCCTTAGGTTCTTAAGTCAATGATGCCTTCATGTAGGTAGATTTCCTCTCTGGTGAAGGCCGGGCATCCTAGCAGCAGACAGATGCAGACAAGTCTGCTGCAGAACGCGTTCTCTCCGGACTCCTCAGGGTCACCAATGTCAGTAGACACCTCATTCAAGGGTCAGGAGCACAGAAGAAGCAGGCAATATGATTCTGGATAGAAGTCAGGTGGCCTAGCAGCAAGACAGGCACAGATGAATCAGGTGCACAAGAAAGGAAGTCCTGACCAACAAGATAGACCTGAGGCAGGCAGAGGACGAGCTCTTACTCTTGGAGGAGGCAGCAATTTCCAGACAAAGATACCTCGGCCAGTCACTACTGCCAGCAAAACACAAGTAAAGTGCTCCTCTGACTGAAAAATACTGAACACTGCCTTCAGGGTCTCCCCAAATCAAGACCGGGGTCTAGACCTGGGTTCTGCGTCATTTAGCACTCTTCTAGCACCTTTGTATGTTGTCACGAGGCAAGGTATCTATTGGTCCGAGGTATTGTACAAAATTACCTACTCCCAAAAGTTTGACCCCCCAAAAGTTCGACCCCCAATTTTCTGAGTATATATATGTGGGGGGTTAAAGTGAATAAAAAATGTATAGGGGTAAGGTGGGGGTGCTGTGTGGGGTCTCCCCCACATATATATTTGCCGATATTTTTTTTATTCAGACTTTTGGGAGTCAAACATTTCGATTCGGTAAAATCACGTAGATCATTGGTTCGAGGGTAAAATTGGACCACTTTTCATCTTTCCCAGTCTCCCCTTTTCTAGAGAGAGCTTTGTTATGGCTTTTATGTATTACCATGCTTTTCTTCACCATGTCATCCCTTTCCATGTATGGCCTCTTGATTATTTCTTTGATTATTTTCAACCACCATCCCCAATCTCCTCACCATTCTACATTCCACCAAATACTACACACATTGACAAGTCATTCAGATACTACTGGTAAACACCAGCTAGTATGTCCTCCAATCCACACACTAACATCATCATAACTTTATACCTCTACTACTAGCTTGCCAAACACAGTTTTTCAGCAACTTTTGACTTGCTTTCCCTATCAGGACAGTCCATATTAGTATGAAACGAAGAAGGATACTGACACATGGAGCTAACTTCTGGATGCATATAGCCAAAGTGCCATCCCCACAACCCACATAGAAACATACCATAGCACTAAGCCCAGATCTTTCATATCAGCATTCGTCAACACAACCAATCTTGCACTGTTCCCTCTTCTATCCTATTTTCCTTCAAGCCCTAAACTACCAAGAGACCATGAAATGGCAACATTCTCCTATATGACACACAATAACATGACATAACATACCATTTGGCGTAGTCCATATACTGGGTGCGGTCTTCGGTGTCTTTAATCCTTTGCGGGACGCTCTCTGCAGAACTATCAACTTCCCATCACAGGCTCCAGGTTTCAGATATCCTTCAATAACATGGGTTCTCTTTTGAAGTACTCTACCTGGTTCTAGCACCAGTTAGAGTGTCTCCTCTCTAGGCCAGTGGTCTGCACCATGCAGATGATTTGGACTATAACTCCCATGATCTCTCACCATTAAATATACAGGCTAAGAATGATTGGTGTTTCAGTCCAAAACATATGGGGAGACAAAAGTTACAAACCCATGCTCTAGGCCAACTCTTCTGCAGACCACTACTGCCTCTGTCTCCCTCTTCTGGGTCTCCACTGCTTTTCCCTTTCTACTGTGTCACTTTCATTTGGCATACTTTTCCTCTCTTCACCCACTGGTGGACTGTCCCATGAAACTGTTCTCCTGGCCTCATAGTTATGTTGGTCTCTGAGTCTTTCTCCTACTCCCACATTCACTCGGGAAGGGGAGGTTATTAAACATCAGACCTTCATCTTGGTTGTTATTTCCACTTGCATGTAGTCAGATGTCAATGGTCAATGTTCTCTGTTCTTCAACTTAATGGCAGTCATTTTATTATGTACCAGACAGTACAAATAAAGTTTACTTGTGCTGCCATTCCAAGACGTAGGAGGGAAGTCACGTGAAGATGGTATCTCCACTTTTCTTTCATCCTCCATCGCGAAAGAGCATTTGGTTTTATGCCTTCATGAGATTTTTATGCAGGTTTAAAACAAATAGACTGCAATGTAATACACCTCTCTTTTGCTGCCTGCTAATGAGAAGGTGGATTATATTGGAATCCATTTTTAAACACGACATGCAAAGCTTATTTGCAGTTCGTGTTTTATTTCTCCAAAAGCAGAGACAAAAGGCTATTTATCCATCATTTACTCTTTGCTTTTACACTCTACTTTGGGAGCAACACATTACTCCTGTTTTCCAGAACATTTCATTTTTGAATACATCGAAATATACCATATGATGAGGCTTTGATATGGTAAGGAGACTTCAAAATCTCACTGTCTTGCTGCAGATGTGATATGCAAGCCTGTATCTCTTTTAGTGTAGGTTAAGCACCTAATCTATTTCTTTGACATATACATGTCAGGCACATTTTTGCTAAGGATTTGGATGGCAGCCGAACATTATTTTTACACGTTGTAAAATTAGCACGCTGGATAGTTCTCTCTTTTGGGTTCAGAAGGCATGTGTGATTCCCACAATCTTCTTCTCGGAACCATATCTCTACTGTGTTCTGGTTGCTCCAAATTTCTCTCAGAAATAAGCAACTGATACATGTTGCTGTGGGCTTCCCAGAGGCATATACTCCCATGCTTCAGTTTACAGACCTCCAACATCCTACCTCACCCCATAGAGAGCATGACTGAAATCCCAGGCCCTTAAGCTTTTTTTCATCCAAACCGAATACTAGAGAAAAGTGTTCATATACTGTGTTGTCCCTCTGGGAAAGGAAATCTCTTTTCAAGCACTCATACATTCATCAATGATTTGCCATGCACACTGTGGCCCACATAGAGGAAACAGTCTGAGGCGAGATGGACTTGCTGGTCAAGAGATCTGCAATGACAGTAAGAACGAGATTCCTCCACTGCAAACACATGCTGGACAGGTGGCATCTCTCATGGTTTCCCTCATGGTTTCCCTGAGCTGCCATGAAAAGGAAGTGAAAGCATGGGAAGCAATAGCTCCAGGCAATGGGAGCCACACAGTGCACCCACAACTTCCACCTGAATGGCAGATAGGGGTTTCAAGTGGAAGAACTAATTTTGAGTAACTCCCAACAGAGAAATAATTATCACAGAACCGAGGAAACATTGCAAGAGAACACCTCGGGAGGGAATCAGGAAGCATTGGAGAAAACAACCAAGACAGTTATTGGCTAAACAGGACAATCAGAAGCCCTATAAAAGAACTCAGGGGCCTGCAGAAAGGGACACAGATTGGTGCGCAGAGCTGGAAGCAGTGAGGAAAAAGCAGGGATCCCAACAAGAGGGCCAGCCCGTGGGAGATAAAGCCAAGCACCTGCTGAGGGCGCCGTCTCAGAAAGAGGGTATAACCAGATTGAGGAGGATACCTATGGGCCTGTCGAGGCCTATACCTCAGACACTGGAAGAGACCAGAGTCCAAGAGAGAATTGAAAGGCTTGTCAGCAAATCACAATCCCTGACCAGGAAAGATCAGTACAGGAGGATAAGATTATCTGAACCCGTAAACTAAGGAGGGAGAAGTACTTGCTAGTAGAACCAGCTAAGAAGCGAGCTGGGTGCTATATCCCTGACACTGTAAAGCAAAATAGAAAGGTGAATGCTATCTCATTCAGACTGCATAAGCAAGGAGTGAGCTGGGACCTTTGTCTCTGAGAGAGTATTCTAGATTAGCGAACCAGGGAAAAATCAAGATTCTCATAGTTAGGCCATTGAGACACCTTGAGTTATCCCACCCATACAGCCTTACCAAGATGAACTTTCTTTTGTATAGTGTGAGTACCCTAAAGCCGGCATGAATGATCAAACCTCACCCTGACACCATCAATAAAGAACATTAAACTTCACTTGTGACTCCTGAGTGTTCTGTTGGTCCCTCAACACACAAAACAGTTTCTAAACTATGGTTTTAATATACACATATTTAAGATACAGTTCGTAAATATGGATGGATTTCCTTGTCCACTTTGACAGGTTTATAATGTGAAGCCTGTGTTTGTGCACCCTGCAATGAAAATACCTGCATGCCTCAGTCAATCTGAATGACGTTTCACTTTAATCTGTTACCAGACATTGGCGAGTCGAAACTATTGTTAACCTGGAAGCCCTTTATTAATGGAAGGACTATGCATTGGAGCACCTATAATCGATAATGTTTATTACGTGGACAATTGTTGGTGATACAGTTAAAGATATTGGAAGTTTATATGAACATTTCTGAGTTCTCAAAATTATATATTGTTTTAGGACTGAATGGTACAAATGAAGTATGAATGGATGATTTCATTATGATGTTGTTTATTGAAATAATAGTTAAAAATGTTTACCTATTTTTATATTTAAATCAGAATGAAATAAAGAAATGATTCAATATTCATAGCTCTAGTCTCGATCTCACTAGTTTTTCTTTGAATTTCTCCTGGCACCGCCATTGTTCTATAGAATACTGTTTGAGTAAAGCGAAATTTATCGAGTGGCGTGGGAAGTTCATGAGGATCTTAATGCAGTAATTCTCAAGTTGCTTCATGTCTACTTCTCTATTCTTTCCCCATACCATACTCCCATGTGTTAGTTTGGGGAGTATTTTCATATTATGGACCTTGACAAGAGATGTAAGTGAGTATTCTGCGTGCTGGCCTGCAAACTTCTTCATGTAGCCTGTAATTTGATTCATTTCAAACTCCACTTTATCTAGAGGATTTTACCAATTAAGTTGGCTATCTACTGTTACCCCCAGGTAGTTATAACTCCCAACCTGTTCTACAGGGACACCTTTAAGGGTCCATTGGTAATTGCCATAATTTTTGTTTTAGTCATTTTGGTTCTTAAGTCATGTACAGTAGCATATTCCATTAGTTGGTGTAAAATTCATCAATAACATATCATCTGCTTATCCTAACCATGCAATTCAAGTACCTCCTAATTGCGGGGGAAAGGATAGAACTGCCTCTAAATTTCTCAGTCAAATAAAGATTAAATAGGAGCGGGCGAGTATGCAACCCTGTTTCAGACTAGTAGTCTTATTAATAGCAGAAGTTAAATTGGACATTGTATTAATGCATACCCTTACCGTAATATTTCGATATAGACTGTTAATGAGGTTAAGCAGATCTCTCGGGAGGCCGCAGGTGTCCAGCATCTTCCACAGGGTGAAACAGTTGCCTGTGTATAAGGCCGCACTGACGTCAACAAATGCTACATGGAGCGGTTGTTGTCATAGACTATAGGCACTTCCAATGATGGTAGTGAGAATTATGAGATTGTCTATAGTTGATTATCCTTTACAAAAACCTAGTTGGTTAAAAGGTTACATTTGTTTAGCCACCACCCATTCAGTTAATTCTGCCAATAATATACTGCCGTAGATTCTTCCCAGAGCATCCAACACAGCTAGGTTACGATAGCTACTGGGGGCATTTTGTGGGCATTTTGTGGCCCCATTTGTATACTGGTACTACAATGCTCCTCATCCATTACACCAGAATATTTACAGTCTCACTAACGGCCAAGAAAATATGATAAAGAAACTCTCCCCATCTAACAGAGTTAATTTTAATTAGTGTATTGCAAGTTCCATCCGCGCCCGGCGCTCCGGAGTCTTTTCTTTTTATGATGCGCTGGATGATATCCATAACCATGATATCTATAGCCATATATTTTAGCTGCCATTTTGCTCTTGACGGCGGAACTTCTGCAGGCACAATGTAAGGTTCATGAATACTTCCCATGCTTCTTTGGACCTGCCTCCATATTTCTCTGAGCGCTAGGGTTATGATTATACACTTTCCAAAATGTCCAAGTGTCATTATTATTTATAGTCTCTGTGAGATTTCTCCAACAGTTGAGCTTCGGATGGTTTCTATATGCTCTCAACCAGCGGCAAAACTGTTGTTTAAGAATTTTACAAAGCTCTGCAAACATATGAGGCTTACTGTTGGGTTGTTTTCTGCAATGCCCTTCTTCATTCTATTTTCCTATCTCTAATATTACCATCATAGGCATTAGAATGTATATTATTATGCAATCGAATCCTAACTATGTATCCCTGTGCTTGACACACATCTGGAAATCTATTTTTGATGACTTTAGTTATTTGTTTTTCACGGTCTTCAATTAGCAATCTATTCTGATGAACCCACTCGACTCTGATGAGCTGTTTGTCCGACTCGCTCCATGCCTTTCCATGAATCAAGTACTTTCTTTTACCAAGCTCCGGGCAGCCCTATCTAATTTCTGTGGTCTCCATATGATACAGTTGGCAACTTCATTGATGCCACGTTCACCTACACCATTCACCAATACTGCAATGGTGGAGGAGTGACAAGAAATGATGAGTGGAAACTGACCACTTTCTTCTCTACATTTCACAGTGAGATCCTCTATCAGTAAATAGAAGCGAGATTGGATATAGAGTTGACGTGCTATTTTTAAAACATCATGTGAAACCACCTGAGATATCTCCCTTGCAACTCCCACTGAGCATGGTGATCTTCCTTTCTCATTGCTCACTGTTTGTTTGAGTTGAGCAGTGGGAATGCCCAAAGCAATTTCACACTCGTCTAAATCTTTGCTGGGGATGTTGGCATTTAAATTACCCAAAATGAATATGGGTATATTGTAGTGGTCAGGGAATTCATTTGTTCTATAAGTGGTTCAATAAGGAACATCATTTCCTTAGTGTGATCTTTACCAGGTGGATCATAAATATGTATGACAATAGTGGTTGAATGTGTCCCCATCCAATGACCTGTGATTTGACCTACCAATACTAAATCCGAATTTACCTCCACTTTACTGAAGTTAGAATAATTGGCTACACTAACGAGTAACCCACCTTTCGGTCTCCCAACCATACACTGTTTTGCCAACCTTTGGTTGTGATTCCTGCTGTCACATGAGTCTACAGCCCATGTTTCTTTAAGTGCAGCAATTGCCTAAGTATACCATGTTGCTCCAGATACCCCCTCCACTGCATACTAGCTGTGTCCTCTAGTGTACCAGCAAATTCATTGAGACTGTGTGTTTAGGTTGGAGGATAGGATTGGGCTGCAGAGCCCCTGCCAGCCAAGACCTGCATCTGATTTGATAGGTTTCACAATCTGTGGCATCTAATAATAAGTTTGCCTGATGCTTTCTCTGTTAAATGCTACCATAATTGTTTCATCAGTATAAGGAAGAGAGAAGGTGGGTCCTTTGGCCTGAAAAGGTACTTTTAATAATAAGTTTTCCTAATGCTTTCTCTGTTAAATGCTACCATAAATGTTTCATCAGTATAAGGAAGAGAGAAGGTGGGTCCTTTGCCCTGAAAAGGTACTTTTGCAGAATTCTCATATTCCCAGATATCTTGCTACAATCATAACCCATTTTAGCAACTTGTGAGAGTACGACAGCATCGCAGTTCTTACTGCAGCTAAATAAAAGTAAACTCTAGCTCCAGGCAAAGTGTCCTGTTCCATCTGATCCACCAGGCCAATATCACTAGATTTGATAAGGCAAAGCAGAAGTATATATCAGAGTTATTTTAATATGGCGCTTTGATTAAGAAAGTAATCACTGGTGGTACAGAAGAGGCTTTGTATTTGTATCCTGAGCTCAGCATTAGGAATGCTCATTGCGCGGTCTACCTTGTCACCTGCGTAATTCAATCCTTCTAAGCCAAAATGGCACATGTGGTCCAAGGACTCATGGAGGGACAGTGTAAATCCCTTCGTGAGCTTAATGCCATTAATTATTTGAATTTGACTGGTTCTGTTCACACTGGGGAGGGGGGCAACTTCACCCATTATATACCTGTGTTCCATAAACAATTTGTTGAAGAGTAAATCTACTCCCTCAAAGTGAGTTGAATTCTCTGACTCTTCTAATTCAGCTGTAGCAGATAGTCGGAGTAAATGCTGAGAGTATTTTGTGAAAAAGTCTCAGATATCCTTTTTTTGCTTTAGCGTTTCAGTTATTGATCTCGTAGTCTTTAGGGAGATAGCCTTAGTACAAATTTCCTGCTCTATTTTCTTAGACTTCTTCCTGAACTTCTTTGTATTCTTATTCTGCTTAATCTTTGTGACAATATAATTTTTCCTCTTGATCCAAGTCAAGGGGGCTATTCTCAGATACAGAATGAATTTTTCCTCACCTTCTTTTGGGCTTTTTTGTAATACGTTTAAGCTTGATTGTATTAGAGCGGAAAGGTCCATTCTCCTGAGTAATCCCCTCTTTTGGAGATATCGGGGAGATGTTAATAAGAATTTGAGAATTGTTAACTTCCAAAAGATTAGGTTTGTGTGATAATGGGAAAACATGTGGTCCATATGAAATATAATGGATGCGTTCTTTATTCTCTCTCATATTGCCCCCCAATATTTCATTTAGTTCTCCTGCAGAGTCTATGATATCCAAGATACAACAAGCAACATTTATAACCAAAGGTTTAATACCAAGATGGCAAGTAATAGACTTTAAAGTTTTGGTATGTGAATTTACTTCCTGCACAATATTTTCACAATGTTTCACCAATGATGCCAAAAGGAGGTTGTCTAAAGCTTGTCGTTTTCATGTAGAGGATAAGGAATGGTAAGGTATGATGAGAAGCTGAATAATCCTCTAGGCAGGGATCTGCAAGAAGCTGGTCGCTTTGGCAGTTGGCCTCCATTCCACCACTAGCCTCTGCCACACCATTGGTATTGAGAGTCACTGATTCAGTGGAGTGATGAGAATGGTACAGTAGGGCAGATGCTACTCTTTTATCACTCTCGTTTTGTGTAGAGTTCACTAATGGTAATGAGGGGGATCGTAGCAGACTCCTTTCCAATAGTTCCTCCCCTGTGAAATGAATATCCAGAACTATCTCTCTGTGTTTTTTCACACTCTTTTGCTTGCTCAAGCCGTCATAATTCGATGTTTTGGCTCCTTCTTCCGTATTATGGCCTCCTTCTAATATGTTTGGCATTCCCAATAAATGAACCGTAGTTATTCCGGATTCAGGATTGGATTCTAATACCAGGTTAATTGACTCTGAGTTTAGAGCCCAAACAAGCTAATGAAGTATTAAGCTGAGCAGCAAGTGACCATTTTATATTTTCAGCAGTTTAGTTCAGAAAAAGGTTTTTGTGTTTTTACAGGAATGAGAAGTAGTGACAGCCTCGTCGTGCAGTCTCTTGGAGTAACCGATTGTATTCTTAGGGGGTTTCCACAAATCATATGAATGAGTGACAGAGCTCTTACAAATATAAGATAAGAAATCATCCTTTACTGAAGGCATATTGCTAATCGTTGCTGTAGGAGTCCCCTCTGTGGGCAAGTCGGTAACTGTTTTTGATAGTTGCACTTGTCTAGGCTTGTTTTGTCTCCTCCCTCCATCACTCCGGATAGCGATGTGCTTTGCAAGCGTTTGTACACAGCGCTCACGTCACGGTTGTGCTGCTGAAGCATCTCTGAAGTGCTGCTTCAACGTCAGGTTAAAAGGGCAGCGCCCGCCATCACCTTCGCAGCAGCTTCTGGCCGCTGTAGTTCAGTGATCTTTCACCGTTAGTCACCCTTCTCCATGCACGTATTCGCAAGGTATGTAGTGGACACATGTATCAGTGCTGCTTCAGGCTTAGATTTAAAGAGCCGGACTGCACAAGGTTCAAAGGGAAGCACCCGGCAGTTACTTCTGCAGCATCCTCTGGCCCAGAGGCGTTGCTGGAGGGGGTGGGGGTAAGGGGGCTATAGCCCCTGGTCTTTTGGTTGTAGCCCTGGATAGAATCTCAGGATCTGCAACCAAAAGGCTAGCTAGCTCCCAGTCCCGACAGTTCTGATATTCGCGTTGCCCCGGATCTTTTCCAGACCTAGCAACACCCCTGCTCTGGCCGCTGTAGTTCGGTGATCTTTCACCATGAGTCACCCATCTCCGTGCTCGTGTTCTCAAGGTATGTAGTGGACAAATGCCATATTACTGCATGTGGGAGTACGCAAATTACCTCCATACAAAAGCAGGCACAAATTAATAGTTTTGGTAATGAAAATGGGAGTATGGCTGAGCAGTACAAAATAAAGTATTAAACAAAACTCCATGTTTTATCACTACACACATGCTTGTAATCGCCCCTTATTTTTTCAAAATACCTCCTAGGTTAAAGGAGATATTAAATGCAGGCCAGCACACAGGATATTTTAAATGCAAGTGGTATTTAAAATCCCACATGTGTTTACTGTTACCACCATACTCTATATGAGGCCTTATTTATTACCTTCTTTCCCTACTAATATGTTTGTTTAATTTTAGTGGGATTCTTTATTGGCTCACTCGGGGGGGGATTGAAACTTTAAACTAATCACAGAGTCCCACTTAGTCGTACATAGTCTTGGTAGGGTTGCAATGATTCCAGGACAAGACCTGCTTGCCTCTAGAACAGGGTGAGTGAACAACTTTAACGCAAAGCATCTTTGCATGATCCATGTGTCCAAATCATGTACCTGCAAATCATATGATAACTCACATCCAAAATCAAAGCAGGTAGAAGCAATGGGCTTCTCCAAATGTCTTGGTGAAATCAGAACATAGGAAATCCAAGAAAATGATTTGAACGCAACAATACATACGATACACACTAAATTTAGATGAACACCTCACAATGCTTCTGTATGGAGGGTGAAAAGTTGGATTGAGTCTGCAGCATGGAAAAAATGGATACGTTGAAGTCAACAAGACAGTCTCCTTTGATCCAACCCTTTTAGGGGGGGATCAAACCTGGTTTGCATATGGTTTTTCTCCTTCTGTAATGGCTTAGCAGGCTGAAGAGCAATGGCATGGAGGGTTGCCCAGAGCAATGCCAGAAGTTAAGATGAATTCTAAACCTTCAAGCCATCACCTCTTTTGTTTTGCTATACCCATATGTGGGTCCCATGCCTGTTGGCCCTAGAGAGCCAAGCTACTCCTCACTGATGAGGCCCAATCAAGTGAAACATGTTGGGGATGCTTATGGTCTCGTGCAGAAGGGATGTGACCAAGCAGTTTGGGCTGGACTGCCCCTTTTTGGGTGGGACCATGTCTGATTTGCATATGGTCTTTTCCCTTTTGTAATGGCTTGTTAGGCGAAGACTAATAGTCTGGATGGTTGCCTAGAAAAATGCCAAAGGTTAAGATGTATTCTAAACCTTTCAGCCATCACCTCTTTTGTTTTGCTAAAGTCACCTTGAGTGTGACGGGTATGTCCAGGCATGGGTCCCATGCCTGTTGGGCCTAGAGACCCCAGCTACTCCTCACAGATGAGGCCCAATGAGGCTGAAACATGTTTGTGGATGCTCGTGGTCTCAGATATGACCAAACAGTTTAGGCTGGACTACCCCTTTTTGGGGTGGGATCATGTCTGATATGCATATGGTCTTTCCCCCTTTCTAATGTCTTGGCAGGTGAAGAATGATGGTCTGCAGGGTTGCCCAGAGCAACGCCAGAGGTTAAGATAAATTTTACATCTTCAACCCATCACTTCTTTTGTTTTGCTATAATCAGAGAGATTGGGCAGAAAGAAAGATTAAAAGAAAAAGCAGCTGGGGCAGAGAGAAAGTGTCCCACACTGGGATATATGACAAATAAAAATGAGGCAAGCACATACACATTTGGAACAGAGAGAGAGATGGGGCAGAGAGAAAAAGTGAAAGAGATAGGGGGCTGGCACATAGAGTTGAGGCTCACAAAGAGACACAACTCAGAAAAAGAAAGAAGAACAATGAGAGATGCAGCAGACAGAGAGACAGAGAATGGAACAGAGTGGTGGGGAAAAGACAGTGATGGGATACATGGAGATAGATGGGTCATAGATATGAGGCGCTGAGCGAGAGAGGAGATAGAGAGAGAGTGGAGACAGTGATTGGTCATGATAACAGAGATAGGACAGATGGGGCTGAGAGAGATCGGACAGAGTGAGATTCAGGACAAAAAAAGATGGGATACAGATCAAGTTTGGACACACATTTGAGATGGCCAGAGAAGAATATGTGTATAGTGAGAGATAGAGAGATATATATGGGGGAGAGAGAGAGAAAGAGAGAGAGAGTGTGAGAGAGAGAGAGAGAGAGAGAGAGAGAGAGAGAGATGGGACAGAGTGAGATGGGGGCCCATGGAGAGTTGGAATACAGGGATAGATGGGACACAGACATGAGGCACAGAGAGAGATGAAAAATACAGAGAGAGACAGATATTACAGGGCAGTGGCCCTGTAGTTATGGTTAAGTTGCTACACTCATAGAAAGAACACTTTCTGGGCAGCTTATAACTTTGCCTCCCACCCCCCAAGATGAATCTGGACCAACCTTTGCAAAACAAAAGTATATGGCGTATAATGATTCTGCAAAGCTTGGTGCAGCTTTGACCAGGGGAGACAAAGTTATAGGGGGGTCCCAAAATGTGGGGAAATCCTCAAAGACGCAATGGAAAAAGATTTAGTCCCAAACCGTTAGATGGATTGTCACCAAATTTGCAGAAAGAGCAGCGGCTTGATCCCAAAAGTGTGCTTTTGTAAATTTGGTGTAAATCCGCCCAATCGTTTTTTTTTTAAACAGCCAATAAGTAGGTGAAAAAAAATGTGTGATATCTGGATTTGGTCCGCGGACTCACTTCCTGATTCTCTCTGTGCACACCCACCTGGACCAATAAGGGTCAGGCGTGATGTCCATGGACATCGGACGCACCCGCTGATTAGTTGGTGAAAAGCTTGAGGTGTGTCATTATTTTGTGAACGGCCGCCATGCTGGGTCCGCGGACTGTCGCCAGTGTCCGTGGATAGCTCGGTGGGGAATAAGTCTGGATCACACATTTGGGTTATTTGGTGGTCGAAGGAGGGGCTGGAAAAGATTGAAGGGTTGGAATAAGGATGATATGGAGCTATTTATCTAGGTGAAAAAGTGGGTGCAGCTTGCTCCGCAGACACTGCAGTGATCCGCAGACATCGCTATGAACGTAGAGCTTAGAAAACACATTTGATCGCTGAAAGAGGGCATAGAAAGGCTAGGGAAGTGGAATAAACATGGTACGGAGTTGTTTGTATAGGTGAAAAAAAGGGTTTGTAGATGTTGCAGGGTCTGCGGTCATGTCTTAGTGTCCGCAGACATTATATGGATGGGAGGGGGTTGTGGGTGAGTTGTTTTATTTGAAGGTGTATTGTATGTACTTATGGTTTAATTCTATTGTGCTGGCCATGCCCCCATGATTCTGGCCACTCACCAGAAACACACACTATAGTAATGTGTATAGTAATTATAGGTAATGTAATGTGAGTATACAGTATTTGTAATATGGTGGAATAATATAACTAAAGTGTATGTGGTATTTATGATTATAGTTAGTGGTTGAAGTGTACAAAAAGAAGTAGTGGAACTATGTTCCCTGCTGGTGTGCACCCACTCCTTACAAACCCCATCACCATGTGCCCACCCATTCACAGTACAACCTCCCAAAGAGATGCACCTACTGTTTAGGGGAATCTTTAGTGTAGTACACTTGAAGTGTAAGTTTCAACTTCTTCTCAAACTTTTATTTGAAAACAGAACCATTCCGTAATGTTTTCTTTTTAAAATAAAAGTATAGGAACAGTAAAACTAAATTAAAAAAAGTAGAGGCGCACCGCTCCGAACACCTCCCGCTCACGAACACCTCCCGCTCACTTTAACCACTAATTGTATTACAATTGAGGACAGTCCTTTGTCATGTCTCCTCCACCTTTTAGACAGGCAATAATTGTATCATTATTAAAAGGTTACATGATATGTTGGCATCATGGAGCAGGCACCGGGCTAGCTGATTTGTTTTCATCACTCACCATCCTTACCAGCTGCAACTGGGCTGTTTCTACTGTACCAACTCACTGTTTACCTGTAGAGTACTCTAAGGTTTTATCCCATATTTGTGGCTTTTGTATATCTATTTCATCCCTCAGGCTCACCTGAAGTCCTTGTTTTTTTTTTTAATGTCCAGTGTTATGTTAATGACCCACAGGTCTGCCTGACTGCCATCGAGCCATTGTGTGCAGCTAACAATCTGTATGTCAATGCTAGTAAGATCGAGATATTTCTTTCTGTGACACCTGTGCCCTGCTTTTCTCCTACGCTCTGGCTGTTGTCTTTGGGCCCTCTTCTCTTATGAGCCTGTGAGACCAAAAAGTTTGGGGATTATCTTTAAGTCCTGTCCGTCCTTTAATCCTCACATTTTGGAGTTTGTAAAGAAAGCCCATGCTTCAAGCTTGACCTCCTTACAGCGATTGCACCGTTCCTCACCTTCACCAAGAAGCTCATACTTTGTAGAGCCCTGGTTCTGTGTAAGCTAGACTACTGCAAAATCCTGTCCCTTAACCTCTCGCTTTGTTGTGTATGCCTCCTTTGGCTAATCTAGAATAGGGCTGCAAGACTTATCCTTGGCCTCAAGCACAGGGATAGTATTACTGCATGTCTAAAATGTGTACATGGACTCCTGCTACTTGTAAGGACTCCAATATGTCCAACTTTGTTTCCCTACATACTGCTCTGCTAGAGCCCTCTGCTGCTGTAACTCAAATACTCTGCTTGTCAAATGCTTTTTGAAACAGAGAGTGAGAGGAATGTCGTTGTCTTCGGCCGGTGCTTGTCTTTGGAGCAGCCTTCCTGCTCCTCTTATACTTGAGCTGTACTTCTTTATGTTCCGGAAACTTATGAAACTCTATTTTTGTGTTCCTGTTTTACTTGATCTCTTCTCTGCTAACTGATGCCACTGATGCAAAGGATTTGGAGAACATTTTTTAGTGGCAGTTGGTGTGTGGAAGTTTAATATGTTGATAGGTTTATATGTAGAGTTTTTTCACCTGATTGGCGGATATATGTGTGAATGGTCTAAAGCAGGCAACAAGGGAGTGTTACAAACATAATAATAACAAGGGTTAAAGGGCTGTCTTGTGTGATGGTGTGCACATGCAATCCAGGTTTTTTAATAATGCATGGCCTAGAGGGAGGATGTTGAGACCGTGGATAGTCATGAAGGGCCATGGATGATGTGCTTTTTTCCTTTGTCTCTAGTATGCAATGGTGCATTATTTCCATTAGCATAGTAGAAAATACTAATGGGAATTTTGGAGAATCTTATTGAGTCTAACTACTTTACTGAAAAATGTAAAGTAGATGCAGTCTATAAGCTTATTATTATTTTTCTTCTATTTTTAACTGTTAATGGTGATTCCTAAAGAAACCTTTTTTTTTCTTTCTTTTTTCTGGAGCATCCAGGAAGTAAGGTGGGGCAGGTGAACAGGGGAAGATGGTGCACATGCGTTAAATCTAAGGTAGGGGGCAATGTTTCTCATGCTGTCTGATTACAGATTCAAAAGCACTTTGAAACTTCTCCCCCCTGCAGAGTGGTACAGAGTACTGTTGTTTCTGAAAGATATGGATCAACAGTCTCTTTTATGGCTTGCAGGGTAGCTAGTGGGATTTTGTGTCCCACATGAGTAGGCTGTGTGGTTGCAGTATTTGTTGAGGAAGATGAGGTAGAGGAAGACAGCCTACTACTTCCTAAGAAAGAAATAGCCTTTCTGAGAGTATCCTGGTGGTTGGCTTGGTGTGGCGTCACATGGAGGTGGTCCTGTAGGAGTACTGCCCAGGTTGTCCACGACTGCACTCAGTGCATTTCACTTTGGTACCCTTAGCCTTTGGTACATTCCCAACAGTGGTAAAGAAGTGCCACACCCATGATTTTCTCTGGGTGCTAGAGGTAGGCAGCTCCTCTACCTCATCTTCCTGGTCCTCTTCATTGTTTTTTGAAGTATTGTGCTTCTTTCATTGTGTAGGTCTTTCAGCTGCTGGTGGTGGTGGCTCTTGGGGAGGAGGTCTGGCAATAGCTGATGCCATTTCTGAAGATAAATAGCAGTTTCGCTAATAATTTTGTAAGTATGTGCTGTGTGTTAGATTGTTAATGGATAATGAGTAAGAGTAGGTGTAGGAGCCGTGCAAGGATAATTACCCCTCTGGCGTATGACGAATACGTTGGCCCTATGATGGTCCCCTTCCATTTCCTCCTTATCACCTCTTATTTTTCTTTTGTGAGATCTGTTTCTTGTAATAGGGTGAATTCTATTTTCTGCCTCCTTAAATACATCATGATCTTATTTATCTTCAAGTAACTGTTGAGCCCCTTTACATTCCAAGTTACTATCTTAAGATCTCTAATCTTTCATCCATACCCAGTCCCACCTCTGTCCTCCCTTCTCTTCCGCATCATGCGTAGCAGCGCATGTATGTAAACTCGTTCCTTAACTAATACCACTGCAAATCCCCCAAATCCCCTAATACCCGCTGCCCTTCCCGTCCCCAACTGTTGCCCAGCTCCATCCCTGGATCTCAGGCTATCCCGCATTTAGTCCTTTCTCGGCTTGCTGGTACTCGGAACTCAGCAAGGGGGTTACCTCACTACCGGCAACCTAACTAAACATCTATGGGGGTATGAGCGTGAGTCTGCTGTATCTCCTGCAATTATGCCACAATATGCTATGCCCGCCCATATCCTTCCTCTCAAAACCTAGCACTTCTTCCAGCGTATGTTTGCCTTGTCTTATATTCAAGTCCCAATGTCACAGTTTATACAGCACCTCGGCCCCTGGAACCGCTGCCTCACTTGTCCGTTCCACTCTCCCTCTGAATGTCTGTCCCAGACGGGCAGTTCTGCTCATCCAGCCACTCTGTTGCATCCTCTGGGGTCTAAAAAAAAGGGCTCTGTTCCTCTGAAACACTTTCAGTTTCACTGGGTACATCAGCATGTATTTGTAGCCCAATCACGCAGCCTCCTCTTCACTGTTCCGTAATTCAGCCACCGTCTCTGCACAGGGAGTGTATAGTCCAGGTACACCGTAATGGACGCGGATGCCCTTTGTATTGTGCCCCCTTTCCGGAAGTGTTCCAGCATTTTCTCCCTATCTCGATAATTCAATATTTTGGCAATTATCGGTCTCGGTGGGTGCTCCTGGCGGTGGTTTCCTTGTCAGGGCTATGTGTGCTCTCTCCACCGCAAACCCTTGGGTAAGCGCCCCTCCCTTGATTTCTTGCAGCAACCTGGTCTCAATATAATCCATAGGGTTCAGTCCTTCCTCTACTTCTGGAAGCCCCACAATGTGTATGTTGTTTCTTCGAGCACATCCTTTGGCTTCCTCTTCTCTGTTCTCTAGGTTGCTCACTTGTTGTCGCAGTATGTGGATCTCCGAGGCGTGTGACGTGCAGGCAGCTGTGTTTGAGTTTACTTCTTTCTCCAATTCGCCTGTGCATTCCGCTATTGTTCTTACGTCTTGTCTCAGTAAGTTTGCATCCTCTTGCACTGCACCAATTTTAAGATCCAGTGATGTTTTGAGTTCCGCCATGGGTGCCTCTAGTTTGGTTTCCCATGCTACTTTCAGATCCACAATCGCCTCCAAGATCTGCTGGTCATTGCGTGCTGGTGCAATGTCCGTTTGCGGGTTCCTCTCCCTCTTCCTGGCCCCCTCCATTGACTGTGGTGTTTTCGTGAATTCCTCCATTGTTGATTGTTTCCCTTTTGTTTTGGGTAACCTGGATGCCATTCCGGTATCGCCAGGTGTCTCTGTTCCAAGTGGTTGGGGACAGACTTTCTGGTGCTTCAGCTTGCACTGGCTCACCGAGTGGTTGGGTTCCTTTGGGGACTGCCAGATGCTCTTGCGGAGGGTGGGGTGCGTCTGCAGGTAATAGTGCCCTTTTGCGGTGTACTGGGGTGTACTGGTTCGATGAGCGACCCTGGTGTTGGAGGCCTTTCCTTTTGTATCCTCTGCCAGGCTGCGAATCAATGACTGCGCCTCCTGGGCTTAGATTTGGCCCCTGCACCTTCTTGCTCTGGGGGGGTTATCCCTTATTGACAGTATTAGTTGTTGTCCTTGTGTATATTGCGAGGTGTCGTTCTGTGAAGCTCTCTCATTTGCCTGTTGCCAGGCTGTGACCCCCCTTATTAGTCTTTAGTATATTGTCCCTATTTCATCTGGCGGTACTCCAGTGCGGGGTGCTATTTCCTAATTTCTTGGGGTAGCCTGTCTTCCAGGTATACTATTGCCATGGACCTCTGCACACCTGGAGGCATTCCAGTAGCAATATCATTCCCGCAGAATGGTCAGTAGTGCATATAAGGCCAGCTGCGCCAGGGGCGTGGCTAGCCGCCATGTAAGCAGGACTCTCTCCTTGTAGCTCCGCATGATGTGCCCTTGATTCTGCTGCCGAACTGCGGCTTTACCCCACCACTGCCGCTGCAATTCGCGACACCCAGAGCTGAGCACCCAGAGCACCTGCATGCCATGTCTGGAAACGCTACGACCTTCGGGAACAAAGATATTCGATTAATACCGAACTACGTCGGCACCAGGAAAATGGCGCCCACCTAGCCGAGGACGCAGCACGGGAGACACGGCGAGCACAAGCTGACAGCACCGTAGACTGGTGGTGCCTGCGGCGCCCACGACGAAGCTGAACACCCTCCGCGGCGACGACCCGCACTCTGGTGTCCCCCCCCGAGTCCTGGGGTGGCTATAACGGGCCCCGACACAGAGCGGCCAGCGACGCATCGCAAGAGGAAAGGACCCGCAGTCTGGGGCCACTGGCGGGGGCGAGGGAGACCGGACGGCAATCCAGCCTCGAGCGGCCCGAGACGAGTCACCGGAGCCTCCAAAGACCAGACCAGCACCCGAGAGGGAAGCCGCGCACCGGACCAGCACCCGGGGGGAGGGCTGTGCGCCCTCCGCGGCGGCGTCCTGTGCTCTTGAGGACCCCGACGAGGAGAGGCCAGCGACGCGCTGCAAGACCCCCCAGGGAAACAAGTAGGGTGAAAGGCCCCATCGAGCCCGCCCACAGAGGCAATCCGGAGCTGCTGGCAAGGGCTAGGGAGACCAGACGGCGATCCGGCTCCGAGCGGCCTGAGACGAGTCGCCGGAGCCTCCAGGGACCGGACCAGCACCACACCCAAAGCGAAAGCGAGCGCGGAGAGGTCCGCCCAACACACGCGGTAAGGAGGGGGCGAAAAGGGGATCCCAACCACCATCACCAGCGCCCCACAAGAAATAAGCGCCCCCCCCGCATAGGCGCCCCAGCCCGCTGCACTACATCATCCGCAGAGACAGCTGAGACCTGCGCGGCACCAACAAGGAGCCTACCCCGGGGTTGATACACCGGGAGAGGCGCGCCCCTCCTCCACTGGGCCAAGAGGCACAGCACCCATAGACTGAGGGTGTTGCGGCCAAAACACTCCACTGGCCCCACAGCACGCAGCGGCCAGCCCGGCCTAGCTGATCGAAATGTCAGCAAGAGGCAATAAAAATAAACAGCGGCAGACAACTATGGAAACATATGCGGCCTGCGGCCCAGCCAACCAGGACACCGACACCACCAGCACAACATCTCCTCAGGAAAAGACCCTGGAACCGGCAAACTCACAGCTACTGGAAGCCATTAAAGCCCTACAGAAGACCATGGAGACCAAAATCGACGCCGTGGCAATCGACCTAAACCTGCTGCGACAGGATGTCCGTGCCATAGCCAACCGCACCGAAGCACTGGAGACCCAGGTCCGCGAAAACACGGAGGCGAAAACCCAGATGCTTAATGACATGGACGCCTTGGTGCAAAAGGTACAAAATCTAGAAAACAGGGCAGAGGAAGCCGAAGGACGGGGGCGCCGCAACAACGTTAGACTCCTCGGACTCCCTGAGGGTATAGAGGGGAACGACCCCACGAACTACATTGAAAACCTCTTGCTGCAGGAAATCGGAGCTGGCAAGCTGTCGCAGGGCTTCACCATCGAACGAGCGCACCGTTCCCTCACCAAACGACCACCCCCCGGGGCCCCGCCCAGGCCTGTAATAGCCAAGCTACTCAATTACAAAGACAGAGAGGCGATCCTCGCATTCTCGAGAGCGGGTGGCCGCATACAACGAGACTCAGCCAAAGTGGCCATATACCCGGACTACACATTCCAAGTCCAAATGGCGAGAGCCCAATTCATCACCACCAAGGCACGACTGAAAAACGCAGGCCTACGCTATATGCTACTCTACCCGGCCAGGTTGAAAGTGCTACACAACAGCAAAGCACTACTGTTCGATACAACAACGGAAGCCAGCGAATGGATGGACAGGGAGCAAATCCCAGACATTGAACCCAGAGAGCACAAACCGCGGAAGCAACGCCCCAGGTGACACAGGCCACTCAACCCTGGAGCTCGACCGACATGAGAATCAAGACACACCGCACTGCAGCAACATCGATACCCACAGGAGCGATATGGGAGTCCGTTAACTCCCCACAAGGCAACAACAGGAGAGCTCCTGCTGAAAGACCCCCAGAATTTTGGGTGCATTAACCCGCCCGTAGGGCGCCTGAAGACCTCGGTCAATGGTGCGGAAACGGGAGAGTCAGAACGAGGGGAACCTCGCTAGACGTGTTCAGTTAAAGGGAAGTTTAAGTTTGTTGGGAAGGGAAACCCAGTTTAGAGGACCCAGTTGGAAATTAACGAACGTTAAGTTAGTGGTTATTGTTCACTTAGAAGGGTATCCTAGAAGAGGTACCCAGTTACGGTTACATGGGTTACAGACCAGGTCCATCCGCTGCAGGACCGCCTCGAGGTTAGCTGAAGCCACCCGCAATCCCACCCCAAAACCACCCACAAGCCCAAAACAATGCATAGACCATGGCTGACAAAATTAGAATAATGTCCTGGAATGTCCGGGGTCTGAATAGTTATGTCAAGCAACATCGCATCCTTTCCTTTATGAAGCGACACAAAATCAGTATCGCCCTCCTTCAAGAGACACACCTTAACGCACCCAAACTCGCCGCACTGGCCAAAGCCTGGAGAGGAACCTGTGTTGGCACCACGTTCTCCTCATACGCAAGAGGAGTCTTGATTTGGATTGCACCATCCGTCCCCATCGCCCTATCACACACCAAAACAGATAACGAAGGCAGAATGGCCCTGATACAAGGCACCATAGAAGGAAAAGACCTATGCCTAATCTGCACTTACGCCCCCAATCATAACGCCACCGTCTTTTTCCATTCACTATACGCTCGCCTGAGCCCTTATAGGGAAGGCCTAATACTATGGGGAGGTGACCACAATTGCACCCTAGACCCGCGCATAGACAGAGCAGACAGCAAACACTCCCACCCCTCCCCCCCAGCCAAAGTACTCAACGCCCTAACACAGCAACTCGCCCTGAAAGATCTGTGGAGAACACAACACCCCGACGCCAGAGCCTACTCCTTTTACTCCCCACCGCACAACGTGCACACTAGAATCGACACACTTTTTGTCAGCGAGGAACACCTGCCCTACTTTGAACACACCCAATACTTGGCTAGGGTGCTTTCTGACCACTCACCGCTGATCACCACAGGGTCCCTGACAACCCCCAGGCCCCCCGTCCCGACATGGAGGCTCAGAAGCGAGGCGCTCCTCGACAAATCCTTTAACGAACAAATACAACAGGGTACAACGAACTACTGGCAAACTAACATCGACAGTGTCCAACATATAAGCACAGCGTGGGAGGCATACAAAGTGGTAATAAGGGGCGAAATCATAGCCGCCTCGGGAGGAGCCCAAAAGCACATCACATCCCTGCTTGAGCGCACTGAAACTGAGTTGAGGGACCTGGAATCTGCACCATCCCCTGACCCCTCCCACTTACACAAGGTGATCGAACTCAAACAGGCGTGTTTAAAACACTGGGAGACACTAGGAAAGCTAAGCCACGTGAAATATACTGAAAGAAACCACGCACTAGGTGACAAACCCGGCAAACTACTAGCGTGGCTATACAAGCGTGAGATCCCTAAAACACCCATCTGCCTACTCCGAGACGAGGAAGGCCAGAACATCCACACGCAAGCCGAGATTAACCTAGCGTTCAAAAAGTACTATCAGGCCCTATACTCCGACCCCACCCCCCCTAGGGACACGGACATAGAGGATGCCCTCGACAGTATCAGGCTACCACACCTAGACGAGCACGTAACCGAGGCCCTAGATAACCCCATCACGCCTGAAGAGGTCATGGCCACCATCAGATCAATACCCACGGGGAAAACACCAGGACCCGACGGGCTCCCGGGAGAGTTTTATAAGAACTACGAAGATATATTGGCCCCCTTGCTATCCCAGGTATACAACGAGGCATACGAATTAGGCCACCTCCCCGACACCATGAACGAAGCGGTCATCATTCCCCTGCTGAAACCCAGCAAAGATAGCCAGGACTGCGGTGCATACAGGCCCTTGTCCATGCTCAATGTAGACTATAAGATACTGACAGCATTGCTAGCTAAGAGACTACAGGCGGCCATCCCACATTTGATACACAGAGATCAAACCGGGTATGTGCATGGACGTTCCATCACTGAAAACCTGCGGAAACTACACCACGTCATACACAGCACGGACAACAAACCTGATAGAAGTGCGGTGGTGTCCCTCGACGCCACCAAAGCGTTCGACTCGGTCAGGTGGAAATGGCTCTATGCCACCATGACCAAGATGGGAATCGGACCCACCTTCTTAAACTGGGTCAAGCTCACCTACGCACATCCCACCGCCAGAGTCCGAACCAACAACACCTATTCAGATAAATGGTGCCTCTCCAGAGGAACCAGGCAGGGGTGCCCCCTATCCCCCTTACTCTACATCCTGGCCATCGAACCAGTGGCAGCATACCTTAGGCTCGAATATGGCGATGGGGGTATAACAATAAACGGAGTGTCCCATTTGGTGTCCATGTACGCGGACGATATGCTCCTCTACCTGAAAGACCCCGAGCACATACTACCATACATACTTGAAACCCTAGAAGGATTTTCTAGATGCACGGGGATCCAAATTAACTACGATAAATCCTGCCTATACCCTTTGGCAGCCCTAAGCAATACCAGGAAAGAAAATCTCCCCCCATTAGCACTCCGGTGGGAACCCACCACATTCAAGTACCTGGGCATCAACATCCACCACGACCCCAGAACAGAGCATATAATAAACACAGTGCGAGCTAAGGAGGGCCTAGCCAAATCAATCGACTTCTGGAGCAAGCTGCCCCTTTCGGTGGCTGGCAGAGCGGGGCTACTCAAAATGGTGGCACTACCGCGACTGCTGTACTACTTCACCAATGTCCCGTTCTATATCCCGCCACAATTCTTCAAAGAACTTAACAAACTCTGCCGAAAATTCCTATGGCACGGGGGGCGATGCAGAGTAGCCCTAGAAACCACACAAAGACCGTATGACAAAGGAGGCCTCAAAATCCCCAACTTTGAGCTCTATTATCTGGCGGGCCAACTGAAACATGTAATACAGTGGATGGCGGACGATGCAACCACAGATACCCACCTACTACAACCCAGAAACTCCCCATGGCTGCTTAGAGACTTACTCTGGACTGAGTCGGAGAGGAGTCACCGAGACTCATACCTAATTCACCTGGGCATCCGTACCTGGAAGAGGGCCTGCAGAATCGCCAATCTGGCGGACCCCTACTCCCCACAAATTCCAATAGCCGCAATGATGTCACACAGGCCAGAAGACCTGAAAGTGATCAGGAACATATGGGAACCCCTAGGCATAGCCACCTTGGGAGACCTAGTAGACGACCGAGGCATTCACAGTTTCAACCAACTGCAAGAAACTACGGGAATACCGCCTGGTCAATTCCTCCTACACGGGGCAGCAACGAACAAACTCACAAAACGATGGCCAGAGATGGAGACCCTTGACACCGGCCACGAACCCATCGAGAACCTACTAAGTGCGGCGGAGGGAGGCCACGAAACCTCGAGGCTCTACGAAACTCTACTGAACTGTGCCACGCAACAAAGTCTCAAGAGTAGAGACAAGTGGGAACTTGAACTCGGCGAGAGATTCGAAGACAAAGAGTGGGATGCAGTGACGCGCTACCACAAAAAAGTATCCCGGAACTCACGGTTCCAGCTCATATAATTTTACATTATTCATAGGGCTTACCTCACCCCACGTGTCATCTCCAGATTCAACGACACGAGCGCTGCAGCATGTCCCAAATGCCTGGATCCCTCTGCGGGAATGGCCCACATGTTCTGGGGATGCCCGGCAATCCAAACCTTCTGGTCACAGATCCAAACCAGGGCAGCTAATGCGGACATAACGCTTGACGTGCAATCCCCCAAAGCCTGCATCCTGGGCCGATACCCCAGGAACAAAAAAAACAGGTCACTGAACAGACTCAAAGACCTCATGTACATCTTAGCAAAAAGAAGAATTGCTATGGCCTGGAAAAGCCCCAAGGCACCCGATGTGGCAACGTGGTGGGAGGACCTACACAGATGGACCACAGCCGAGACGGGAGCATGGGAACTGGCGCAAAGACACCAGAAAATCGACACCTCGGACGATCTACTGCAGTGGGTGGCTCTTACGGTGTCCTTGTTCCACCCCAAGGAAGACAGCTCCACCGATGGAAACATAGACAGCACAAACTGACCTGGAGGCGCAAGACTGCAGCGCGTGGTTATGGACTTGGTCGGGGGAGGAGGTGGGAAGGAAATGGACCAATCCCCCATTGGCTTGGGGGACACTATGTTTGTATGTTCTTATTGTTAAGAAAATAATAAAGAAATTTAAAAAAAAAAAAAAAAGGCCAGCTGCGCCTTATTGCTTACAGTCAGACCCTTAGGGTGTGTTATGGTGCACCTCCTTGTGTATTCCTCTTGTCGCAGGCTCCCCTGCCGCCTGCTGCGTTCCGCTTGCTGCTCTGTAGATCTGGTGTGTGGGAGCGCTATACCCCGTATGATGCGATCCCGCCGCGGCTCATCAGTTGTGTGGCACTCCAGGTCGCGCCCCAGTTACCTGTCCTGTTTCGGGTGCTGACTCCCTCCTCGCCTCAGCAGTCAATTGCGCATCAGGTGGGGCCCACTGCAATGGCCTTCTGTGTGTTGTCTACTGCAGCAGGCAACTCAGTGACCCTCCATGTCTCTGCTGTTAGTCTCTGGGTCGGGGTTAATGCCGTATCTGCCTGATTCTTCCTCCCCACTTCCCCCAAGCAGGGGTGCTGTGCGGTCCGTGCTCGAGCACTATGTTACTGCTGGCCCAGTGGAAGCGCACTGCCTCCATTGCACGCTCCGTGCCCGTGCAAGGGCACTATTCTGCGTATGCTGTGGACGGTCCCCTCCGTGGCCCCTGTGTAAGTGCAGTGCTTCGGATCGTGTCTCCACTGCCAGTTCGTTCTGTCAGTATCTGCAGCTCATTTTAGGTGCTGGTCCTCTCGGCACCTCTGTGATTAGTTTTGCCGCAATTGTCCCCCTTCTCCCGGAGGCTGCATCGTCCCTCTGGTTCTGGTGTGCTGTATGCACTCGCATCCCTGCTTCACGCACTCGGGATTCGTTCCTTTGTCCTCCTCAGTGGCCATTTTGCCTGGGCATTAGTATGGGACCCGCCACTGTCTTGTGCGGAGATATTTTCTTCTATCACCCTGTTCTGACTCACATTCGGTGCACAGTGTGCAGTATTGTTTCCCACAGCTTCCGATCCGTTTAGGAGTGTGTACAGTGTTTCTAGCCGGTGGGCATTCCTAGGTTAATATCGAATCTGCGGGAGCTCCGAAGCGGACCAACCTCTCACATGGCGAGTTAGCCACGCCCCCCGTTGTTAAAGGAACATTATGGTTACAAGTAAAACCGAAAAAAACGAAAAAACTCGCACCACCACTGTGCACTGCTATGACTAACACCCAGGACATCAAAGATGACATCACACATGTCTTTGATGACATCACTGATTAAGACCTGTGCCCCTTCTCTTATTACTGGCATATGCCAATTTGTTAACACCTCTATTTCTACTGGCACGGTCCCTCAGGATCTTAAGTAATCCTGGGCATGCCTATTTTGAAGAAACCTGGACTCTCAGTCAACATGCCAAACAATTACCGCCCTATCACCAACACAGCATTTTTGCTTAAGATTCTGGACCGGGTGGCATACATACAGATCGCTGAGCACCTAAAGTCATATCCCATTCTTAATGACCATCAGTCAGGTTTCCGAGTTGGATATGGCACGGAAACCGCGCTGCTCGAACTTAAATCCAAATTGATGGCTCGTATGGATAACAAGGAGGCTTCTCTGCTTATGCTGCTAGATCTTTCCACAGCCTTCGACCCGGTGGACCATGATATCATGGCCACCAGGTTGTCTGAAGTGGCTAATTTCTCCCCACTAGCATGCAAATGGGTTTTGTCATTTCTCAGCAACCGAGTTAGCAGAGTCTTCCGAGGCAACGCCGAATCTGAGCCTATTCTTACTACCTGTGGTGTCCCGAAGGGTGCTTGCACCTCTCCCTGCTTTTACAATATATTTACGGCTCCCCTGTTTGCAATGTTAGACCATGAGAATATTATATTCACCAACTATGCGGATGACACTCAATGTGTCATCCCGCTTCTCGGGTCTCACAGACTGGATGAAATTGCCATTAATAAAGTCTTTACTATAATTGAAACCTGGATGGTTAATAACAAGCTGGCACTAAACAAATCCAAGACCGAACTATTGGTAGTTGGCTCACCGCATACCATTACTAAACTTGGCTCACAGTACGACAATTTCCAGCTGGGTGAAGAATCCATCAAACCTTTGAAAAAAGTAAAAACTCTAGGAGTAACCTTTGATCAACATCTGTCGATGAAACAGCATGTTAGTAGTATTGTTTCTTCCTGTGCATACTACATTAAACTTTTAACATATCTAAGGCCTCTTATTTCTCAGGATAATGCAGAAACTTTTCCGAGAGCAATAGTAGGCTCTAAAATAGACTACTGCTCGAGCCTTCTTATGGGAATTAACAAATCTGTAAGTAACAGGCTACAAATCTGTCAAAATGGGGCTATTAGAGCCGTTATGAAACTCAAACACAGAGATCATGTTACACTAGCGAGACGTGAGCTGCACTGGTAGCCTGTGGCCGCTAGAGTTCTATTTCATACCCTGACTATTGTCCATAAGTGTAGATCTGGGAAAATGCCGGGTTACTTACAACAACTATTACCCATAAGAATCAACACAAGAGCACTTAGGTCTAATGACTCGTTCTTCTTATCTGAACCTAAGTGCAACAATGTCAGAGCAACTGACCATGCCTTTTTCTCCGTTGGCCCCAGAGCTTGGAATCCTCTGCCGCTGGAGCTAAGATCTATCGAACCTCTAGAAATCTTTAAAAAAAGACTAAAGACATATCTGTTCCATTAAACAACCTTTTTTCCTGTGATATTCTTGCTCGGCCCTGCTTCATGACACTGTCTTTTGTTCTCTGTTTTATGTGTTTTGTAGTGCCCTTACGCCTTCGGGTTCATGGCCGCGCTATACAAATATATTAAAGTAAACTAAAGTAAAGACATCACATATCTGGTCCACTTGTTTTTGTTCACTGACATATCTAGGCCAGGTGGTTTTATTCACTGACAGTCAGAATATTAAAATTCAAAAGGTGCTGTATATCTAGATGTTAACCTTGTCATATGTTTTTAAAATACTTTCCTTAGGGTTTGCTCTCAGCTCCTGGTGCACATACATGGGGAAATAAGCAAGCCTCAAACACACAATTCATTTTGATGCATGAAGATAAACTTTAATGTTATTAACATTTTCTGATGATGCTGCTTCTTTCTTCCTTACTTTAGTTTCCCTCTATGTGCCTCTGTTTTGTATGCATTATGGGTCTTCAGCTGTATTGTTTGTACTAGCACAAGTGTGTAGTAAGTCTTGAATTGTTAGCTACTTATTACATGTTTAACATTACTCAAAACTCTGATAAGGTAGCATTCATTATTGTACTATCCAAAATTACAAGATTATAAATATTGTATTTCTATGGTGCATGCTGCAGCCATTGCCTATGTTTATATATGATTAGGTTCCTGTATTACCAACAACACTCCAATACAATGTTGTTTAGATGAGTACATTGTTTAATAGATTAAGTAGTTCATGATAGGTCTCCCGATCACCTCTGAGATCTTGTTACCAACATTATAAACACAACCCTTTGTATGGACTTTAAATCCAAATTAATTTCACATGTGATATCATCTTTGGTGGTGTCCTGGGTGTTCTTCTTAGCAGTGCACTGTGGTGATGCGAGCTATGTTTGCTTAGCTTGCCATAACTGGCGAATTACTGAGTTTTTTCTTGTAACCATAACGTCCCTTTAACAACATTTTTTCATTGAATTTCATAGGTTTTTATAAGTGCAACTTATCCATAACGTCCCTTTAACAATGTTTTTTCACTGAATTTCATGGGTTTTTATCAGTGCATTCTATGTTCCCACAACTTACTAATATCATACTTTCCCCAATATAGCAACATTTTTGTCCAATTCACAAAGTTTCACCTTAACACTCTGCCCCATTTCCCACCTTCTAGCATCATTTTTAACACTTATGTACACTTTTTTCAACTTTTTCCACTGTTTTTGCATCCGGTAATGTCCGCGAACGTCTGACATCATCACGGACCTTCCGGACAGTGCCATGTGACCATGTGTGGCATAATGATGTGTCCGCGAACGCATCCGCACTTCGCGATTGCGTCAGTGCTTCGAGGACAGTTCAGAAATGCATTTTCTACTGATCTAGGAACTTTCTAGCTCAGAATGTACCCTTGCACAGCTCCTACACCTATTCTTACTCATTATGGATTAACAAATTAGTACAAAGCACATACTTGGAAGAATATTAGCAAAACTGCTATTTACCTTAAAAATGGCATCAGCTATTGCCATCCCTCCTCCCCAAGAGCCACCACCACCACCAGCTGGAGGACCTACATAACAAAAAAGCTCAGTACTTCTAAAGACAATGAAGAGGACCAAGAAGATGAGGTAGAGGAAGTGCCTACCTCAAGCAACCAGAGAGAATCCTAGGTGTGGCAGTTCTTTACCATTGTTAGGAATGTACCAAAGGCTAAAGTGAAATGCAATGAGTGCAACTTTGTAATCAGTCACGGACTACCTGGACAGTACTTCTACAGGACCACCTCCATGCACTGCCACACCAAATCCAACCACCTCAATGCTCTCAGAAATGTTGTTCCTTTCTTAACAAGTAGCAGGCTGTCTTCGTCCACCTCATCTTCCTCAACCAATTCTGTAACCACACAGCATACTTCGGTTGGACACAAAACCCACCAGATACCACCAGCTACGATGCAAGCAATGAAATAGGCTGTTGATCCATATCTTTCGAAGATAGCAGTCCTCTACATATACTGCAACACACCACTCTGCATGGGGAAGTAATTTCGAAGCTGTAATCAAGGATCATGAGAAACACTGCCCCTTACCTTAGAAGTAACACACGCGCTACATCTTCCTCTGTCTACCTGCCCCTCCATATTAGTGCTTGGTGCCTCTTCCCTCATTTCCCTCCCCACCTTACGTTCTAACCTCTCCTGCAAAAAAAAAACCCATCAAAAAACAACAAAAGAAAGGTTCCTTTAGGAACCACCATTCACAGTTAAAAAATAGAACTAAATAAAATCTCATAGACTCCATCTACTTTACATTTCTCAGTAAATTACAAAGACTCAATAAGATTTTCCAACATTTCCATTAGCATTTTGTGTTATGCAAATGGGAATAATGTGGCGTTAATCCCCCGTTCCAGGTACTGGAATGTGTGATAACGGCCCGGCAGCCCAAGTTATCGGCCCAAGCGAAGTGTGTCTGTGTGCGTCCTGATGCCTGCGGGCTTTACTGGGTTATAAGTAAATAAATAAATAACGAGGGCTCTGGACCGTTATGCCCCATTCCAGCCCCTGCAATGGGGGATGAAGGCCATTAGCACCCCTCATTCCCAAAGAAGGAACCCGGGGAGCTAGAAAAGGATTTTTCTTCCTCCACCGGGACACCTGCGACGTTCCGCTGTAGGAGGGAAAATCATTTTCCAAGATGGCCACCATGGAAAGGGAAGGCAGGGCTCCGAACAGAGCCCCTCTTCCCTTTCCATGGCAGCCTGCAGAAGGCGAACAGAGAACCCTTTGAGCATATAACCACAAGCATATTTTATTTTCCCTTTCAAACCTATCCCACTTTTGAATAACTTTACTACATAGCCGGTACCAGGTGGACATGCCCACTTTAAAGGATAGTTCCGGGACTTTTTTTTATTGTCCCTACGGTTCGGCCATGTGTTTTTAAGCATAACTCGGTAGATCGTAGAAAACTTTCCTATGGACCTTACCCGACTTTTCGTCCATTAACGCACTCGAAATCAGCCGCTATTTTCTGATAATCCTATCATTTCCCCCCATCGACCTGGCTCACCTGCTTTTGCGGCACTAAATCAAATCCCCCGCCCCTGAGCCTGACATCAGCAGACGCGTACCGCCCATTTCCCAACGCCAAAGCACGTTTCGTGTCAACAATCGCTGAGGCCTCAGCTAATGAAGTGTCGCCATGGAAATGGCAGGACGCCTCATTCCTCAATAAGTATAAACACACCGTTTCACAACACACAGCAGCAGATTTTCGATTCCATTATTCTCTATGTGTTACTTTGAATATTCTGTGACTCGTTTCTGTGCTCTGGTCAGCTACCTTCGCCGCTTCTAGGCCTTGTGAACACCTGTACCATCTCTGTAAATTATTTTACTTTCTTTACCACACAATGGCTACAATAATGCCGTATATGTACGAGCCCGAGTACACCGAGCAGGAACTACTGGAAAGGCAAGCACGCGAAAACGAAGGGGATTCGGACGGCAGTTGGGAGGACCAGTCAACGGATGAAGAGCCTGGACCATGTCGCATGGACGGCGTCTCCACCTGGTGCACGTGCAATCGGTGCGAGCTAATGCCAACTGAGGAGGAGAACTGCTGCTGCCGTGAAAATTCCGGGTGCTTGGCCTACATTTCGGAAGGGGAGCCAAGTCCGCAATGCATCACCGAGCTGCCAGAGTTCAGGGAAGCCTGCCTCTCACGGACCGTGTTGAGGATGATGATGGTGCTTATGCACGAACTTCGCGGCACTGTTCGTCCGCGTAATCCGAGTAACGAGTAAGTATACTCTGGTTGTGATGTCAGTGATGCCACTACTATGTCATGGTCGTCTCCCACATATAAAATTACATCGACATATCATTCGAATGCATGTAAATTGGTTCCATATTGTGCATTTTCTAGATAGAATTTTTTTCAAAGCAGAATGACATTTTTTACCTGAATCGACAGTGATAAGAAAGTTTTGTCATTTTAATACAGTTTGCATCTTTCATTTTCACAGGTGGTACAGGCTGGTGGCCTATCGTTGCTTCACTTGGTGGCTTCACGGGAGGCTCGGACACTGCGTTCGGAGAGTAATACCTGCCTGTGCGGTACTTGCCATTAGACAACATTTCCCCAGCGACAGTGGACAATACCGCGGATTTTCCCTGGATGTGCTGCAACCGGAACTTTACAATGTGTAATGTTTATTATTTATGTTCAATTGAAATTAAGATCTAAAATAAAACCCAACATATATTTTAACAATGGTTGTTTTGATTTTTTAAATGAATCTAGTGTGTCTCCATTGAATAGTCTTCCTGTGCCTTGTCTTGTCACACCACATGTCTCCGGCCAGCATCCTCCCTCACGCTGGCCGCCCACCTTCAATCCACATAACCGTTGAACCCGGTAAATAATCCATATGGTTGATCATAATAAATCATCCTTTTGGGCACCGGGTACAGAGATGACCCCCTCTGGCCCGTGCCGCCTTGCCACCACAGGCCAGCCTGCTGCTGACTAACTGCCTAGGCATCCAGGGTCTCCAGGTCGAACTGCACCCATATATTCTCCTGGGAGGGTGAGGTATTTATAAACTCACCCCCCTGCCTTCCATGTACTAGATCCTGCAGCCTGCCTCTTACATGCAGTTAGATGGCCTCTCCTTGGTGAGGCCCTGCGGCAAACGAGTCTTGTCTGCACGACCACCGGCCCAATCCACCCCCCCGCCCTATCAAAGGCAGTTCGCACCGGGGTACTTGCGCTGGCAAGTGGAGCTGTCAGGGAGCGATAAAGGCCAAGAGGTGCCAAAGACCATGTACACTTCAAAGTGGTCTATAGAGCATGGGTTGTTGTTCCCATGTCTATCTGCAGACCCCGTGTCTCCTGCCAAGCATCCCCCCTCACGCTGGACGCCCCCCTGCAATCCACATAAGTGTGTCTCCATTCACGGGTCTTCCTGTGTCTTGTCTGCACGACCACCGCCCCAATCCACCCCCCGCCCTATCAAAGGCAGTTCGCACCGGGGTACTTGTGCTGGCAAGTGGAGCTGTCAGGGAGCGATAAAGGCCAAGAGGTGCCAAAGACCATGTACACTTCAAAGTGGTCTATAGAGCATGGGTTGTTGTTCCCATGTCTACCTGCAGACCCTGTGTCTCCTGCCAAGCATCCCCCCTCACGCTGGACGCCCCCCTGCAATCCACATAAGTGTGTCTCCATTCACGAGTCTTCCTGTGTCTTGTCTGCACGACCACCGCCCCAATCCACCCCCCCCCGCCCTATCAAAGGCAGTTCGCACCGGGGTACTTGTGCTGCCAAGTGGAGCTGTCAGGGAGCGATAAAGGCCAAGAGGTGCCAAAGACCACGTACACTTCAAAGTGGTCTATAGAGCATGGGTTGTTGTTCCCATGTCTACCTCCAGACCCCGTGTCTCCTGCCAAGCATCCCCCCTCACGCTGGACGGCCCCCTGCAAACCGCATAATGCCACGACATATACACGTCATTCATTCACAAACACACCCCTGTTTCGAATTCTTTATAACCCACTTCATATTTCTAATGAGAACTTCTTTGCGCTTTGCTAGTCAACCCGTGAAGGTGCTGGTTATCTGCTCTTCGTCTCTGTGAACTTCCGTGACCACTTTGAGGAAACTCGTCAGTTTGCAACCTGTGAACTGCTCCCTGTTCTACGACAAGAAACTACTCTGATCCCTGCATCTAACTGTTTGTTTGTCAAGGTAAGGCCATGTACCATAATCATTTTGCGTCCAATTTCTTTTCGTTCAAGACAGAACATGCAAGGAACTAGTCACATGTTCTGAGTTTAGTCAAATTATTTTTCTATTTTTTTAAAGTTATTCAAATACTTATCCGCATGTGAATAACGTGTATAGTTCCAAGAACCAAAACGAACCTTGCATTGAACCTTTTATGTGTCATTTAATTTTTTAACACATTGGTATTCATAGAGAATTGTTGATCTTTACTTTTCAGAACTTTCCACAATGCCTGCCTGTTCCATTGGCGGTTGCCCTTCGAAGACCCATAATAAATCTGAAGGTACTATAATACATGTTTTCCCTAAGACAATAGATCAGATAAGAGAATGGGTCCGATATTGTGGATATCCACCGTCTGAGCTTGAAAGTAGAGTCCTAGAAGTCTTTGCGGACAAGAGGGGTGATCGATACCGCATCTGCAGCAGGCACTTTAGCTCAGACATGTTCTCCACATCATTGCTAATAAAGAAGAACACACCGCGAGCGAGGCGAAAATTGCTCTCAACCGCTATTCCCACTCTATTCGTCCACATCCCTCCACTGGTGAGTCAAGTTTACGTATTTATCTCTCGGCCTTGCGGTAGTGTGTAGCATTAGCTAACAATAATTTCCCCATTTATGTATCCACTCAATATGAAGGCAGAAGATTCTCCATCCGTGTCGTTATTGCAGTCATCAGCCACTTCAAGCTCCTATCGGGTAATATTACTTGGCTATTCTGCCACTGACTTGTTTTAGGCATGTAAATCAATAGTTTTAATTTATCGTGTAATTATTTTAGCTAATGGTACACCCTTGTACTCGTCCTCTAGTCTTTGTTTTCAGTTATAATTATTGTTATCCAAAATAATGCAAGTACTGTCTTTCAGGGAGATGCTGAGGAGTCCAACGCATTGATGACAACCGTTGATGTCACTCAGATGCTCGAGGTACGTTTCCGGACAGTTCCATCGATGGAGATCATCAGATCTTGCATTCTTGTAGCGTGATTGTTACACACAATGTTTCTTTCGTTTTTAGCCATTGATATGTCCTTCTGTCGTCGCCCTCCTATGTGTCTTCTTTTTTCAATATTGTGTTCATTACTAATGAAAGTCAAGTTTCAGGGAGTCGATGGAGCATTAGTCCAAGAAGAAGGGGGAGCATGCAGTTACGGGTCGGCGCAACAGCTTGCAGAAGTGTGCACCGCAGTTACATCGTCCCTTGATGTTCTTATGCATTTCGAGGTATGGATACTGACAGTTCGATCAAGCGAAATCATATGACGTGATTACATCCGCTATACTTCCTTCTTTATTAACGCAAGTACTATGTTTCAGGGAGATGACGGAGCTTCTTCTACAAGAACATCACCCCTAGTAGTTGATGCAGATTTCTGGGTGGTGACACTTCCAACGATCGAGCAAATCGAATCATATTTAGATATCCATTATTTATTTTAGACAACTGATCATTTGTGCAGGTCTATTTAGATGAGCCGTTGACGCCTGCACAAAGTGTATGTTCTTTTTAACAAAATAGAAAACCATACTAATGCAATTACTGTGTTTCAGGGAGTTACTGAAGCATCATCTTCAATAATATCATCAATGGAAGTCTATGAGGAGCCCGAGGTATGGATCTTGACAGTTCCATCTAACTAGATCAACAATGCGTGAATAATTGTTGTTTGAATGTTCTACACAAAGCGTTCATTCGTGTTTTGCTATTGAGATGTACGTGGGTATTGGTCCCCAAGTACATTTTGTGTTTTCAATATTATTATACATACTAATGAAAGTTCTATCTTTCAGGGAGTCGATTGAGCGTCAGTGCGTGATGGATGTGCTTATCATGAAAATATAGTCATTGCAGCGCAAGAGGAAGTGGAGACATGCACACACGAGTCGGAGCAACAGCGTCCCGATGTTGAAGTTCGAGGCAAGAAAGTTTCAAAGAAAAGAAAGCAAAAGAAGGTTAGTTTCCTGGTCACTATATTATGTTGTTTTTCACTGTTAATAGTTCAATACTGTAAGTTGTGTTTAAACTGAACATCCCTTTTCCAATCTGTCCTCTAGTTGCGAGTGGGTGTACAAACTAGATCTACACAGACAGTGAAGCGAACGAGAGAGGTTGCTTGTCAAACCTTTTGGCAGGGACTTGAGACTGGAGATGCATCGTGCCAATGGGAAGAATATGAAGTGATTGACAACAGAGCTATACCACATCCAGCCATCGATAGTGAATGTCCTCCTGGTAGTTCGGATGCAGTCGGAGATCAATTCACAGAATCCACACCCGCAAAAACTAAGACCGCGAGAAAGTTGAAGAAATTGTTTTATTCACCCATCGCCGGAGAAGGAACAGATGTTGCAATGGAAGAGAATGAAGTGGACGACAATGAAACACCATCAATATCACTGAACATAGCGGAAGACGATATCAGAGATTCTACCTTTCATGTGAGTGACATGTCCTCAACGTTACAGGCCGAACCAGCTGGGATGCAGAGTGACAGTATAAGGAAAGAGGCCAAATTCATTGTATTCGATAGTTGTTTGATTGATATTATTATTCGGATGAAATGTGGGCATTCGGTTGGTGGGGAAGTATGTGGGGAGCCATTGATTAATGTGACTCGTGCAATTCGAGGCACTAACCTTAAAATTCATGCCACCTGTACAAAATATCATCCTTTCTCATGGTCTGCACAACCCATGCTGGGGCAACTGCCAGCAGGCAATCTACTTTGTGCAGCGGCTGCACTTTTTAGTGGTTCAAGTTTTAAAAAGTTAGAGTCTTTCTTTCAGTTTGTGGGAATCCATTTCATTGCGAAAACTCAGTTCTACAAATACCAAACCGATTATCTATTTCCAGCCATTAGCAAAGCTTGGAGAATGGAAAAAATGTCTATTGATAGTACATTCGCGGGCAAACGGTTCAGGCTAGCCGGTGATGGACAGTGCGACAGCCCAGGATTTTCAGCCAAGTACTGCACCTACCACTTTCAGGACATGGAAAGTAAGAAAATTGTGAGTTCGGTGGTCGTGCAGGTGTCACAAAGCACATCCTCAGTGGCCATGGAGAAAGTTGGCTTTGTAGCATCATTGCAAGAACTACAATCGCGGGGAATGGTGATCGACCTGATAGCCACGGACAGACACGTTTCAATTGCCAAGACAATGAGAGAAGAGTACAAAAATATAAATCACCAATTTGACGTTTGGCATCTTGCAAAATCAATCAATAAAAAAATGTCGGCTGCAGGTAAAAAAAAAGATATGCAAGGTATTTCACAGTGGTCCAAGTCAATCAGCAACCATCTTTGGTGGAGCTCAAAAACATGTGGAGGGTCGTTGGAAATTCTACTGGAAAAATGGCGGTCAGTAATGCTACACTGTAGCAACGTTCACCGCTGGACCACAAACCAACATTTCCACAATTGTGAACATGGCCATTTGTCCACAGAGGAGGCACGGAAGAAGAAGTGGTTGATTCCTTCATCACCCACTCACAAAGCCATTGAAAAGATTGTATTTGATAAAACTATAACAAGAGATTTGAGGGGACTCACGGAATTCTGCCACACAGGAGATTTGGAGGTGTTCCACAATATGTGCCTAAAGTACAGGCCAAAACGATTGCATTTTGGCATGGAGGGCATGATAAATCGGACTCTTCTAGCGGTCTTGGCACATAACCATAATGTTGGCCGTCAACAAAGTAGGACAACCGGAACTTTAGGGACGCTTCGCTACAATAAGGCCTTCACTAAAAGAAGTAAACAATGGGTGATCAAACCAGTGTTTGAGGATATGCAATATGAGTTTATTGAAAGACTTATTGTTGATGTCCTAGATAGGCACATACATGGAGTTGTGAACGAACCTGTGCAGGGGACAACTGCATTGCCACCCAACATTGCCTCTGTTCCATGTCCACCTAAAGCAGAGCTCATTGAGAAATACACATCACGGTTTAAATGATTGTCATTTGATTGTCTGTTCTCTCGAGTCTCCTCATGTTGCAGGCCCATTGAATATGTGTATCTATGTAATGTGTAAATAAAAGTGATTGCTCAGTGTACATGCAATGTGTCTCTCCACCCTTGCCCCTCCCTTCACTGTGCAGTAGTGCGAACCACCCGGGTGTCACCTGTGACTTTGCTCTCGAGTCTCCTCATGTCGCAGGCCCATTGAATATGTGTAGCTATGTATTGTGTAAATAAAAGTGATTGCTCAGTGCACATGCAATGTGTCTATCCAACCTTGTTCATTTGCGCATTAAATTAAACCAAACAGTAATATCAATCATTTTTCAAAAAATATAGAATGTCTCCGTATTTATGGTTCTCTGGGGCTGCAAAGCACGCAGACAAAATGCAAAGATGGAGTGTAAATTTCAAGTCCTGTGAGATGGCCTTACACTGAATGTAGCTAACTAGGAATGTGTGCTCATTCAAAGTGAAGGTCAGCTGCTTTGATATTTTGCTCGGGTGCCGGAATGGCCCACGACTCAGTATAAGGTTCTATTGTTATTTGACCTTGACAGGCCGGGACCATCCCGAAAGACTTCTTTTTGGGGGTGTGGTGCAATAACGTAAGAAACGATAATGAATAAAATTTCAGAAACAATAGCCATTTAATGTTCGTTCATTAGAAGAAATAACGTCGGCATAGAAGGAGTGGTATTTCGGGGCTGCCCTACGCACAGACACAATGGAAAATGCAAATATAATGTAAGTAACTCTTTAGATGAGTTTATACCGCAATTTAATTACTATACAGTAGCTTTAAAGATGGGTTAAGTTGTACTTGTTCGTTCTATGTGCCATTTTGTTTTGTACCGCGCACTATCTTGAGGAGAACCATCTCCTTTTACGGAAGCACCTCAAAACCTTCCTCTTTGCTTCTGCTTTCTCTCTCCCACTCCCCTGCTACAACTGGTCCACTGTCTGCGACCTCGGTCCTGGGCCCTTCCACTCTCCACCTGCACTGCCTCCCTGTCAACCCCTGCACTGGGGGACTGTCTCAGTATCCTACATCCCCCCTTGACGTATAATACCCAGTTGCACTGTCCTAGCTATGAAATAATTTCCCGACCTAATATATAAAATGAATAATTTTAATAAAGATCTGATGGTGAGACTAATTTCATTTTTTATGTTTTTCAAACAGGTACATCATTCATTATTGTATGTGTCACGAGTACCAGACACCGGCGGATGGCTTTTTCAACCGCCAGCTGCTTCTCCGCGTGAACAACGTTACCACCCTGACCATTTTATGGGACGATCGCCAAGTACAAGTATGCCCTTACGCGGTACTAACGGCTAGATGCAACATACAGACCGCTGTGGTGGCCTAGTGCCTCGTTGTTGGAACAGCCATGCGATTATCAGTGCGACCGAAGAGCTTATTTTATCGTAAACCAACACCCTGTGTACTGCACACGAACATCGCTTGCCTCAAGACGAACTATTTTGGATCGAGACCAAAGAAAAATGCAAATCGCTGAATATTCTCTAAACATTTGATGTCCAATAAATGTACTTTGCCAAATGTACAATCTTGCCGTTTGCTTTTAAACCACAGTTTCATATTCCGAAATGTGGCGCTGTATTGTGAGATGATCTAAGACCCTGTGTACAGCAAAGGAACATCGCGTGCCTCAAAACGAACTTTTTGGAACGTGAGCAAATAAAAATGCAAATCGCTGAATATTCTCTAAACATTTTATGTCCAATAAATGTACTTTGCCAAATGTACAATCCTGCCGTTTGCTTTTAAACCACAGTTTCATATTCCGAATTGTGGCGCTGTATTGTGAGATGATCTAAGACCCTGTGTACAGCAAAGGAACATTGCGTGCCTCAAAACGAACTTTTTGGAACGTGAGCAAATAAAAATGAAAATCGCTGAATATTCTCAAAACATTTGATGTCAAATAAATGTACTTTACCAAATTTACAATCTTGCGGTTTGATTTAAAAGTACAGTTTCATATTCCGAATTGTGGCGCGCTGTGTTGTGAGCTAATCTGTGTTGATTTCCGGGTTCTGTGTGGAGTCGCGTAGAAGACGCCTGGGCGCGTTTGCCTACGTCACGGATAGAGGCGGGGAATATGAATGTTTTGATAAAGTCTGTTTCAGGGGCGGGGGATTTGATTTAGTGCCGGAAAAGCAGGTGAGCCAGGTCGATGGGGGGAAGTGATAGGATTATCAGAAAATGGCGGCTCATTTCGAGTGCGATAATGGACGAAAAGTCGGGTAAGGTCCATAGGAAAGTTTTCTACGATCTACCGAGTTATGCTTAAAAACACATGGCCGAACCGTAGGGACAATAAAAAAAAAGTCCCGGAACTATCCTTTAAGTCCATTTGTCGTCCCTCGCGGTCATGGCCTGTATCCAGATTTTCCGGGTCATGACCTTGTGCCATGGCCTGGACAATCTGGCCACTGCCCATACCATAGGCTATACCTCAGTCACCAAAGGTATATCAGTATTTTTTGTACCTACATTATGACACTATAATAAAACACAGGCACATTTGAAAACCATGCTTTAAGGTCCTTGCCAATGCTCATTACAGAAGTTTGCTTGAAATCCACCATGTTTTATTTTTTCAAAAGTGTCAAAATGTATGTACATACAACAGTCACATAACTTAGCCCCTACTTGACAAAATCCATTCAGACTTTACACACACATTCAAGGTTGGGTCTATAATCTTTCTGAAAACATGTGTCCACATTCATCAAACAGCAATAAAGTTATTAGCCATCTAAAAATGTTGAGACCCCCCTCTAATGTAGCCGCCTCTTGACAAAATTCCACCAAATAAAAACATTTATATCTAGATTTAAAATCGTTTTACAAACTTTTGTACAAATTTGTCAACTTGCACCACATTTATAAGCCTTTACAATATTTTGGGATCCCCCCCTCTAATTTTGTTCCCTTTTGACAAAACAGCTCCAAACTTTCCAATACCATTCAGAATCAGGTCTAATATATAATTCCAGAATGTTGTGAAGTTTCATTAAGTGGCGCCAAAGTTATAAACCATCCAAAAATTGCTTTTCACCAACCCAGTTATGCAGAAATAGGCATAGATGTCCCCGAACATCTGAAGTGTTTGTGAACATCACAGGACTGCCCCCACGGCTGAACATCCGGACTGTTCGTGGACTTTGGCGATGAAAACCACCCATGTTTTGGCTTCTTACGGCTATATCCCATCCCATCCTCATCACCCCTCACCTCCCCAGAGATTGCTTGATGAGTTTGACAAGTTCAATCTTGTGTTTCTTAATATGTTTTTACAGTGAATCCAACATGGCGGGCGTTTCCTAAAATCGGACGCACTTCACTCTTTTCACCCTCCAATCGGAGTCCCATCCGTGGACCGAACAAGGAAGTGGGTCCGCGGACAGAACCCAATATCACTAATTTTATTTTACTACTTTTGGGCCATTTAAGAAAAAGGTACTGGACATATTTACACCAAATTTACAAAAGCACGCTTTCGGGACCAAGCCGCTGCTCCTGTCGCAAATTGGGTGAAAATCTGTCCAGCGTTTTGGGCTGTAGGTGTGAGCAACATTTTGTTTCAATTGCGTCTATGGAAAATAAAAATTGGGACATCCCCTATAACTTTGCCCCCCCTTGATGAAACCTCCCCAAACTTGCCAATTCGGACAAGGCCATATACTTTTTTTGCAAAGTTTGGTAAGGATTCGTCCAGGGGAATAAAAGTTATAAGCCGCCCAAAAAGTGCTCTTCCTGTGAGTTGAGCAACTTAACCATAACTACAGACCCGCTAACGCAGACCCTGTAATATATATAGAGAGAGAGAGTTGATACTGAGAGATGTGGCATGGAAAGAATCATGGAACACATGTTTTTTTTAAACAATGTAGGAGGCATTACTATTTGGTTATGACCTTTGGCCTAAGTTAAAACGGGAACAATGCCTTTACCAAAAATTGTGTCCCCCTATGAGGTGGTTATATCTATTAGCACTTCAGCATGTCACCAAGAGTGCTAATCGTTTTTTTCTTTTAAAGTTATGAAACAGTTTAAAAAACTTCAAAAGGAAATTGCTGCCATATGAAAATGGATACGAGAACTGCTCTAAGTCCTTTCTGCCTTTCCATGGTTTGCTTAGCTGAACGGATGGGGCTGACTGGGAGCAGCCTATTAAAGGTATTTCTGTGGTGTCAGTGGGTGGCGAAGTTGTGTAGCACTTGTTTGAGAGGGCGTGTACGGGAGGAGGGGAGTAGGGTGGAGAGAGGGCATGAATGTTTGGAGGGGACGAGGCGGGAAGGAATGCTGGAGGCAAAATATCGGCATCAGTAGCATCTGACAGATTAGGGGTCTAGAAAGGCGGGCAACAACATGAGGTAATGTCTGCCTTTTGAGCCTTTCCGCTCCCCTGATTGGCCGAAATGCCATCTGAAATCACAAGACAGGAGCTAAAGGTGGTTAAATCCTGCATTCAAAATGTTCTGATTGTTTAAAGAGAAGGAAAAAATGCTTGAATGTACGGCAGATCATTCTCAATCAAGCACCATAGTCTTCATGGGGCCAAATTACAGAAACGTTGCAGCGGTGCAAGTGCAAAGTTTGCACGGTATCAGCACTAGGGCAAAGTTTGCCCTATTTTTAAAAACACTGGGACGCATTAAAAATCCATTGCACCTCGACAAGTGCAGTTTGGCATATTTGGTTGGGCGGGGAGGGCTTTTAATTGGTGGGCTTCCACACACAGCAGAGCACTGTACCGTCTCTGTCTCCTCGGACCAGCAGAGACCAGCAGAAAAGATTAAAGGGAAGGCACTAAGTACGTCAAGCCACACTGTTTACACACAGGATCAATCTCGGAATCACAGAATCACAGCATCGAGCAGCTGCTTCTGACATCCATGGGTGAAGGATCGAATTAGATCGAATTAGAACCTTTATTATTGCTATTATTATTGTTACAGTACATCACTTCCAAAGAGGGTATATTTACACTTAAGGCAGTGCTGGCATTTCTCATCAGGACTTAATTACTCCTAACACTGACACTTCCCAGCAGGGCTGCGTAGCTCATAATGGGATATCACCATAGCTCGCCATGGCTCACCATAGCTCTTGTAAGGATGTCCCTAACTACGCTCACACCAGAATCAATACACCCCTTTAGGGAAATAAGAGAAAAAGGAGATTTGTAAGGAAAACAAGTTTAATCTTACAAATAAGCATGGTAGCAAAGGACTCTGCTGCCTAAACGGTCTTCTCTTGTCGCTCTCCCCATTCCTTTCTGCCAGAGTGGTCTCAAGCAGGGGTTTATATAGGTCTAGCTTGCCATGGTGATGTCACTTTTTCCATAATAGGGATGCTCCAAAACCTTCTTTCTTCTTTGTCAGGAGTTTTGTTAGGGCATGCTGTTCTACATTTTGCTAACTATGCAAAAACATTCTGTAGCTCAGGCTTTCCTCCATTTTGCTAAATATGCAAAAACACACTGTAGCTCTGCAGGCTTTTACAAACCTTGCGGCCTAACCCAAGGACAATCTAAACATTGTTATCCATGTTCAAACATTTTCCAGTCATTCTATCCATATTCCACTCATCCTGTTCACGTTTATCTGGGTCCTGTAGTTTCCTCCACAATTTAGACTTATAATTTGTATCTCTAAATGCACTTTGTGGTACAAAACATGCAAGTCCTATTTTTAACGTGCATGGACCCTTAATGGACAGTGGACACCTGGTGAGTCAATTTGTGCTGGCCATGGTGACGAACACCGCACACTAAGCCTGTGGTCTATTTTGAATTCCACGGTCACATTCCTTCTGGGAAGGAGGGGGAGTTTGACTAATCTACAGCACTAGCTAAGCTTTTAAAATTCCTGGAATCTGACATTACAAATCTATCCAACTAATAGTTAATTGTGCCTTATGCTTAAACAATAACTACATTCTTCAGTGCTTGCCTATGTCTGTGCATCTGATTAAGTTTGCATGAGAGACTTCCCAGTGCCCCTCCTCGCCCCAGTCTATTATAGTCCCTTAAAGAGGTCTTGCCAAACTCTAAAGCACTTGGGGATTCCGTAGGACCCTGGTTCCGTCCCAACATTCCCCCCTTTCATTACTTCTATAGTAACAAACTCATCCCCACCCGACATATCTACAACCCAAAAAGTATTGGTTTGAGTTTCACTGTTCATTGTATGGCCAGGTGCATTAGAACCACAATTGATACCATCATCTTTGCACTACTAGGTACTACATTGAGACAACATCAGTGACCCAATCGGCACGTGCAGAAGAGAACCAAGAAAAACACAATAACCGGCACCAGCATTATTACTGCTACCCCCAGCCATGACGGGACCCAATCAAAGGCAAGCAATAGCCAATCCGTGTTCTGAACTCCACCTTCTTTTTTCACTTGAACACCTAGATTGTGCCCCGCCTCAATGACATGGGTTAGTGACCTATTCTTGGCATCCTCCGGGGGTACAAAATGCAGCAGCTGCTTCCCAACCTTTTGCACACTCATCCTTCTATGGCTGGTAACCGATCCAGCATATAGCGGTTGTGCATCATCATGAGGCTCAACGCACAGAGCTCTACTTTGATGGCGTTGAACCCATTTATTGTCGAGCTGGACTAGCTCCCATCTAACTATTTGAACCCACTTGCCGTTAACAGCTGCTTGTACCCCAGGAGTCAAAAAATATGAAAAGAAAGTATCTGCTGAGCTAAAAAGTCGATACTCATCAGGTATTCATCTGAGCAGTGTAGAAGAGTCTTTTGAGAAATAGTTTGATCTCTTCTTTCTTTTCAGATGTTGAAATCGTTCTTTTTCTGGCAGCATACAAAATTCTTGTGTGATCTGCAAGTCTCTCTCTGCTTCTTTAGGTGCTGGAGTGGCTATTGGCACCTTGACAGGCAGTTATTTTCCCTTCAGGTACTCCTCAGGGATTTCTAGTAGTACTGAGTGCAGGGTGGCCAGTGAACACTTGCCCCTCCAGGATGATAGGAGGTTCAAGTAGCCTTGTCGACCACAAATCCAGTAGTAATCCATCACTGTTGCTGTACCTTTAATCATATCAGGGATCACAATCATATCAGGGTGATTGCACTGTGCGTTTGCACCAACAGGAACTGTTCCTTCATTGCTAAAGTTCAAAGTCCATGTCTCTATTAATTTGCACTGGCTTCTCCATTGTTGCAATCCATGTCAGCCATGTGATGTATTATGACCGTATTTGCACACACACAGGGCCTCATTATAAGTATGGCGGTAAGGCAACAATTGCGCCAGTAGTGCTACCGGCACCGTTGCTACCATACTGCCATACTACGAGTTGTGATTGTGGGTCTCGCTCTGCCCGCCAGGTCGGACCTGCACCCGCAAGCACAACTCAGGGATGCACTGGCATTGTTATGAACAGTGACGGTGCATTTGAGCTCCTCATTCCCATTCAGCCCTATGGGGCCAAATGGGGATGGGGAGTCCCTTATTACCGTCACCCGCGAATGGGCAATTACTGGGTCTGCCAAACTCGCCATCACCCGGTAATTGCCCATTCGCGGGGGCCGGCTTTTTTCGCAAGTTTGGAGGTAGCCTGCCTGTATTACGGGCATGGCTACCTCGAAACTTGTAATGAGTCTCTACTCTGGCTATTATTTCTTTGCTGTACTCAATCATTCCATTGGCAGACCCAGACCCAATCCGGATACACAATAATTTTGTTCTTGGGAATTTATTATAATTACAAAACAACATTGATTACTTGCTTAACTTTTTGAATTTACAGCAAGAACACTGTCAGCATTATTGAAATAGACTTTCAGTTTAACCTTATTTCTTGCTTTTTGTTTTAAATCAAGCATCAAAGTGACAAACAACTGACTTTTTGTTAGTATTCAGACTTGGTTTATGTTTTTCTTTTATGTATTGTTTCTTATTTTGATTGTTTGAAGAATTCTATATTCAATCTTTGAATGTGTAAATTATGTTATTGACTATATATGTTCTTATATGTTGGATTTTATCATATGCATCACCTTTTTGATATAAAAGTTTTATTATCAATCTTCAAAATTTCTTATGTTTCTTGTCAAAGAGTGTCTCAATACACACAATTGCATGCAACGCTCATAACCAGTGTGGTTATATGTGTTGTGACCAGGTGAATGTTTCAAATTCATTTATACTTCACATAGGCCAACCCCGGACATACCAGTACCTCTGCTTTGTTGTGATTATAGTACTCAATCATTCCATCTGTCGGGCACGTCACTGTGGTACCCTGCCATTTTTTGTTGACATGTGAGTAATCTACCAGGGAAAAAAATGGTGCTTTCTAGACACTTGTTGTATTTCGTACTGCCATTGCTTAGCACTGGGTCTAAATCCATGCTCCTCAACTGCATGCTGTGTGCCTGGAATGTGTCCTTTAGCCTACATAGGGCAAGATGTACCAGGTATTGTGCCTCTATAATTGGGATTGGACATGGAACTAAAACCTTAGAAGCCCCGGACGCATGCGGGATGAGTGCACACACGTAATAGCTTTCATTCATCACATTCCTTCCCACAGTACGCATATCGGAGTACCAGCTATTGGACAACTACGAATGCTGAATGTCAGAAATGTCATCAAAACCCAACCCCTTATATAAATCATGCGTCATTCGTGCTTCCCGTTTTATTTGTCTAAGGAAATCTATGGGGGTGGCCAGCAAAAAGTGATACATTGTTGTATTCTTATTTATCATAGACATAGACAAACCATTGCTTATAAATCTACTAACATTATTTTCTTTTATATGTAACTGTCCATCCCCCATTTATATGGCCACCCCATATAACAGACATACCGTCATACACTCCGACAACAACGACCAGTGTCACACAAAACAATATAATTATCGGTCAACCAAGAAAGCATAATACAAAATTCCTAGAACGAAATACATTCAGTTTATCATTATCCCTACAAAACAGGGAGGTTTGAACATGTTTGTCATGCATCCTTGCTTATTCCTGGAGAGGAGAAAAAAGGTTACCAAGAAAGAGAGAAAGAGGAAGCGAGAGAGAGAAAGAGAGAGTGAGAGAGAGGGGAGAGATAGAGAGGGAGAAAGAGGCGGAGAGAGAAAGGGAGAGAGAAGGAGAGAGAGGGAGGCAGCGAGGAAGAGAGAGGGAGAGAGAGGGAGAGCGAGGAAGAGAGAGGGAGACAGTGAGGGAGAGAGAGAGACCCTTTTCCCACCAGGGCCGACCAGGTTCTAGAAAAATTGGAAAATTGAAAAAAGATAAAAAATAAAAGAACAATGAAAAATGAAAAAATAAAATAGAAAAAATAAAAATCAGGTGTGTGCCACTGCACACCACTCTGGTATTGATCCTTTACTAATCGTTTTTCTTCATCAGTTATGTCCTTGATCTGTCAATTGACTTTTGTAACGCACTAGTCTCAGGTGCTCTTCGGACATTCGAGAGAGGTACCCAATATTGTAACTCCTTCACGCGGACGGTGAGAGGCGTACAGAACACCACCTCATATGGACCTTGAAACCTGGGACTGTTCCATCGACGTACAACATGTTTCATGTAGATCAGCTCCCCAGGTAATAATGGTCCAGTTGTGGCAGATATGTTTGCAGTTGCTGTCCCTTCCGGTGTGTCCTGTCAGGAGATATATTTGCGATATGGCACGTGTTAGTGCCGTTAAATATTCCCTATATTGCTCTCCTAGTACTGTTGCTGCTTGATGTGCATCTGACGCTTTCCTTACACGGGATATTGGGGTTTGCATGTGCCTGCCTGTGACTATATCATGTGGTGTCAAATGGTGGTCCTTACTAGGCTGTGTGTGTAAACTGAAGAGGGCCATGGGCAAACAATGTACCCAGTTTTTCTTCAACATGTAACACAATTTTGACAGTTTGCTTTTCAAAAGCCCATTGATCCTCTCCACAATGCCATTAGCCTGAGGGTGGTAAATTTAGCACATTCAATGTTTTATGCCCAATAGCATTGCAGCATGCTGAAATAGCGCATTAAATAAATGTGTGCCATTATCTGATCTGAATACTTTGCACACGCCCCACCATGGAAACACCTCTTTGACCAGGAACCATACTGCACACTTTGCATCTGGGTGTGCACATGGTCCTGCTTCCTCCCACCTTGAGAAGGGGCAAACCACTACAAGATACCTATATCCATTGCACCTTACCCATATATCTGCATAATCTATATGCAATTCACACAACGGCCCGTAGGGCAAGGCAATGTACCTCTTAATGTCCGTAATGTCATCCCTGTGATAAAACGTTGGCATGTCAGAATGTGTATTACTTTTTTCAAAACGCTCTCCTGGATGTTTGGCAGACAGTGTATTACTTTTTTCAAAACGCTCTCCTGGAGGTTTGGCACAAACCAGTCCTCCTGGGTATCTGCCACAATATGTTGTTTTGAACTGTGGGAGGGGAAATGTAGTTGCTTAAATGCCACAGAGAGTAATTCCTGGGGCATCACCACCTCCCCAGAACTCTCCTGCCTTCACAATAAATCAGTGGGAGACTGTTTGTATACCCTCCGCAACCATAGCTCATTTTCCTGCTCAGGCATTTTCCCTTGCAACTCTATGATCTGTGATATGGGAAATGCTGTGTACAGAACTGTGGTCTCGCTTTCTACAGGGGTGGTCACTATACACTCTGTGAAGATAGGATGCCAACTTGGCTGCCTGGTCCACAGCCGTGTTGCCCTTAGCGATTTTATCCATGGCATTAGTATGGGCAGTGCATTTGACGCCGTCCACAGCAGAGGGACGTGATAAGGCTTTAGTCAGTTCTTCCAACAGCCTTGCATGCTGCACTGGAGAGCCGTCTGCCCTCTGAAACCCTCTTCTCTGTCACCGAGACAGACCTGCATGCAGTGTTGTCGTGACATATGCCGAGTCTGAGTAGATGGTGACACACCGCCCTGAAGATGCTTTCAATGACTCAATGAGAGCAAAAGGTTCAGCTGCCTGAGCTGGATAGTGCATAGGTAATTTTTTCATGATCAGAAATTCATGCTCCCCCCTTTACCATGCACCACTGCCACCCCTGTGTGCCACTGTCCCGTTTCCTGATCAATTGCTGATGACCCATCAACATATAGTAAATCTCCTTCGGTAAATGCACTAGCTGTAAATGTACCCTGCTCTTCACCCTTGTATGTAGCACAGTCATGTGTTTTCAGGTCATCAGCAGGTGATTCCTCTGTCAAAAATGTGGCGGGATTCACTGTCCTACACCTTACTACACCTTACTATATGAATATGTGGTTTGGATATTACAATCTCATATGCAGAGTGTCTCTGAGTCGTCCAGGTCAATTTAGACCTTTCCAAAATGGTGAATAGTGAATGTTCCACAAACAAGGTAACAGAGCACCCCATGACAATCGTGGAACTTTTCTCTATCGCAAATGCAGCCCCTGTGAGTGCTTGTTCACACGTGAACTGTCCCTACATGACTGAGTTGGGCGTCCCACTATAATAAGCCGATGGCTTGTGGCCCATTGTGCTCTTTTGAGTCAAAACTGCATTCATGAACCATCCATCAGAGTGGGAAAATAAATAAAACTCCTGTGTATTATACGGAGTTGCTAAAACAGGGGCCGTGCAAATAGCTTCTTTCAAGTCCTCAAATTGTCTATTCATTTCTACAATCCATTCCAATTTACAGTTTTTTGTCTTCTGTCCTTCTCTGAGACTATGTAACAGCAGACGTGTATAGGCTGCATGGTCTAGGATCCATTCCCTCCAATAATTCCATAAACCCCAGAACTGCTGCATTTCCTTGACAGTACTGGTCCTAGGGGTGGTGAGTACTGCCGCCGTCCTATCTAGAAGTAATTTCTTCCTGTTCGTAGAAATAAGTTGCCACAGATATAGTACCTTCTGTTGGCAGTATTGCTGCTTCTTTTAATCTGCCTTGTACCCTTTGTGAGCCAGCAATTGCAATAATGTGATAGAATCACCCCTGCACTGCTATTCATTTTCACTACATACCAGCAAATCATCCACATAGTGGAAGATCGTGGTAAGCACCTGAATATTTCCCAAGTCGGCATGCAGCACTCTATTGAAAATACTCTGACTTTCACAGTACCCTTGAGGCAATCTTGTGTGCTTGAAGCACCGTTGACCATGCGTAGACCCAGTGAGATACCATGAATCAGGGTGTAGTGGGATGGGGAAGAACGCATTCTTCAGATCCACCACTGTGAAGTCTGTTGCTGTCTAGGGAATGCCACATAGAATCATCACAGGATTCGGCACTACCGGGAACTCCTTCAGCACCATGTCATTAACAGGACGTAGATCCGGGATCATCTTCCAATTACCCGCTGTTTCTTTCTTGACTGGGTATATGGCTGTACTACACAGGGAAGTGAATGGCACGATGATCCCTTGCTCTAATAGTGCCTGAATAGTGCCTTTTATCCCTTCCTCCGCTTCCCTTGACAACGGGTACTGCTGCACCCTCGGGAGTACTGCGCCTGACTTCCACATAATCTGTACTGGGGTCACATCTCTCAGTCACCCAACATCATGTGGATTAACAGTCTATAATTGTGCTGGCACATATCGCATGTCCTCCTAAAAAAATAAAGACGTAGGGCCTCATTACGACCCAGGCGGTAAGGGGTTTACGCCAGCGTAAACAGCGCCGACCCTTACCGCCTGAGTACGAGGTCCCTTAGCGCCATGGCGGATTTAACACCTGCTTTTAGCAGGTGTTAAAATCCATGGCGCTAAGGGACCATGGAGTTAATTACGCCACCGTAATTTACGGCGGCGTAATTAACGCCTTCCCCACTCCCATTATGCCCTATGGGGCAAAAATGGGAATGGGGAAGGGTAAATGGGGATTGGGGACTTACCGCCCCGCCAAGGTCGGAATGGGGCGGTAAGTCCGCCAACCACCATGGCGTAAATGTAGTTTACGCCATGGTGGTAAAGTCACGGCCCAGGCTGTAATTTACCACCTGGGTCGTAATGAGGCCCGTAGTCACCACTGCCATCAGGTGGCACTGTACCTTCCTATAATGCACCATGATATTACAGGGGCTGCAGATTTCCAAAATGATCTCCCCACTTTGCTCACTGTCCTCAAATACCTCCTCATCAATCATTTCCTTCAATTATACTGTCGGGTCTACACATAATACTGTGTGCTACTCATACCTGTCCTGATCTGTTCCAATCAGGACTACTCTTTTGTCTGACACTACAAGTCCTTGCAAATCTAATGACAATATTGTCCCCGTCACCACCTCGGGTGGCAGCATGTGTCGGAAAATAACATCTGTGGGCACTTACAAACATTTTGTTGCAATTTGAGGCACTGCTTTTGCTAGTACCTTGATGCCATAGACAAATATGTCTGGGATCACAGGAACTCCACAGACTATTGCATTGATTGTTACCATTGCTCGAGCTACACCCACCCCTAGAGTGGAACACACTACCCCTTGATCTGTGAATAATATAGTTCTATTTAGTTTACTGAGTAGATCCCTACCCAACAAGTAAACAGCGGAACTCTCTGAACATAACAAGGGGGCTTGTAGAACCTTTCCTCTCACTTTTGAATCCAGCTCCGCAGTGTATGGAACCATAGAAATAGCCCCAGAGAATCCCTGCGTGTTAAGAGTTTTACCTGATAATGGAAAGTTCCCTTCCATAATGCATGATTTAGTTGCATCTGAATCTACCATATATATAAATTGCTTGTTTCCTATTTCCACCTCCACCAATGGCACCTCTTCAGGGTGTGCATTTGTCAATGGGATTGGACATGTGAGTGCTCTCTGTGGGCTGTCCTAAGCATAATATGTATTTGTCCTGTGGAATGAAAAAAGGCTGCCCCCGCCATTGTAACTCCTTGGAACGGGGCACTTGTTCCCCTGCTATCCTGTTAAACTTGGTTCCCTCACCCTGCTGTGATTGTTCCCCATGTTGCCCTTGCCTATAAGCCCCATAAGGGTACTAATGTTGACCCCCTTGCCAAAATTGTGGGTGTTCCATTCCTTGAGGCTCTTGGAATCCCTGCCCTGGAGGTGATGGTCCATAATTAAATCCCATCACAGGCAAGTTCCTGCATTCCCTTGCAAAATGATCCCATCTCCAGCAATACCAGCACTCTGATGTTCCCAATTCCCGCTCCCCTCGGCTCCATACTTTTGCACTCAGCTTTTGCACTTGCGTGATCTGAATGACACCTGGCCTAGAAGGATCATTGTCTGTCTCCCCTTGTTCCCGCCCTGCCTCATCGCGCCTTGAAACACTTGTGTATAGGCGCGTTACAAATGCCATATCATATCATATACCCCCAAACCGTCCTTCTCTTGCTCCTCAAAATCCCCGTCTTCCCCTTGGTGCTCCTTCATACTGCCAATGTGGGTTGGAGTACTTCCCCCCCACCCCAATGTCCATGTCCTTCTTTGGCCTATACTGACACAATTGTGGCATTCACAATCTGCTGAGTATCTCCTGTCCTTTCCCCCTGAGCCGGTGTCGTCAGATGCTTGGACAACATCCTTATTTAGTTTCTTTTCCATTTTGCCTCATCCATCTGCCACTTCTGGGTGGTATCCCTGTTCCGCTCCTTGATTCTCTTACAATGGTGGATTATTATACTTTGTTCTCTGCCCACCCTTTTGCTTCAACTCCTGCAATTTTATCAAGTTATCAAGTGCCTTCTGGACCTCTTTTGGTAATCCCCTCTTTACGATAAAGTAGAAAAATTGTACTGAATGGTCCCATTGTTCTCCTGTCTCAACTCTCCACATTTCCTGTAATTTAAGAATAAACCTAACTGGGTCCTCATCATCACCCATTGTGCATTGCATTAATGAATGTAAGTCAGGGGTATCTGGGTAAATTTTTCATAGGGCATCCCATACCCTTACCCTTACTTCATTAAAGGGTGCTCCATCATGTTCGTTATTTGCAATAATTATCCCAGGGTACCCGACCCTTACCCATAGCTCCCTAGCCTGGTCTCCAACCTTGGCAAACAGTACATTCTTAAGGTCTCCTAGTGCTAAGGCTACCACTGCTGTTTGTTTCTCAAATTCATAGATCCATTTACTGACTCTGGCTGTAAGCTGGGGGAGAGCTTTAATCAAATTATTTTTGTCCATTTGATGCCATGACACATACTGCGTTATGCCTACTCCTTTATGTATAAGAGGCATCCGCATGTCTATTTTGTTTTCAACCCCTATTTAGTATTTTTCTGATCTTGTGCTACCACCATTAACTCTGGTGGATTTCTCAGTCTATCCCTTTGTGCGGCCTCTTGTAGCGGGGATGGGTTTCTCGCTGCCTCCTCTCCTCAATCGTTTTCTTCCCCTGCCTCTTGATTATTTCTGCCACTTTGATCTTCCTATTCATTTTCCCTCGCTGGTTCGACTTCTTGTCCCAGAACTGTCCATACCCTCTCCCCATCCTCTTTTTCAACACAAACATTTCTTATTGCCCCAGGGTTGAATCTAACCAAAAAATCTCCCGACTTCCAATCCCATATTTTCTGCACTGGTACACTTATTTCTGGTGGTATTTCTTCAGGTTCTTTTAACCTGACCAACCTTTCCCACAATGCTCTTAACTCATTGTTCATATCTGCTTGTGAACCCCGTGGGTACACTGATGCTACGGGCATGTCAGCGCTTGTGGATGGGTTATATGGAGGTGGAGGTTCAAAAGCTCTTGAGTCCCCCCTAATTGCTGATCCTGATGATACTGTTGTTGACAATTTCTCTACCACTGGAGGATTATAGATTGGATTTGAATAGCCTGCTGCAGGTTTAGGCATTACGGGGTATATCCCCTTACATTGGATCTTTTTCAATTCTTCCTAATCTTCCATATCCTCAAATAACCGCCAGAGATCTAAAATCTCTTTTTCTTTTTTGTAACTTCTTTCCCTTATATTTTGCTGCTAAAAAGATATAATTTTTTTCTAGCATGTTTCTGTTATGGGAACCCTGCTGTGGCCAGGAGCAGGACATCCCCCTTCCTTTGTTTCCAACGCCCTTTGTCTATGATATTTTTCTATCCTGTTACAGTACAGTGGCAGGGCCCTATGCATATGTCTTATGGGGGTTTCTTCCCCCCTACTAATATTGCACATCCCTTATGCTTTACTTAGCCTTTACTGCTATGCTGCGCACGCTGCTGCTTGTTACACAGAAATACAAATCAACCAACTTTTTCCCCACCCCTTTTCCCCACATTTTCACACACACCGCGACTCAGCCACTACTTATTTTTTCCTTATATCCTCGTAGCACCATCCTCTCAGCTTTTGTTTCATGCTGAGGATCCCATTGCTTTTATTGTCATAAAAGAATTCCGTGTGGCACTACGTTCTCAACCTATTATGGATGAGGATCCCATATCTCCCAGTCTTCATACGCTGAGGCTCCCTTTCTTCCCAGTCTTTACATGGTGAGGCTCCCTTTTTCCATTATAAAGAGTAGAAATCAGAAATACGTGACAATATCAATACATAATCCACCTCCTATCCAATCTATACTGTAACACACCACCAAAGATCCTATTCAATCTATAAATTAACACATCACCAAAAGTCCTATCCACTCTATGTCATTGACCTCGTACTCCATCCACTCATACCTCACATACTGGCATATACACATGTTCCCTTCTTGTTATCTCTTACAAGAGTCTACTTACATGTGCATGTTCACCCGAGTTTTCTCCGTTACAGGGCCAATTACCGGCCTGTCCTTCTCTCTGGAGCCACGCCCACTTCAGAGAGCAGAAGCTATTTTATTTGTGGGACCCGTCACTCTAAGTGGTGTGGCTCTTTTCCTGGAGAAGTGGCCTGGAGCCTTCTGCAAGGTATGGGGAGAACTGGGATCACGTCGGGATAGTCACCACTTGTAAGGGTGTCCCTAATAACTCTCACACCAGAATCAATACACCCCTCTAGAGAAATAAGGCAAACAGGCAATCTAGTAAGGATAACAAGTTTAATCTTACAAATGAGGATGGTAGCAAAGGACTTCACTTGTCCCTCGCCCCGTTCCTTCCTGCAAGAGTGGTCTCAAGCAGGGGTTTATATAGGTCCAGCTTGCCATGGTGATGTCACTGGAGCTGGATCATGGCTTCATCCCAATCTGTCCTTTTTCCATGATAGGGATGCTCCAAAGCCTTCTTTCTTTGTTGTCAGCGGTTTTGTCATGGCATGCTGTTCTACATTTTTCTAGCTATGCAAAAACATACTGTAGCTCATGCTTTCCTCCATTTTGCTAACTATGCAAAACACACTGTAGCTCTCCAGGCTTTTACAACCCTTGAGGCCTAGCCCAAGGAAAAACTAAACATTGTTATCCATGTTCAAACATTTTCCAGTCATTCTATCCATATTCCATTCATCCTGCTCACGTTTATCTGGGTCCTGTAGTTTCCTCCACAATCTAGATTTATAATGTGTATCTCTAAATGCACTTTGCCGTACAAAACATGCAAGTCCTATTTTTAACATGCATGGGCCCTTGATGGACAGTGGACACCTGGTGAGTCAGTTCGGCACTGGCCATGTTGACGAACACTGCACACTAAGCCTGTGGTCTATTTTGAATCCCACAGGCCCCTTCTGGGAAGGAGGGGGAGTTTGACTCATCTTCAGCACTAGCTAAGTTTTTAAAATGCCTGTTATCTGACATTACAACTCTATCAAACTAATAGTTAATTGTGCCTTATATTTAGAGAATAGCTACCTTCTTCAGTGCTTGCCTATGTCTGTGTATGTGATTATGTTTACATGAGAGAGCCTTCCCAGTGCCCCTTTGCCCCCCTAGTCTATTATAGTGCCTTAAAGAGGTCTTACCTAACTCTAAACGGCTTGGGGGTTCAGGAGGAACCTGGTTCCTTCCCAACACATTTCAACAGGGCTGTTATACACCAATATGTCCTCTTGAGGTTTGTCCAGGCAGTGTCTAAAGGGTATTACATACTACATTGAATTGGGAGCAGCGTTGTTTTACGCTGTAAGTGGAATATTGCAGGTCATCAAGCTAAATTAACTGGTAGTTGCACTTGCACTTAGTCTCGGGAGGATAGCTCAGTGGCAATGTGCTCGCCTTGGAAGCAAGACAACACAGAGCAACACAGGTTCGATTCCCGGGTCCGCGCTTAGAAACCTCTGGGTATTAAGCGTGTTATAAATAACCCATCATATCATATCATATTACTAGACCAATAACAATAAAGAAAAAAAAGAAGCAGAATAATTGGTCCCTTCAAGCACTAGGTTGGGTAATTGGAAAGAGATGATTTGAGTTCGCCCAGGTTGCCAAATGCTGGAGAAATTTTGCAAATAAGGTGTGGCACGCACACACACACACACAATCAATGAGACTGTGATTCAATGTGTGGGAGTCTTAGTGAATGAGTGAGACGATGATCCCAGATGTGAGACTCATACTCATAAAGATGCCACTTACTAAAATTACTGTCCTTCTTAGTAACTCAGAGCACAGACTCACTCATTATCATGGTTCTGACTTTCTTACACATTCTCACGGGTTACAACTACGTTTCACACCTTGATATTCAAATGCTAAATACCATTTTTCATTGCTCATTCTCTTATGAGGACAGGGCTTTACCTCTTTGACACTGGTGTACGCAGCAGACCAATAGTTTATAGTACAAAGAAGGACACTAAATATAGAAGTCACATAATCTTTAACGTAACATGGGAGGCACTTGCTTTGCCCCACATTTAGGCTTCATATACAATTAGTTAGACTGTGGTGCAATGTGTGAAACGTAGTTGTAACCCATGAAACTGTGTAAGAAAGCCAGAACCATAATAATGAATGAGTCTGAGCTCTGAGTTAATGAGATTTGCATCTAAAAACCGAATGAAACTGTGTTCGAGGTTAAGGCGTACGCCCTGAGATTGAGTCCGTTCTCCCTTGTGTGAGTTTCTCCCAATAACTAAGAGGGTGCACACAATGAGAATCACATCAGATCAGCAATAAGGGAAAATGTATTCCATGGTATGAGACTCAAGCGCAACCAGTGAAAGTGCATTCACAGTTTTACCCTTAACCTACAATGATCCAGATAGCTTTCCCATTAGTGAGAATCACACCAAATGATCGATATGTTATCACAGGCTTAAGTCACACCTTATAAGGGTTAATATGATCCAAGGTGTAAAGCCTTCACCCAGTAAACTGGACTGCTCTGAATTGTTAATCTCACGCCCAGTCAATGAAACTGTGCTCCATGGTGTGAACCATCTGCCTGCATAACTCAAGAGGTTAGTAGTTTTAGTCCCTTATTTTAAATGTGTCCAAAGGTTAGACGCAAGTTTATTAGGTTTAGGTGTAATCTTTACCCCACTGTTGAGATGTTGCTGAAACGAAGAGTGATCCCAGAGGAGTAAGCTAAATGTAGATTTTGTAATGATGGAAAAAGCTTAGAGACCCTAAAGCATCTTTTGGCCTCCTGTTCTTTCTTAAGTACCTTGAAATTAACACATTTTAGCAAATTATTTGTGCAAGGGCCGATAATGGACCAGGACGTTTTTTGGCATTAGTGCTTTAGCGGTCAACCCCCTTCCATCGCAATTGCAGTGTTAAACATATTGAATAGCCTCCATTTAGAGCAAAGGGAGTCGGAACCGCCTTAAGTATTAATGTATGAAGTGATCGTCTAGATTTCTGACCATTTGCACGGTAGAGGTAGGAATTATGAATCTATTGAATATATTGATTTTACCTGTGTATGAAGATAGCGCAGATTTTTTGAGCACTTAACCTTTAGACATCCAACTCATGAACTTTTTGCATATACTGATTTTATCTGTGTATGGTGGTAGTCCAGAGTTTTGAGCACTTGCACTTTACAAACAAGAATCATACTGTTTTTTTGCCCATGATCATATTATCTGGAATGTATTGTACTTGTATTTTGCACAGGTTGATTATTTAGAATGTACTGTATTAGTCGTCAAGTGAGAGATGCTTTCCTGTTAAGTAATGCTCCAATTTTAAATCTCATGGAATTTTTATGTACATGGTTTTAATGTACTAATGTGCTTGATATTCTTGCATGTTGTTTTGTCGTGTTTGATTATCATTTTTAATATTAACTGAAATGATTTAACCAATAAACAATAATGAACAAATATATATATTGTGCTTTATCGCTTTCGTACTTGATATTTCAATTGAAACTTCTAACATTTAATGTGAAAGGTTTAAATTCAGGTTTAAATTCTGCTAAGAAAAGGGTTCCTATTTTGCACGTATTTGAAGGTTCTCAGGCCGATGTGCTATGCCTTCCTCCAGGAGACCCATCTGATTAGGATGAATAGGCAAGATTCTGGCACTTTGAGATAAAAAATTCTTCACAATGCAATTCCTTGTGCCTGCTGAAGGTAAAACAAGAAGGTGGGTATTGTTTAGTCGAAACATGATATTCTCCTTCATTTAGAGAAAGAATGACAAGGATATTTCTTTTTTAGCTGGAGAACTGAATGGCACTTTAACTACAACTGAATCATCCTCTGTTCCTAATAATGGACACATTGGGCCTCATTACGCGGTAGGAGGTAACCATGGCGCTATTAGCACCATGGCTACCCCCTTACCGCATTCCGGGTCCGTGTTCCTGGAATAGGGACTTACGTAGTCATTCCGACATTGGAGGACCCGGTAAATCCCCATTCCGGGAACCATTCCCCATTCCCATTTGAGCCCTCATAGGGCATGGAACGGGGCATGGAATGGGGATGGAACTATTAACGGGCCCGTTATTAGCTCTGAAGTCCCTTAACGGGTCCCGTCCATAACGCCTGGTAAAACCAGTCGTTGAGGAGGGGACCTGCTAAGGGACCTTGGAATAGGGAGGTAAGGGGTTACCGGCACCGGTGCCCTTACCGGTGCCGGTAATCCCTTAGCGCCTACCGCGTAATGAGGCCATAGTTTTTTCTTTTACTCTCTATTGAAACAGCTATTGTCATTTGTTAGAGAATATTATTGGCAGATTATAATGTAACTATGGGCACCAACTGGGTTTCAAGAGTTTATATTGGGGAAAAAACAGGCTGGAGATTAGACCATTTTGCTACTCAAAGATGCCAAAGTAAGGGATGCCTGGAATCATCTACTTCCCAGATAACAGACTAGATTATGGATTGCTTGGCATCAGGCTGCTAGCATACATAGAGCATCTATAAGTAATGTTTATCTTTCAGACCATGCCCTTAGTTATGTGGCAATTCGACAGACTGTCAGTAGAAAAAAGATCGCAATCTTGGAAATTTAACCCGCTTTTATGAGTGTTCTGGTACTATATGAAAAACCTGTCACTGATACTATCATTTTTTTTCAATGAAAGCCCAGGCCAGCGGGATAAGACAGCCATATGATAGGACACATTTAAAGCTTATATCAGGAAAATGTTAATAGAGAAAGCAATTACATCAAACAAGCTGAGGCACAGGGAACCTGAAAGTTCACCAAACAGCTTTAAACACTTAAAACGAAATAGAGGTGAATCACTTTCTTAAGGAGAGAGAACCAGGTTGTGGTTCAATTGCTAGTAGGATATACAATAGAATTGTGTCTGCATATAAAGAAAATTCGGAATTGAGAGCCGATTGGAGCAGGAGATTAGGGTGTGAGATTACGCCAGAGATGTGGATGGAGATGTGTACCAACGTTAAGTTTTGTTCAGTAAGTTTGGAGGAACGCTCGAGACAAATTAAGATTCTTAACAGAGTGTTTTGGAGTCCGGAACGACTGTTTAAGAGAGGTTTGGTGGAGACAGATGACTGCTGGTGTTGTGGGAATGGGTTGGGTCGTTTAGAACATCTGCTGTGGGACTGTGTGGGAGTACGAGGATTTTGGCAGGATGTATGTTCCGTCTGTTTACGTGTTCTGAACTTGGATATTGCTTTGGATTTCAAAACAATGATCTTGGGAGCTGGTGAATTGATTGAGGACCTTTCTGTTTCTCAGAAAAAATGTTTACTTCGTGGAGCAGGAGTAGGCAAGAGGATGATTGTAAGAGGTTGGAAATCCTAGTCTGCACCTACTGTGGAGGATTGGATTGATGAGATGATCAGTCTCGCGAATATGGAAAGAGTGATTTATAAGAAACAAGGGAAACTGTCATTACATGCAAAGATTTGGGATAGCTTTATGAATTTGTAATAGTTCTTTTTCTGTAAATGTGAATATTGTATTTCTGCATGTTACATTGTTTTGATTGTTGTATATTTTCTTTGATGGATTGCTTATTATTGTTATATAATTTGAATAAATAAATAACTAAAAATAAATAAATGAATAAATAAATAAAAACTAAATAGAGGGACGCCAGCTCTCAATAAATTGTCCGGAAATGGCAGTCTTTTCATGCACACATTTCTGCTGGTTTTCCCTCCACCTTACCTCCAAAGTAGTAGTTTGGCAGGGCAGTAAAGCAGCGGTGTGGTAAAGCATCAATGCCGATTTATACTGCACCACCAAACTTGTAATGAGGCCCTTTAAAATGCTTTCTAGGTGTTACTAGATATTTTGACAAGGGACAATCTGGGCTACGGTGGAAGATATTTGGAGGGGCAGACCCTACCTGCACATCTGGTTCACTTACCCAAAAATGTACACCTTTTTCGAAGGATATTCTTAGTGCTATTCATAACTTCATGAGTATAACTTTGCCTTTTACGCCTGAGATAGTTTGCCTATTAGGAACATGGTTGTCTACTCTCAGAAAACATTGTGACAGAGAGCTTGTAGAAAAGCTCTATTTATTGGGTAAATCCACACTCACATCCTGTTTGAAATCCCCTACATTCTCTGGGTTGATGACTAGCTGTAGGTAGAAAATATGGAACCTTTTAAACACTGAAAAGATGATTCATATACTTCATGACACTATGCCTCATTACAAGCTTGTCAGTCCGGAAATAGCATTGGCGGTATATCCGTACCGGCACCTTTTTCCGGACCGGTGTAGTCTGAGTTGCGACACTGGTAACACCGGCATCGCAAGGGACCCGCGTCCAGCAACACCATTGCCGGTATTTCCGGAGACACGCGGCAGCCGTGTCTGTGATACCGGCATGGCATAAGTAAGTGCACATTCCGAGGTGCACGGACATGCAACCACTGGCATGGACATGGACAACAACGTGAAAACGACGCCGGATACACCGGCATCACTGAACTGGCTTTAAGTGGATACTGCTGTGTAGAAACATGCCGCAGGTGCTCAAAATAAGCACAGGTGGACCCAATGGGCTGTACCACAGCACAAAAGGACCACTCCCACACCCCACACTGCTTCTAGAACCATAGTGCTAGCATTAGCTGTAGCAGTACTGGAGCTGGAGGACATGCCTGCAGAGCTACTGATTGAAGAGGCAGTGAGGTGGAGGATGCAGTGGAGGCACATGAGGAGATGGAGGGCCATCATGATCCAGCAAATCCCCAATGTGCAGCAGGTTGTACCCTGCAGGCAGCCACCAATCCCTCGCCTAAGGGCCACCCCATTCAACCTCACCCCTGCTCAGATCCACACCCTGTAGCGGCTAGACAGGGACAACATCACCACTATAGTGGACCTCATACATGATGACCTGGTCAGCCTCATTAATATCCGGACAGCCATCCCACCATTGCTAAAGGTAGTGTCTGTGCTACACTTTATTGCCACAGGCACATACCAGCACACAGTGGGGCAGCTACATGGAATCTCCCAACCCTGTTTCTCCCGTGCGCTCTTCCAGGTGCTCGATGCACTCCTATCCCACGTACAGGACCACATCAGTTTACCACGGACTGCTGAGGGGGTGAATGCCACAAAAATAGCATTCCATGCACTTGTAGGCATGCCTAATGTAATTGGTATGGTGGACTGCACACATGTGGAGCTGGTGGTCAGGCATGCTGTGGAGGTAGATGGCACGACACACTCGGCATCATACCTGGCTGCTGGGTGAGTCTATCTACAAGTACATGTGGAGTGTTGAATTGGGCGGGGGCAGTGAACAGCATAGCATACCTGGCTGCTGGGTGAGTCTAACTACAAGGCCATGTGAAGTGTTGAATTCGGGGTGGGGGCAGTGAACATCATAGCATACCTGGCTGCAGGGTGAGTCTTACTACAAGGCCATGTGGAGTGTTGAATTGGTGGGGGGGAAGTGAACAGCATAGCATACCTTGCTGCTGGATGAGTCTAACTACAAGGCCATGTGGAGTGCTGAATTGGGGGCCTGGGGGGAGGCAGTGAACAGCATAGCATACCTGGCTGCTGGGTAAGTCTATCTACAAGGCCATGTGGAGTGTAGAATAAATGGCCCAGTATGACACCCATGACCAGTGGATGTGCACACTGCATGCATTAATCCATCATAACTCCTACTGCAAATTCCTGATACAATTACCAAATCCCTGTGAAAGTGCACAGAGGCTGGATAGGTTATTAAAAGGCAAAGGTAGATGAGTAATAAGAGTAAGGAACATCATTACCCACAATTGTAACAATAATAAACCTCACACATTGAAGGGGACATGACCCTACTCGGTGTTGTGAGGGCATGAAATGTGCAAGTGTGTAGGTGCAAATGAAGGTGCAACACAGTAGTAGCATGCCAGAGTGCAAGGTCTTGACAGCTGTGTCTCCATGTATGTAAAATATACAGTGCATAAATAACGCCATCTATTTGGTCCAACAATGAACCAAAACCACATGTACCAGAATGCACCACACCCCTAGTGACAATGATAGGCAAATACATAGTCAAGGAGAAACACAAAACATGATGCTCAGCCAGAGAATCAAGAAGCTGCCACGCCAGAAAAACCTCTGGGTGCACACACATTTGACAGGAATATTGCCTGTTAGTACACGTGTCATGTCTTCAAAAGTAACACCTTTAAATATAATGCTTTTAGATCCAAACCTCTGAATTAGGAAAATACTTCACTACCACTGATATATGATTTCAGGGTGACGGCGTCACCTGATCCACCATTTCATACCGCAAAATACCCCCCTTTACTATATAAAGGATTTGTAATAAAGACTGCATACCGGTACTACCACTAAATCCCAAATGCATACCATTCAAAAGCTAAAAGTACCGTTGTACATGGGCATATAGTTGGTTTTCATATGTGACACATAAATGACATTTGCATCCCTTTCTGTCAGTTGCTGGGACATTGTTTGAGGTAATCTTGTCTGTTAATGGTCCATGTGAATGCAACAGCACAACACACACCCCACACGCATCTTGACAAAGTTCCCTTCTGTTACACGAAAAATAACTTATGTTATCTAAACTCTATTCTGCCTGTGCATGTTAGTCTTCTCAATTTAACACTACACAGCATGTGCCAACATGGAATGACTAGGACATTGACATGTACCCTTTCTGTTGATCCCGTGCAGGTGATGCTGGATATCCCCTGATGCCGTGGCTAATGACCACCGTCAGGCAACCCCACAACAGGCACAAACAGGCATACAACCGTGCCCATGTAGGCACTCGCTGCACCATTGAGCAGACTTTTGGCCTGTTGAAGGCAAGGTTCCGCTGCCTCAGTAGATCGGGGGGAGCCCTTGTGTACAGCCCTGAGAAGGTGGGCAACATTGTGCTGGCATGTGCCATATTGCACAGCATGTGCATCAGGCGCAAAGTCCCCCTGCCCCCTGACATGGGCATGCTGCCACCAGAGGCTGAGGATGAGAAGGATGAGGAGGAGGATAGTGCCTAGCGCCGCGATGGCAATGATGGATGTGCCACACATGCAGACCATATATTCCACTACTTTTGAGCACCTGCTAAACACGCAGCACTGGACATCGAGCCCACTGGGCACTGGACACTGTACATAAATAAATGCACTCATACTGAAAGATCAACATCCAGTCATGATTTTGTTTACAACACCAAATATATTGTAAGAAAAATTACTATTTACATTTGTGATAGGCCTTAACTACCTCTACAATCCCACCCAACTATCCGTCCCCACACCCCCTTCCCAAATATCCCTCCCCACAACCCCTCCCCAACTATCCCTCCTCACACCACCTCCCCAAATATCCCTCCCCACACCCTCTTCCCAACTATCCCTCCCCACACACACCGAGTCTGTGTCCTATTTGCCTCCATATTTATGCAGAGGGGTGAGCACTTCTGCTGGGCGAGTCAGCCACAGCGATCTCTGCCTTGGGCTGCTTTGGTGGGAACTTGTAGGAGTGTTGCTTGAGGATGGTGCCAGTGGCAAGGGCAGGTGCGTTGGTCAGCAAGTGTCTGCACTAAAACGGCGATGGACTCAACCAGGGTTGAGATTGACCCATTCCCCTCCCTGACACGCAGTGCCAGATGGTATATGCCTTGTGTGGCTCGGCCCAGCATCCGTGCGGTCCTCCTGGAGGTTTCCTGTAGTGTCTCTCACATGAACCGGGCCTCCTCCAAGTATTGTTGCACCATTGTGTGCATAGACGTTTGTTGTGCCTCCATCCTGGACAGGCGGCCCTCAATGTCACGAACATTGCGTATGGGTGGTGGTTTTCTGGTTTGGGGGCTCATTGGGCCCAAGGGACTGAATCCCTCAGCATCAGCATAGCTGTGGTTGCTGGAGGCATTATCAGGCCCACCGTTTTCCCCAATTTCGTCGGGTAGACTCCCTTGCATCAGGGGTGCAGGTTCTTCCTGTCGGGGGGGTGGCCGGACAACAGGTGGCTCCTGTAGGGGGGTGGCTGTTCAACAGGTGGCTCCTGTCGGGGGGTGGCAGGACAAGAGGTGGCTCCTGTAGGGGGTGGCTTGTCAATAGGTGACTCCTGTCAGGGGGTGGTTGGACAACAGGTGGCTCCTGTCGGGGGGTGGCTGGACAATAGGTGGCTCCTGTCGGGCGGGTGGCTGGACAACAGGTGGCTCCTGTTCGGGTGGTGGATGGGTCTCTGGAGTAGTAGCCCACTCCCGTCTGCTGCCGGATGCATTGGATTCCTGGGTGGAGGTGGTGGTTGGCTGGCGCCGGTGTGCCCTGGTGTTTCCCAATGTGGTCGGCTGTTCGGCCTCATTGCCAGATGATGTGCCTGTGTGGGTCAGAAAAGCAGGGCATAAGTGATGGGTGTGGATTCATCAGACAGACTAAGTACTAGTGATTTCAGATGCATGTGCGTTGTCATGGACATGGTGATGGCCATGGCATGGTGCACACATGCATGTGTTGGGGAATGCTGTGTGGGTGCATGTGCGGTGTTGCTTGGGGTACTGGTGTTTTCTGTTTAGGGTGTTATGGGTGTGCCACACAAGCTGTATGACATGGGGTTGTCTGATTGTCACAAGGATGTGTTAGACATAGTGTGCCAATTCACGAAATGCACAACTACAGTAGACATCGGGTGCCAATACCCATGGGAACAGAGGACCTTCACAAATTGCAACACCACTAATGTGGTGTACCTAATCCTATGTCCATGTAACATGAGGTACATTGGAATGACAACAAGAACCATAAAAACCTGCATCTGCAAACACAGATCTAACATCAGAACAAAAAGATGCACTGCCCCATTAGTGGAACACTATATGACAAAGGGACATTCACAAAACGAAATAGCATTAACTATTCTAGAGAAAGTGACGGTACCAAAAAGAGGAGGCAATATAGCAGCATTGCTGTTACGAAGAGAACAAATGTGGATTTTCAGACTCCAAAGCCATAAGATCGGCTTGAATGAAGAAATTTGCTGGCAAACCTTGGCTGTGCAATGATTTTCACCATGCAGCCCCGAGTGAACCAGCAGCCACCCAATTAGACCAAGGGACACTCTCTCGACTTAATATTGAGATAGCACCACATTGGCGTACCTTCGTGATCACTGTAGCCCCGTCTTTACCATCTAGAAAGCTTTCCAGGATCCAACCAGTGAGAGCACCATATGGCCTAGCAGGTCTAGAATTCAAGTGCAGTCCCTTAAACTACACGTCCTGGGATGAACCACATTCAGCAGTGCCACCTATGCGTGCACCCAGACGGACTACAATAATACAAACATTATCACTGTTAGCCCTAATTGGGTATACAGGGCTTTGTCCATTACAATGCATTGCCGGTACATCACCACAACTCCCATCACACCTTGGGAGTAGACGCGTCACACCCATATAGCCCACTTGTGAGTAGACTCAGAATTCAAGTGCAGTCCTTTGGACCACACTGAGCAGCGGCACCCACACGCGCAATACAGATGGACAAAACTGTACACAAATACAATTACTGTTAGCCCTATTTACAGGTTTTGTCCGCCACTGTGTATTGCCGCAACGTTACTACAACCCCCATTATTATATTTTGGGTTTATGTGCAGCTCACCCACGTAGCTTCAATGAACTACAACATCCATCACTTTTGAGTATAATTTGTAGTCTTCAACCCACACCTGACCATGTATGGACACGGTCTACATATACGAATACCAAGATGGGGTAGCCAGCGAGGCAACTTCATTTCCCATCAGCCTTGTGGAAACGTATAGTCCTGTGCTCGCACGTGACCACAAATGATCACTGTTCATATATATGAGCACCAAGATGGTGGGGGCTAGCGCGACTACTCCACAGGCAGCCCGTGTTTGAGAGAGAACACCTTGCGTTTGCAGGTAAGATACTACAATATCCTTTAGGAAACACTTGTGCGAATCGGGGCACTCATGGCCAGAGCACATAACTTTTGCTTAGCCACCCGAACCGCTCGTGCAGCACACAACCAGTATTTGGCATTAGTCAAGCGCTATTAGGCTGAATCCAATTATGTAAATCCATCCTGCAACGAGCGCTACACGCACGAAATGCAATTTGTCAGCCACAATGGCCAACATTGGGTAACAGTCAAGTGACTTTTGGGCAACAGTCAAGTGTTATTAGGCTGAATTAAATTATGAAAACCCATACTGCAACGAGCGCAACGCGCACGAAATGCAAAAAAGTAAAAGGTTTAGCCACAATGGAATGCAAACATGTTTGTGCAACATTTAAGTGCCAGTATACTTAACCTAATTATGTAAGTCTATTTTGCAACGAGTGCTACGCGCACGAAATGCAATGTTTTAATCACAATAGACTTTCATCCGTGCCCGTTAATGCCCGTGCTTTTCCCTCTTGGCACTCGAGACTCAAGATTAAACTCCCTGATTTTGGCTTTCACCCCACAGAGGTACCCAAATACAAATCATGAAGAGGACTGGACATAATTGAATATCCAGCACCCAGACCTAGTATCCACAGAGCCTGATACGTGGGACCCCACTTTATAGGTACTATATTACAATATGAATAAAATCTGTATATTCGAGTACTGGCAACAATTTGTATAATAATTGGCACAGTATAAAACATACCAAGATATCTGTTCACAGGTTGTTCACGCAGGAAGTCACCAAGAACATAGGTGTATCCGGCACGACCAGAGAACAGAAAGTATAACCACAGGTAATACCTCCCCATCTGCATGGTAGTTCCTACATTGAATATTGTCCATTTTTGTAACCCAACAGGGATCGGGACACAAGCAAAAATGCCCGTGGGTAACCCGAAGAACCTCTCATAACCCTCCAAATGTGGAGAAATGTGAAGAAATCATGTTGTCAATGAGAATGTAAGATTCTCCGTCCTGAAGAAGGCGGCTAGCCACAAAGACCGCTGAAACCGGTTGCCTATTTTTAAGAGTTGATAGGCTGATGATCACAACTCCGAGAACCTACATACGTTTGAGGAGAGGGCTTGAGTAACCAAAATACATCATTTTAACCCTATCAAAACAGTATGAAGTCACCTTACTGATTGATGGAAAATGTCTTTTTATTTTTTATTTATTTATTTATTGTGATAAGTTTATAAACTTTACACAAAATACAAATATAAATATCTTATGAGCATAAAAGTACAAATAAAAATCGCATTAATCATAATTTTTTTTTAAAAGACAGTAAACAGCAAATATATAACACATAATTTACCTGTGCAGCCAATCCTATCTACAGATTATTCAATTGAAAATTATTACTTAAAATGTTATGTCCAGCCTGCCTTCAATTCTCAGCCAGATGGTATACAGAGCGATCAGCAGGCGCTTACTGTTAGTATTAACACAGTGATTCCAGAACAGATCATCCTTAATGTAGTTCCTAGAATGGACAAAGCCATCCAGTAGAGGGATAAAAGTGCTCGCCATCTCAGGGCATTTAGTCAAAAGATGCTTTGCTGTCTCCAGCTGATCTTGAGCTTTACATAATCGGCATGTTCGCAAATTGGCAGCCAACTTAATTTGTCTTCCTGTGACCATCCTTGTGGGGAGTTGTCTTTTAAGTTGTTCAGTTGACCATCCGATCAAAACATTTTTCTTAATTATAAGACACATAGATAGGAGGCGGTAAGAATAAATAAAAAACACCGACCCCCACAAAATGTGCACCTATCACCTAGATTGAGGAAATTAGTGAGAGAGCTGAGGGCAAGGATTCCCATAGCCCTTGTAGGCGGCACATCATCGCCAACCAGGCACGGATGTGCTATACTACGGGGGCATGTGTTATTCATACGCAGGGCAAGAAAGTTATCATTAGGGACTTAGACCTAGAAATAAATATATTTTTTAACAAAACAACTACTGTCCATTTTGTTTTATAATTGATGTGGATGTCCGCAATGCGGTTGACGATGGGTGGACTGTCAGCAGGAATATACTGGCCTTGGGTACAACATACTTGACATGTTGGCCTACCCATTAGCATTGGTGCCCCAAGGTGTGTGATATGACATTGGGCTTAGGGGGACTCACCAGCCTCATTGGATGTGACATCTCCAGCCTCCACATCTCCAACTACCTTGATCGCCTCCAGGTGCATTATGCTGCTGCAGGTTTCCTCCCAGGCCAGCAGTTTTATTGGTGATGGTGGTCCCCCTCCTGTGGCCGTGCCATGGGCACGCTGTGCGTCAAGGAGATTCCGCACACAGAGACCTAGATCATCCCACCTCTTGCGGCAATCCCTAACTATTCTGGGGGTTGGCCCCACTGCTGACACCTTCCGGACGACCTCCTCCTTGATGGCGTTCTTCCTCAATTGGGTTTGGCGCCGTAGGTCATTGCAGAAGACTTCTGCAAAGTTCTCAACCAGTGTGTCCGCCAACATGTTCAGTTCAGCTTCACTGAATCTAGGCTTGCGCCTCCGTGCAGCAGGTTTCCTTGAGGACATGTCTGTGTAGGTTTTTCAGTGCTCAGGATATGCCTCTGACTCCTGTGTACTGAGGATTGCAATGGATTGTTTTTTTTTAATGGCCGCCGGTACATTTCCTGTTCCAGCGATCACGTTATTTCTGGTCACGTTAATACCGGTACCGGTAAAAGTGATGCCAGTAGGTCCAGATGCACGGAGCCAGAATCGGAGTCGGGGTCAGTGAGGATGCCGGTATGGGGGGTTTTGGAGGCGTTTGATGATGTTACTGGCATGCCGGTGCTACCGTTTCCAGCATGCCGGTATGCGCATGCACGCTGACTTGGAATCAACCGTTGATTCCGGCAGCAGTGTCACATGGACACAGTAGCACCGGCATGCCGGTAATTCCGATTTTTTACTGGGAAACTTGTAATGAGGCCCTATGACACTGTGTCTACTTTATTAGTATCTGGGGAGAGTAGGGTATCTGGTATTTGTTACATCTACAAATAAATATAGCATATGTGCTTTCAGGCTTAGAGCCCTGATCCTATTAAAATGTGGGAAAAATCGATAGTGTTTCTGTAGTTTTCTGATGGGTAATTAATGTTGTATAATGATAAAAGAAGTGGTTGTCAGATCCCCTAGGGCTGCGCCATTAATGTGATATTTTATGGTGCTAAGGTAAATTGAGGGCTGCTGCATTGGAGGTGACCATTTGATTTATCGACTAGGATACATTTTGAATGTTGATACTACATGAGCTCTCTGCAACGGCTCTATATCAAGCTCAGAAAGTCTAGACTGCACTATTTGGCAAGAATACATGATTCAATTATTGATGGGTTTTTTGTCTTGATCAAAGCTTGGGCGAAACTGATGGCAATACAGTCGACATCTTTTTCACCTTTACTAACACACACACACAGTGCATGGAGTTTTCAAAGGATATGTTTTTTTCTTGTTTGAACTTTTGATTAAAGAAATTATAAGCAATATACGTATTAATTGAGTAGTGAGTATTTGCTAGAGGAGAGCTACATTTTGAGTTAAACTGATTGAATATATGCTGTAGGTTTCAACCTTTTTGGACAAGATTGCAGTGAGGCAGAGGGAATCATTAGATGCTGTTCTGTTTTTGATGTTTATCTGTTTTGTAATTTTTGCTTTATGATATATGTTTTGTATTATTTTTTTGAAAACATCAATACAATAATTTGATTACAAAATGAAGAAGCAGGGAGTTTGCTTTTCAGATTTAAATGGGTGGTAAGATCCAGAGGGAGAGGGAGAGGGCTTAAACAGAATCTGCTCATCCATGATATTTTGGATGGGCGGTTTTGGCTAACTAGCTGATCTGTGAAGCTGAAGTTTAGTATGATGAAAGAGCTGAATCGCGGTTTCCAGGTAGGTGGGAGCCAGGCTGTTAATGCATGTAAATGTGATGTAAAGTACTTTAGGCAAAAAATGTGTTTAACTGGTTGCCAGTGAAGTTCACTTAAAAAGGAGCAATTGTCAGATTTTCATAAATGACAATGATGAGTTGCACAGGAAATGGTGAGCATGTATTATGCACACAGTGATTAAGGTGATGGGTAAGTTATTGTAACTATACAATTTTAAATAATCATGTCTTGAGGGCACAGTAAGTGATGGGCAGTTTATCTGTGACACAACAACTAATGGATAACCATTATATGCATATTAGGACCATGGGAAGTCTTACCAACCAATCAGAAGACCTAAATACAGGTGAAATCTACCGGTGAACACCTTCATACTCCCTGGCCTCTGGCACTTCTCCCCTAGTCTGCCATCTTTTTCAGCCCCCCACCTTGGAGCTCTCACACCTTCCTGATACTACCTGCTGTCCCACGCCCACATCCCTGTCTACTCCATTTACTTTTCCTTAGCTTCTGGTCTGCCTCCTTGGCAGCAGTCTCACTTGCCCACCCATGGCCACCATCAAAATAAAAAATGGACTTGCTGTCTTACCTTTTTTCTGTGTCAGCCATATTTGCTTGTAGTTTTTATTTGGGAAACCTGGAACATACAGTTGGTGCCAATCCAATTTCTCTAATGAAATAGGTATTAGTGCCTTGGGCAAAGACCCTGAAGTACTAATAGTTGTCAGCCCCTTGTTTGGTGGCAAACAAGGCCAGTAACGGCTCTGAGCCCTCGCCAAGGACCTCGTTTCACTCGGGCCTAGCTGAGGCTTGAGCTGGCAGCATTTTAACATCCCTTTCTGCCCCTGAATGCAGGTGATATGTTAAGTAAATAGAGCCCTAGTCATGACCAACCTATTCTTCTGTAACTCATTCTTTTTGGGTCTTACCCAATTCTGAACCCACCAGGTAAAGCTTATTCAGAGTCAGGCAGCCACACGGACACTGGGACATGGCACATGTGGCCATATCTCACCAGTCCTCAAAGCAATGCACTGGCTACCCTTGGAACTCAGAGCTTGCTTTGAGGTATTCTTCATAACACACTGAGGCTGCACAACAAGGGTTGTAATGACCTCAGAATCCTTATTTTCCCATACAACCATGCCAGTAATATAAGTTCCTTCAGTGAGAACCTCCCTAAGAGGCCCAAATTCAAAGACCAGAGACAAAAAGGCCGTTCATGTGTTATCCAGGCCTGGGCATGTTTGCATGGTCCAAGAAAAGCTCTCTGCAGACAAACAACAGATGCAAAAGAAGCCTGAAAATGGCACTCTTTTAATTGACCTTCCCTAATGCAAAGAACCCATTTAGTCATGAACATTGTGTTTTTGTCTTCGATTGCTGCTAATACATAAAAAAAACAAATATATCAATAATTAATAAATGCATTCGTGTATCCTATGGCTCGGGAAATTAAGTGATCACTCAAACATCTGTTTTTTGCCTAGAAAACACAGGTTTGATTTAATCTATAAATTACTGATTTAGCCTTTTACGCTTCTGAATTCAATATATTGAGAACCATTAAAATGGGTAAGAATAATAGCTATTATGACAAAACTTTGATGGAGGGAAATCTGGAATTAATCACTATTATAAGTGTGACATTTTTATGAGTTTATTAAATCAAGTCATTTTGTGGCACAATAACTGATAGGCATGCATTCTGTGACACAGAAGCAGACGGCCAAGGTTTCTAGGGCACATGGACTAATTGGCATATAACTTTCAACGTCAATAATGGGCAGGCATTACAGAGTCGAATGTCAAATGATCAGGCATTATGTCACCCATTGGTGAGCAAGCCTTCTGTGGTACAGAAGATTAAGGTTAGGAATGTTTTATCAGAGTAACTGACATTTATTTTGTTATACAGCAAATGATGGGCAGGCATTCTGTATCAAAGTGACCTACGCATATACCTATTTAGACATTAGTAGGCATATACTCATTTAGAGATTTCTAGGCTGCAGAGAGTTCAAATCACTACAACAAACACAGGAAAGACGAACATATTACTCCAACCCCTCGTTCACTGCACTGGCTTCGGGTGAATATCCGGATAAACTTTAAAAGTATGTGCCTGTTTTTTAAAAGGTTCCAACACCCCACATCAAATCCCCTTGCTGATGTCACATACTTCCCTGCGTTCTTCAAGAGTGAGATTCAAAAGGAGATTGAAGGCTCCGGGGTACAGGAAGGAAACATCAAGTGGACATTCTTTTTTAGTCCCTGCAAATAGAACATGGAACCCTATTCAGATCAGGTAAGTGCAGCAGCATAGAAAGAGCAGGTAGAGCAAGGAAGAGGGTGAAAAGCAGGCAGCCTGAAGACAAGTGCAATATGACAATAAATAATACAATAAAACAACAATACAATAAAACAAGCAATAGGTGCCAGAGACAGATTCTTATAAGTGCCCCGGTTAAGTGAAAAGAGGTCAAGGAAGCAGCCAGAAGGTATGAGGAAAGACAAGGTGGTGGCAAAGCAGTAGAGGTCAACTTTTTCTCTGAACTATAGGTAGTTGTGACAAGCCAGAAGAAGGGCTCGGACCAGACGACATGTTTGAATGTAGTTTTATTTACATTAAAAGAAAATGCCTCACTGATAGTATTATTAACCAAACTAAGCTAAGGTGCTCATCTACAGTCCAAAATGAAATAGTCCTTGGTCTAAACCTATCCACTAAACCGGCCCTATTACTTATCAAAAATGTAAAAGAAAATAGGTTGAGTGCCCTGCACTCTTGCTTCTTCACAAAGGTATTTCTAGTTGTCCCAGTATTCCCTCTTGCGTCTGAATCCAATGGTTAGAAGTAAATAATAGTTCTACTCAAGAAAAACAGTTCTTGACAGTCTATCAAATGTTCCTCAATGTTCTCCAAAGCTCGAACAAAAAGTCTCATGTTCCTAAAAAACAAAATGTCCACATTTCTTTAGGAGGAAGGATATTTTCCTGTTCCCTTTCCACCAACCTGGTCGATCTGTCCCCACTTTGACCAACTGTAGCGTGCCTCCGTGCTGCTGTGATATCTATCTGCTTTTAACTCTGCTTATCGTGCCCCTGTGGATCCTTTGGGTTCCCCTGGCCCAACATCTCACTTAGTTCGTGAGGGTTCCTGTGACCCCTTTCTGCTTCTAACTCTCTTATAGTGTTCTCGGGTGGCTGCGACCCTTCTCGAGGTTTATGCTGCCTCTGGCTCCCGTAACCCGTTTCCTTTTCTCATGCTCACTATTTTCTCAGGTCCCTGTGACCCCTAGATGGGGATAGGGTAATCCTACCTTCTTCCCCGCTCATTTTTTCTTCTCTTCTCCTCCCTCTGACCGGGGAAGCCTGCGTATCTGTGGTGTGGCGGTGCTTGCTCCAGCGAGGTTCTGTCTCATAAATGATGGCAATGTTTTCAGTTGCTTACCGCTCTTCTGCACTGGATACTAGCGGTCTTCCCATTCCTCTCACCTCAGCGCTCTCTCTCTCTCTCTCTCTCTCTCTCTCTCTCATGCTCTCTCTCTCTCTCTCACTTTCTCTCTTTCTGTCTCTCTCGTTGGCTCTCGGTCTAAGAGCAGAGAACCCAGTCCTTCCTTCAACCCTGGACTCACCTGGGTTTCCCCTCCTCCATTCTAGGGTTGTTGGCCCTTTATTCTTGCTCTGATATTCAAAAGGGGCTTATTGTTCACCGCAGATTGTCAAGCATGTGGAAAGCTCAGCATTACCTTGAGCCAAACACATAGAGTTATTTTCAGCAGTTCATACTCCCAAGTAGGCAGATAATACCTTAATATAGAGGGGAGTCACTCCCAGTGAGGTCCCGCTTTCCCAAACCCCTAGGGATGGTGTTGCTGAGTGGGCTCACCTCCCTAGCCTCAAAGGGGGTGGCTCCCCCTAGGGAAGAAGGGACGAAGTCTCCAGATTTTCACAGTTTACTTCACACCTGAGGAATGTTGGCAAATGGTTCTGATTGTAGGCACCAGCAACACCGAATGTGAGACCTGAAAGATGCCGATCTTATGGGCCTGTAAGGGTAGTACCTCCTCATTTTGTGGCAGAGGCATACAAGGCTAGTGCCCATGTGGGTTTGGTGATTTGAAAGAGAGGTGTAGTGTGAGTTCTAGGTCTAAGCCCAAGCATAGGTCTTATCAGCCTTGCTTTGATTCGTGTCAGGCCAAGGTGCCGATTATTGCAATAGCCTACCCTGGAGAGGACAAAGACTCTTGTCAATTACACTTTGTGGTACAATATTGAGAAAATGGAGAATACGCTTGAGCACAAGTAGCTGGAAGTGCAATTTCTTCGACCTAAGGGGGGAACAGTATTTCTAGCCACAGGGAGCAAAGTAGAAGTGCCCATAGGAATAGTCAGGAAAAAGGCAGAAATGAAGGGATAGAATATCCTGTGTGGATACTTTCTGGATTGTGCAACATTAAGGAACCTGTGGATTATCCAGCCAGGTGAGATATGGGAAAGACAAGTGTGAGGAGCCAGAAATGATACTCGGACACACAGGATTCATGGTTTAGGTCAAAGACTTTTATTAAAATAAAAGGGGGTGGGGAAATGCATCTCTGTCCCTGCTCTAAGAGGTATTTCCCTATGTAAAACCAAAGCTAAGGTTCTGTCATGGTCAGAATGGCCAAAACAAAACTGTCCCATGTCCAAAGTACTATTCTGGCCCTCACATTCTAACAAAATAAACTCTAAGGTGAAAAGGGTAATGTCGTTGGCCTTGACTGGTTTATAAATGTTCAAAAAGGAAAATGTATAACTCCAACACAAATGTTCCAGAAGGATAGAGTTCCTTATTCGAGAGAATTCTTCTCTTCCCCTGGATTTCTATGTCCTCTGTTGTTCATTCAAAGATACCAGTTCCTTGAGCTCCTCTTGATCCACAACACAACTGGTACACAAAACAACATAGCTTTTTATCTTTATCTTGTTAGGATACCTTGCATACTCTCCTGCCAGGTTTTTACTCCTCTCCACTTTGGATCCACACAGTGTTTGGCTAGTCCTGATATAGCCTTCTTAGAACCCCTTTTTTGTAGATGTTTTTCTTATACACTCCTCGGTTTGTCCTTGCCTGGTGTATTTCCCTACCAGGGCTTTCTTATGTGAACACACTCACAATTGCCTGGTATACTCCCATATCAGGACTTTCTCAAATGCACACACTTGTAACTTCCTGGCATACTCTCCTGCCAGGGCTTTCTTAAACACACTTGCAACTGTCTGGTATACTCTTCTGGCAGGGTTTTCTTTAAATACACTTGCAGCTTTATTTTGTCTGATGTACTGTCCTCCCAGGGCTTTCTTCATGTGGACTCTGCACACACTTCTTAACATGACATCTTCTTGTGTTTGCTTTATCTAATACTGTATCTGCCTGGTACACTATCCTGCCAGGGCTTTTCTTAAATGTTTATTGCATACACTCACAATCTTGAATTCTGCTCGGCTCTTATGCTTTGTGTCAGGCTTTGGTAAGCCAAGCAATGCTGATCAACACCTGCAAATGCCCAGGAGCCCTGCGTTTGCTTCTGGCATTCCCGTAGCATGTTCTGTCTCGTGGTCATCTTTACCCTTCTTTTTCTTTGAGCCAGATTGCTCCACAGAGCTCCTTGTAGCCCCACAGTCTCGCGGTTTATAAAGAGAGAAGCAGCTTTCTCCCTCTAGCAGCATGTCCTAGTCAGCTGCGTCTGCCGTTAACATGTCCGGGCCACAGGTATGCGCTCACAACAACTGGAGCACAGCTTGTGTTCCTTGTCTTTTCTGCTCTGCATTACTCTACTCATCTTCCTCATTCCAGTATTCTTGCAGTTATGGGAATGGAAGTCCATTCTTGATGTTTTACATGTAAAGTCTAGGTAAGTGTTCTCAGTAGGCTTTAAGGGCAAGTTAGTTCTAAATAATTTGCAGGTAGAGTCTGAGAAGATGTCATGGGCCTTAGAGGATAAGTCAGATGTTGATGGTTCACATACAGATTTTATTAGAAGGTCTTCAGTAACCTTCCTAGGTGAATAAGGGGATATATAACAACATTCCATTAAGGCATTGTGCATGGATGGGTATCCTCAGAAGAAACGGGGGATACCATGGGGTCATCACGAGTTGGGCAGAGCGGTAAAATGCAGCTTTAATGCTATTACCTCAGTATTTACTGCTCCGCCCAATCTCGTGTTCCGGGTCATTCCCATCCAGCTCTGAGCTGGAGGTGAATGCACCAGCTTTAAGGCCATTTGTGCTGCTATTACCGCCCCAACCCCATTGGGTCCAACTAGCACTGAGATAATGCCCAACTTGTGATAGAGCCCCATGCCTCGTCCGATGATGCCATGGTACTCTCCCGGAGGTTGTCTCCTCCCATGTGATCCTCCCTCATATAGCCGCCCCATTGTCAGGATCAGGTAGTGGCTGCCGTCCCCTGGCCACATGGGGAGAGGTCACTGGCGGGAAAGTAGTGAGGACACCAGGACACCATCAGACTCATCACACAAGATAGAGTTGGACTCATGGGTGAAATTGACTCTAATCCTGAAAGCAATGGGGGTCATTACGAGTTTGGTGGTATCCCGCTGCTAAATGTGGCACGATTCCACCAAACGGTAATACAGTTACTGCCACTTTGTCTGCTGGAATTACCGGCAGATTACAAGTGGTGGCAAGAGTAGGTAAATCCTCATACCATGGAGTCCAAAAGGACTCTACGGTGGATTTCCGGTATGACCTGCACTGGTAATACCAGTGCCGGTAATACCAGATGTTTTTTGCAGGTGGGGTGGCAGAATTACCTCCAGCCTTTGGCCACCACACCGTCAAACGTGTAGTTTGCCGGTCCGGAACTGTGCCGGCAAACATTATTACGGTACCTTAATTCCAGACCAGCAAACCTGTAAAGGCCCCCCAATGTGTATGTCATTGGCATACATTTGGAAGGTGCAGAGGATTGACTACAGCCAATGGTTTAAGATACGTGTTACAGAGCCGTGGGGCATTTATGCATTCAACAGTGAAATATTGTAGGTTCAGAGAGGAAAGGGCCAGACCTAACTTGGGCCCTACTTTTAAATAAGAAAGAAGAAATCCATCAACAGACACAGTTGTTAATGACAATGGAATTTTTTGGGCAGTGCAGCAAGGTGCCCAGGGCTTCACGGTCTGTCCTCAAAGGCGGCCTCTGCCAGGGCACCAACATCGTCAGAAAGGGGCCACCATGATGGGAGTGGTGCGCATGCGCTGGGGACCAGCGTGCCCTTCCTGGCGCATTGCCCCCACCAACGGGGAACATGAGGCTGAGCCTCGTCTGGATGTTGTACCTTGAAATATAGTGTGTCACAATCCTCTCCTGCTCAGCGAGGAGATGCTCTGTGTCTGGCAGCCCTTTTGTCCAGCTTCCCTGTTCTTCTCTTGACCCTGAGGCCTGCCCCTTACCTCTCTCTCACTTCCCTTGGCCTACCCTTGCTGCCTTGTATCTCCTGCTAGCTGAGTGCCCCCAGCCTGTTCCTCCTTGCAGGGTCCCTCCCCCTACCTATTCTGGCCTGCGGACCTCTGTCTTCTGAACACGTCCTTGTCTGCCAAAGCCTGTTACCAATCTGGCACCCATGCCATCTCAGGGGTCTATTTCCTCTAACCCTCCAGCTACAGTGTCCCAGCGCCAATAGAAAACATGGCGGTGGTCATATGTGTAATGCTGGGATGGGCGTCTTCCTAACAGTCCCATTCTATTACTTCGGGCCTGTCTAGATGGAGGAAATTCCTCACTGTCTGTCTGCCGGACCAGGGATGCATCCAGAGGTCATTGTGGACAGCATTGAAGGCTTCCAGACCCGGCATCCAAGCAAACAAATGCAGTGGGGTACGTAGCAGAATCATATCTTGAAAGATTGCGATGCCCTTCACTCGATACCGGAAGCGAGACAGACGAGATGCATGAGCTACGAGTCAAGTTACATGCTTTTGGTCTAGAGATGGCCTACATAAGAGCTGAAAACACAAAGCTAAAGGATAACCTGTCAGTAACCACATCCATTACCTTGGGTGAAAGTGCACTAAGCCAGCCGGGATCTCTCAAGTATGATGGTAACCCCAGGAAACTTACGGAATTCTTTAATCACTGTACAATTCAGGTTATGCTGCGACCCACGCACCTCCTCAGTGGCAAAGCCAAAACTGGTTATATCTTGAGCCATCTGACAGGGAATGCGTTAGCTTGAGCCACTCCTTACGTTTCTGCTCATGGTTCCTTGTTGGATAATTTGTTGAATTCGAGAAAGTATTTTGATACAGATTGAGAATAATGAGGTTGGAAGAGCAAACAATGTCTAGCGATTGAAGGAGAACATCTCTCCTGAAGAGAAGACTTTGTTGCTCTGCTTGGCCCAGAACCCAGATTTGTTATGATGGAACAGGTTGTTGGTTTCAGCGAAGTCAATGAGATTTATAATGGCTACCTTATTGAGGATTTTGTCAATTAAACATGTGATGGCGAAGAGGTGGTATTTCGCTAGGAATTCTGTGGGTTTAATGAGAAGGGGCAGGATATGAGTATCCTGGGAAGACCTCCAGCACAGACAAATCAATTTCGCAGAGCGTATCCAAGATGGTAATGATATATTTACAAAAGCACGGAAAGGGTAGACTTGTTCGGATGACGCTCTCATCACAAGATTCATCATTTCCATCGCGGTGACCCATTTGAAAGGAAGAAAAGGAAACTTTGAGGATAACTGAGATCGCTGGTAAAAGCAGAGAGGATTTTTAGCATGTATTCAGACAGAGATCTCAACTCCTTACAAATCCTAAACAAATCAGAAGACATGGTGGTTTCCAGGTCCTTTTCTTGGATTTTATGATAGAGCAATAGATTACCATGTAATACAGACATACCAACCTGTCTTTCTTTGTCCCAGGTTTACACCAAAGATATTCCAGTGTTCTGTGTTTATCCTTTCATGAATACAAAGACTGTGTGGTACAAACGGTTCTATGTTTGTGAAGGTTTCTTCTCCATCTGGAAGATAGGAGGCAAGATATTGAGCTTGCTGGATAACTCACTTTAATGGCTGGTGAACACGGTATATGCAACAGTCACAGTTCAGTTTCTTCAGGGCCAGTGTTATTCAGAGTGAAGGAGTCTGCAGAGGCAGCAGTGGCCATAAAAGTGGAATTCAGAATCTGAGTTAGAAGAGGGAAGCTGGGTTTTCACAGGTTTGATCACACATGCTGTGAACAGGAGGTGGCCATTCCAGGGACAAAGAGTGGTGCACTTGATAGTTAGTAACTGAGAAGTTGGATGAGGAAAGCATTTAATATGCCAGAGGAAGGGTGACACACACACATACATGCAGGAAGTGGCTATAATACAATGGAGTCCTTTATTCCCTATTGCATTACACCATGGGATGGCACTATCCACCGCCCCATCACCCTTCCCACTGAAGTATGCCCTTATTACCCCGTGAAAGCATCATGAAGTAAGACACCGACAACAGATTCAAACTTCCAATCAAACGTTTATTTTTCTTAAATGTTAGGATGGAGTAAGGCCTAACTTGCCCTTACTAACGTGGGATTTCCCTACCTAAAGAAAACTAAGGCTAGGCTGTGTCAGTAGGTTCAAATAAAAAGTCTGTCTGTGTCCAATACCTATACTTGCCCTCACAATTAACTGTATACAATGTGTAGGGATCTTAGCAACTAAATGAATAGTGTTCAAAATAAAGTTCTGAGTTGCTTCCAGCTCTTGGCATGTACTCAGCTTCCCCTTCTCTAAGTTCAGAACAGTTAAAAAAGCCCCAGGGTTCCCTTCTCCAAGAGATCAACACAGTTCACAAAGTCTCCGGGTTCCCTTCCCCAAAGGTTCAAATCTTCCAGCTTTCAAAACCAATACCAGTTCAAATCTTCTAGCTTACAAAAACAATACCAGATAAAATCTTTAGTCATCCAGGCTTTTCAATAGTTCACATAGATTGCTTTGTTTCTTCATTTCAAACTCACTTCAGAAACTGTTGTAAAAACACAAGCTTCTTTACATTCACTTTCCTTGGTTCTTTCCAAGAAGGAGAACTCGGTCTAGGCGGTGTTGTCGGACCACACGGTGCACTCATTACAGGTCATGAAACAGATACCCATATACACCTTGTTACACTGTCTGTATTCTTCTGGCTTTTGTCAATGCAGGTTTTCTCTGTTAACCTTTATCTTTGGCCAATACTTAGTTTCCCATTGCATATCCTTCTTGGCAATCTTCGGGCTTTGCCACCACTTGTGGCTCACACAATTCATTCTGTGGTGGAACACCTGCATGGGCAGGCGAGGCTCAGGCAGAAAGGTTTGGGAGAGTTGGGCCTTTACTGGACTTTGCGAAAGAAAGGGGGCAGCAGATTGTGGAAAAATAAATCTGCGGCTTTTTTATGCCAAAAAACAAAAACAAGACTCATTCTACACATTTCTTGGGGGGAGAAAAGGGAATGAGCAGTTTTCTATGTAATGGGTCCAAATGTTCTATGTAATGGGTCCAAATGGACGGATGCCCGGGTTATGGACTGCAACCAAATCTTTTCTTTTCATAGCTCCAATCATAGAACTCATACAAGTCACTGCCTTCTCGGACTGAGATCACACAGGCAGGAGCACTCTCTCTTCCCTTTTTTCCTTCAAGCTCTGATTATGGAGCAAAATGAAATCCATCACCCTTGCGGCCCAGGAGCATCCTTGAAAGAGCGCTTACCACCGCGAGCGAGTGCGTGCCAGAGTCACAGAAGCAAACCACTTGCGGCGTGAAGGGATGCTGAGTCAGGCGTGATGCCGGCAGCTGCAGGGCACAGCAGGCTCACCGGGCAAAACGCTTCCAGCACTGCAGGGGCTTGTTGTCGCCACTGTTGTAGCCGACTCTGTGGTTCACCGGCCGGCCCAATGGTTGCCGTGACCACATGGCGGGTGAGAACATTGTCGCGTTCACACGGCTGGAAGATGGCCGTGATCACACGGGCTCATCAGGTTGGGTCTGTGATCACACAGAGTTGCTCACAGGAGTGCCGTGATCACATGGCAGTACCAGAAATAACTGAGTCGGACATAGGGTTGCTATTAATGTAGTCCACTCTTGTACTGCCGCATGTGCCGGCAGGAGGCTCCTTAGATTGGGTTAACGCCATGGCATGATCACAGTTCACAGCCTTAAAGGGGACATCACCACAGTAATAACTCAGCTTTGCGTAAACTCAAATTGCCAAATTATCTGGCACAGACATTCTGGTGTACATACGTTTCTGGCGCATGATCTTGGACAGACATTACATTTCTAGAAATGCGATTTTCGATGCTTAAATTAATGCAGTTTCTCTTTCACAGGACTACGTTTGTTATATAGACCACTGTTGGAAATTAAAATGTTCGACTCTTTTCAGAGCTACAATCAGCATCTCCTCTTATAGCTATTGACCGTTTTAGACAAAATCATTTTAAAATGCACTGACAGTATATTTAGTTTGAACATTCATTTTGGACGGAGGATAAGGATAGGATTCCTCCATCCCACCAGTTTATCGTATTACTTAGACACATACGTTCCTGGATACAGGGCTTAAAAGAAAACAGCTAAAGGCATTCGTTGGCCTCCTGTTTTTTTATGTCAACAACGAGGAGTTTCACCAACACAGAACATTTTAAATGGCGAGTCTAGCAAAACGGAAAATTGCATTAGTCCAGTGCGCCACCCAATGGCCACGTAAGGCCTCTCAGTAGGTTTGCTCACTATAGGTGCTGCGGCGTGACGCACTTTGAGTCAAGCAGAGAGCAGGAGGGCCCCTTTCGTTTTCTGGTTGAAACGGATAATAACCGCATTTGCGAACAGAATCTTCAGAAACAAATCACTCTGCAAATGTGACTATACAAATAAGTTACAACAGAAATAAGCCAACAACCTAAACCGGGAACCAAAGTGATATCAGAACTCTAGACGTCTCCAGCAATCGGTATTATTTCTAATGTGTCTTGTGCTGTAACTTATTATTGCAAATGTTAGCATAGGAAGAAACTTTATGATACGTGGGTGCCCATTTACTGGCGATATCCCAAATATATATCCTAAAGAGATATCCTAAAGGATTTTCATTTCCTGGGATTTCTGGCATGTAATACGGATTAGAGAAGTAATATTCTTGCAATGGAGACTTGCAGGTTTGTCAATGAAGCCCCGCGACCAATAATCTTCTACAGGTGAAACGGTTTCCTTTTTGGGTGTATGTTTTATGTATTTGGTTGGGATTTACATTAATTTTAGTAGACAAACTAGTTGAACATGTATTTACTTTGTTGTAGAATGATGGGTTTGATAAAAAGTACAGTTAGTGGAAATCAATCTCTGGGGTTGTCTATGTATCAGCAGATGATTTTGAGGTGAATAGTATTTGTGGATGTAGTATCTAAGTCTGCGCCCCTCCAGCTCACTGCAGCAAAACAAAAGTGGTGATGGCAGGAAGGTTTAGAATTAATCTCATTGCTCTGGGAAACGCTCCAGAACATTGTTCTTCACCTACTAAGCCATTACAGAAGGGGAAAGACCATATGCAAATTAGTCTTGGTCTCAACCCAAAGGGGCAGTGCAGCCAGAGCTGCTTGCTCACATCCCTTCTGCAGAACACCACACACATCCCCAAGCATGTTTCGGCCTCATTGAGCACCATCAGTGAGGAGTAGCTTGGGTCTCTAGGCCATCAGGCACAGGACCCACGTCTGGGCATACCCGTCCGACTACAGCAAAACAAACGAGGTGATGGCTGGAAGGTTTAGAATTAATCTTAACCTCTGGCATTGCTCTCTGGGCAACCCTCCAAACCATCTCTCTTTGCCTGCCAAGCTATTACAAAAAGGGAAATATCATATGCAAATCACGGTTGGTCCCAACCCAAAAAAGGACAGTCCAGCCTGAACTGCTTGGTCACATCCAATCCTCCTGCTCGCTGGGCACTACAGGAGCATTACAAGTTGGACAGATTTATTTGTAGAAATACCAGCAGCTGTAACTTGCAAATCTTCCCAATCCAGAGCTAAACACTATCAGGTGTAGTATTGCTGGAATATCGCCTGTGGCATTCCAGCAATACCACTGCATCCAGGGATAACGGTAGATTTATGTAAGATTTTTGGTTCATTTCTGCCTTCAGTGTGATGGCTGAAATGGATAATGTACAATATGCCGGTCCGATAGCACAGTGAGTAGAGTGCCTGCTTTGACATCTGTGCAGAGCCTGCTGACACAGGTATGAATCCCGCAGGGCCAAACTCAGCCTTTCATCCTTCCAAGGTCGATAAATGAGCACCTAAATGCCAAATCATTATGCATTCATCCCACTACTTGTTAGGGAGAATTCTCATTTCTGTGCTAATTCCCTTCAACCTTAGACACCATTAGCTCTTTTGCTAGATTTAGGACTTTTTAAATTTAACCCTGGAGTGAAAGAGACCTTTTTCTCACTCTCTCGTGTGTTTTTACTTGATTTGGATTGTGTGTTTTCACTGTTTTTGGAGTATGACAAACTCCATAGGCACCCGCTTTTTGTATGGTGACACACATCACCTTCAGTGCAGTGTCACAGATAAATCCTTTACATTCTCTTAAGGTTTGGGTACCTTTTCTTGGATGAACTATAGTTCCCAAGAATAGTAAAGTGAAATTGACTTTACTTACCTTTTCTCTTTGTAGGTCTAGCGCACACCATCTTACGTGGCATGCTGCAGGGTGACATAAGTAGCCCCTTATCCTACTCTCTCATGTAAGATTTTGTATGTTACCCTCGCTACCTTAAACGGCTAGTGGCAGTGGTTGTTTAATTGTTCCCCCCATTATGCTCTTCTACCACAGGCTGAACGCTCAGCTGCAGTACAGCACCCAAGGGTGATCTTTTTGGCCCCTGTCTTGTTTTTTTGCCATTTTCGGTTTGTGAGGTATTTCTTTGGTTTTACTCTGTGCGTTGAGACAGGTTTTCAGCCCTTTGTTTGTCTTGCCTTTGGCTGCTTTTCGCCTTGAAGCCCACCTCTGGCTCCAGTGTGTCTGGAAGGACAGGATGTGAGGGAGGGTCCCGAAACTCCCCTGCCCTTTGTCTTTAGGAATGCCTGAATGCAACTAGTGCTAATTGGCTGGCTGTCCTTGTAGGACAGCCACCCTGCTGTGTGATTGACAGCCTAGGCTGTGCATGAATGGAAGAAACCTGCTTAAAAGGCAAAGTTTTTGGGACTTCAGGCAGAGTCGACCACTGGGAGAAACACCCGGCGAAGAAACCGTGAACAAAGCTTGCTGCAACTCCTGCACCTTTGAATTGCCCGGTGAAGCCCTGCTGCTGTACTGACCTCCTTTTTCACCTTGACAGAGAAGCTCCGGACGGAACAACGTCTCCCCTTGGATTAGTGGAACCAACTAATCATGAGACGAACTCCACTAGACCACAATCCCTGACTGGCTGTGCTTCGTTGCTGTGAGAGCCCAATGCCAGGGGTCGAGTGTCTGTAGTCGAGTGCAACGTCTGTTGTGGAACGAATCCGACCTGAAGCACCAGGAGATTCCTAAGGACCATCACGAAGCAGGACCTCCAGAGCCAGAGTCCCCTCACCAGAGTGCCAGACAGAGGGAGCAAAGAGAGTTCAACCGGTGGCCGAGATCCGCATCGGTGCTGTTTGCTAAGCGCTGAAACCGTGAAGTGCCCTGAACCACCACAGGAGCTCTCCAGGCGTCCTCCCCCTTGTCCATACGACTGAGGCTCAGGAACAACGGTCGGCACCGCTGCAGCAAGACAGAATCTAGCTGGACCACTCTTCTTCAAACCAGAGGTACTGTTGAGGTTTGGGTTACTTATTTCCTTTGGCCAATTTCTCAGTTGGGAATTGCTTTGGCTTATCTTTTTGAGTTGATTTCAATTCTCTTCTCACAGGCTTAACAGCTTGTGACCCTACAAGTGATTTTTAAACAAACTCTCTAACTTTGTGCAAGACTTTGATTGCAGAAGGGAAGAGGACGAAATGTCCAAATAAAAATGACTGATCCCACGAAAAGACCTAAAGCACACACCATGAAAAGTTCTGGCTACCAAAAGTTCAAACTTTTCGTGGTATGTGTTAAGGTGTTTTGGTCGGGTCGGTATGAAAAAAAAATATTTTTAAAAAGGCCGCGGGGGGGTGTCGGGGTGCGTTGGTTGAGGGGGACACCCCCAAGCTCTCCCAACAGAACAGGACAAAAAAAAACAGGGGCTGTAGGGATGGCCCCCGCAACATCCCGCTCACTATACTAGACAGTACCCTGCTTGCGCCCGCGAAAATGCATGTAAAACTCCCCGCGCACCCATCGGAATATGCGTACCCTGCTCGCATTAGCGAAATCGCCTGTGAAAGTCCATGCGCACCCCCGGAATACACGTAGGCCAGCAAAATCGCATGTGAAAGTCCACGCGCACTCCCGGAATACACGTAGGCCAGCGAAATCGCGTGTGAAAGTCCACGCTCACCCCCGCAATACATTACATGTAGCACAGCGGAATTGCATGTGAAAGTCCACGCGCACCCCCGAAAGTCCACGCGCACCCCCGGAATACACGTATCCCACTTGCGCCAGCGAAAACGTGTGTAAAACTCTCTGCGAACCCCTCAGAACCCCTAGCTCTTGCTAGGGAAATCGTGTGTGAAATTCCACGCGCACCCATGGACTACACGTAGGCCAGCGAAATCGCATGTGAAAGTCCACGCGCACCCCCGAAATACACACAGGCCAGCAAAATCGCGTGTGAAAGTCCACGTGCACCCCTGGAATACACGTACCCCACTCAAGCCAGCGGAAATGCATGTGAAAGTCTACGCGCACCCCTGGGAACACGTGTACCCCGCTGCTTCAGGTAAAATGCATGGAAAAAGTCCACCCTGTGGTGTGGCCTGCCTGTGGGCCATGCTCAGGGGTGATGGGCTGCTGGCGGGCCATGGACTGGGTGATGGGCTGCCTGCAGGCCATGCCCAGGGGTGATGGGCTGCCTGAGGGCCATGGGGAGGGTGGATGGGCTGCCTGCGCGTATTCCGCGGGTGCGTGTGGACTTTTACACGCGATTTGCCAGTGTGTGCCCTCCCGGGTGTGCCCCCCCCTCCCCATGCCCCGCAGGCAGCCCATCACCCCAGACCATGTCCCACAGGCAGCCCATCACCCCAGACCATGTCCCACAGGTAGGCCACATGGCACCATGCACTCGGGAGCACCGACACATGTCCCCACCCACCCCCATTGATGGGCACCTGCCAGCAGGCCCTGACTCATGTCCCCCGCCCACCCCCATTGACGGGCACCAGCCAGCAGTCCCCAACTCATGTCCCCCCACACCCTCCACCCACCCCCATTGACGGGCCCCTGTCAGCAGGCACTGACACATGGCCTTCCAAACAACATGCCCTAACAAAACAGACCCATGGCTCTAATGCCAACCCAAATCCCCCTTGCCCCCCAGTACTAAGCATGCAACCATCCACTGCACCCACTCCCAAATTACCCATGCCATGACAGTCATAAAAGAACCACCATGCCCATGCATAAATGCACAACAGAGCCACAGAGTGGCAACACATGACTGAGGCAATGTTCATTGAGACATGCAAAAAACCAATGATAGTACACAACACCAATCATGAAGTTAGAATAAATGTATTAAAAACATAATGAAATAACATAAAGAAAATCAAACTTGAAAATCAATAAACAATGACAGATATTACCAAAAAAACAGAAAATCCAATGAAAAACTAAAATCCACGGCATTAAAAAAGCAAAGTGGTCCATTGCCAATGTCAATATGAAAAAAATAATCAAAAAAAAAAAAAGAAAACCATTGATCCATGGAAAATGGCAAAAAAGAAAGTATGTACAAGTCTTCAACTATATACAATCCAAGTCCAAAGGGTCCATGATCCCAAAACAAAAGGAAACCTACAAAAATGTCCTATGAATGAAAAACTATATACATAAGGTGGAGCAAAGTCCATTAACTCCAAATAAAAAGAAAAAACAAAGGAAACCTAACCCTAAAGAACTATGTACAAAGGCAGCGGGCAAGTCCAACGGCTCACTTGTTGATGTTCCGGGCCAGGGCATCATCGAACTCCACGTCGATGTTCCGGAGGTGGGCCTCTTCGCTCGCCTCGAGGTCTCACAGGGATGCATCCATGGCCTCCTCCAACTCCCTGTGAGTTGCCTCGAGGCACTCAGCCCGCCTCAATGCCCTGCGCATGGAGTTCTCCGTCCTGACCATAGTGAGCCGTGCCCTCTCCGCCTGCTGCCTCTTCGCATCTATTTGCCGGCCCAACCGCTGCCACACAGAAGACAGTCCCAGTCCGGGGTCCTCCTGCCCCTCGGCCAATGCCTGCCCTGGGCTGTTGATGGCCCTAGACATGATGCCTCCCACGCTGAGCCTGCTGCTGCCTCCGATGCCACTGCCTCTGCCACCACGACGGCATCCGGGCTGATGGAATCCACCGGTGCCATTGTGCACATGCACTGCCCGATGATGCCGGCACATCCTCCATCTGCTGGGTTCCAGTTGGTGGGGTGGTCACCCCTGCTGGACCTCTGACTCCCGACTGTGCTAGGGATGGGATCTCCACCAGGTTGGCTGCGTTGGTTGGCACAGATCCACAGGGGGCCCTGGTGGCACCTGGGCTGGAAGACGTCACGGAGAACGACTGGCGTATAGCGTGCACAGAGGAGGAGGGGGCCCCAAGACTGGCCGACACATGAAGGAAACCCCTGGCCACGGTCCCTCTCAACTGGGCCACGTTGGCACACAGCTCTTCGTGATGACATGCGTCCCCCCCCAGGAAGCACGCACATCATCACGAATGTCACGTGTGCGCAACGCGACACCAATCAGGATGGACTCAATCCGGTCACGGGTCTCCATGTCTGCAGGTAGGGGAGTGCCAGATGATGTGGACCGCCCCCCTACTTGCGGACGGCCCTGGGATGGGGCATCCCTGCTGGTGCATGGTGATGCATTCACAGTGTCAGGGACAGAGACATGCACAGGCAGCTCCGCGGCAACCAGTGCTGCCTCCTGCCCCTGCCCCTGGACTGCACCACTTGCACCAGTGGTACCACCCCCACCAGGCCCCATGTGCAGCTCTGTAGCGGCCTCCTCCTCCTCTATACACACCACCAAGCTGGATGGCTCTGCACCGTCTTCCGCCATTACAAGCCGCTGTGGGGGCTCATCCGCCCCTTCCGCTGCAGCCGTAGTGGCAGATGCGGCACCATTCCCCTTGTCCCCGGATGATGGAATGTCCTAGGAGCGTGACTGGGCCTTGCGTCGCTGGTCGGTGCAGGCATCCCTGCCGCTTTCCTCCACAGCGCCGTCTCTGCCCTCTTCTTCACTCGCCATTGTGTAAAGGGAGACATTGAACACAAGCATCAGGGTACTGAACAATAGTCCCCTAGACACAAAGCAATAACACATGAGTGGCACTGTCAAACGTCACTTCCATCATGTCCCTCCACAACACATGGGTCAGTGCAGGCAACACACATGCAGGAACAGGCATGGCACATGCAACAAACATTGGCATCCATGTCCAAGGCACCGTAGATTCCTCCAATGGTGGGCTGATACTCACATGCATCAGGGACTTGCTGGTCACATACACACACATCACCAGAGGGTCATGCATCTGGCCCTGTATACCCCCAGATACAGTGGATACAAGGATGACTAGGCTGTATCAGTGAATCAACACATCGTCACGGACATGTGTCATGCATCCATGGCACACACACTACTCAGACACACGGACATGTACATCATGCATGTCCATGACAGCAGGACACATCTCTCACACCCCAAACATGTCCAAGTACAGACGCAGGCATGCATACATGTGTGCATTCTGCATGCTTCTCCGCATGATGCATTGTAACACATACACCATCCATGTGGGTCATGCCTGACTGGACTTACATGCAGCACCATCATGTCCCTGCACACACACATCCAAACATGACCCATGTCACACATGCAGCCAAGTAGCTAACTACCAGCACACTGCAACATGCCCTTTTTTAAACATGAATGCATGGCCACTTACCGCTCGACTCCAGACGGGCCTGCATCCTGAGGATCTGGTGGTGAAGCACTGGGTGAATGCGCTCCAGGACCCTCATCTGCTGGGTGGTAAGCTGGACCCGGCGCCCCACTGCATCCGCTGCTGCCAAGAGGCACTGGGCCTTCTTAAGGGTCCTGGACTTGTAGTCCTCCCAGCGCTTCTGGAAGTGTTTGATGTCGCAGGATGCCACCCCCTCCACGTTGATGGCACCCACTATGTCCTTCCAGATCCTCTTCCGTCCTTCCTTATCGGCGCGCGATGGTGTGAAGGGGGCATCATAATGCCCCAGAACTTGCTCCACTAGGATACCAACTTCCTTTTCACTGAAGCTGGTAGCCCTCTGCCTCTCTGCTGGGGGATTGCCACTGGTGCCGGAAGGTGTTGTGTCGGACATGGCCACCCTCAAGGCAGGTGTGGGTGGGAAACTGGGTCCTGTGGCTGGGCTCTGGAGTGATGGAACACCAGTCGGGAGTCTTCTGTTCCAGCAGGGGTGGTCACAGCAACTGGACGCCTGCAGATGGCAGATGTGCAGGCACCAAATGGCAGGGCACAGTGGCAGCAGGCAGGCAGGCAGCAGCAGATGGCTCATGGGAGGCTGCTCGGGGCTTTGGGGGGGCAGTAATTCGGCCTTCTGGGCAGGACCGTGGTCTTCCGTGTGTTGTTGCATGACCAGCTTGATGCGGACTGATTTGGCATGTGAAAAACAGCACGTTTGCGTGAATTCTGAGGACAGGCCCTTAGCGTGTAAGCGCGTAGGTGATGTATGGTGCGCGCGGGCATTTCCCTCGGCACGGGTTGAAGGTCCCACATGGGTTTCCATCGCTCTGTATGTGCTTTTCGTGGAAAGCAGTGCGTGTGTTTTCCAGACGTTGGGATTCACACGCAATTAGTTCACAGCGGCTACAGTGCATACTTCTTCTTTTGGGGTGGGTGTTGGCTACGCGTTCTTCTTCTACACGCAAAGCAGACCGTGAGTCGCACACGCTATTGTTCCTACTGCGGGTGTCCCTGGTAGTCGAGTACCCCTTTTTTTCGGGCATACTGGCCTGCATGTTGATCACATATGCATTTTGTCTGTTCCTGGCTGCCACAGCGTACTGCGTGTGTTTTTTTAAAGGCATGTGGGCTACAGGGGTCGCGTATCTCTTTTTCTTTCTTTTTTGGGATGCCTGAGCATTGTGGGATACGTCATTTCTCCTAAGGGGCCACAGAATGGGACATTCATCGTAGCTGTATATACGTGTTTGTTGTTTGTGCGCCCTATTATACTGTGCGGGGATTGCTTCCACCTGCCTTCGTGTGGCAGGCGTGTTTAGGCCTGTGCACGTCTTTTGACGTGCGCCTGTTTCCCCTATTCCATTCCATGAATACATGTAGTTCGCGTGCGTGTGGGCATTCCGTGTATTTCCCAGCAGTACTTCCCAGTTACGCCCTTATTTTTACACCTTGTTCCCCATTCCGCGTGTTCCGCCACGTGTTCCGCCACGTGTTCCGCCCTATTTTTGGTGTGTGCGCTAACGTTGTGCACTTTCGCTGTGCGTGTCACGCACAGCGTTCGGGATGTTGCAGTGACTTGTGCGCCCGTGTGCGCCACGTGTGGATTTGGCACACATCCCGGGTAAAAGAAGCACAGGGCCTTCCATGAATCGCATGAATGCGATTCACATGCATGCACCGGCTTTTTCACGCTTGCGCCACTAATTTTGGCGCACATTTATTCCATAAATTACCCCCTTAAAGCCTTGCCACTTGAACTTTTCTATACCTCAAAGGCCAATCAGACGCCCGCTGCATTAACAAACTTCAAAAACACTTCTAAGAATTATAAGGCGGCCATTGTGGCAGCCAAGAAATCATATAATGACTTAAGAATTTCTCAAGCTACTTCTAATTCAAGGGAATTATTTAAGATTCTCAAAGAACAGGAGATGTTACCCCAGCCGAAGGCTACCACCATTATTAGAGACAACAAATAGTGTCTGGATATTCAGAATGCTATGTCGCGGAAACTGGAGGGGATCCGAGAAGGCATCTCCAGCAAAAAAAGCCCTGAATGCTGACATTGGGGGTGACAGAGTCTACACATCCTTTGTGAGGGATGAGGATATCCCTATATTCAATTTCAGTCCTATTACCACTGAGGATTTAGCTTTGATAATATCTAAACTTAAGGCTAAGAAATGCACGGGTGATCCCTGCTCCTCTATTATCATTAAGACCTACCTGCCTACACTGGTCCAGTCCATTTGTATATTCATGAACTCTTCTCTGACAACTGGGGTGGTCCCTAATGAGCTGAAACAAGCCTGGGTCCCACTGTTACTAAAAAAAAACAGGTTTGGACCAAAGCATCCCTGCTAACTATAGGGCGATAACCAACACTCCCTTCTTGCTTAAGATCTTGCATCGAGTGGCCTACTGGCAGATTGCCCAACATCTTAATCTGTGCCCCATCCTAAACCCCATGTAATCAGGTTTCAGACAAGGCTTTGGGACTGAAACCTCGCTTTTGGATCTTAAATCTAAATTAGTGAAAAGAATGGACAAAGGTCTTGCCTCCATGCTTATTTCATTGGATCAATCCGTGGCTTTCGATCTTGTTGATCATACCATCTTGGCCGAGCGGCTTAAGGAAGTAGCTAACCTTTCAGCAGCAGCTAGTCAATGGATGTTATCTTTTTTATCCAATAGAACTAACAGAGTTAGTACAGAGGACGCAATGGCACAGCCCATCTCGGTGTTGTTTGGAGTTCCGCAGGGTGCATTGCACCTTGCTGTGTATCTATAACATCTTTATGGCTCCATTCTTTGCGCATCTGGAATTGGAAGGGGTACCTGTTCTCCAACTATGCAGATGACATGCAATGTGTCATCCCGCTTTCAGGTTCTCATTGCCAGGACGAAATAGAACTAAATAGAATATTTGCCATAATTGAGCGCTGAATGATGCAGAACAATTTGGCGCTTAATCGAGGTAAGACGGAACTTATGGTTGTCGGTACAGTAGGCACCCTGTCCAAATTGGACCCTGAGTATAAACACTTCCTGATGGGGGATATAGAAATAATCACTCTCCCCAAGTTAAAATCTTGGGAGTCACTCTAGACCAGGTTTTGGATATGAAATCGTTTGTAGGTTTGTAGGTTGTACCGTTGCCTCAGCAACTTACTACATTAAACTAATAGCCCACCTGAGACCTTATATCTCTCAAGAGAATGCGGAAGCAATTGTGCAAGCAATAATAGGCGCAAAGATCGATTATTGCTGTAGCCTCCTGGCAGGAGCCAGCGAAGCCTCTATCAATAGGCTTCAAGTTGTCCAAAATGGTGCTGTACGAGTGGTCACAGGTCTTACCACACGTGCCCACGTAACAGAGTCTCGCTGCGCACTTGACTGGCTTCCTGCGGAGGCTCATATCTCATTCAGACTACTGGTTATCACATTTAAGTGGCAAATGGGTACGATGCTGATCTCCCTACAAGATCATATCAAGAAAAAAACCCAACTATAAAGGCTTGAGATCAAGCAATCAAACCCTTCTATTTCTGCCTAGATGAAAGACTAAGAAAGTGCAGGGCAGAGCCTTTTTCGGCATAGCCCCCTCCCTGTGGAATGCATTACCAGTCTCCTTGAGAAACCACTGGTCTTTGTGCTGGTTTAAGAAAGAGCTTAAAACCTGGTTGTTTCGATAATTAGCTAGTCTGCCTTTTTCAACTGCTTCCCTCTTTTTTTTGTGTTACTTGTCATGTTATTGTCTTGTCCACGCCCTCACACCTACGGGTTTATGGCTGCACATTATAAATAAACTAAAGTAAAGTAAAGTAAAATCTTAGCTTCATTGAAGGTGCAGTGGCTTGGGGTGGGCTGACTGTGGCCCCCTGCGTGTTCCCCATGTCCCCTTTGCATGCGGAGGGTGCGGTGGCACTTATCTGAATGAAGTGAGGGGTCGGACTGCCTCTCTGGTGGCGCTGAGCCCCTCGTGTGGGGTATTTTGCAGAAGCTGCTTGACGTGCGTCCTCTTTGGTCGGAATCTCAAGCACAAACCCCGTGTCGTGGGACTCGATCATGCGTGTTGGTGTGCCCCACCTGATCTGGCCGCTTTTTGGTTCCTGGATGCCCAAGGCATGCTGGATAATGTAGTTCTGGTGCGCCTTTTTCCTACACCGAGGACAAAGCAGTCTTCTATAAGGCTGTATGCCCACCAGCACTGATTTAAAAGCTTTTGCAGATTTAGTGTCAGTTAGATGGGTTAAGGTTGCTGCTATTCTCCTGGGTTTTGTTGGTTTTGTCTGTCTTTTTGCCTGTATACCCCTGACACCCGCACCTTACGGCGGGTCCGGGCAAGTGGATTGACACATTTAAAAAGCAGACAGCCGGGGTACCACTGGCGGTCGGTGACATAAAAAGCTTATTGGTGGTGACGATTGGAGACCAAGGTGGGGGGGTTTGGGTGAAAACAGGGTATCCGGGAGTAACTTTGGGGAATAATGCACATGATGGAGCATCATTTAACAAGATACGAGCAAAGGTATGGGACGCGCTACGGCAAGCTTTCCCTCACACACCCAACCTACAGTCTGTCATGCAGTGTACTATGGGCGATGATGAAGACCCCTCTCAGTTCATTCTTAAGGCTCAGGAGATGTGGAGGGCGGAGACAGGTAATTCATGAGACCAATCAATACCCTTTGTCTACTTTATAGTTAAAAAGGGCCTATCCAAAGAGGTGCAAAAGGCATTAGCCAAAATTGTGGTTATTGAAGCAAAGGGGTGGCCTGAAATACAGAGCATAATAGTACACCATTGTAGAAGAATAAAAGAGCGTGACAAGGAAACAGCTCAGAGGTGGCAGGCAGAGGAAGCGAATCGTGTACAAAACAAATTAGCCAAAGTCGCTGTGGAAGTGTCAGTATCGACGCCAGTACAGCCATAAGTGGCAGGAAGCACCCAGAATTTTGCAAATACTGGAATAGCTGCGGTGTGGTCGGAAGGAGGACAAGGACAGTGGGGTGGGAATACACAGTATCCCGCCCACAGTGACAACAAGGAGGACAGCTGTGAGGAAGAGGTGGGTTTCGAGGCTCAAGAGGAGGGGAGTTGGGAGGCATGGGGCCAAAAGGGGGAGGAATGAAGCCTTCACAATGTTGGACCTGTGGGAAATGGGAGCATTTTTCAAGGGAGTGTAGGAGAAGACAGGGGATGGGTGTAAAGAAGGCATGGTATCAACAGTATGACAGACACAAGTGACCACAGTTCAAGGGTGTTTATTGAACTTTCACAAGTGTGTGATAAATGCCTATCTAAACCTAAATCTAAAGATGCAAGCTACGGCCATCAAATAATAATAATGCAGTCCTAGTGGAGTCTTGTCAAAACAAAAGAGCCTATACTAAAAAAAAACTATTGCCAATCCTTACTGCTAATTCACAAATAGTGTGGGGCAATGTTCATGAAAAAGAAAGAAGTGTTCACAAAATCCTTGGTCCTTGGCCTCCCTTACCCAGGTATTCAGCATGGGGAAAGGCGGTTCACTCGAGCAAGCACACACTCTGGCTTCTTCGACATGAGGATACAGTTCTATTTCCAGCAACAGGGCTTTCTGTGGACAAGTCTCATTTTCACCAAAGTCTCTTGATTCAGAGGGCCTGATGTACAAAATATAAGATGCACAGTTCTTCTTAGAAGTATTCAAGTCGGGTGCTTTACCCTGGATACCCCTCAGCCGGGGTCAAATCCCTATTATTTTACGATTGTTACTGCAGATCCCCCTCTTCCGGGCTCAGATCCCACTTTTTACCAAGTTCAGAGAATATACAGTTTTCTCGGCTAACTCACGGTTCACCCCGGATCCCCCTCAGCCAGACTCAGAGCCTTTTTCCAATTAGTCTCCCTCAGCCGGGTACAGACCAATTGTACTTCGCCTTGGTTTATCGAAGACTTTCGAATGTGCATGGGATTTGGCTTGACCCGTTGCAGGACCACTTTGATACAAACTTCCGTTTTACAATACAATTGCCATTCAGTTGGATACCTAACAGAGACCATTGAATGAGCACCCATGTGGGGCCGGACCACTTTGTATACGGCATCTCACTTGGCCTCCCAAAGTTCATTCACTCCTTTGGTTTCCAATTATATTTGCTACACTTATCACATGTGCTGCACACACTGTCCTCTTTGTATTTCTTCATACAATGTTGCCGCTTGCAACCTTGGTTCAAACACAAGCTGATTTGGTATCAGTCTCTCCGACTCACCGTCTGCGCTGTCTTTACTGGTGCCGCTTTGTTGAAGGAGCAAAGGACAGTACCACAGGAGCAATCGCTCCTCCCCACCTTGCCTATCGACTATGGAGAGCCCCGGGTAACTTCAATGCACAATGCAGGTTTGTTCAGCTTTAGTCCCCGGTGTTAAGCTTCTTCTTTTACAAGGCTTGCAAAATTAATGGTCTTTAAAGGATAAGGGCACTTCCTCCTTGCAACTCTCTCTGGTCTCGCCATCTTTCTCCTTGTATTAAACTGCGATCTTGGAACTGATGTTTCTTTGTGTGCTTTTCCTCGCTCAGAGTGTGCTCTCGTGCTCCGCCTTTTATCCGTGTGGGGAAGTGTGATGAAAGGCAGGTGTGTGTGTGTGTGTGTGTGTGTATGTGTAATGATCAGCAATTGCCTAACCTTGCCTGACCATAGTATTGAGACATGTCAGGTATACTTCTCTGGTGTTAGTCCGTTGTCGCTCATGGTGAATTATCTGTGAGAAAGTGTTTGTGTCGGAAAAGGGGGGGTTGAATTCATAGGTATCCTACCTGATAGGATGGGGAAAAGGTGTTACAGGGAAGGGGATACCATGTCTCACCGTCCGGTGCCCCACTTCCACTCCCCGAAGATCCCTCATCCAGGTGATCCTCCCGCACTGGTCCACCCCAAGGAACTGGATCCAAAAGCAATGGCCGTGCCCTGGCCACCTGGATGACCGATCCCAGGGACTAGCAGGTGAGACACCTTCAGGTTTCTCACAATGGGGTACAGTTACGGTCAACAGAATTATTGTCCACCACCTCAGGGGGCCCCACAAGGGCTGACACCCAGAATTACCTCCATACCCCACAAAATATACCAGGCGTACATGCAGTTGCCCCCGCAGATCCTAGGCCTGCCCTTGCAACAGCAACAACAGTAAGCGATGCAACAATATGTATCCCAGAACACTTTTCAACAGGTAGGTGGCTCAAACTCATTTAATGGAACGCCAAATGGTGTGGTCGCCCGTTTCAAGGCGCAGCCGTGGTGGTGGGAATCCCCTTCTCATTTCCCAGGCTGAATACATACCCTCAGTAGGACAGTCCACAGAGAACACTTGCACGTCCGGTCCTGTCAATGACCCTCAACCCCGAAGAGGAACCCTTGGTAGGGGCAGAGATATGCAATAAACAATTCATTTTTATGGTTGATTCAGGCACATAGAAATAATGCATCAGTGAAGGGAATTTCTCATTATCAGGCAAAACTCTCGACATGTAGGGCTTCTCTGGGGCTATTTCTAGGTTCCATACACTAAACATTTAGATGTAAAGGTGAAAGGTGGGAGGGAGATTGGTGTGCGCTCCCCTACTGTACTCCAAGACTTCTCCTGTCAACCTGCTGGGCAGGGATCTGCTCAATATGTTGAACGTGGCAATATCATTCACTGATAACAGCATTGTCTGTGCCAGGCCAGTATTGCGTGCAATGAAGGCGATGGTATTAATACATGCAATGTCAGTTGAAGTGGTGGTCTGAGGGATACCTGTAGACCCAGACATGTTCATCTACGGAATAAAAGTGCTTGTGGAGGCAGTGCCACAAATTGCCAACAGATTTAATTTTGCCCTGTGGTGTCGCCAGAATTGGTGGCAGGGACAATCTTGTCCCTAGATTTAAACGGATTGGTGGTATCAGCGAAAAGAGTGGTTGTGCTAGGACAGAAAAGCACGGGTGTGAGTGGCGTACAGTGCTTTGCATCGATTTCACTGTATCCCTAAAGGAGGTAACAGACTCTGAACTATTTGAAAACAATGACAATGATGTATAAATAATATTGGAAATTTGCATCGCCTGTCAATTCATGGTGCAATACAGAAGAGTGCAGTGTCCCCTGATGGTAGTTGTGCCATTGCGCCCCTTCATTGAGGCAGACTTATAGTATGTACCCAAACAGTTGTGGACCACAAACCCACATGACCATGGGCTTTTAAAAGAGGTGGGCCCAGTACACGTTACACTAAGGGGAAGAGCAGTACTATCCCTGGTGAAACAGTACCCGCTATCAAGAGAAGCACAGGAGGGACTAAGAGACACAATACAGGCCTTGCTCAACCAAAGGATAATAGTGCCATCCACATCACTGTGTAACACAGCGATCTACCCTGTCAAAAAGGCAATGGGGCAAGTGGAGAATGATCCAGGATGTATGCCCCCAAAATGATGTGGTACAGAAAGAGTTTCCAGAGGTTCAAAACCCAGCCACCATTTTGTGTAGTATGACCAAAGAAGCGACCCACTTTACAGTAGTGGATCTGAACAATGCCTTCTTTTCGATACCCTTGCACCCCGACTCACAGCACCTCACAGCATTTACCCATGACGGAAAGCGCTATGAACACACTTGTTTGCCTCCGGGATACTGTGGAAGCCCAAGCATTTTCAACAGAATATTGCATGCCGACTTAGGAAACATTCAGGTGCCCAGCACGATCATCCAGTACATGGATGACTTGCTTGTCCGTCGAGACAGTGAGTACAATTTCAGAAGAGACTCACACTCCTACAACTCCTGGCCCACAAGGGGTACAAGGTAGATAAGACCAAACTTCAGTATTGCCAGTAGGAGGTGCTGTACTTGGGTCAATTCATATCAGCAAATGGCAAAACAATCGTACAAGACAGAGCGGCATCAGTGCGCGCCACTCCCAGACTTATAACAGTGAAAGACATGAAAAAATTCATAGGGTTATGCAACTATTACAGCGCATGGATTCGAGATTATGCAACATACACCAGGCTACTCCTACAGGGTCTCAAAGAAGCACAGAAAGGCAACCACAAACTCAAAATGATTTTAAGGATGTAATATCCACAGCCCCAGTTCTTGCCACTACAGACTACACACAGGAATTTTACATATTCTCACATTCCAATGACAAGCTTATCACTGCCTTGCTAACCCAAATGAGCACGATGGGCCACAAGCCATTGGCCTATTACAGTGGCACACTCGACTCAGTTATGCAAGGGCAATTTGCGTGCAAACAAGCCCTTGCTGCGGCTACATTCGTGATCGAAAAGATTTCCACAATAGTCATGGGATGCTTGGTAACTTTGTATGGGGAGCATTCAGTATTCGCCCTCTTGGAGAGTTCGAAACCTACCCTGACCACACAGAGAGCATCAACATATGATATTATCCTCTCGACCCCAAACATTCATGCTGTGCAATGCAAAAAGTGAACCCAGCCACTTTTCTGACAGAAATGTGCACAGACGAAGACTTGCAAATACATGTCTGTGCCACATATGAAGGGGGGCAGGGGAGGACGGCATTCCCAAAGCGAAGGATAGCCCATTGGAGGGAGGGGTAGCTCTTTGTTGACGGTCAGCGACTATTGGTCAGAAGACTGGACAAAGACATACGGGCACCCCAGTAGTGCACCTCAAGGGAGATTAATACAAAACACTAGTGATGAAAAGACTCTGCGTGCATTATGTGTGCCAAGCAGCAGAGCTTGATGTTCTCACAGCAGTGCTACAAGTGGCGCAAGGTTGCCACGTGACCATCTATTCAGACTCGGCATACGTCACTAGAACAGTGCATGCTGGGTTGTCACGATGGAAGAGAAGGGGTTTCCAGAGAGCAGATGATTCCTCAGTACAGCATGCCACGCTGCTAGATTTTTTAACTTCTTCGTCATCACAACCCTCTGTTGTAGCGGTCGTCAAATGCACCGGCCACACCAATAACACAGATGAAATTTCACTGGGAAACTCTACTGCGGATGCTGTGCCCAAAATGGCGTCCTACCTTCTGTGTCCAATAATTTCTGAGTATGTCCTAACAACAACAACAAAATTATCATACAAACAGCCTGTATACAGCATTGCCTATTGCACAGGTTATCAAGCTGTAAGGCAGAGAGCCCAGTGAGGAATAGGAAATGTGGTCCAAGAGAGGGTGCAAACAGTCCCTGACTGATTTGATATGGCACTAAGAATGCTCTGGCAGAGCATTAAGGCCATACAAACTGCTACTAATAGCTTTTGACTAACTTCATCACCCTGCCCACAGCTCGAAACAGCACATGCAGCATACAGGAGGATTGGTTTGTCCCCAATATTCAGGAGCACCTCACAAACATGATCATACATTGCACCACGTGTCAAAGTTTTAGCACAGGCATGATGCTCCAAACATTGCGAGGCACATTGCCCCGCCCTATTGGACCATTCCGTGAGCTACATATAGATTATGCTGACATGGGAGAAAGATGCAATGGGTCGAGATACTTGATTTTTATCATCTGCCCTTTCTCATGGTGGGTTAAAGCAGGACCTTGCGCACACTCAGATGCCAAATGTGCTGCCAAAGGTTTTTGCATGATGTTTTCCCCCGATGGGGTGTGTGCGAGGTGTTATGGTCTGATAATGGCACACATTTTTTCAATGAACTCTTTAAAGAGATCACACTACTTGCATTAAGCACCGGATGTGTTCAATTTATCACCCTCAGTCCAATGGCATTGTGGAGAGGATCAACGGTATATTCAAAATCAAAGTGTTTAAGCTCTGTACCACATTGAAAAAGAACTGGGTGCACTGCTTGCCCTTGGCCCTCTTCGGCTTATACACACAGCCTAGCATGGACCACCATATATCACCCCATGAGGGGGGTAACTGGTCGGCACATAAACACACAGATATCCCCTGTCCTGAGAGCATCAGTTGCCCATTAGGCAGCAACGGTCCTAGGTGAGGAATTTAAAGAGTATTTGACAACCTTAACGTGTGCAAATAATTTCATCTCTCGAAAAATTGCAACGCCGCAGACAGAGGATACAGCAGGTACTACACGTGCAGCAGTAACAAGTTCCCAGCCTACCCAATTGCTCCTGCCTGGAGGAATGATCTACTTGTGTAGTTTTGTCAGGAAGTGGAACAACCCCAGATTATATGGCCCATACAAGGTCATATTTTCGACCCTCCCCTTGCTGTAAAAGTAAAGTGACTTCGCTATTGGATTCATCTTTCAGATGTACACAAGGCACCCCAAACAGTACACAACCATCCTGAGTACCCAGGTCCCTGCTCTCCTACCCAAGTTCCAACAACAAATTCAGCAAGATCCAATAGTGACGTAAACAACTAGAAAATACTTTCTAATATATTATAAAATTAAAACATCACAAGTCCATTATTAAATAAAACATTTATAAAATTCGCTCTCCCTCTCTTTCTCTCTTCTCTCCTTCTCTTCCTCTCTCATTATATCCCCGACTATCTCTCTCTTTCTTTGACTTACTACCCCTCCACTATCTTGTTTCTTTCTTCCTTCTCTGCCTTTTTGTGTGCATTGTTTTTTCTTTTAGACAGAAGACAATGGAAACAGCATCATTGGATACACCTATGTATATTAAAACATGTTTTAGCTATCAGACTGTGCCTAGATGTTCCTATTCATACACATGTCGATTACATTTTAGTGCAGTACTGTTTGCCATCTTGATGTTTGCACTAGGAATTTATTGGGGCGCTTCTTTTATATGGGGAGCTCATATAAAAGAGGGGGAGAGTGGAGTACATATACAAACACCACCAACAGCACTGTAAATATATATAATAATAGTAACAAGCATAAGAACAACTATAACAAATCACAAATACACATGTATATATATCAGTAAGAAAATGAGCATAGTATTAGAACATCTTTTTAAAAATGTTTTGCATAACATAAGCATTTATGATAAAATGAGTCGTGGAGGTGCTATTAGTACATCCCTAGAATTACATAAAAGAAGGAAACGGCAAGCACAAAGGGCAAAATATGACACCTACGACAGCCTTGGCCTTTATGCCATTGAGGATGTACAACATCCAGAAATGTCAAATAGCTGCTACACAGACATGTGTGTGGTACAGAGACAAATGGCAGCTGCTACACGTGTTCACTGTTCCCACATGCATCAGCGACACCCAAGATATTAGTACCACAGAAAGTACCAATTATAGAGTCACAGTGCCTGGTTCATCTTGTGCTATGTGGGGTTAAAGGCACCTTCCAGGCACACAGAGTACAACTAGAGCTTGTCGATCCAGACCCTCTGCAATGTAATGACAATCTGAGAGACATTAAATGCCTGCAGCAGCCATACTTAATCATTGAAGGACTCAAATATACAAACAGCGGGTGGCAAGAGACCACACTTATTTGTCTAGCAGAAGGATTATTAGGATATGAGGAGGCACTCCTGGCTCGAGTGGAAGCAACCTGCGTACAGATTTGGACAGAGCACATTGCAAAATTGACATGGATTGCGGCAACAGAAAAACCAGTGAAGGTACGCCTAGAAGAAACATGTGAACTTTGCTTCCACAGTGAAGGACGTATCTTTATCAGTTCAATTCAGAAGTGCAACAGGAACTTCCTGATCCCAGACCTGAAGAAGGGCATGGCAGCTGTGATGGATGACTACTGGGTCTGTGGCCAACAAGCATACTTGGACCTCCATCAGGGAGGCATTATTGTTCACTGGCCACGCTGCACTCCGCATTACTAGTAATCCCAGAAGAACACTTGAAAGAGGGGACAATACCTGACAAAGCCCCAACAGTTTCTCCTGCGCTTGAGGAGAAACAGAACCCAGTGCTGCCACCAGAATATTGCATCCACCCTGGGAAAAGTCAGTTTGAGAAACTGTGAAGGAAGAAGAGATCATCAAACTATCAAAAGACTCAGCAGCATTGCTTGGCGAAAATCCCTGAACTATACAGATTGTTCAGCTCGACAGAGACATTTGTAAAGAAGGAGCCAAGTACCCCCATGTCAACCACCTCGCCCATATTGCCTACATGTTGGGAACCAGAGTGTGAGAGACGTACAGCACCATTGAAACTACAGATACCAAGGAAAATCCTGGAAGCAAGGTTCCAATTAAGAAAGCCATACCTCCATACACAATAGTATGATGGCCATTTGAATGAAATCCCAGAAGAAGCAGGACCAATGAATGGAAGAGAAGAATGGTGACATCACACATGAATCAAGGCTGATATACATGGAAGAGATGGAGAGACAACAGAATGTAGATATTTTATAAGGCATCAAGAAAGTATCAAAGTTAAGTGATATCTTGGGCTCAAGATGAAGAAACATATGCTACAGAAACGATGAAGATATCAAGTCATTTTACACGTGTACATATGCAAAGAAACGCAAGTAGACAAAGTATTCTTCAGGCTAGCTTTATAGTGAATAAATTGCGACATGCACCAATGTATTCATATATAGGAATGAGTAAAGAATGAATATTTCCACTACGTATTATAGCAGTGCTGGGCAAGAAGGGAAGGCCTTTCTAGTGTGTTGCGGCTATAAATGAAATTGGATTAACAGGAGTGAAACTCAGGAAGGCGAGTCTGGATGAGCCCCAAGCAACCAAGGTCGTATCAGACTGGGATGAACAGACATTGGATACAAATTGTGTGAAAGAACGAAACTCCTGTTCAGAAGGCATGGACAAAAACAAGGAAGACGTCAGAGGTCTATTAGAAAATAGTATTTAAAATGCACCAGAAGCTCAATTTTGTGGTCTTCAGTCAAGTGGAAGGATGAAGTTGGACAAACATGATGACCACACCTACGCATGGAGGCAGAGCGTGCCTTCACTCCCCTGAATTCTCCAGAGCAAAGAACATTTGCAAGGATAAGTTCAAAGCCTTAATTGACAGCAGACCACTGAGGTGATGACAGATGATATGCTAATTGGTTGGAAGCTATGGCTCTGACCCGCTCACCTGCACCTGGAAATCTGGCCTGCGTACTGCTAAACGTAGGTGGAAAAGTACTGACGGATGTAAGAGTGTGAACCAATTGTAGGGGGCCGTGTGATTAAGGGTCCTATAGTTTGTGTAACCAATGGGACGTTGTGTATTTAGTGACATTCATAGTGACCTGTTTTAGGGGAGGGCTTAGTTGCCCCAATGTTAAGGAGCCTATTACTTTCTTAGACTAGTATGGAACGTATACTTAGATGTTCCCTCCAGTCCTATCACTTTCTTCAATAGGTTTTTGTAGTTTGCCATGTAGGATGACGTTAGTAAATACATAGGTTGATGTCATCAATGATGAGTTTTTACTATAAAGAAGATGTTTTTTCAAAACAAATTGAGAAACCATGCGCTGAGACGTCCGTTGATGTCCGTTGTACTCCCTATTTTAGATAATTGACATTAAAACAGTTAACCTTTTTGCCAACTACCTGAGTCGTTTTGATTATTGATGTTTGAGTAACTTCTGCATCCCTATTCATCTCCAGGGTATTGCTACCTCGTCTTAAAGGGCTGGGCGGACCCCCAGTTCACGTGGTAGAGGAGAGTATGGTTAAAAATCCATTGAGATAGTAAGATTTGGGATCCCGGAAATATCAAAGGTCCTACCTCTGCCATTTGGCTGAAAAGACGTAAAGATCCCTGTGGTACCAGTTTGTTAACATTAGACTTGCAAGCAAGGGTGAGACGGTCCCCCGGTTTCCACGAAATCCCCTCCTGGCGTCTACAGGAAGCTGAACGAATGGAAGGTTGAAGTGGGCGATAAGTAGGCGTCAATCCCGAGAGTCGGAAGTTGAAAAAAGCGAATGGTGCATAAAAACTGAGTGAGGTGGCAAAATTGTGAATGGGTAGTGAGTGGAGAAAGTGATAAAGGGAAAACAAGTAACGGAGGGAGGTTGGGGTAAAGCAACTTGAGACAATGAGTGTTGATATTAAGTAATTACCTTGAAGAGAGGCCAAGCAATTAAGACAAATCGTGAGGAAAGGAGACACAATAAAGATAGCGCACAGTGTCCTGCGTCATAAAGACGTAACAGAAGGAACCATATCTAGAGCCCTATTTACAGGTGACGTAGGCAACATATTTGTTTAAAGACAATCCAAAGACAATGGTTCACATCCCAATCAGGGTATTTTTAGGGGTAGGATAAGTCTTAAGGATAAGGCTGAGATATATGTGGCCAGTCGAGTATGTCTGTTTGCCTTTTTGTTTTATGTGATTGTATATGGTTAAGAAATAATAGAGAAAGTGAGAAACATGAAAGAGAAAACATGAGAGTCAAGAGTTAATTATTTATTTGTTGGCAATTGACTTAATGGTGTTTAGTGAAAAAATAGATTGAAGTAGAAAAAACATGCTATAGAGGGTTTGGAGCATGCGACGATTGGTGCACGCTCATATTATTTTATTTTTCTGAAACATATTTTTTGATTGCAAAGTGTAAAGATGAGTATTGACAGTCAAGTGTGACGAGTCAAAATGGAGGATTGTACCCATTAAGAGAGCTTATGGCAGCAACCGGGTACAGCAATCGGGCATATGAGTCACCTGCGCGAAGCAGCGATGAGGATGCAGAGAAAATACCGGAAAGAGATGTGATCTCTAAACTCCCAAGGGACAAACAGACACGGGATAAAGAGAGAAGTGATCGACCAAGTACATCCTTAGATACAGGACGAGAAAAAAAGAGATGGAAAGGAGAGAAAGATAAGGCTGATGAGTTAGCACTTATACAGAACGAATGGATGGGTAGTCAGATTTTGCTCAAACTCGATGTTAAGCGCATCGAGGACGTGAGGCAAAGGGAAGACCAAGACAAACATGACACGAAAAGGAAAGATAGACAAAGACGGGAACAGTTTTATCAGGAGGAACATCTGAAAAATCAGGAAAGGGCAGAGTAGCAAAGAAAGTATGACAACAGAAAGAGGGCAATCGAAGAACGAGAAAAGCGAGAAAAAAAGAGAGAGGAAGAACAGAAATGAAGGGATAAAAGAATGCAAAGATGAAGAGATGAAGAGATACGAGGGGAAAATGAAAGAAGAGATATGAAAAAAGGAGGTAAGAGAGGAAGCAAGGAAGCGGAGAGAGTTTGATGATGAAATAGAATGAAAGAGGAGACAGAGAGCACGTGATCTTGAACATCTGGAAAAGGAATTAATGGATCCTAATCCAGTAGAGGCACATGAGGATATAGAAGAATTCTTCCCAGCACATGAGCCCATACCAGGTCCGTCTAGAGCAAATCTAGAGGATGAGTTTGACTCTAAAAGCATTGGGGACGCCATTCATAAAGTTTATTATGATATGAGGACTAGGAAAGTACTACAGGGAAAGGGTAAAAATGGCTGACTTGAGAGTACGCAGTTGTGCGACAAAGAGGGAGCCTCATGTAGTTTTGAGCCTAAGGAGCTGTCTTTAGATATACTAACTCTGAATAGAGACGAAGAGGATAGAAGCCACACAAGTTGGGGCAGGATATGTCAGACGAAGATAGAGAAACCTTCCATGGGGAGGAGGAAGGAAATGCATGTGGCCCTGAAGGGTTATTCAATGGACAAGGAAGTAAGATGGTCAGATCTAGACCTACCCAAATCTCAGGCATCAAAATCCTTGACACGGCTAGATCAACCTAGAGGGCAATCCCATGGTAAGAGGGGGGACTCGCCACCTCGTGTGATCAGGTTAAGGTCGCTGCCCGGAAGAAGGCGGTGCAGAGTCATTGTCCCTGTTATGAACAGACAGACGATGGGGGACGAGTGTGAGTTTGGAGTTTCACAGTTTGCCTTGTTTGAGAAAGGAGGTGCCAGACAACAGTATATACCTTGGCCACAGATGGATAAGGATAATTTAAGGTGTAAACTCCCAGGTTTAACTTATGGCGCTGGAAATGGATACATGAGAGAGAGAAAATGAGAGGGGGAAACACGTTAGCTATAGGGGACATTAAAGGTCTCCTAATCACTATCCTTGGAGAGAGAGCTGATGACGTTTGGTCGAGAGCAGGATATTGGAGTGTTACTACGTTGAACAATCCTCTGGATGGAGCACCGTTCAATAATTGTAGGGCGGCAGTCTGGAAAGCACTTAGAGTACTGTATCTGGACACATCAGATATGGGAGCTATAATGATGAAAAAGATGCAGGAAGGGGGTGATCCTCTTGTTTACATTCAGAATTTCCAAGAGCAGTGGGCTTTGGAGACACACGAGGCTTGGGGATAATCAATACCTGTATTTTACCAAACATTGTGTCAAGGGCTGCCAGAATCAGTACAAAAGCGGCTCAAGAAATTGGTGGGCATAGAAGCAAAGCATGGTCAGTAATACAGCTGACCATCGCGCATTATTGCAGACAATTGCAAGAGAAGAACCAAAAGAAAGACGATGCTAGGAAAGGTGAAGAGGCAAAGTTAGTACAGAAAAGGTTATCAAAGTAGGCCATTGAAGAGGCAATGTTCACTAGTGGAGAAGGATCGGGTTCACAGTAAGCAGTAGGTATGCCACAGGTGACTAACCAAAGTCAGTTCGATCAAGGTAATAATGGATTTGTACCACGAGGAAAGGGAGCTTTTCGAGGTAGAGGCTTTCAGAATAATCAGGTAAATTTTCAGAGTAACCAAGGTGGGTTTCAAAACACACAGAATGATAGTCAATGGATTCAGGAGGGGAAAATTAGGAGACCTCCTGTATGTTGGACATGTGTTATGTCAGGGCACGTTTCTCACACTTGTAGAAGTCTAGGATTTGTGGAAAATGGGCAATTCTTAAGAGGGGGGAATACAAACCCGCCTGCATATCCGCAACAGAATGGAGATTGGTTTGCTCAAAATAAGACAGTGCAGCAAACACAAGCGCAGAGAATGCAGCAAGATTTACAAATACAGCAGGTAACAATGAATCCACCGCAAGGGCAGTCACAGCATTCACCCATGCAAATACAGCAAGGCACAAGCATGGGACAGTTAATGACTCCTAGAATGGGGGTGTCACTGTCGATGGAGGGAATCCTTTTACAGGTACAGGGATGAGAATGTATCCACAATAGGACAGCTCACTGGGAGACTTGATGTGTTCGATACTATCTGTGACACCCAATCCTAAAGAGGAACCGAGGGTTGACATCAATATAAGAGGCAAATCTTTTTCTTTTTTAGTAGACACGGGTGCAACACGCTCATGTATACGAGAGGGGAAATTTACGATGTCTGGAAATACCATGAATACTCAAGGTTTCACAGGAACTACAAGTAGAGTTCCTTTTACTGAAGAATTACCAGTCTCTATAGGAGAGTGTGATGTGTCTGTGCCATTGTTATATTCAAGGCAGACACTTGTCAATATATTAGGTTGAGATCTAATGACCAAGTTGAACATGATGATTTCATTCACTGATGAAGGCATAGTGTTCTCAACACCAGGAATGCATTATTTAAACGTGAGTGAATTTATTATGGTGTCTTCAGGACAAGTGGCCATATGAGGAGTACCGTTAGAACCAGAAGTTTTTCACTATGGGGTACACATTTTGTTAACATGGTTGCAAGGTTTAGTGGGTAGAACTATGAGAATACCTGATGAGTTTTTATTTAGGCCAAAGATACCTACGGATGAAGAGGAGGGACAAATCTTTCCTTTAAAATTACAAGTAGCCATAGTGCGAGGAGAAATTACTTTGCTTGATGGGAATGATTATGAAGGCAGACGATGGAGCACAGTGATTGCCACTGATGAGGATATGTTTAGAGACCATCTGTCAGATGACGAAGTGATAATTGAGATGAGTATTACTTATTGGTACGAGCCATTAAATGTGAGGTACCCCAGAAAATGATGTTAGCACAGAAGTGCCCAGAGTATTTTGATGAAGACATGGCAAAAGTGCTAGTTTAATTATGGACAACAGGCCCCTATGATGTAGGCCTATTGAAAGGGGCTGGAGAAGAAAAGATTAAATTGCAACCAGGCGCAATTTTACCTCGAGCATGACAGTATCCCATGTTTTGAGAAGCAGATGAAGGTATTCTCAAGACGATATCCGCCATGATGGAACAGAGTATCTTAGTGATGTCATAGTCACCTTGTAATACATCAGTGTATCCTGTGAAGAAAAGTAAAGGGGGGTCATGGTGTTTAGTGCAAGACCTTCGCCCAATTACCCAAATTGTACAGGCAGAGTTCCCTCTAGTTCCTAATCCTGTGACAATCTGATATAGTATCCCTATTGAGGCATGATATTTCACTGTGATTGACTTGAAAAAAGCATGTTTCTCAATCCTATTGCATAAAGACTCACAATATCTGACGTCATTTACGTTCAGACAAACTCATCTGAGAAGTAATTGCCTGTCCCACGTGTACTGTGAGTCTCTGTCAATTTTCAATAGAGTCCTGCTGATGAACTTAAGCAATATTGATTTGGAAAGTGTTGTGTTGCAATATGTGGATGACATATTGGGCTGTAGCACCTCAGAGGAAAGAGTGCAGATGCGATTCAGTTCAGCTAATGATTATTCTTTCAGACAAGGGATACAAGGTAGACAAAAACAAATTGCAGTATTGTCAGGAAGAAGTACTTTATATAGGTCAGCTAATTTCGCATGAAGGAACAAAGGTTACTCCTGAGAGGGCTGAGGCTATTTTGAAAACAGCAAAGCCATACTTGATAAAGCAAATGTAGAGATGTTTGGGACTATGTAACTATGTGAGAGCATGGGTCTTTGATTACAGTTCATATATAAGGCCATTGTTGCAAGCTCTGAAAAAAGAACAGCAAACTCAGGAAAAAATGGTCTGGACTGAAGAAATGGAAGAAGGGTTTGATGAGTTGAAAAAGGCAATTTGCACAGCTCCAGTTTTAGGGATTCCCAATTATGCTGAGGAATTCTTTTTGTTTTCGCACACAAATGGCACTGTTATGACAGCTGTACTCACGCAGAGAACCACGTCGGGGTACAAGCCCCTTGCATATTACAGTGGGATTTTAGACCCAGTAAAGAAGGGTCATTTTCCTTGCAAACAATCTTTGGCAGCCTCTACGTTCGCTATTGAGAAGGCTGCCAGCATAGTAATGGGGTGTTCCATGATGCTATTTGTTGAACATGCATTATTTGCCATTTTGGAAAAACCTAAAGGCACGTTGACATCTCAAAAGGCTTCTGCCTATGAGGTGGCTATATCGAACCCAGTGATTAAGATAGTTTGATGCAGAATAGTGAATCCTGTCATATTTGTAGCAGAACCACTGGCAGAGGACGTGCATGTACATAATTGCTCGAACTATGGAGAATTGTAGGACGAACTCTGAGGGTGAAGGAAAATGCGTTGGCAGCTGACCAGATTCTATTTATTGACGGTTCTTCTAGAATCAATCAACATAATAGACAGAGATATACAGGTGCTGCTGTGGTGAAGCACATGCCTATAGGAGAGTTTGAAGTATTGATAAGTGCAGGACTACCGTCTCACTGTTCAGCACAGGCTTCAGAATTAGTGGTGCTGATTGTCGCACTCGTGAATCATGCAGACCAGGAAGTAACAGTGTACAGTGACTCCGCCTATGTGACGTTAACAGTGCACGCAGGGCTAGCATGTTGGAAAAGGAGGGGCTACCTCCGAGCAGACGGCACTCCAATGCAGCATGCAGCCTTATTGGATAGACTCATTAAAGCACTACAACTCCCAGTAGCCATCGCAGTCGTTAAATGTGCAGCACATACTAGGAGATCAGACTTTATTTCATGTGGAAATCAAGCAGCAGACGAGGAAGCAAAACGTGTTGCATGTTCAGTAAATATTATGACGTTTGATATACCTAATGTGAATGAAAGCATGGTGGTAATGATGACTGTGTCTGATTGTTATAGTCATTTGTCTAGGAAACAGCTAGTAGAAATTCAAGGGAAGCGTCTCAGGATGAGAAAGACCAGTGGACATGGTGGGGATGTTCTTTGAAACCTTCTGATGCACTGTGGCGACAAGACAGCACTGGTAAACCGGTGATGCCTGTAGCCTTATTAAGGGGGGCGTTAGAACAGTTACACTACCCTGCGCATGTCACTAGAGAGCCTCACCGCAACTATTGCAGAGGATTGGTTTGCTCCAAATTTGCTAGAACACGTTGCATTTTCTGTAGTAAATTGCATCGTATGTCAAAGCTTTACCACTGGACACACACTGTGCACAATTAGGGTAGTCATTCCGAGACCTAATGGCCCCGTTCGGCATTTACACATCGACTATGTCGACATGCTGCAAGTATGCAATGGGTACAGATATGATTGTAGTGGTATGTCCCTTTTTAAGGTGGATTGAGGCTGGCCCATGTACACACCCAGATTCCACCTGTGCAGCAAAATCTTTAGTACGAGAAGGGTTCCTTTGATGGGGAACATGTGAAGTATTAAGATCAGATAATGGCCCTCATTTTTTTAATGAAGTCTTTGAACAGATAAGCTTGTTGCTTAGTATAAAGCACAAGTTTTCATCGGTTTATCACCCACGAGCGAATGGGGCATGTGATCGAGAAGGAAAGCACGCTAGATTTGGAGTTCCATTTCAACGACTGGAAGAGGGAACAGTTCCCCAATTTCTTTCTCACTGAATTTCTTTTCAGAGGTGCCCAAGGTGGTGCCCAATGACAACGTTTCACAGATCGTTCTTGCAGTTTTTCTGTTCATTTTGCACGCATACCCTAAACTTGTGGGGAGAACTACTAGCATTCATCTGTTCCTGCAAGATCCTAGGTCTGGTCCAATTGTGAGGAGATTGCTTGCAGCTATCATAGAGCAAGTTTTTCAGCTTCCTGGATTCAGTGGGAAAACACAAATGCCCCTATCGGATGATAATGCGCATAGACTGGTCAGCTTGGTGTTCTAGTACCTGATTGAGCAATGCCTGCATATTGTTGGAAGACAAACTGATGTCCGCACCTTTTTGAGAAACCCAAGAAATAATGCGGCAGTTAATGAGATGCTACGAGATATAATAACACAAGTCAACCTATATTCTGAGAGAACACTGAGAACTGAATGAGACTTTCGAGGGAAGACATCCAAGAGTCTACTGATTAAAGTACTTTGTTTCTTGCTGAGGAGAATTAGCATTTAGTCTGGTGAAAAGACATTTCCTTTTTCTTCATTGGGAAGTTTGTTCATCGTCCAGAAGCAGTCAGCTGATCAAGAAACATGTGGAGCAGACTCAGCAGATCCCAGAGTACTCTATGATGTTGCCCAATTAAAATGAACTACAAAGCAGCCGATACTCTATGTAATCATCCCTATTCCAGTAGACAGGGTAAAAATGCCTGGTTCTGTGACAAATGTCACTAGACATCTTTCCTTAGACAAAAGTGTTATAGAGATTGTTCTTAAGCACCAGAAGCACAAAGACAAAGAAAGAGATTGTTTAGGAGCAAGCCTACACAGGTAACACATGTAAAAACACCCAGCACAGTGACAAATGTTCCTATAATTGGTCCAGTAAGAAGGAATTATGCTGACATACTTCATGAGATGATTATAGAAACACATGAGAAAAGAATGAGACCTAAGAGAAGTGCTAGGGAGAATGATTACCTGGACAGTACAGCACACTTGGGGAATAACATATGGTATCAGCATATGAAAGATGTGGGAAGGAAGACTTCAAGGGAGGAATGCTTTGTATGTGCACTCCTGCCTTATAGCAGGGGGAAGTCTAAGATCTTCATAGCTATTGAAATAATAGATGTCCTGACTGCACACTGCATGTCACCCCTAGCATTCTGTCGCACAAGAGGCCAGTTCATGGGTCAAACATCCTATCTCAAATGGGCAACTGAATGGACGGATCCAGATGAAGACAACTATGTCAAAGATACGAAGATATGACTTAGAGGTTATACTAAGAATCACGTGATAAGATACGAAAAGCCTGGAGTAAGAGGAGCTGAAATCAGATGGGAAGTAAACAGAAGACTTGAAAGTCCAGGAAAATCTGCAGAAGAAATTTGTAGATGCAAGAACAGATGCAAATTTGGGGATCAGTGTTACCACCAGATGGTTGGGAAGAAGATGTGGTGATCTGCAGAGACTGAGTAATAATGGGTCACTACCAGCCAACCATTGAGAATGCACAAATGCTGTGCAAGCTTTTATGGTCTAAACTCGCTAAACTACTGACCTGGGTCGAAGATAGAGGAGGATCCTTGCAGACAGCGCCTTTGGACAGTGCAAAGCTGTGCTTCAGAAAAAATGGCACAAGAAAGGTTGGGGAGAATCAGAACTGTAGTCGAATCTTTGAGGCACAAGGAATGAACATTGAAACAGCAGTAATCATGGATCACTACTGGGCTTGTGGATCCAGAGCTTATATGAAGCTACCCAAATACTGGGAAGGACGATGCTCACTAGTGAATGTTCATGTTCAGCATTGGTGATTCCTAAAAGTGATTTAAGCCTTTGACAGTTTTCCAAAAGCAGATGCTCACCTGAGGAAGAGGAGATCTTTAGAGCTGATAAATTGAATGAACAGAGAGAACTATTTGTAAGCCAAGTCAATAGAAGCTTTTGATGCCATTCCATATGAACACAGGTTGTTCAGCCAGACTTCGTCCATATTCACTTTGATCTTCATGCTGAGTATCCAGGTTGGAGCAAATGGCAGCGGATTACCAGATGGGAATTGCTGCAGACAATCAACACTACAATAAAGGGATGCAATGCTATTAGAGAAGAGCTGAGAGCCATACGACTGATGACTATTCAGAATAGATACGTCCTGGAAATGATCACAGCTATGGATGGAGGTGTTTGTGCAAAAATAGGAGAATCATGTTGCACGTTCATACCTTCTCATGACGAGGGAAATGGCACCTTGACAGAGGCCATAGAGATGCTGACAAAGCTACACGTCCAGATGATAGACGAAGTAGAAGACATTGCTGATGACAGCTGGTTTGGATCGCTCTTTTCTTGGGTTCCACAGTGGGTGGCAGACATACTCAAGTTCCTTGGAGCCCTGATCTTGATGGTATTGCCTGGATTTTGTGTGATTAAGATAATAATCTCACAATGTAATAAGACAGCAAAGAATGCCATAGAGATGAAAATCATGATCGATGTTGAATCAGGATGGAAGGCCAGAGATTAGACGGATGAAGAAATCAGAGACTTTGTTAAGGCCAGTATTCATGCACCTGAGGTAATGAAATTCCTGTATCCAAAGAACCATAGGAAGTTTGTGGGGAAAGTGGATCTATTGTAGCCCAAGTGAACAGTGCATGCCATGACTTGGAACAAGGATGAGCATGTAAAATCAGCTGGATGCCTGAAAGGAGTCATAAAGATATGGATCTCAAAGAAGCATTTCTTCAGAGAAGGATGTTTTAGGGTGACCAGATTTCCAAAACGAAAAACCAGGACGACCACCAACATAAAAGAAGGACTACCCCATTGCAGCCCACCATTTACCGCCCCTCCCTCAACACGCTCCCACAACCACCATCTAATCATATTTCCAGCCCTTCTCCTTTCTATAAACTCTATATGATCTCATTTGTGCAGTTTTGTCTGTGAATCTTGGCATGTTCATTCAAAACAGGCGTTTGCTCCAATTGATATAACATGGCTTGCTGTTCACTCATTTACAAGCCAGTCTCTGTAGCACAGTCAATAAGTGTTCTGACTTGTACCTGAAAGGTTGGGGGTTCAAGCCTATCCTCCAGCTTCAACATTCTAAAAGTGTTGTGAAAAAAAATACAATTTTCATGACCGTAGCCACTCAACCCTGCAAACCCTGTACGGGGTTTCTAAAATGAAAAAAATACCAGGACGCTGGTACGGAGGGTGATTTCCCCGGACTGTCCTGGGAAAACCGGATGCCTGGTCACCCTAGAATGTCTAGATAAAAAAAGATTATGGGAGAGTGGTCGATGAATCGCCCAGAGGGGGAGTGTATTGAGAAGGAGTCAAGTACCCCCACCTCAACCACCTTACCCATATTGCCTATATGTTGGGAACCAGAGTGTGAGACACGTGAAGCACCATTGAAACTACAGATACCAAGGAGAATACTGGAAGCAAGGTTCCCATTAAGAAAGCCTTACCTGCATACATGACAGTATGATGGCCATTTGAATGAAATCCCAGAAGAAGCAGGACCAATGAATGGAAGAGAAGGATGGTGACGTCAAACATGAAGCAAGGCTGACGTACATGGAAGAGATGAAGAGACAAGAGAATGCAGGTATTCTATAAGGCATCAAGAAAGTATCAAAGATAAGTGACATCTTGGGCTCATGATGAAGAAACTTATGCTACAGAAACAATGAAGATATCAAGTCATTTTACACTTGCAGATATGCAAAGAAACGTTAGCAGAAGAAGCATTCTTGAGGCTAACTTCATAGTGAACAGATTGCGGCATGCACCAATGTATACATATATAGGAATGAGTAAAGAATGGATGCTTCCACTACGTATTTATTATAGCAGTGCTGGACAAGAGTGTAAGGCCTTTCCAGTGTGTCCCAGTTATAAAAGAAATTGGATTAACAGGAGTGAAACTCAGTAAGGCGAGGCTGGATGAGCCTGAAGCAACCAAGGTCATATCATACTGAGATGAACAGACATTGGATACAAAGTGAGTGAAAGAACGAAATTCCTGTTCAGAAGGCATGGACAAAAACAAGGAAGAGGTCAGAGGTTTATTAGAAAATAGTATTTTAAATGCACCAGAAGCTCTATTTTGTAGCCTTCAGTTATGTGGAAGGATGAAGTTGGACAAACATGACAACCACACCTACGCATGGAGGCAGAGCGTGCCTTCACTCCCCTGAATTTTCCAGAGCAAAGGACATTTCCAAGGACCAGTTCAAAGCCTTAATTGACAGCAGACCACTGAGGTGATGACAGATGATATGCTAATTGGTGGGAAGTTATGGTTCTGACCAGCTCACCAGCACCTGGAAATCTAGCCTGCGTGCTGCTAAACGTAGGTGGAAAAGTACTGATGGATCTAAGAGTGCCAACCAATTGTAGTTGGCCGCGTGATTAAGGGTCCTATCGTTTAGGTAACCAATGGGACGTTGTGTATTTAGTGATGTTTATAGTGACCTGTTTTAGGGGAGGGCCTAGTTGTCACGACCCTCAGCCCTGACCCCCGCTGGCAAGCCCACATGCCAGGTGGAATAAGGGCTCGGATCTTTAATAAGGCCAGACTTCCACTTTTCAAGCCCTCTTGGTGCCAGTCCTGGCACCTTTGGCGCCAGGCTCATCAGTTGGGAGAGGCATCTGCTTAAGGGACTACTTTATTAAGGCTTTTAGCCAACATGGAGGCATCCACATAGCTGGGTTCCTAGAACCAAGCTATGCGGTCTAGTGCTTTGGCGCTGTTGGCCTAGGGACTACTTTACCTGGACTACTTTACAGTGGCTATTTAAACCACACCCGAACAAGAACACGCGCTTTGAGTTACTTTGCTTCTAGCACCGTGACGCTCACCGTGTCCAGCTTCTCGCAAATCCGATGAATTCCGGACCTGCAGAAAAGACAAAGAAACATTGTTAGCAGCAGTATCTTACCTGCAATCTTCATCCATCTCTGCTCACAGCTCCTGGGCAGCTCTGTTGGAGGAGTTCACCGCCCGGATCGAGGGACCTGAGAAAAAGAGAAAGACATTATTAACGGAGGTACTAGAGACATTACAACCATAAAAGCGCTTAAAGACTTACCTGGCTGGTTACTTTTCGACCGGCACTGCTCCGGAAACCCCATCTGCGCTGGGTACTCTCTGCGACCTACAAAAAGGGAAAAACACAGGTCAGTGAGGACAAAGCATTGCTGCGCTACGCAAAGCGCCTCCTTACCGCATCATAGCCCTATAGCGCGCCATCATCTCCCGATGAGAACCAGCACATCCCGTTCTCCGAGTGGACACTCCACGCCCCCAGAGGAGATAAAAAGAGACATTAGAACAGACAAAGGCATGCAAGAAATAAGACGCCATTAATTGCAATAAGACCTACCTGAAAGACACTACAGGGGCCGCAGTCAGTGAAGTAACTGGACCGCAGCGCCCACAAAAGCTAACACGGCCCTGCCCAGAGAGCAGGACGGAGAGCCCACCAATTCCGGCAACCAGGCAGAATTCCCTTGACACCGAGACCACAGGGGAACCATCAGGAAGGGCACCAGCGACCAGCTGGCTGGGTGGCGTCCCCGTGGATACCAGGTGAGCGCAACATTAGTTGCCCCACCTGATGTTAAGGAGCCTATTACTTTCTTAGACTAGTATGGAATGTATACTTAGATTTTCCCTCCAGTCCTATCACTTTCTTCAATAGGTTTTTGTAGTTTGCTATGTAGGATGATGTTAGTAAATATGTAGGTTGACGTCATCAATGATGAGTTTTTACTATAAAGCAGATGTTTTTTTCGGAAGCAAATTGAGAATCCAAGCACTGAGACATCCGTTGATGTCCGTTGTACTCCCTGTTTTAGATAATTGATATTAAAACAGTTAACCTTTTTGCCAACTATCTGAGTCGTTTCGATTATTGATGTTTGAGTAACTTCTGCATCCCTATTCATCTCCAGGGTATTCTTACCTCATCTTAAAGGACTCAGCGGACCCCGAGTTCACTTTCTTCACCTCGCTCTTGCTACCTGGTGTACAGGCAGCAGCTAATGCAAAATGGCTGCAAATAGTAAGCTGGGAAGTGGTCCAGTTGGCAACCGACACCGAGCATGGGTTCAACGTCATGAAGGTCGAGGTGCACGCCCTGAGGCTGATGATGATGCTGAACCACTAGTCCTCGATATGTTGACGGCAAAAGAAGGAGGCGTGTGCCGAACAAATCTGGGATTTGTGTTGCACATTCGTGCCTCCCGAAGATTTGGAGAATGGATCATTGTCTCTCATAATAGCAGCAGTACACGGTCTGGGGGTTTGCATGAAAAAAGAAGCTAGAATCCAAGTGGATGATTGGTTTGACGTTTCATTCGATAGGGATGCATCCTCGCTAGAAGCCATTGTGAAGATGATGGTACCTGTCATCGTGTTCATCTTGGTCATCTTCTGCACTTGCCAAATGGGCCTCTGGTGTTGTTCCAAAGCAGTGCCTAGTAGCGCAATGATGATGGTGTCAATCAGGGCTTCAAAGGTACCTCACAATACCAACGATAGTGCAATGCAAACTGACTACCCCATCCCCCACATTGTCCCCATCCCTTATGGAGACGAAGTTGATCATCTGTATCACACTATTATTGTCCCACCCCTGACCTTGAGAATTATGAAGAAGTATGGGTTAATGTAGAGGAGATGGGGATGTATTTATATGACGTGCGCACCTGAAGAATATGCGCAATCAGAAGAAAGTTTGCGGTCAGTATGTAGAGCCTAGATGCCAATAAAGGGAAGTCCAACATATGAGGTGACAGTTAGAAGGGAAAACAAATGCATGCATGGTGGGGAGTTTGTTACTGTAGATGTAACGAAAGGGCGGAACTTTGGCAAGGAAATTAACCTATCCCACCCCCCCAGGGACATTAGAGTGAGGTGAGTCCCATGAAGAGACCTGTGGTGTGCCAGGGGTTAGGGGCACGTACTAAGAGGCCTCACACAGTCATAGTATTATGCGATTTTGAGATGTTTAGACTTAGTGCGTGCATATAAGCAGGCGTCATTTTGTAGCTAATGCAGAGTTATAGGGCCTGCATGGCAGTGCATTAGACATAGGCCGCAAACCTGCTGCGGAAACGCTAATAGGCCCAAACGCTGATGAGAATGAGACCCGCATTACTAGTTTCCACAAAAACCCTCCTTTGTTCTAACACTGTTGCCAATATGTTTAACCCTAGAAAGAATGTATTCTGCAAGGCCACGAGACAGTGCTAGGTGCCTTGCTACACGTGTTATCACAACAGGCCGGAGCAAGCCTACGATCCCCATCCAGCCAACTGTGAGTTATAGTCCCTACAAATGTCCGAATCTCAAGACCCCTGAATTCTGAGATACCCACTGACCCCAGACCACCGATCATAAACCAACAAACCATAAAAGATCAAAGAGAATGGTCACCCTATTGCTACTTTAAATAACATGATTTGTAATGCGAGGTACAGGGAGGTATACATTATAGTTCAAAAACAAAGGTGGAATCCTTGAAAGCGGGATGACGCAATTGGGATGAGTGAAATGCGGGCAGGTCACAGTGACCCCAGGCCTCCCCCTGTACCAGTCCATGATCATGCCAGGTGCCCTGCGTAGTGATAGAGTAGCACTAGTAGAATAAAGCAAATAATTGTCTTTTCAACCTTGGTTGCCTAGAGACGATGAGCCCAGTTGACCCTACGAGATGGAAGACGGACGGACGAGGCTGGGGCCAATGGCCTGGCATACCTTATGGAGTAGGCCCGGCCATGCATAGCGTCGCACCAACCAGCCGCTTGGGTTTTTACTGTATATGAATAACGCTGTGCTCCCTTTTAAGCTTCTGCTTGCCCCCTATTCGGGCAGAACGTTCTTGGACAGCAGAGTCCTTTGCTGGCACGCCTATTTTTTGTACAATTAAAACTTGTTATCCTTGCAAGAGTCTCTTGGCTTTTTTTCCCTAGTGGGTTGTATTGTTTCTAGTTAGAGTTTAAGGGCGTACCTTCAAAAGCCTTATCAGCTAAACTTACTATGCTTTTGTGCCTTCTTTTGTGTAAAAGAACTTCAGATGTTAGGGCGTTAGAGGTGAAGGAGATGTCTCTATCACTGAATGGAGAAAGATTTTTCATCTCGAAAAGGACAAAAACAGGCTTAAAATCTATATCTTACGAGGCCTTTCCAATGCAATTTAAACTATGTCCGATTTGATGCTTAGCATCATACGAGGACATTACGAGGGACGTAAGACCAGTGGCGATATCACAGTTGTTCATAGCCTTATGTAGGCAGTATCGAGCTGTGTCACCAGTGACTCTAGATGGGTGATGGTACAGGCCGGTATCGCCGTACACTGTTATGGTGCACAGTACCAATGTTCCCTCTTAGCTGTGCACAGGTGCGCTTGCCCAGCTTCCTTCTGGGTCAGAAGAATTTTAGCAGCGTACACAGACAATTCCCACCTATTCTAAAAGATTTAATAAGGCACAAACTTCAACACGTACCTAATATTTGCTTTCTCTCAAAATAAAGCAAAATTATACTATTCTTGATATTCTAGTCTAGCCTATTTATATTTCCCTACTATGCAAGCTTGATCTTAAAAACCTAAAAATCGAATACACCCACAAGAGGTTAGAAAACGATATGAAAAAGTGGCTCCAAGAACAGAACATATAACTAAGATATGCCTGCACACATTAACCAAATTATCTCTCCAGCCCCACCCATGACTCCTATACTTGACTCTACCACACTTATACCGTATGACTCAAACTCTGCCGCAGGCCACATTCACATGTTACCAGACAACCTTGACTATGCCTACCTTCGCTCTGCAAATGGTTACCAGAATTAGATACAAGTTTTATGTTTGTTATAATAATATGAATGATGTTCAAGCACTAGAATTAAAGCATAACCCACACTATGTAACCCACGTGTCAGCTCAAATATCGGATACCGACTGTAAGTAAGCAGGCTACTAGGATGTTTAACCTCATCCCATGCTTCCTATTTTTGTACATATGTCACACACGCACTTTGAAACACCCCCCTCTTGCAAGTGAACACTTTATAAAACTCAAATATTAATTTGCCCTCTAAGGATTTTGAGTAGTGTAAGTGTGTCGAAGAAGGAAGCTGGCACAAAGGTGGCATGGTTTTGGTTATAAAATTGTATTTATCGAATACAAAAAAAATGATTTGTCCCCATCTCTAAGACGGGGTTCCCTGCCTCGAACTAAAACTAAAGAAATTGTCAAAATGTTTGCCAAATCTATGTTCCACCGTCCTGCATTAAATCCTACTCTAACCCTCACACTATAACTAAAAGATAAACTAACAGAAAGTTCCTTCTTCAGGAGAATGGCTCCCTCCTCCTGCTTCTTGAAAAATGTCCAAAGAATGTTCTCTAGTATTCAATCTTTCATAGATTCACATGTTGTGAATATTCCCCGTCATCAGGCTGGGAATCCCGGTTACTTTAATTGAGTACTTTTCCTATGGAAAAACTTTGACACTTTAGTGTCCCATCGACGTCGTTGGGGGTGCTTTTGCTCCCTACCAATAGGACGTTGAGTGTAGAGTTCTTCTTGTCACTGGGAAATTATCTTTATACACAGAAAATATATATTTCTAAAATATAGTCAATCCAGAGCAACCGACGACTCTTCAACGGTGTCGGCTACGAACATGGAGACCGTTGGCTCCAAGATGTTGCGGCCTAAAAAACATTTATGAAGGTGACAGGCATGCAGACTGTATATACCTCCTATACCCAAACCATTCCTCAGAAGAATGTGAAATCTGTCAGAGTTTTTCTCAGAAAACCCTCAAGGACAGGAATCGTCGACTGATTTGCTCGCTAAACGAGGGGGCATACCCAGTATCGGAGGCGGGCTCGTCAAGGAGTGGGAGAGCTACCACACCCTCTGAAAAGCATTTGCCATGAAGCCACAGGTCCAGGTCGGAGGAACAACCTATGAAAAACAGAAAACAAGTGAGACGAAATCGTGGACAAGCCACAATACGACTGTCACACAACCCCGGTCTCCTTCTAAAAACAAACCGGTTGGCAGCGAAGGCTCTCAGTCCGGGAGTAAACAGCCGTCGAAAAACCTGTCGACAAAAACAACAATCAAAACTATACCATCAGTGTCAAAGTATACGATTAAGGGCTCACGCCCGTCAACAAAGTCAAGCTCCCATTCGTCAAGAACATCCTCACTGACAAAAGACAAGCATAAAACCAAATCGTCCACGAAGACCCTACCTTCGTCCACGAAGAAGAGACACCACTCGTATTTGAGTCTTGTACTTCCAGAGAGGGGCATAGATCCTCTTCTGAACGAGAGTTGTCGATGAACATCCTCCGGCGATGAAAGAAACTACTCCCTTATCTTAGAACAGAAATGCCAGGAGGAACGATTCATTTTCCCCGGCGTCCTGGTTTCACCCAGTCTTTATGCAATTTTTCATCCAGGAGAATGGCTCCCTTCTCCTGAGGTAGATTTACAAAGTTTCCAATAAAGCCAGGGGGATTACTCACTTCCTCTGGTGTATCCAGTGCAACTCTCAGCTCAGGACCAAGAGAATACCTCCCTTCACCTGGTATTATTTGATACAGTTCACCACAAGGTCAGGGTTAATAACTCCCTTCGCCTGGCGTCTTTATCACAGCTCTTTGTTTGGTATCAGGTGAATGACTCCTTTTACCTGGTATTGCTTGACAGTTCTTTCTCACTGGTGGAGTTCCAGACCCTTCTCTGGTGGCCAATGGTTTTCTTGTTACATATGCACAGAGGAAGATTTCCTCTGATGCTCTCTTTCTCACCGTTGAGGTCCCAGACCCTTCTCTGGTGGTCAGTGGTTTCATCATGACCACTGTGCCAAGGAAGATTTCCTCTGATGCTAGCTTTCTCTCTGTTGGGGACCCAGATTCTTCTCATCTCCATATGCTCATTTTCGTCCTCGCTAATACTGGACCAGGGAAAAGCCACCTTAGCCTCTGTGTCAACCCCTTGCTCCCCTCCGGATCTTGTGTACCTCCCCATACCTCTTATGGGGGACTTCCAGGGCCGGGGTATACTTCTCCGGCTCTGTAGGCTTCTCTCCTCTGTACTTGTTGCTTCATGACATCTTCCTTTCATTCGGTATTTGTCCGCCTCCACTTGTTGCGTGGAGAACTTCTTCGGCTACTTCTTGGCAAACTCTGCTTTACCCAAACTGTAGGTCGGCGTTCGAATCTCCTGCGCTTTCCCCAACAGACCTGGATACCGCTGCGCTCCTGCCACCATTGTGCTTCTCGCTATGGCTGTGTTTGGCTTGACACATCTGATAGTCCTTTCTTCATTTTCATACATTGTATCCAATTCCTCCCATTAGGATTGCACAAGCCCTTCCTCATTGTTATTGACTTAATCCTCATGCCTCCTTGGGGCCACCTCTTACCAGTGTTATCACAGTCAATGATTTGTGTGTCTTATGTGTTCTTCCTCGTCCTAGCACTTTTGGCTTTAGGCCGTATGTTGCAACAATACATAGGTTTGCTTTCCCTGCAGAGGCTCTGGAGAGTTAAGGAATGTTGGGGAGTTAAAACATTCAATGGGATGGTGATCGTCCTTATCCCTCCTCATGAGGTCCTCCCGCATTAAACCACAGCTGCACCTCCTTAGCCACATGGAAAAGGGCACCTCTCTGGGGAGAAGTGACAACACCATGTGAATCTCCACAGTAGGCAAATGTCATGCTCAGCGTCTTCAGCCTTAGCATTGATATCATTACCCTATAGGGGGAGAGCAACATTACAATACCATTTACTTAGCCTGCAAGGGATAATTGGTATGGACTCTGCCTGTCATTATTCGTATATAAAATGAGGGCAAAAATATTCAGATAACTAGAATGCTTTTAACTCGCTGCTATATAAAAATGGTTTCACTGGGCACTACCCTACAACTGAAATGCTTGGTATTTTGCAAACAATCTTGTATGCACTTCACAGTAATTGTGCACATACAGATGTATGAAATGTTCTTAACCGGCACATAATATCATTGTGAGGCTTTGAATTGGATTTGCTTGCAAAGTATTGTTGGTACGCAAATATTCCAGTTAGTGTGTTACTGCTACAATCCCTGACTTTTTACAGAGCCCTATCAACTAATATTGGAGGCTAGTACAGGAGCCGGTGTTGGGTCCGGGTAGAAGGGCACCGGACTGGCCTATAGGGCAATAGGCCTATGTCCGAACCAAGAATGCAAAATGCAGGTGTGGGCCCGTATTTTTGGTCGAATTGGCAATGTGGTCCAGTTTGATGAGCTACTTCACTGTGTGGCTATTAGTTTTGACCAATGTTGCTGAATAAATATTCTTTAAAATGCACAATTTGGATGACATTTTATCGAAAACCTCTCCCTTGGGTATTATTCAAACAGTGCCACAAAAGGAATCAATAGCCATTTACAACTGTGGCCCACTTTTTCATTGGTGCCCGAGACAATTTTATGCTCCAGTCCGACCCTGACAGGAGAACACTCCTTCGGGGTGAAGAACAAATCAGCAACTTTCAAAAACCAAATTGGATGTTTTAGCAGTCCAATACAGTGAAAAAAATGTGACGTTTACTAAAGGAAAGGAAACTATAGTAATATTTTAGGAAACCGCACCTTCTATTACTTCCTATGCTCAGCTGCTCAGGGCTTATCAATACAATCATGCGTTTGCATCTTGTTCAACTGATAACAGTGAATTTCAGAAGAGGAGTCCCTAGTTAAAGAAGAAGATACTCAATATGTTGTACCTGTGAGCATTGCTGTTATTGACTTAAAATGGAAACATATGTGATTTTCTTCAACAAGGTCTAGAGGAAACCTCAGTAAGGCTCTTGTTGATTTTTGTCTAGGCTCTGGGGTGCAAGCATGGACAAAACTATACGCTGTATCATGTGCCCTGTAATTTTACTTCATATGTCAGGGTTATAAGCAGGGCTCTGATATGATTTTTTGCCATCCAAATTTGTCAGTAAGGATATTTCATTCTTACTAAAATATGTTCTTTCCCCAGAAAGTGTCTCTTGAGATCAGCAGTAATATTTAAGCGATATTACCCGAGCAGGGTGGGCATTACCGGGCCAGGTAATGCTCCGTGGCAGCAGTTACAAGCCCAAGCAAAGCGAGAGCTTTAACGTAAACACCGGGATATTACCTGATCCGATAATGCTCCAGGATATTACCAAGCCCGGTAATGCTCCCCCTGCTCATGGTACTAATAGTGTTTATGCAAATAAAAAAAATAAAAAAAGAAAGTGGCCACCATGAATCTGGGGGAAGGGAACCACACGTAGTCCCTTCTCCCTTTCCATGGCAGCCAGTCACGTGTCAGGGAAGCAATGGGAACACTACTTTCCAGCGCAGGCGAAGGAGAAGGAAGCGAAAGGTTAGTGGGCAGGCTGGGGGGACACAAAATAAGTAGAAAGGTTGGGGTGGGGAATCACGTACCTTACACCCGGCGGGGGGAGATTGTGGTCTCCTAATTGGCTGGGAGGACTAAGCCCAGCCCCGCCATGTACTAATATTCGTGTTCCTACCAATGCCACTGCTCTGCTGGTCACGGATTCGAAAAGATCAGTGGACCTTTGTAGGTAGAAGCAGGGGTGGATTCCTATATGTTCATGGTTTCCCGGTTTTGTTGGGCACATTGCTGGTTTTTAGGGAGTAAAACGGGTGGTGTATAGGCCTCGTAGCTGTAAGGCTGGTACTGAGTAAGTGTTGTCACAACTCACAAACTTAATGTGTATAGTAAGCAGAGGCCCAGGAATTCTCATCATCATATTCTGTGGTGCAGTTATTGTGATGCATTTATCGTCCTTACGCAAATTATGAGCGCATTTTCTCCTGGCCTTTGAATTACTCCATGAAAGTGTCACATGAACTCCTATTGCCATGTTTTCTAACACATTCCTTTCAGTTGCAGTTATTCCATTTACAAAAATGTAATATCTATTTTATTTTGACAGCCACATCAGCAATACTTGTTTTGTGTAATAAACAGGAGTGTTTTCCCAATGGCATTAAGCACGTTCTGTATTAGTGTTGTGTTAATAGTGTTAACAAACCAATAGCCACAGCTAATTCTATTGTTTCTGCTGAGCATGCAAAGCTTTGTTTGTGCATGCACGTTTTTGTCTCTGCACTGGTGTACTTTTGGTAGGTACTATGGAATATCTTGATGTTTTGGATTGGTTGATGAGCTCTGCTTGTAATCACATGTAAAATATTTGTTTTTTATAGCCTATATGTTTGGAAACTAGATGCTCCTTTTGCACTGATTTGTAAAGAATTGTGGTGGTTGGGAAGGGGAAATTGCCTTCCAAACTCTTTGGAGATGGTATCTCACTATCTACGCATGCTCACAAAGTGGCTTACATCGTTATTCAGTTGCGCACATGGAAAGTAATGTGCGCACAAAGGCTAATCATTTCCGCACTTAGGAAAATATAATTAGAGGGAACATTGGTGCACACTCAGTGAGGGGAACAATGACCACAAAATCTTACAATATAGGAGCCAGATTGGAGGACATCATGAGATCAGCAGACAAACCTACTGAGAAAATGGCAACATTGGTGGTAAGCAAGCTTTGAACACGCATAACCCGAGCCTCCGGTCTTGACATAGAATTCAGATTTTCAACATATTTGTTCCAGAAAGTCATAATTCCATTAAAGACCAGAGGCAAAGGATTATCCCACCCTTGCAATCGTGTTAATCTATTAATGTATTTGTAGCATGATATATTGTGCTATTATCGTACTGATATTGATGTGATGTCATGACATGATTTCCCACCCTCTTGATTCAGTTTCACTGAGATATGTTTTTCATATTCAGTACCATCAGGGAGAACAAGCCAACTGGGAACTGACAGATGGAGGAATTGCATTGAAGATTGGATTTACTGGTTGGGGCGCTAGTTTAGATAAGCAAGAGAGACAGGAGGTTTCAAAGGAGTTACAGTTTTTATGGGACTATGTGATTATGGATTGGACAGATTTATCACGTGTTTATTCATGGACCAATAATACCTGGACTACCAAAGACTCTAACTAAAGTGAGTCGTGTTGTTTTTTGACTTTGTCACTGTTTATTATTGGTTTGGTAAAGCTGCTCGAGAAGTAAAGTTTAAGAAAAAGCATAACTCTTCGCCTCAGTGACTATAATTGAATTATGACTTTCTGAAACAAATGTGTTGAAAATCTGAATTTAGATTGAAGTTGGGTTGTTTTTAACAGAAGATTAGTGTTACGATCTTGTGTTCCGTGTGCCATGGAACACAGGGACAGAACGTTGGGTGCAGGAGCGGGTTGGGTAACGTTCGGGGGATTTGGCAGTGTTTTGTGTGTACCTGTGGTGGCGGCTGGCTCTGGCCTGCGTGAAGGCCCCATTAAAGTACTCTGCAGTAAACCTTGTACCTTCTTCATTTGCCACAAGTGGTGACAAGGATCCACGTTGAGTTGGGGCCCGCACTGGTGTAGAGGTGTGTTGGATGGCAAACAAGCCTGACTTCGGAGAGAGGCCCTATTGACTCTGACCCTCCGGTGGAGATGAAGTAAGCTGGAGGGGGTGGTGAGGGTTTCAGGAGGCAGAGGCTGGATGTAACGCGGTATCAAGAGAGCCGGTCGCGTGTATCTGAATCCCACACGCCGCACTTACGAAGTGTCTCAAGCACATATTGTGGGAACCTGTGACCACTAGAGGGCGCATATTGGTTGTGGAGACACTGAAAAAACAAAAACAAAAAAATAGCTGTAGTGTGGAGTAAAAGCTTTCAATCGATATATCTGTGAACTTCGTCGGCCACTCTAAGGGCCAGGAGACAGATGAAGACACTGAGCAGCACATTACAGTTCCATACCTGTGTAGCAATGTCCAGCAGTGAGCAGGTCCAGCCGTCACCACCATTTTTAGCCACTTCAGGCAAACCACCAGTGAAATGGAGTGTGTGGATCAGTGCATTTGAAACGTATTTGGCAGGCAGGGATGGTGTGAACGTTAAACCTGAAAAGAGGCCTGCACTGCTTGTTAATGCTTTGGGTCTGGAAGGACAGACAATGTTTCACCACCTGCCTGTAGAACGTGTCGGGGACGAAGTCCCAGATGAGTATACAGAAACAGTGATGAGCATGAAGAACCATTATGATCTGCAGGCTAATGTGATATTAGAAAGGCACCATTTCTATACTCGCCAGCAAGGATCTGATGACGTGTGGAGGAATATCTTGCAGCTTTATGGATATTGGCAGCTGATTGCTAGTTTGGGCATCTGTTTGATCAGAATTTGAGAGACCAAATTGTGGTGCATTGCAACAAAAAAAAGGCTCCAAGAAAGACTGCAAGGGACAGGGAACTCACCTTGGACAAGGCAGTGTACATAGCAAAAAGCATGGTGGTGTCGGCCAGTGGAATGAAAACTCTGGATAAACAGGTTGGTGAGAGTCCATTGTGTTCTTATTTCAATGAAAGGCCTGTGAGGATGATGTCGAGAGCAGGTACAACTAATGCAAGAAGAGGAGGAAGAGGCGTCAAGCGAGAATCCAGGAAGTGCTATAGTTGTGAAAAGGTTGGGCACCTCGCATCAAGCAGGATGTTTCCTGCAGTGAATAGAAAGTGCAGCTCATGTAGACGTGTGGGTCATTTGGCAAAGACATGTCGATAGGGAAGAGGAGAAAGGGTGAACATTGCTGCAGAAGGTGATGCAGTGGACGACTCTACCGGCGAACACATTGTGGTCATGGTTGGCATGAATGGCGAAATCACTAAGGAGAAGTGAAGATTAATGGCAAGTGTGTCAATTTGGTCGCGGACTCTGGTGCTACTGTGAGCATAATATCTCAGGCCACTTACAGAATGAATTTTAGTCGAGTGAGTCTGATGAAAGCTCGAATTTCACTTGAGCAGTGGAAGGAGAGAGAATCACTCTTCTAGGGTGTTTTCATGCTCAACTGGAATTCAAAAGGTGCTATGCTGAGGACAAGATATATGTGGCGAAGAAAGGCATAAATGCGTTTGGATGGGAGACACAGGTGCCTTTGAAGATGTTTTTAGACCCATGTAGTGAATAAAAAGGTTTTTACTTTACCCCTCAGATGTGATTTGGAGAGAATTCTACGGGAAAACCGTGAGGTTTCTGATGATAGGCTTAGTAGCCTGAAGGGCTTTATGCACCGGATTAAGCTAAAAAGGAATGTGGAACCTGTCTGACATGGTGTTAGGGCTGTGCCATCCAGTGTGAGAAAGGAACTTGCTGAGCATTTGGAGAACATGGTTTAGGATCAAATAATTGAGCCGATTGAATCATCATTGTGGTTGTCACCCGTGGTAGTGGCAAGGAAGGGGGACATTTGGCTTTGCATAGACTTAAAGGGACTTAATGCAGTGATTTGGGTGGATTGCCATATGTTTACAAAGCTTGAGGATCTAATTTTAAAGGTTTCGGATGCAAAGTGTTTTTTTTTACACGGCTTGACTTAAAAGCTGCATACCACCAGATTCAACTGCATCCGGATTCAAGACATTTGACAGCTTTTGTGATGCCAGAGGGGCGTACCAATTTAAAAGGATGCCATTTGGACTGGCATCCACTTCCTCTGTTTTGCAGCATGTCATTTTTGAAATGTTCAGGGGTTTCAATGGTGTTGTGGCATTTCAGGATTACTTATTGGTTTTTGGGACTAAAAGTGGATGAACACACATAATTCTGGCTGAGATGTTGAAGAGGTTGCGTGAGAGAGGAATGACTTTCAGAAGGGCAAATGTGTGTTTTTAAAGGCTTCGGTGGAGTATCTTGGTCATGTGATATATGCGGAGGGAGTGAAACTGAGGGAAGGCTTGGTTGCTGCCATTGTTCAGGCACCAAGGCCTCGGATAAGGAGAGTTTGCTGTCCTTCATGGGTTTAAGTGAATATTATTCACGGTTCGTGCCTGTGTATGCCACAATTATGGAACCGTTGAATGGACGGAGGAGAGGGAAAAGAGTTTATCAGCAATTAAAAGTTGCATTGGGGACGCACCTATTTTGAGTGTGTTTCGCGATGGTAGACAACATGTGATTGCAGTGGACGCAAGCTTGTGTGGTGTGGGTGCGGTAGTCGAACAGGTGATTGGGGGTAAGGATTGTACTGTGTCATTTCCATCACGCATGCTATATAAAGCTGAACGTCAGGATTTTGTAATCGAATGGGAAGCCCTAGCATGTGCGTGGGCGGTTGAACACTTTAAATCATATGTTTGGGGAACGATTTCCACATTGACGACTGGTTACAAGCCTTTGTTGAGTGTTCTGCAGGCAGGTGGATCAGGAAAAACTAGCCCGAGACTGTCCCTTTTGGCTTCTAGGCTGCACAAATACATGTACAGTATCGCATTTGTGCCAGTTAACAGAAATATAAGAGCAGATTTTGTCTCAGGTGCCATTGATGCATGATGATGCTAAGGAAGATGCAGAGAATGATGGGGAGATTGTGGCGGTCAGCAGGAATAGTGGGTGTGCCAGAGCACATGATGAGTGGAAGAACAAGTTAGTGAATGCCGATGTTCTGACACGAGTTGTGTATAACGTTTTGAATGGGTGGCTGAGGGAATGAAGTCTGGACAAAGACATGCAGGTATATGCGAAGGTCCAGGAGGAATTGTCTGTGGAGAATGGTATGTTAATTCGAGATCACAGGATTGTGCCACCTGTTGGGGTGCACAGGAGGCTGTAGAAAATGGCTCATGAGGGGCGTTTGGGGGCCACACACACTAAGAGGCATCTATGGGAGTGTTATTGGTGGCCCAGAATGGATAAGGAGGTAGATTGGTTAGTTGGTAGTTGTTGTGGGTGGTGTTCAGCTGACAAAGGATTGCAGTGTCACAAGATGGGGATGAAAGGTTGGCACACAGCTCCGTACCATTGTTAGGAAAGATTCCCATTTATGTGAAGTTTTCCCTCCAGTTGTGTAATCCCCCAACTTTTTACTGCTGTTTAACACCATAGTTTAACACCATAGGCTGACTTTTGCCAGTGGAGCACAGCCTTCAGCTGCACTCCCCTGGTCTTTTCGCTCACTTTATTATAGGGAAACTGACATGCCCTTAAAGACAGTCAGTACTGGGACTTTGTTTCCCTTAGTCCTTTCCAATGTTGTAACTTTTCTACAACATGTTACAAGTGCACAATGTACCTTACAGTACAGTGCGCTTGGGTCCTCCTGTCATTTCCCAGGGCCCTAGACACCCTGAAAGGATTTTTTAGGAGACGTGCAGATGTACCTTGGACAGGGCTGGTGGCAGATTATCTTTTCCTATATTTTTAACCCTTTCCTGCCATGAAAATCACGTTTACCACATTTGGCACAGAAAGATGGCCTGGCTCTAAAATGGCCATGCTACGAGGTTCTTTGTCCTGTCTTTGGCCATCGTGCCCCTTGACCTTCCCCTGGTCGTGTCGACCCAGGTCAATCCTTATTTGGGCATGCATTCTCCCGCAAAACGCCAAGCTTTTTCAGGCTTCTGCATGCCTTGTGTATGTGCCCCCAGGATGTGGGCTGGACTGTCTGGTTCCAATGCACATCCTGGCTTCCAGAGAGTCTGGTGTGCTGTGAATGAGTAGGACCACAGTGGTCCATGATTGGTCCACGTATGGTGGGCCTGTATGTGAGCATATCTCCTATTGGGTCCTCTTCGTTTTGGCGTGACAGAGATTCTGGATAAGAGAAGGCTCCAAACACACATACCAGGTCGATCTCTCGGGTTTTCACTGAAAGAAGGATAGGATCCAAGTATCCTGAAACTAAGAAGCTGAGTCGAGGAACCGCTGGTGACCCGCTGGAAGGTTTGGCACCCTGAGCCCGCTGTCATCCCGCTGGACCCCTCTGCATCTGATCTAACTATATGGTCTGTGAAGACACTTCCCATTGGAATCTTCATCAAACCCTGCAAATAAGCCTTCTCTGAAGTGTCCCTGGGCCATCCAGTTGGCTGACCAGCTTGCGCAGGACCTTTGATCTGACACTGCCACCATTTCGAGGAGACCCTTGAAACTTGGTACATTGTAAGCTCTGTGTTCACAGCACTCTCATGCTGAATTTTGTATAGTTGGCATTCCCAGGTCTTAAGTAAAGAGAGAGCGCCCGAACCCGAGTGCACACGGTTACTGTGTCGGTACACCGTTCTTTTGCCGCGGGATTTTTCGTCGCAGGACTTGCCGCGGGATTTTTCGTCGCAGGACTTTTCATCGCCGTTTTTTGATCGAAAAAAAAATCTTTTTGTTTTTTTTGGGGGGGGGTTAAAAATTAAATGAATATTTGTGGGTGAAAGGGAATAATAAAAAAAAATATAAGAGGGTGTGGGGGGTAACTCCCCCCAAAAAAAAAAACAATGAGTTTTTTCGATAAAAAAAGGCGATGAAAAGTCCTGCAGCAAAATAACATAGAACCACTGTGTTGCCCAGCCGTGGTGACAAACTTTGCAGGTTTCTTGCTGATGTGACCCCCTGTGTACTGTAGTCCGCTACAGTGAAACAGGCCTGATCCATCCACCAGGACCGCAGAAATCGCCACAGTCCCATTTGGGAATCATCGCTGTAACTTCACTGGTGAAAGCCCCAGAGCCGCATAATTGCCGCATTTGAACCTGCAACTGTAGTGGACTCAACTGCCAAAGTTTGGTCGGGAGTGCGCATGGGGTCGGTGAGTACTTGCAACCCTCACCGGTGGCCCCTAGGCATCCATCCATTTTTATGCCTGAGTGGCCCCTGATGGCCCCTCTCCTTTCCACAGATAGCCTGAGCTATCGAACTATTACCAACTCCTGGAACCTGTTCTGCCCTCTCAGGGAGACCCTCCACGAATAGTGGGAACTTATTCTGCATCACCTCACCCACCTTCCTGAGCTGCTAGATACCCTACAAGAGACTCTGTTTTCACCCATCTGCACTACCGCGTGCACCAGCATTGCAAGTACATTTCAGCAATAGGCTCCACTCTTCTTAGGGACTGGACTGCCTTTCAGTTAGAATTGTGATTACTGCAGAACTGCCTAAAGACTCTTTGCACTGCCTTCTTCATTCACTTTCTAGGTAGGTTGTGGACCCATTTTGTGGATTAACCCTTTAGGCCACTTGGTCTTGTATATATGTATTTTATCAGGATTGTTTTGGTTTAAACGTATTACTGTTGATTATTACTGTGTGTTGAACTTCAAAGGCCTTGAATAAATGTATTTGTATTTGTAATATGTATACACCCGACTGGGAGTGATTTATAAGTGTCCTTTACTCTTTGTGCTCATTGAGGTCCTCCAGTCACCCTCACCCCTCCTGAGACCTAGTCTTGACCACCGCCAATGCTACCTTTATTGGTCTGGCTTGTCCAGAAGGTTACCCCATTACAGGAAACTAGGCTGGCCTTCTGAACCTCTGCCCACCGAGTTCTGAAATCCATCTTAACAAATTGGTGTACAGTGGTGGGATAGGACTGAAGGTAGCCAGTGTTGCACACTAGTGAAGGCATTTCAGATTACCCATAGCCAGGACACATAGTGACTTGGTAGTGATAACTGTAAAGGCCATAGACCTATCTATTACCAATATAACCCTAAATGCTTCAAAATCTGAAACATTGAGAATGATGTGTACTGAGAGAGGCTTGCCTGCTCAAGGTACAAATTTGGAAATGATCCTAAGAAATATGGAATGGCAAGAGGTGCAACTCAATGCCATAACCTCTGATGAGAGTGCAGAACTGACAGTTCTGTCGCTGCCCTCATTCATGGTGCCTATAATGACAGGGATGATGGTATGTCCCAAGTGTCCTCTGCCAGCTCTGATTCTGAGGCCATGTTGGAATTCAAGAAGCAACAGCTGCTGTTTAAGCAGAAGGAGGTTGAATTTCACATGGCTCAGCTGTAGATAGAGCAGGTAGAAAAACAGAAGGACAGGGATCACCAGTTGGAACTGGCCAAGCTTCAAGTTTCCAATGGATCGAAGTGATCTGGACATGGGTCTGGGTCCTCCTCTCATCCAAGATTTCCTAAAGATCCTCTCAGTGTGTATGATGAGAAGAATGACATTATGGACTGGCTGAATGCATTTGAGTATGCATGTGAAGTTCAAGAGGTTGCAAATGCTGATAGAATTGGATGGTTGCTCAGCAGACTATCCCATTCTGGCTGCAGTGCTATTATGGAGATGCCAAAAGCTCAAAGAGTAGATTTTGCAATGTTGAAGCAAACTCTCATCTTAAAGTTTCGGAGTACTCCTCCCCAATACTTCAAGAGGTTCAGATAGTAAAATGAGAAAGAAGGTAGTATGCGGGGTGTCATATGTGACTCATTCTTTAAAGAACTTGACTGGCCGGGCTGAAGGCTATAAGGTCTCCACCTTTGAGGGTATGATATGTCTTTTCATGCCTGAACATATATTTGCATCTTGTTCCCTTGAGCTTAAGCAGCATCTGGCAGATTCAAAGGAGTTAGGTCCTAAGAAGTTGGCCATAGCAGTAGATTTGTGGGTGTCACATAGAGTGTCCCATAAGGACAAGACTCATCCTGTTAAGCAGGAGGAGAGGGAAAAGTCCAAGGATAAGGAGGGTGGGGCGTCTGATAAATCTTCCTCCCAAAAGAGCCAGAAAGTTTAATGTAAGGGTAAGTCTCTGGATAATACTGAGGGTAGTGGAAGTTATCCTTCCAAACAGAACTCTGGTTACAGTAATCATCCCTATGTTCCAGGAGCCAGTGGATCTTGTGTGGCTTGTAGAGCAAGTGACCATGTGAAGGGGGACCTGTTGGGTATTTTGTGGATATTTGGGGCTTTGCGGTATTTTCTTACCGTCAAAATACCTTTAGTAATAATCACTCTCTGTATTCATATTGGGTCACACATGACAATAATACATTGCATTATTTCAGAATTCAGACCTATTTAGATGATGTGCGCGGTAGTTTGCGTGGTTGGTTGGTATAGTGGTTGGTTTATTTGTGGCCCCAATATCCAACATCCCTTGTTTTTTATCTAGATTGTTCTTGATCACTAGAGAGACCTCAGGCCTACATTTTAGGGATACCACATTTTCAGTGTTAGTGTTGTGTGCCACCATGGGCTATTGTGGTATTTTTGTGGTAATTTCCACTACCTTATATACGGTAGGGAACTATGTCCAGAGAGTCTCTCTTCCCGTTGGCTCATGTACTTCCAACAGGCTATGCTACAAACAGTCACTCACAACTGTCTATACTGAATAGAATCATGCACACATCTGTTTTAAAATGACAATTGCACTGTTTAAAAATCTACCCACGTTTAAACCTTTTCCCATGCAAAATGAAGGAGAGAAATAATACACACTAGCTATCTGTTTTCAAATATTTTTGTATTATAGAAATTTCTTTTAAACACAGTTTAACTTTTTTTACAGAAATAAATGAAATGGTACAACATTATTTGTGATAAAATGAACAGAGAGCTGCGAGAATATATTCAATTGGTAACATTAAATATGCTGATAAGAGACTGAGACTCCCTTTAATACACTGACTGAACAGTTTCGCACACTTTCGCACAGCTCCCACTCGCTTCTATAATTACCTTATTGTTCAGCATGGGTTTTCTTCGGCTATTCTCTTTCTGAATTTGGCTAACTTGAAAATCAACCCCAGTGAGAACAAGCGTCTGCCGCTCTCAAACCGGGGTTATTGCCTGGAACTCTCAGCTTTTGCAGCAGGAATGCCTCAGCCAGGAAACAGATCCTTCTCCCAGCTCTGCAAGATCTCGATTGCCTTCCCCCTCTTCTCAAGCTTCCCCAGCAAAGTTCTAATCACAGCCTCTAGCATGATACTTGCTATGACGCTGCTCCAATCAGAATCAATCATGTCATCTCCTCCCTCACTACACAATGGCTCATTTCTACAGTGGCAATTGTAACAAACTGATTTCCTGTTCCTTCGAGCTCTTTGCTTCCTGTAGTTATGTGGACAGAGCAGCAGAGAAAAAAAAAAAAAATGAATGTGCGTTTAAAAGTTCACTTTCAGAGTAGGCCTAATTCTGCAGTGGAGACACATTTTTATTAGTGGGTTATGTTAAATGAAGTTTTATTAGTCAGGTTAGTTGTTAATAAGGTTAGTTATTAATTTTCAAATGTGTCTCTTGCAACATAGGCATTTCAGGTGAAAATTAGTGTGCATTTTGAATGTGCAGATGTGTGCTTTTAACTGTAAAAATGGATTTGCATCTTATATGTAAAAATCGTTTTTGACTAAATAGCCTGTCTTTACTTATATGTCCATGTTACTCTGGCAACACATATAGCAATGCACCACACCCATGCAGTGGTGCTGCATAAAAAAATGCTACCTGTGCAGTAGTGCTGTACTCTGTGCTGTAACACGCCAAATATCCTTACAGACCCCAGATGTAGGGTTAAACGTTTATGGGTCCACTGTGCGAATCTGGACTTCTCCTCCTATGAGGAAGAAGAGATCACACTCTGAGGTAGTTTTAGTTTCCCTGGGTTGCTCAGAGCCTAAAGTCTCAGAGACTTATGCTAGGATTCCTGATAATACCAAGCACTATTTCAAAGACAGTGTGCTGATCAATGGAGTAGATACTCATGTCCTTACGGATAGTGGGAGCAGCAGAACTGTAGTGGATTCTACCTTGTAGACCCAGAGTAAGTTGCCAGATCTCCTCTGTTGCCCACTAAGTTAGCTTATGGCCCCTCTCTCAAGTTCCGAGTTATGCCTGTAAATCGTACTATAAATGGAACAGTAGTCAGGATTACAGTGAGCATTCAAGGGGATGTCCCAGGTAAAGTCCGGCTGGGGAATGATCTCAGAGCTTTAGGGCTTATGGGTGGCACAGCAGAGAGGCCATGCACAAGGTCACAAACAAGGGCTGCATTGGCCAAAGGGGAAACCCAGGGCTAAAGGAGTCAAGAAAGAAAAAAGAGGGAATGAAAATATTCTCCCTAACTCACCTACCACTGAGGTGGAGGTAGTTGCTCAAACACCTGAACCTGATGAAGAAGAGGTGTTGCCTGAAATCCTCAATCTCCATGACCATCCTGAACTGCAGAGTTTGTTAGTAGAAGGTGGTCCTGACAGGGTTGAGTTAAGTAAGGGCCAACGTGAGTGCCCATCTTTTGAAGGCCTAAGGAGACAGGCCTGCTCCCAGCTTGAGGGTGAACCTCCTGGGAAGAATAGGATTTATTGGGAAGGTGGGCTCCTCTACAGTGAGCCTACTGTTAGGCTCACCTGGTTCCCACGGGGACGTCGATCTGGACCGGCCTGGTACCACGTAGAGCCGAGATGACTGACTGGACACCCCCACTTACTTCGTTTGTCGGCTCGTATGAATATCTTTCTGCAAAGGAGAAAGGGAATTAACCTCCCGTAATTCGAGCGTTAACCCACCTTCCACTCCCGTTGTCTGCCCACTGACCACTCCCGATGTTCCCTCTTGTTCTCACCTGATGGTTTAGAAAGGTGGGCTCTCCATCCTGCATCGAGCGCAGGGGCGCGTAGACGACAAGTAACTTCACTGGCGTGGAGGAATTGGTGAGTTCCAGTATTGACTCTAGGATCCAATAGTTTGGAAGAGTTCAAATGTCTGATCTTCACTCTTTCCGATTCCTTGTAGGTTGCCGACTTAACCACCACGAAGAGTCCAAAGGGCAGTTGGTGAGAGTCAGGTAAGTCTATAGTGGTTTTCCCCTTAGGGGCCGGGGTGCGGCGGTGATGCAGAGTTAACTGCGCCGAGATGAGGTGAGTACCCCCTGTGGTAATCCGGTAAGTCTTTGGGGGTAGTTTGTATTGCCCTTTTGCATTCCCATGCTCACCTGGCTTTTCTTGTCCCCTTAGATATCGGAGAGCGGTGTGGAAATGCTGAGCCTGCGATGGAGTGAGGAAAAGCTGCACTGGATGGTGAGTGCAGCGCGGCGCTGCGAGGTGCGTGACGATGCGCGTGCGATGACTCCTTCTTCAAGATCGACGGCGCGATGGATCAAGAATTCAGGTAAGGTTTTAAGTTTGAACCTCTTCTCCTTCTTTCTTTTCGTTTCCAGGTGGTCCAGGACTGAAGGAGGCGTGGCTGAAGACTGGAAGATGCTGGAGGCACGGTGAGCGTTACGCTGCTGAATGCAGAATAACGCGAAGCACGTGTGGCTGTCCGGGCGTGGTTTAAATAGCCTAGGAAGAAGTCCCAGGTAAGTATTCTTCCACAGCCCCCACCTGAGAAAAAAGTAGTGCCTTAGGTAAAATAGTCCCTCCTAAGCCCCATTTGGCTTGTGGCTTCGTGCAGCATGGTCTGCACCAGGTGAGTATGCAGCATCGTCTTCATTAGGTAAGTTTTCTGTAATGAGCCTGGCGCCCATGGCGCCAGGACTGACTTTATCCTTATGAGCCTGGCGCCATAGGCGCCAGGACTGCACCCAAACAGCCCCTAACTGGGGTTTTTGGGCATGCTTCAAATGGCATGATGCCTGCTTCCGGGGTTGCTGGGCCTGGTTGGCTTCCCAGGGGCAGGCATCATGACAGCACTCCCCCTCAAGGCCCCTCCTAAAGTTGTTCTTCCCCCTGGCCTTGGTTTGTTAGGAAATTCTCAGTGGAACCTCTTCACTAATTGAGGTGCATGCATGTGGTCACTAGGTTCCCAAGACCTTTCCTGAGGACCGTAGCCTTTCCAGTCGATTAGATAAAAGATTTTTGATCTCACTTTTTTTTAGTCCAAGATGCTCTTAACCTCAAATTCGGGCTCTCCGTCTATGAGGATGGGGTCTGGAGGTTTGGTCAGTCTTGTTCCAGGTTGTACTGGCTTCAAAAGGGATTCGTGAAAAACGGGATGAATCCACATATGAGCAGGTAGGTCCAACTTGACAGCCACCGGGTTAATGATGGCCTTGATGGAGTAAGGTCCTAAATACCTAGGGATAAAGGTCCGTGTTCCCTTGAGTGGGATGTGCTTAGTGGCCAACCACACTTGGTCCCCTATCTGGTATTGCGGTGCTTCACTCCTGTGCAGATCTGCATCTTTCTTGTATTTTTCCTTAGCCTTTCGCAAATGTTCAGTTGCTTCCTTAAAGGCTTGTATAATCACAGTGTGGAGATGGTCCACCGCAGGCATCTCCAAGAGTTGGGGCGAATCAAGGTCCGAGGTTCGAGGATGGTGTCCATAGATGGTAAAAAATGGACTTTGTCCGGTTCCCGAGTGTACGGAATTATTGTACGCATACTCGGCAATCCAAAGAATGTCTTTCCAGGTACCCTCAGACTGATGTAGCATACAACGCAAGTATTGCTCAAGAGTCTGGTTGGTCCTCTCTGTTTGACCGTCGGTCTGAGGGTGGTGACTGGTGGAAAGCCTAACATCTATCTGCGCCAATTGGCAACATTTTCTCCAAAAATGCGAAATGAATTGACTGCCCCGGTCCGAAATCAACACCGATGGAAAGCCGTGTAGGCGAACAATGTTTTCAAGGAACTCTTTGGCCAAGACTAAAGCTGAAGGTATCCCTTTTAAAGGAATAAAGTGAGCCATTTTGGAAAAAAGTTCCACAATAACTAAAATGGTGTTAAAGCCATTGCATGGGGGTAGACCTGTTATAAAGTCTAATGACAAGGTATGCCAAGGAGTGGGTGGGATATCCAAAGGTTGCAATAGTCCAGCAGGTCTTTTCTTTTGACTTTTATTTTGGGCGCAAATGCCACAAGACATGACAATTTAATGTCTTTGTGCCAGGTGGGCCACCAGAATTGTTTCTTAATTTTGGCTTCAGTTTTTGCAATACCAGGATGTCCTTCCAGTAAGGTATCATGGTACCGGGAAATGACAAGTTCTTGTAGTTCCTTTTGTGGCAGAAATAGCCAGCCTTGGTAACAAGGTAAATCATCGGTGACAGAATACTCTGGACCTTTCTTGGCCCAGTCCTGTAAGGCAACTGAATCAAAGAGCTGGTGGATCTTTTCTTGAATGTCCTCCAGTGAATGTATGGACGTCAGGCCAAGGATCCTTTGTTCGGGAATTATGGGTACCGGTTCTAAGGCTATTTCTGTTTCTCCCATTCCAATTCGGGACAAGGCGTCTGCTTTACCATTTTTACAACCTGGTCGATAGGTTATTACAAAATCAAACTCGGCGAAGAATAATGCCCAACAGAGTTGGCGCGAAGATTGGGCCTTAGCTGTCTTTAGGTATTGCAAGTTTCGGTGATCGGTGACGACCGTGATGGTATGTCTGGCACCCAGCAGATAGTGCCGCCAAGCCTTGAAGGCGGACTTGATGGCTAACAGCTCCTTGTCGGTAATGGCATAGTTTAATTTGGGAGCCGAAAACTTCCTTGACCAGAATGCCACTGGATGAAGCTGGTTAGTTTCGGGATCCCTTTGGGAGAGCACTGCTCCCATGGCTGAACTGGATTCATCCGTTTCCACTATGTATGGAAGCTCAGGGCGCGGGTGTCTTAATACAGGGGCAGATGTGAATTTTGCTTTTAACTCTTGGAAGGCGTTTTCGGGTTCCTCTGTCCACACAAAGCGTTTAGTCTTTCGCAATAGCGTAGTAATGAGATGCACAATGTGTGAGAAGTCCGGGATAAACCTGCGGTAGAAATTGGCAAAGCCAAGCATGCTTTGGACGCCTTTGACTGAAGTTGGCGAAGGCCAATTAAGAATTGCGTCCACCTTACGTGTATCCATCCTGAGTCCTCTTGGGGTCAGAATAAATCCAAGGAATTCCACTTCCGTAGTGTGAAAGATGCCTTTTCCAGTTTAGCATATTGTTTATGCTGGCGTAACTTCTCTAGGACTGCTCGGACGTGCTTTACATGATCAGATTCTGATAAGGAGTATACTAAGATATCCTCGATGTAAACGACCACACAAACATCGATGAGCTCTCGGAGGACATCATTCATGAAGAATTGGAAGGCTGCTGGTGCATTGCATAGTCCGAAAGGCATCACCTGGTACTCAAATAATCCGTACTTGGTGCGAAAAGCAGTCTTCCATTCATCGCCCTCTTTGACACGTACCAGATGATATGCCCCCCGAAGGTCTAGTTTAGTGTATATACAAGCGTCCTTCACCTGGTCTAGTAGTTCAGGTATCAAAGGTAATGGGTATCGATTTGTGATGGTTATCTGATTCAGAGCGCGGTAGTCTATGCATGTTCTAAGGTCGCCTTCCTTTTTTGGTACGAAGGACAAAGCTGAAGATGCAGGGGACTTGGACGGGCGAATGAAACCATTAGCAAGGTACTGGTCAAGGTACTGGCGCAAGTGGAGATTTTCGGGTTCCGTAAGGGCATAGATTCTGCTGCAAGGTGGTTGTGCTCCCGGTACAAGATCTATTTGACAAACATACGATCTGTGAGGTGGTAAAGTGTTTGCCTGTTCCTTTTGGAAGACATCCTGAAAGTCTTGGTATTCAGCAGGTAATTGCGTGGCAGCTTGGATTACTGGGGCCAGGACTGAGTTTTGAGTTTTCTTAGGGTAGCAGGTGTGAGCACATTCTGGGAAGGTTAGTCTCTTCTCTCGCCAATCAATGCAGGGATTATGTTTTTCTAACCAAGGTATTCCCAGTATTAGTTGGAACTGTGGGGCCTTGATCAAATCAAACACAATAACCTCTCGGTGCCCATCTTGACCCAGCAATGTCATTTCTGCAGTGGAATGAGTTACGGGCCCAGAGACAATTTCCGTTCCATCCACTGTGGTGACGACATGGGCAGTGGTCTTTCGGATGAGAGTTACATTCATCCTGGAAGCCAATTCCCAGTCCAAATAGTTTCCTATGGCTCCACTATCAACGTACGCCTTTACCGCGTGCATGCGTGATGGTTGCTCTGGATCTACAAGGACCATGGGTATGGTGAAATGCGAGGTCAGAGTGTCCTTCTTTAGGCTCGGTAAGCGGACCTCTACACTTGCCGGGCTTGATCGTTTTCCGAGTCAGGTTCTAAATGGCTTTCGTCTGCTGCTCCTATAGTTTTCTTGGGTGGTTTTACTGGGCAGTTCTGAAGGAAATGACCGGTAGTTCTGCAATAGAGACATAATTGCAGTTGTCGTCTTCTTTCTCTTTCCTTCTGCGTTAGGGGTCCTCTAACCCCCCCCCCCCAAGTTGCATAGGTTCTGGGGCATCTACTCCCTTGGAGCTTACGTGGGTTTTAATCAACACCCTATTCTCAAACTTGGTTCGGTCAGCCTTTCTGGTTTGAAGTCCGTGATCCAACTGGACCACTAAATCTATATATTCAGCACAGTCCTGAGGCGGGCTCACTATTTGGGCTAAAACATCTTTGAGTTCTCCTCGAAGCCCTCGATGGAATAATGTGATTCGCTTGGCTTCAGACCATTCGGTTTCCACTACTAATCTGTTAAAGGTTGCAATGTAAGATAAAAGATCCTGATTACCTTGTCGTAAGGATAAAAGTTCGCTATCCAAAGCCTGTCCTTGGGAGTGTCGGGCGAATAGTCTTTCCATGCTTGTTCGAAAACCCTGGAAATCTCGAAGAATCGGGTCATCCTGATTGACTAGTGGAATGGACCAATTCGCTGCACTGCCGCTGAGATATGACAGCACAAAGGCCACCTTGGCCTGATCGTTCGGGAAGGCTCCAGGTCTACATAAAAAGTGCAAGCGGCATTGATTCATAAATATAGCAAACCTTTTTGGGTCTCCGGCAAAGCGTTCTGTTACGCTCACCTGGTTCCCACGTGGACGTCGATCTGGACCGGCCTGGTGCCACGTAGAGCCGAGATGACTGACTGGACACCCCCACTTACTTCGTTTGTCGGCTCGTATGAATATCTTTCTGCAAAGGAGAAAGGGAATTAACCTCCCGTAATTCGAGCGTTAACCCACCTTCCACTCCCGTTGTCTGCCCACTGACCACTCCCGATGTTCCCTCTTGTTCTCACCTGATGGTTTAGAAAGGTGGGCTCTCCATCCTGCATCGAGCGCAGGGGCGCGTAGACGACCAGTTACTTCACTGGCGTGGAGGGATTGGTGAGTTCCAGTATTGACTCTAGGATCCAATAGTTTGTAAGAGTTCAAATGTCTGATCTTCACTCTTTCCGATTCCTTGTAGGTTGCCGACTTAACCACCACGAAGAGTCCAAAGGGCAGTTGGTGAGAGTCAGGTAAGTCTATAGTGGTTTTCCCCTTAGGGGCCGGGGTACGGCGATGATGCAGAGTTAACTGCGCCGACCCGATATGAGGTGAGTACCCCCTGCGGTAAATCAGGTAAGTCTTTGGGGGGTTGCTTGTAATGTCCAGTGGTTTCCCCTTAGGAGCCGGGGTGCGGCGATGATGCAGAGTTAACTGCGCCGACCCGAGATGAGGTGAGTACCCCCCGTGGTAATCCGGTAAGTCTTTGGGGGTAGTTTGTATTGCCCTTTTGCATTCCCGTGCTCACCTGGCTTTTCTTGTCCCCTTAGATATTGGAGAGCGGTGTGGAAATGCTGAGCCTGCGATGGAGTGAGGAAAAGCTGCACTGGATGGTGAGTGCAGCGTGGCGCTGCGAGGTGCGTGACGATGCACGTGCGATGACTCCTTCTTCAAGATCGACGGCGCGATGGATCAAGAATTCAGGTAAGGTTTCAAATTTGAACCTCTTCTCCTTCTTTCTTTTCGTTTCCAGGTGGTCCAGGACTGAAGCGGGCGTGGCTGAAGACTGGAAGATGCTGGAGGCACGGTGAGCGTTACGCTGCTGAATGCAGAATAACGCGAAGCACGTGTGGCTGTCCGGGCGTGGTTTAAATAGCCTAGGAAGAAGTCCCAGGTAAGTATTCTTCCACAGCCCCCACCTGAGAACAAAGTAGTCCCTTAGGTAAAATAGTCCCTCCTAAGCCCCATTTGGCTTGTGGCTTCGTGCAGCATGGTCTGCACCAGGTGAGTATGCAGCATGGTCTTCATTAGGTAAGTTTTCTGTAATGAGCCTGGCGCCCATGTCGCCAGGACTGACTTTATCCTTATGAGCCTGGCGCCATAGGCGCCAGGACTGCACCCAAACAGCCCCTAACTGGGGTTTTTGGGCATGCTTCAAATGGCATGATGCCTGCTTCCGGGGTTGCTGGGCCTGGTCTGGCTTCCCGGGGGCAGGCATCATGACACCTACAGAGTCTACAGAAGGAGACCATAGGAGGCTGGTGGTTGCCCTTGCTGTAAGACCCTTCCTGTTGCAGTTGGCACATGAAGTCCCTCTTGCTGGTCACCTTGGCATCAAGACAACCAAGCAAAGGTTATCGATGCACTTTACTGGCCCAAGATGGGGGTGCAAGTAGAAAGCCACTACAGGAGTTGTGCCACATGCCAGTTATCTGAAAAAATGGCACAACCATCCAAGCTCCATTGGTACCACTCCCAGTGGTGCTGGTGCCATTTGAGAGGGTAGGGATTGACATTGGTGGTCCCCTTGGCCCCCAAACATCCTCAGGCAATAAGTTTATCCTGGTACTGGTCCACGATGCCATCAGGTATCCTGAGGCCATCCCATTGAAGACTGTGACTGCCAAGTCAGTTACAAAAGCTTTACTTGGCATATTTACTAGGGTTGGCTTCCCTAAAGAAGTTGTGTCTGATAGGGGCAGCACATTTATGTCAAAGTATATGCAAGCCATGTGGAAGGAATGTGGTGTCACCTATATACCACCCACAAATCAATGGTCTAGTTGAGCAGTTAAACATGACCCTTAAGAGCTGAGCTCCAAAATAAAATGGGATCTTCTATTACCATGCTTACTGTTTGCCTACAGAGAGGTACCACCGCAGGGTGTTGGCTTCAGCCCCTTTGAACTTCTGTTTGGTCCCCCCGTGAGGGGACCCTTAGCAATAGACAAGGAATGGTGAGAGATGCCCACTCCCCCTATCTCACTACCAATATACTAGACTATGTGCTAGGACTCAGAAAAGGGATGGTACTTCTAATGGGTCTGGCTAGTGAGAAACTGAAGGCAGGGCAAGCACTGGTGAAACATTGGTATGACCTGAAAGCTGCCCTCATCAATTTCACACCAGGTCAGCAAGTCCTTATCATTAATCCTATAAAGCCTATGGCTTTTACAGGACAAATGGTCAGGACCTTACACAGTGGTGGAGTCACAGGGTGAGGTCAACTATTTCGTGGACCTTGGAAGACCTGGAAAAGCTCCAAAAGTGTTCCATGTGAATAGACTGAAGGCTTTCATCCCAGGAGTTGAAATAGCTGCACTGCTGCTGGCTTCAGATGAGGAGGAGGAGTCGGTAAGGCTCCCTGACCTGTTCCAGGGCAGTGCTTCAGACCTAAGAGTCCCTAAACTGGTGAGTGTTCAGCACCCACAACACTATGCATATAACTGAATACATGACAGTGAAGTGGGACACAGCACTTTACAAGCGACAGGTCAAACTAACAGTCACATTTGATTTTATCTTTCATCGCATCATATCTAGTCATGGAAACACTTCTCTTTTCCCTTATATCTTTTGTTTTAGGATTATTTTTGATCCAAACAAAAATGGTTTCTCTTAATGGACTTGATTACTGTACACTTTATGCGTTCATTTTGGAATACTCATTATCACAGGTCAGTTAAGTACTCATTTAAATTGTTCATGCAGTCATTCAGTACTCCGTTTAATGAAATCTCTGACTCGCACCATATGATCTATGTTTTACAGAAATTATTCTACATCCCATACCTGATGAAGGGCTGCATCGCCCCAAATGCGTAGTATACACAAGGAGCTACACTACATTGTTCAATCATCGCAAGTGTTGCCTATTGCTTATAGGAGATAGGAGCTGTGTTAAATCCTGATATATCTCTGAACTGTGTTAAATCTTTGATCTATGTATTCCTTAAACACACTTGTATGAATCCAAATATAAGTTGAATCATGATGTTTTATATTGATGAGCACTACATGCTCGATTCAGAATTCCGTTATGTTATATAAATTAATCAATTAGTTATGATACATTTATTTGTTTATTTCTTTGTCATACAAATATCTTTTGAATTTATTTACTCCTTTGATTAATTGTACAAACATACCTACTGACTACGTCAGACGAAAGTGTGCACTGTGATTGTCCCTAATCTTTAGTGGACCTTCCAGTTTTCAAATTAGTTTTGTCTTGTAGCCAAGACGTACACGGGAGAACCTAAATACCTCCTCACTTCTCTTTAAAGCAAACTTAAAGCCAATTTGGATTATAATCCTCAATCTTTACAACTAACTGAGTGCACCTCTACAACATCTGTTCTGCATTTGTCTTTCCTTTGAGGCTACTCCACTTCTAGAGGTTGCACCAATCACTGACATTCAGTTATCTATTTTTCCAAAATCGAAGCCCTAACATCAAATTGAGCCGAACCCTTAGGTTTCTCACAAGAAGACACAGCGAGAATTCTTAACTTAATCAAAGACACTGATCGTGAACTGTGTTCCTTAAGCAAACCAGAAGAACTAGTCAATCAGCTAGAGAGACTGACTCGTAGAGAAATCAGCCAAAAACTCCATGCCACTACACTATCGCAATATTGCAGAGCTCAACGCATACCGCGATGACTGAGGGTTGACCTAGAACCTACTCTTTGCTAAGAGAATCCGGAGTTTGTAAAAAGGTGGAGATTGATACTGAACAATTGTTCATTGGACCTGATTCTCCTACCTATTGAGGAACTGTCAAAGTCTCTAGATTCTCTTGAAGTTGAATTTGAAGCCACCAAGAATAATCTGGTGTCACTAACATCCAAAGAAGAACTTACACTGTTACTTGATGAAATCAACCTTAAACTATATACATACAAAAAGGAAATTGAATCCAAAAAAAATTGAAAATTCAGACTTGATACTCTTGATTACAAGTTGGATACTGTCTACAGTTGGAAGGAATACTATAATTTGAAAGATACGACTAAGATCGGAAGAATTCCATTTTTCAAAAACTAGAGAAATCCAAATTCCGAATCATCTTCATCAGAGGCCTCCAGTGGGTAAACAGGCATATCAACTCCAGAACAAGGATCTACTGTTCACGTAGACAACGAAATAGCTACTACATCCAAAAATACCACTCCTGTTCCAGCTACTTTTTTAGATCGTGTCAGACAAGAAGAAGCCAAAAGAAAAAACCCAGCTCGAAAAGTAAACTTATCTGCAAGGAAGACCTAGTCATCAACATATCCAGTCACGCCTTGTCTGCATTTCAGCATGGCACGTTACAGAAAGGTATTTCCTTTGTACCTCACTACAGCAGTTCCCTACTGAAAGAAAACATGTGTTTCTTTAAACTCACACATAAAATTAAATTAAAGTTGTTCTTTGACTCAATTAACATCGCAGAGTCAGACAAAGTTGAACCAGAATACCCTGAAATTAGACCTAAGAGCACTTTTATGCCCCCAGTCCAGAATTGCATCCTGGACTCATTTCAGAAACAAGTTCTGAATGACTTTCAGAAAATGTTCTTCAAAAAACGATCCCGATCTAACTTCAGTCATAGAGAGAGAGCAACTTGTGCTTGAACGCCTATGGAAGAACCCAGAACTAACTTTTAAACCGGCAGATAAAGGAGGCGCTCTGGTCCTCATGGACACTGACAAATACAAAACTGAAATTGAACATCAACTATCAGATCAGGAAACATATCTGGAAGTATTCAATGATCCAACAGACTCTGTATGCACAATTATCACTTCTGTGCTAGAAGAAGCAGTGGAAGATTAACTCATCTCCACACGGACAAAACATTTTCTCTTGAATCAGAATCCATCTATGCCCTTAATCTATACTCTCCCCAAAATCAACAAAAACCTACAAAATCCTCCATGAAGAACAATCATAGCAGCTGACAATAGCCTTTTGGAACCTCTGGCTCAATACATTGAAAGGGTAATTTAACCGCTCACACGAGGCTTCAAAACTTATATTAAAGACACTAATGATATCTTACTTAAACTATGTGACATTAGCTTTGATGAAAACATCAACTTTCTTTTTACTATGGACGTTTCCAGCCTGTACACAAACATAACACATTAAGGCAGTCTTGAAGCCATGGAATGGCTCCTGTTAACATCCGAAGAAACTTGTAAGGCAGACAAGTTGCTGATACTTAAACTACTCATAATTGTATTAAATAACAATGTCTTCATGTTTGAGAATCGATTCTTTATACAAACCTATGGAAGCTCCATGGGAGCTGCCATGGCCCCAGGCGACCCCAAAACTTATATGGCATATCTTGAAGAAAAACATATCATACATAGCGAAAAATGAATAAGAAACATCTCAAATTCCTTGTAAAGTGCATAGATGACCTGTTTGGCATCTGGGAAGGTTCCAGCGAGGAACTGAACGACTTCTTGAATTTCATAGACACTCTGGCACCAAGAAAAAAATTCACCTCCAAAACTAGCAAGAGCTAAATTGAGTTCCTTGATGTAAAGATCTATGTCAAAACAGGGAACTTAACAACCACAATCTTTACCACGTCAACTGACATAAACAGCTTGTTTCATGCAACAAGCTTTCACCCGAAGAAGACCTTTGCGAGTATTGCACTCAGCCAAATGTTTAAGGTATAGACGCATCATCTCAGAGGACCTTCATTACACTTGCAAAGCGGAACAACTCACAGATACATTTCTCCAAAGAGGATACGATCCAGCCCTGGTCCAACAGTGTGCTGAAAGAGTCAAAAACGTAACAGAACTGAAGCATTGACACCTTAACAACATAAACAACCGATAAATTGCACAACAAAGCACACACATCAAAAAGATTGTGCACAACAATTTAAATACTTTACTGTTGGATCCAATATTAGCTAAACTCTTTCCCACTCCTCCACTCTTTGCGTATAGAAAATGCAGATCAATTAGAGATCATTTCAACAAAGCTGATTTTGCAACCAAGAGGACCAAAGATGAAAACTACAAGGGCACGCTTCCCTGTAATAATTGCAATAATTGCAATAACCTAATCAGAAGAAATACAATTACCCCCGCTGACATGGGACACAAGATCACTCTTCATCACTCATCCACCTGTGACACAAAGAATATAATTTATAGGATCAAGTGTCCATGCGGACTGTTTTATGTGGCCATGAGAACAAGAAAAGCCAAAATAAGGTGGTCTGAACATAAATCAAAAATTAGACTGAAAGCCGAAAGATCTCCAGTTGCACAACACTTTGCCAAGGAAGCACATTCTATCACCCAGATCAAGTTCATTATATTGGAACATATTCACCTACCCAGAAGAGGAGGCAATCTAAACCAAACTTCTCCTCCAGTGTGAATTGTTGTGGATTGACCGACTGGACTCCATGTTCCCTAGAGGAATGAATGTCGACTGGGACTTAAGCTGTCACTTATAATGATATGGCACAATTGAATTGAATGTCACATTGTTCTACACAAATGAACCACTTCATCTATATCTGTATAACCATTTGACATGGTTACTCCCAGATTATTATCATTTTCCGTTATCATTCAATTAACAATTTAGTGTTTTCCACACCCAGCCATGCAACAAGCCATCTCACTCCCATTTACTCGATGGGTCCCACATCAGTGTCAATGTCACTACCATTCATCTGGTTTTCACAATTACTCTCTGTATCATCTGTTTAATCATTTTCAGTCTGGTTTTTGTCAAACACCAACCAACTACACGTATGTGTAGCATTCACATTCATTGCACCATCCATTTATTTGCACCAACCCCTCCGTACCTCCCTAACTATCTCCTCATTCAATATTAAGTAAATCAATCGCATAATTTTCATTTATTGCGATGATTGATCTCCTCTCGTTATGGTCACCATTCAAAACTCAATTGCGGCTTAGATCGCATTCAATCTATTTCCGGTAAGCGCCAAACAGGCAACATTACGCTAATGAAATATCTAAACTGGCTCGATACAGTTATCTAATCTCCACTCTTTTGACCTATAGGTCAGGCGAGCCATATAATGTTCATGTGAAGCCTTCTACGCCAGCGATCACTCCAGTTCAACAAAGTCACTGATACACACGCGCTGCCGGCTAAAGCCATTTGGTGAGTGTGCCTATTTCGCATTTCCTTAGCACAATGTTCTTTTTATGTAGTCGGGGAAGCCCTGTGATTACATTCCGCATTATTTTCCTTATACACAATGTGGTTCTTTATGACGAACACAGAACCACACCTGATAACTAACGTGCTTTCTTCGTGGGCTAATAACTTGGTGAGTTTTTCACCCATTATTTTCACACTCAGTGCGAATGTCATTCCCATACATCTGATCAAATAAATCACAACACGCTTTCCCTATGCACAGGTCTGGCGTGACAGTGATGCTGCTCTGCTATAAGCCATTTCCCTAGCATATTGCTACCTGATGTAAACTACATTGAGGTTGTGCCCACTTAAGAGTCCCTAAGATGGTGAGTGTTCAGCACGCGCACCACCATGTATATAACCATATGATCTATGTGTTACCGAAATTATTCCACCTCCCATACCTGATGAAGAGCTTCATCACCAGAAACGCATAGTATGCACAAGGAGCTTCACTACATTGTTCAATCATCGCAAGTGTTGCTTACCCCTTGTTGGAGATACGAGCTGTGTTAAATCCTGTACATATCACCGAACTGTGTTAAATCTTTGATCTATGTATTCTTTGAACACACTTGTATGAATTCAAATTTAAGTTGAATCATGATGTTTTGTATTGATGAGCACTACATGCTTGATTCAGAATTCAGTTATGTTATATAAATCAATCGTTTAGTTATGATATATGTATTTGTTTCTTTCTTTGTCATATAAATATCTTTTGAATTGATTTACTCCTTTGATTAATTGAACAAACTTACCTACTGACTATGTTATACCAGGGTTGCCCAACATGCGGCCCGAGGGCCGCAATGCAGCCCTCCAAGCCATTTTATGTTTCCATCGAAGCCCAAGAGCACAGACAAAGCATTAGGGTTACTTTTGTACGTTTTGTATTTATTTTATACGCAGCAAGCGTTGTGGCTGCAGTTTCAGGGTAGGAATTGTAGTCCACACACATTATGATATCCACTGGCTGAGAAACAGCTAATGGAAGTACTGTTACCATGCAAGGAACGTTGTAGTAGTGGAAATAAATAAAATAAATAACTGCCTTGCATGGTAACAGTATATCCATTGGCTGTTTTTCAGCCATTGCAAATCATAATCACGTAATGTGTGTGGGTGGAGTGACGGGCACACAGCGCCACCTTCACACATCTGCGTTGCAGAGCCCAGGGCAGAGCCTGCGTGAGCCAGCAGCTCAGCCCAGCCCAGGTTCACGGAGCTATGTGCGGTGCACACCGAGGCCTAGTTATTCTTGCCTCCAGCAGTGGGATGTACCGCCTGCCATATTTTCCGACGTATTTTTGTGGCATGCAGTGCTTTTGAGCCTCCGAGATACTGCTGGCCAGATACACCGAAACACAAGTATCTGGCCAGCAGTATCTTAGAGGCTCAAAAGCAGCGTGGGCTGCCTTAATGTTTGAGCATTCTGTCTCGGGATGGAGAGTACAATTTGCATCACTTTCTGAAAAAACCTCTCCCTTGGGTACTGTTCAAAGGGGTTCCCACATGATTTTACCACATGTGGGAATTAATTCCTTGCCAAAATGGCTAGGCAACACAATAACGCCACCCACACCCGGAAAAGCAGCACAGTGGGTAAAATGCCTGGGGCTCTATCCAGTTTTTGTTTTTGCAACTGACAAGTGCTAACCTGGATGAGGCAAAACAGCCCTTGGGAGGTGTCTGTGCGCCTGTCGGAGAAAGGCCAGCTGTGGGAGTCCCCCTTGACTTTACTAGTCAATACTTATGAACTAAACCAGTACAACCCATCTTACTATGGAAGTACTGGGAAGGGTTAATAGTTTTTCCCTAATGTTCATTTTCAAGGGGGTACCGTATAGTCCCTCTCTCAAAAGTTTCTGGCTGGTGGCAGTGGTTACTACCATAAATATTCGACCGCGAATATTTCCCTATGGGATTTTCCCATTGTTTGAGGCTACCACTTTTACTGACAGCCTCTAACATACCGCCAGTTTATTTTTATATTAACTTTACTCCGGTAGGTTTTTATTGCCAGAACTTTGATAATAGATAATAATAGATAATAAACTTTGAAATTCACTCCCGCAGCTGGCCTTCCTCCTGTCGGAGGAAGGCCAGCTGCGGGAGTGAATTTTCAGAACGCATAACACCGTAGCCCACCAGATCCAATGCTCTGTGGGCTTTACAGCAGACAGCATGAGGTCAATTCCCTCCCCGGTTCCTACAACATGGCCCTCAGCTCAGCTGGAGTGATCCGGTTACCGGAGCAACGGCCACCCCTGGGGGCTGGGAGAGGATGGCCATGTCTAGTTCTTCATACTTTAAGATTGTGCTCACATTGCATTTCTTCAATTATGTTCACCTTTGGGTGATCGCTTTTCCCCATTTTATCTGTTGAATTGGATTATGCTTCTTTCATTAGCACAGAAGTAATGAATGTGTATTACAGAGATTAGCTGCAATATGTACTGTGCACACTGCACAGGCAGCATCAATCATTACCACAGAAGTAATGAATGTGTATTACAGAGATAAGCTGCCATGTGTACTGTGCACACTGCACAGGCAGCATCAATCATTACCACAGAAGTAATGAATGTATATTACAGAGATAGGATGCAATATGTATTGTGCACACTGCACAGGCAGCATCAATCATTACCACGGAAGTAATAAATGTATATTACAGAGATAAGCTGACATATATTGGGCACACTGCACAGGCAGCATCAATAATTACCTCATCTACTATCCGAGAGCTTTACATCTAAACACCTTGACCCAACTGAATTTGGGTTCCCAAGGCAATATGACTGCCCGAGTATTGCAGAATCCAGGAGTTAAACAGCACTGTGTCACAGCTCCTTTCCTGTACAATTTATTCACGTATGACCTTCCCATAGCGGTCTCTGTAGTACATAATTGCCCTCCGTGGATCGGTTCTGAGCACTGCTCAGTGCTTGCATATGCAGATGATCTGATCATTATGGATCACACATTCAGTGGACTCTCCAGATTGGCCTGTGAGCTCTGTGAATACACCAACAACAACGATTTGGTCATCAACAGCGAAAAAACCCAATTAATGGTATTTTCAGCTAAAAGAAATTATAGACCTAAACTAGTTATGCAGGGGACAGAAATACAATATACCCCTACATACAAATATTTGGGTGTGGAGGTAGATGCCATAGGCGAATATTTGACTTGTATACAGACACGAACCACCAGAGCTGCACAATTAACAGCATTAATACACAGATTGACCATCAAAAACTGTGGTCATACTATGTGGGGAGTGTGCCAGCTATACATTCAGGTATTGGTACCTATGGTTACCTATGGTCTGGAGGAACTTTTGAACATCAATCTAAGCTGGCTCCAAGTCATAGAAGTTACATTTTGGAGGAGGATACTGGGCCTTCCCCAATGTATCCTGATGGCGATCCTCAGGTTGGAACTGGGGTTAACCTCTCTAAAAGCAATCGTACTTAAAAGAAGAGCGGATATGTATCTGAAGATGACCAATCAACCCTCGAACTTCAGACTGAGATTCTTGTTTCAAGAAACTACTAGGGAGTCGACGATCTACCTCCTAAAAGATCAGATAGAAAGTTTATATAAAGAGGTTGGCTGGGTTCCCGCATTGAGAGGCACCTACGATATATCAAAGAAAGGCCTGTCAAAACGGATAGGCCTATGGGACTGGCTAGAGAATTATGAGCATCTGAGCAAACTTACAAAATACCAATTTGTACGATACAGACTATACACATTTCTGAAACCACAGATGTAAATGAACTTAAGTCAGTCCAGTAGACTCAGACGTTTTCTTCTCTTGCTACGACTCGATTGCCTACCGGTGTTAGCTAACAAGTGGATTGATATCCACTTGTCGCCTCAAGAAAGATATTGTCACCTAATGCAAAAACATCTCTATTAATGAAACTGCCATGTATTTACTTACAGCCTGTCCGGCTTTGGCTAAAACCTATGAATTATGCTATGGGAACTTGGTCCACAACTTGGAGCACCTAGCGGAACCTTGGTTTTGGTACCGTAGCCTAAACTCAACTAGCATAAAAACACATATAGCTATGTATAGTGTATGTCTGAAAACCGCAAAACTCTTTAGACATTACCATCTAGCCTACCTAAGTTCTCAGTAGTATACAGTCTTAAGTGGGTTGGTCCTACCAAAATGATTTGATGCGAATAACATCTTGGAGGGCTATCTGTACATGGCGTTAGCTTCGGACAAGTGGATTATATTTAAACTTTTAAGTTGGGCAATGATTTGGCTATCACCCTGAATAATTAATATAAATGTATATTAGTAGTATACAGTTTTAAGTGGGTCGGTCCTACCAAAATGATTTGAAGCGAATAACATCTTGGAGGGCTACCTGTATATGGCGTTAGCTTCGGACAAGAGGATTATATTTAAACTTTTAAATTGGGTAATGAGTTGGTTATTACCTTGAATAATGAATATAAATGTATATTAGAATAATGAATTGAATTTATCTATGGTGTTCTTTAATCTAAAAGAGGTTATGTTAACCTATCTTGTTTTACTTACATTATTGAATTTTTTCAATTTATTTTTATTTTGTACTTGTATTTGTATTATGTATAATGTTTATATTTAAACTGTCTCACATTACTGTAATAAATTAAATTACCACAGAAGTGATGAATGTGTATTAGAGAGATAATCAGGCATATTTATTGGGCACACTGCACAGGCATCATCAATCATTACCACAGAAGTAATGAATGTGTATTGCAGAGATAAGCTGCCATATGTATTTGGCACACTGCAGAGGCAGCATCAATCATTAACACAGAAGTAATGAATGTCTATTACAGAGATAAGCTACCACATGTATTGGGCACAGTGCACAGGAAGCATCAATCATTAACACAGAAGTAATGAATGTGTATTACACAGATAAGTTGCCACAAGTATTGGGCACAACACTGCACATGCAGCATCAATCATTAAGACAGAAGTCATGAATGTGTATTACAGAGGTAAACTGGCATATGTATTGGGCACACTGCACATGCTCAGGCAGCATCAATCATGCTTTGTAAAGGACAATATTGGCCTAAATTGGGAACAGCCAGGATAAACATGTTACTACAGAGGCATATTTGGGGCACAACCAGCATGACAATGTGTTACATCAGTGACAGTGCTGTCGTACACTGTGGACACATAGATAATTAAAATGTGTTGTGTTGTAAAATGTTCTTGTCTGCTGTTGGTGACATGGAATTTACATGTCCCCCTTTAAAACTGATTATAAACGTATGGCTTTTTGGTCAGTTTTTCTGCTGTAAAATGCACCATTTCAACCCCATATTTGAAAATAAATTCTTGGAAGGGGAATCCACCCAAACCCTCCCTAAATCCCTATAGCTCCCTCGCTATGCTCAGTCGCCCCACTATTTCAGGAAAATATTAACACATATACACTGAACGAAATCACAAGCAACTGACCTTGGATCATTTGATGGAGGGGCTCCCTTAGGTACTCACTACCCCTGACACAAATAGCTATCTTTGGGACTGCATGGCGCATTACTGCCTGTGATGCTATTGTGTCAAAGGTCACACGATATTGCTTTTTAATATACTGCTTTGGGTGAGGTTGTTGACTTTTGGCTCACCGGCCCACAGGGTGACAAAACGTTAATGCTTCGGCCCCGCATTCAAAAAGGTTGGACAAGCCTGTGTTAGACAAAAGTATGCCCTATGATTGTTCCTAATCTCTAGTGGACCTTCCAGGCTCCATTGAGGGTGTCAAAGTGGCCCCTCACCTGACTTCTGATCAACAAGCTGAGGTGAAAGGTTTGCTGAGGCAGTTTTCCCCCTTGTTTTCAAAAGCTCCTGGTTTCACACCTTGGTGCAAACATGACATTGACACAGGAGATAATGTACCTGCTAAACGTAGGGAATACAGAATGTCAGACAAAGTAAGGTCTTACATTAAGACAGAGGTCAACAAAATGTTGAATCTTGGGGTGATTGAACCCTCTAGTAGTCCTTGGTCCAGCCCAGTGGTTTTGGTTCCCAAGGCAGGTACCTCTGAGTTGAGGTTCTGTGTGGATTACAGGGCTCTGAATGCTGTCACCAAGACAGATGCACACCTCTTGCCAAGAACAGATGAGCTGGTGGATACTTTGGGTGCCTCCAAATACCTTTGCACATTTGACCTCACTGCCGGCTATTGGAAATAGCTCTTGCAGAACATGCCAAGGAGAAGACAGCTTTCTCAACACCAGAGTGTCTTTACCAGTTCAGGGTAATGCCTCTTGGGTTGAGGAATGCACCTGCCACTTTCAGAGGCTTGTGAATCATGTCCTTACTGGGTTAGATGAATTCTGTCTAGCATATCTGGATGATATAGAAGTTTTCAGTGCCACCTGGGAGGATCATATGAAACACCTTAGGATTGTGTTGCAGACTCTTCACAAGGCCTACTTGACCATAAAGGCCAGTAAGTGCCAGATTGGACAAAGATCAGTGGCCTACCTTGGGTATGAAGTAGGTGGAGGGAGGATACAGCCTCTACCCAGTGAAGTACAAGCAGTACAAGACTGGCCTACACACTACACAAACCCAGGTGACAGCCTTTTAGGACTCACTGGGTACTACAGGGATTTTATGGTACCATAGTCCCTCTGACTACTCTCACCACTCCTAAGAAACCCAAGAAGGTAACTTTGTCTGAAAATTGTGGGAAGGCCTTGAATGGCTTAAAAGACTCCTTGTGCCAACCCCCTGTGCTCAGGGCCCCTGATTACAAAAGACCTTTTATTGTGCAGACAGATGCCTCTGACACTGAGATAGGAGCTGTACTATCACAAGTAGATGAGATGGGTAAGGAACACCCTATTGGCTTCATTAGTCTCCAGCTAAAGGACAGAGAGCTCAGATGGTGCTCAGTAGAGAAATTAAGGTTCTCTGTTGTGTGGGCCCTAAGGAAGCTGAGGCCCTGCCTCCAAGGGGCCCACTTCACTGTGCAGACTCATCATAAGCCTTTAAAGTGGCTAATAAACATGAAGGGAGAAAATCCGAAGTTGCTCAGGTGGTCCATAAGCCTTGAAGGCTTTGACTTCACAATTGAGCATGGCCAAGTGTCCAACATAGCAATGCTGATGGGTTGTCCAGAATGTTTAACCAACCTGAACATGAGACTCATCGAGGGGTGGATTAATTACCCCTGTCCTTGGTCTGGGATGGACGAGTGTTAGGAAAGATTCCCATTTATGTGAACTTCTCCCTCCAGTTGTGTAACCCCCCAACTTTTTGCTGCTGTTTAACACCATAGTCTGACTTTGCCAGAGAAGCGCAGCCTTCAGCTGCACTCCCCCAGACTTTTCCCTCGCTTTATTATGGGGAAACTGATATGCCCTTAAAGACAGTCAGTACTGGGAGACTTTGTTTCCCTTATTCCTTTCTCATGTTACAACTTTTCTGCAACATGTTATAAGTGCACAATATATCTTACTGTTCAGTGCGCTTGGGTCCTCCTGTCATTCCCCAAGGCCCTAGACACCCTCGAAGGATTTTTTAGAAGTGCAGATGTGCCTTGGACAGGGCTGGTGGCAGCTTATCTTGTCATATATTTTTAACCCTCTACTGCCATGCAAACCGTGTTTACTGCGTTTGCCACAGAAAGGTGGCCTGGCTCCAAAATGGCCAGGCCACAAGGTTCTTTGTCCTGTCCTTTGGCCATCTTGCCCTTTCACCTTCCCCAGGTCGAGCCGACCCGGGTCAGTCCTTATTTGAGCATGCATTCTCCCAGGAACCGCCAAGCTTTTGCAGGCTTCTGCATGCCTTCTGTATGTGCCCCCAGGATGTGGGCTGGTGTCACAGGTTTCCCTCTTTCTCACCTGTGTTTGATGCTTGCTGGATTTCTTGGAAGGAGTCTTCTTGCGTACGGTTCGGGTTTTGTACAACCCTGTACGTGCATCTTCGGGTTCCAGCGTTCGTTCAGCGTTCTTCGTCCAGGGCCAATAGGAAACTCCAGGAAGTCCTGGAACGTAGGAGGAGTACTCAGAGGCGGGCACGAGGATTCCAGGATACAGGATAAGGAGTAAGGGAAGATAGGAGGAGGAAGCGAGGGTCCAGGAACCAGGAAGCAACAGAGTTCAGCGAAGGCGAACTACGGAGCACACGTCTAGCTACAGCAATCAGTAGCGTTGAGACACGCGGGGCCGCAGGGGCGTGGCCTCTTTATAGAACGTTCTACGTCTGATGTAAAAGCTGATAGACAGTGTTCTGTGTTTAATGGCCATGTTGGAAGTACAGCAGAGTGTAAGCCCTGATGTGTCAGGCATGAGGAAGTCCAAAAGGGGCGAGTCCGACGGTTCATGAGAGCATGCCTCCTCCGAAAACCTGTCCCACTGGGTTTGCCCGGGTGAATGAGATGGTACCTTCTGAGTAATCTGGGGGTGTTTATATTCGTTCACTGGGTGGGTATCCTTTCCATTCAACCAGGTACTAAAGCTGACCACGTTTGTATCTGGAGTCACATATTCTGGAAACTTCATATTCCAGTTGGTCATTGACAAGTACAGGATTGGGCCGCAGGGTAGTCGGGAGGACTGGATGTATAGTTTCATTAGAGACGTATGAAAAACGGGGTGAATATTCTTCCAGGAGTCTGGTAATTTGATTCGGGAGGCCACTGGGTTAATGATTTCTTTTATGGAAAAGGGCCCATAGTACCGGGGAGCCAGTTTATTCGGTCGTAGATGTCAGGGCAGTAGTTTCGAGGACAGCCAGACCTTATTTCCTACTGCGTAGGAGGGACCTGGTCTTCTTTTGGAATCCGCATAATGCTTGGCATGAGTTTGGGCCCTTTCTAAGTGCTCTTTGGCTTCCTTCTGTACATTGATGAGAGATTCGATCCAGGAATCAACTGTAGGAACAGGTGTATGATGTGGGAGGACGAAAGGTAGCACCGAAGGGTAAAATCCTTGGCTGCAAAAAAAGGGGCTGGTCTTGACAGCCGAGTGATCCGAATTGTTGTAGGCGAATTCCGCCACAGGTATTAGAAGTGACCAATCGTCCTGGACCTTGGTAGTGAAGCAACGAAGATATTGTTCCAGGGTTTGATTTACACGTTCAGTAGCCCCATTAGTCTGTGGATGATACCCTGAAGAGAGAGCACGTTGGATTCCCAGTATCCGGCAAAGGTGTTTCCAAAATTGAGAGATGTTTTGAGGCCCTCTGTCTGATATGATCTTGGAAGGGAGTTCATGAAGTCGGAATATGTGTTCCAGGAAGATTCCAGCAAGTTCTGAGGAAGAAGGTAGTTTATATAATGGTGTAAAATGAGCCATATGAGTGAATAAATCTATGGTGACCATGATAGTCGTGTACCCCCTGGAAGGTGGTAATTCCACAATGATGTCCATAGCAATAATCTCCCAGGGCTTTGTTGGTAGTGCGGGCTGAAGTAGGAGACCCGCCGGTCTTTTGTTATCATGTTTGTTTTGACTGCAGACTGCACAAGCCTGGATGTACAATCGTACGTCAGTCTTCATTCTCGGCCACCAAAATTGTCTTTGTATTAGACAGAGGGTGTTTGTGATGCCACAATGTCCGGAGTGAAGGGTATTGTGGCATAGGGTTATTATCCTTTGCTGTAGTTTCTGTGTGGGGATGACTAGACTTGTCCTTGAAGAGATATCTGTCCTTTGTTCTCAGATTCCATCGATTCTTTCCTGAATATTCCTTCCATAGCTCAGAGGACTGGGTTTGTATCCGAACATCGTCCAGGAGACTGATTGCTTGAGCTACAAATATCGTATGGGGAAACATCTTAGGGAATGACCGGTCTTCAAGAGTTTTGTAGTCGAGACGTCGGGATAAGGCGTCAGCAATTATGTTCTGTGTTCCAGGGACATGATGGATCTGGAACTGGTACTGGGCAAAGAAGAAGGCCCAACGGGCTTGACGGCTATTTCTACATTCCAGAGCCTGTAAAACTTGAAGATTCCGATGGTCCGTGCGGACCTGGACAGGATGTTTTGCTCCTAGAAGTAGATGACGCCACTCTGTGAAGGCTTGACGGATGGCTAACAGTTCCTTTTCCAAAACAGCATAATAGGTTTCACTGGGAGTCAGTGTCCGTGAAAGATACGCAATGGGATGTTCCAGGCCGTCCCCGAACTCGTGTTTTAGAACTGCTCCAATGGCGTAGTTAGAGGCGTCTGTTTCCACTGGGAAAGGTTGATAGATGTCAGGTTGAGCCAGGATGGGAGCTTGTGTAAACACTGTCTTCAACCGTTGGAATGCCTCCTCTTGGGCTGTTCAAAGAAAGGGAGTATCTTTTTTCAACAAGGCAATGATCTCGGAAAAGGAAGGTATGAATTTCCGGTAAAAGTTAGCAAGCCCCAGGAAGGATTGGATTTGTTTCACGGTAGTCGGAAGAGGCCAGGATAGTATGGGTCTTACCTTGGAGTGGTCCATTCCAACATCTTCTGGGCTTAGGACAAATCCTAGATAGTGAACAGTAGAGACATGGAAAAGACACTTCTCGGGTTTAGCCAGGAGCTTGTGTTCACGTAGCCGTTGTAACACTGCCTTAACATGCTCCTCATGCTTAAGATGGTCCTTAGAGAATATTAAGATATCGTCCAGATACACTATGACGAAGAGGAACAACATATCTGAAAACACCCGATCCATGAAGCATTGGAAGACCGCTGGGGCATTTGCAAGTCCGAAGGGCATGACCAAGTACTCAAAGTGACCAAAGGGTGTTCTAAAGGCTGTCTTCCATTCGTCTCCTTCTCTAATACGGATCAGATGGTAGGCACCTCTGAGATCCAATTTAGTGTAGATTACGGCTCCTCTTACTGCTTCCAGGATGCCTGAGATCAAGGGCAATGGATAGCGATCTTTCAGGGTGCACTGATTTAAGCCACGATAATCAAGACAAGGTCTGAGCTCATTGGTATCCTTTTCTGGAACAAAAAACAGTGAGGCTCCGGCTGGAGATTTGGATGGTCATATGGTGCCATTTTCAAGGTTAGTATCTAAATATTCACGGAGGGACCTTTTCTCAGGTTCGGATAAGATGAACATCCTTCCAAAGGGAATCACAGCTGAAGGTTCAGTATCAATAGCACAGTCTTCGGGTCCATACGGAGGTAAGGCTTGAATTATGGCAGAAGAGAACACATCGGCGTATTCCTGATAGACTTTAGGAACCTGGATGATATTTGAGACTGTGAGCGGGCCTTGATGATCTGCCGGGGTTCCTTCCGAAGATGTCGGGGTGGAATCCAGGAGTAAGCAATGAGACATGCAATGTTCAGAACCCAGGAGCAAGGAACCTGCTGCCCAATTGATGTATGGGTTGTGTTTTTGTAGCCAGGGCATGCCCAAAACCATTGGGTAATGGGCGGACTTTATGATGTCAAACTTTATCTTCTCTCGATGGTGGTTTATTGCGAGCTCATTTTCCTTGGTTTGAAGGGTTATGGTCCTGAAGAAAGGGGTCTTCCATCGATTGCTTCTACGGGTTGCATTATATCTCGGGTTTCATATGGAATGTGGTGTTTAAAGACCCAATCTTGATCTATGAATATCCCCATGGCTCCACAATCCACCAATGCCAAAATGGGGTAGGTTTCCTTCTTGGATGGCGATAGAAAGGCATGTAATATTACCAGATTGTTTTGTCCAGGAGAGTTCAAGGATGGAATAGGTGTGGAGCAAACATCTCTCTCCCGAAACTGTGCTCCATCTAGGATCGGGAGCTGGCATTTCCCGAACGCCGTGGAGGGGCTAAGGGACACTCTCTCACTAAATATTTGTCCGAGGCACAATACATACATAACCCCGTATGGATCGTTCACATCCTTTCTTGGGGAGATATGGGTCCACGAAAGCCCCTAGTTGTATGGGTTTGGGTTTGTTACTGGGGGCAGGAATAGAATCAGGCTTCGAGGAGGGCTCTACAGGGATTTTCTGGATGGGCATCTTGGTCTTCCTTTTCTCTGCCTTCCTTTCCTGAATGCGGAAGTCTATCTGAAGAGCGAGATCCATAGGACTTGGAATGAACTTGGTCGAGCCACTCTGGCTAGTTCATCCTTGAGGTACTCATTTAGCCCTCTTCGAAAAAGAGTGAAGCAGGCTTCTGAGGACCAATCCGCTTCTTTAGCCAATTGTTTAAAGCGAGTTACATACGTAAGCATGTCCTGACAGCCTTGTTGGAAATCGAGGAGACGTTCCTGAGCACTATAGACCTGTTCTGGGCGGTCAAACATGGTCTTAAGAGCCTGAATGAATCCGTCATAGTCATCCAGGAGGGCATCTCCGCATTAACTAAAGGTGTGGCCCAGGTTAATGCATTCCCGGAGAGGTGCGAAATAATAAAGCCCACCTTAGCCCTGGGAGTAGAGAAATAATAGGGCTTGAAAGTAAAGTGGACTAAACCGGAGTCAAGGAATCCCCGAAGGTCTTTTGCAGACCAATCGTATTTGTCAACAATGCCGCCCAATAGTACGCTTTCTTTCGTAGCGGAGTCAGGGGACAAGACTAATTGTTTTAATGCAGCATTCTCTGCCTTTAGATTTTGTACTTCGGTCGTTAGTTCTTGCATGCCGCGCATAAGATCTTGAACGGCCGCCTCCATGTCCGCGTTGACTTCAGTTAGGTGTCATCTCAATCTGTCACAGGTTTCCCCCTTTCTCACCTGTGTTTGATGCTTGCAGGAGTTCTTGGAAGGAGTCTTCTTGCGTACGGTTCGGGTTTTGTACAACCCCGTACGCGCGTCTTCGGGTTCCAGTGTTCATTCAGCGTTCTTTGTCCAGGGCCGATAGGAAACTCCAGGAAGTCCTGGAACGAAGGAGGAGTACTCGGAGGCGGGTACATGGATTACGGGATACAGGATAAGGAGGAAGGGAAGATAGGAGGAGGAAGCGAGGGTCCGGGAACCAGGAAGCAACAGAGTTCAGCGAAGGAGAACTACGGAGCACACGTCTAGCCACAGCAATCAGTAGTGTTGAGACATGCGGGGGCCGCGGGGGCGTGGCCTCTTTATAGAACATGCTACGTCTGACATAAAAAGTTGGTAGACAGCGTTCTGTGTTTAATGGCCATGTTGGAAGTACAGCAGAGTGTAAGACCCGATGTATCAGGGACCAGGAAGTCCAAAAGGGGCGAGTCCGACGGTTCATGACAGCTGGACTGTCTGGTTCCAATACACATCCTGGGTGAGAGAGAGTCTAGTGTGCTGTGAATGAGTGGGACCATCGTGGTCTGTGATTGGCCCACGTATGGTGTGCCTGTGTGGGAGCAGATCTCCCATTGGGTCCTCTTCATTTTGGCGCAAAGGAGATTCTGGATAAGAGAAGGCTCCAAACACCCATACCAGGTCGATCACTTGAGTTCCTGAAAATAAGAAGCCGAGTCGCGGAACCGCTGGTGACCTGCTGGAAGGTTTGGCACTCTGAGCCTGCTGTTGTCCCGCTGGACCCCTCTGCATCTGATCGAACTAGAAGGTGTGCAAAGACGCTTCGACCCACTGGAATAGTGGGACTAACTATTCTTGGCACCTTCATCAAATCCTGCAAATAAGCCTTCTCAGAAGTGTAACTGGGCCAACCACTGGCACTGACACCGCCACCATTTTGAGGAGACCTTTGAAACTTGGTACAACGCAAGCTCTGTGTTTGCGGCACTGTCACACCGGATTTCGTACACTTGGCGTTCCCAAGTCTGAAGTAAAGAGAGAGCACCCAATCCCGAATGCATGCGGTTACTGTGTCACCCAGCTGTTGTGACAAACTTTGCAGGTGCCTTGCTGCTTTTTCCACCTGTTCCCTGAAGCTTGCTACAGTGACACTGGCCTAATCCATCCACCAGGAGCGGAGAAATCGCCACTGTCCCGTTTGGGAATCATCGCTGTAACTTCTCCGCTGAAAGCCGCAGCTGCACAATTGCTGCATTTGAACCTGCAACCGAAGTGGACTCGACTGCCGAAGTTTGGTCCGAAGTGCGCCAGAGGTCGGTGAGTACTCGCAACCCTTACCGGTGGCCCCTAGCGCTTCCATCCATTTGTATGCATGAGTGGCCCCTGAGGGCTCCTCTCCTTTCCACAGATAGCCTGAGCTGTCGACTAGTCCTAACTCCTGGAACCTGTTCTGCCCTCTCGGGGAGACCCTCTGCGAATCCTGGGAACTTATCCTGCATATCCTCACCCACCTTCCTCAGCTGCTATAGACCCTACAAGAGACCCTGTTTTGGCCCATCTGCACTACTGAGTGCACCAGCATTGCAAGTACATTTGAGCAATAGGCTCCATTCTTCTTAGGGACTGGACTGCCTTTCAGTTAGAATTGTGATTAATGCAGAACTGCCTAAAGACTGTTTGCACAGCCTGCTTCATTCCCTTTCTAGTTTGTGGACCCATTTTGTGCATTAACCCTTTAGGCCACTTGGTCCTGTATATATGTATTTTAGTAGGATTGTTTTGGTTTTAAAGTATTACTTTTGATTATTTACTGTGTGTTGAACTTCAAAGGCCTTGAATAAATGTATTTGTATATGTGATATATATACACCCGACTGGGAGTGATTTGTAAGTTTCCTTTACTCTGTGTGCTGATTGAGGTCCTTCAGTCACCCTTACCCCTCCTGCGACCTAGTCTTGACCACCGACAATGCTACCATGATTGGTCTTGCTTGTCCAGAAGGTTACCCTGTTCCAAGAAACTAGGCTGGCCTTCTGAACCTCTGCCCACCAGGTCAGAGTTCAGAAATCCATCTTAGCAACCATCGCAGAGGAATGGCTTGGTGGAAAGGGTAAACAGGACTGAAGCGTTGCATTCAATGGGCAATTGCTAACCAAATATCGCTGCAGACAGCGATGTGTGAAATGTTGTGGGTGTACAGAACCAAGCCAAATTTTGTGACAGTTGTTTCTCCCTTTGAATTGTTGAGAGTTAGGAGGCTGTGTCAACGTTAGTGCCAGTATGAGTTGGGCAATTGTTACGCAATTAATTTCCTGTGGTTGATGTTGACAGCGCACACCAAAGGGTGTTGGATTCTCACTACACGGGTTAATAAACCATTCAAAGTAATGAAAGGAGAGTCTCTATATTCTGGTCTAGAAGTTGTCATGGACACCAGTCGTAGTGCAGTCAAATTGGGAAGAAATTGATGGTCGAACAAAGAAAGCACTGCCAGGTTGAACAGGAGGTGTGGGATACCTGAAATGGAAGGTGGTGGTGGTGATGTGTTCTGCGATGAGGGGAGTGTGGAGTTAAGGGGGCATGTGAATGAATCTGTTAGTAGTTCAGCTGAAAATGTGGGACAAGATAATTTGAATGTTGGAGCATTTGACCAGAGTAGTGAGATGGCAGTGGCGGATGATTAATGTAATGTTAGACGTGGTTCTAGAGACCATCTAAGGCGCAATGTTGACTGCCCTGAAAGGTTTAAAGACTGTGTTCTCTATGACTGATTCTTACTTGCATTTCCGTACTTGATTGTTTCTTAATTCATTGTTTGTTGAAAGGGAGATGCGTTATGATCTTGTGTTCTATGACGCGAGGCACCTTTTGCCGTGCGCCATGGAACACTGGGATAGAACGTTGGGTGCAGGGCTGGTGACAGTTGGGGGATTTGGCAGTTGGTTGTGTGTACCTGTGCTGGCAGCTGTTACATGTCACCCCTCCTTGGAGCTTGGTAGCTCTCAGGACTTGTGTTTGGGTCACATGATGTTAATCAGGTGATCCACCTAATAAATGGGACGAGCTGCTTCTGGCTCATCAGTCTAACAAAGAGCTGATTCTGGCGTGTTTACTGGGAGCACCATGCTGGTGCCACGCCGCGTGCAGGAGGCCTATGGGATGAGCCCTGCACTTGGACCGTGTCCCTGCCGGGTAACACCGTCCACCATCCTTGGGGCACAGTGTGAACACTGCGATGGTTACCGGCCCGGCTTGGGTGCTCCAGCACTGGGGCTGCTGGAGGCTGGGTGTCCCCAGCCACGAGGTCCTGCTCCGGTGATCCGAAGCCCACAGGATGCCTGCTGCATGAGCGCAGCTCCATGGGTAATGTCAGGTGACCCCGACATGTGCTGCGGCCTGCTCCGGTGACCCAGGGGGTGGGCCACCAACAGTGGCTGACTCTGGCCTGCGTGCGGACCCCATTAAAGTCATACTTGCCAACATTCCGTGACCAAAAAGATGTCAGATTTTTCAAGTTTCAAAAATAATACTTCGCATAACAATGACATCAAAGGAAAATACAAAGCTCACATTGTTGCCACCACTGGAGCAACCTATCAAACAGCACAACATGGAAAGATGTTCAAATGTTTAATATGTATAATTGTGAATGGTAAGTTAACACAAATTCAATTACCCAACTTCACAGAAGGTAATCACACAGAGCTGGTAGGCAATGTTTGCCGTCTGCTCTGTAGCAGCAGCCTGGGCAATACATATTTAGTCCTGCAGTGCAAGTTGAATAATTGAACGACATGGGGATTCCCTCCTCAGTCTGAAATGCAGATGCTGTGGGATGGTGGTACACTCTGCCACTTGCCTTCACTGATGATTCACCTAAGGCCTTTGTGGGGACATCACGTGATCGCGGGAGCGCGGTCTCGCGAGATCTCGGCACAACGAGATCTCGCAGACCCGCGCTCCGCGGGAGAACGTTGCCGCCAGAAGTTGACAGAGCGCCAGACTAGCGGTCTGGTGACAGCGCTGCTCCTGATAAGGAGCCACCATAACTAGGGCCCAGAGGAGCCCATGCAGCCAGCTTCCAGGGCATAAGTCCAATGCCACAGGAGGCCTGATGGGGGCCCTGGAAGCTTACAGCATGCCATCCATGTGCAAGTAACTAGGAGGCCATGACTGAACTGTGAGTAGTTGCCCCTGCCCTGCATATGGACAATTTATGCCTATCCTGTTATGTCCTTTAAATAAAGGCGGTTAGAAGCAACCCAAGCGTCCTGTCGTCCTTGAGGGCCACAACATAATTGGCGACGAGGATACCAAAAGACCCACGGGCCCACCATGCAAGGCGCCACGCTGCCCCCTGTGTTTCTCCCCTCACCTGGGACCCTGGCAATTCCGTGGATGCAGTGGGAACCCCTTTTTTCCACGTATCTGGAGGCTGTAGGCGGCACGGGATATGCCCCCGCCAGGAAGAAAGCCATGCTGCTAAACGCAATGGGGGTTGAAGGACAGCGCTTTTTTGCCAGTTTAACGGCCATACCAGTGGACGATGACGACCACAATGTCTACGAGGCAACCCGTCGCATGGTGAAGAGGTTCACCAATAAGGAGAACGTGGTGCTACACAGGCTGAGGTCCTACACCCGTAAACAAAAAGGGAGCGAACCCGTGGACGACTATTTGACCAGGATGAGAGAGCTGACATCCCTTTGCGCTTTCGGCGAAAACGCAGAACAAGTCATCTGCGACATGCTGGTCGTTCACACCAACTCCAGGAAAGTGCAGGACAAGTTCATCCAAGAAAAGGAAGTGACCCTCTACAAGGCCATCCAAATTGCCAGGGCAGAGGAAGAAACCTCCAGCAGGCGCAAAGAGGCGGGAAGTCACCTGCCCGTACCCAAACTTATGGTGCTGCAATGGAGAGGGCGCAGAGACAAGCAGTCCCGAGACAGCCCCAGTGACAAAGTCCCCAGGCAAAAGGATGTGCCGAAATGCTACAGATGTGCCAGCACCAAACACATGCGAATGATCATGACTGCCCAGGCAGGAATAAGGAGTGCTGCAAGTGCGGACACATTGGTCACGTGGCCCCGGAATGCATATGGCGGGAAAAAAACCTCTCCCACATCGATGGCGACTGCGCTTCAAGCGATGATGACGAGCTACAGGACAGACCCATGGTCATCATGGTCAACGCCCTCCACGCCATGAAAGAAAAGCCCCACTGCACCATTAAAGTGGACGGCATGGAAACACAGGTCATGGCAGACTCAGGATCAGACCTCACAATCCTTCCCATCGACACGTACAAGGAGATGATGGGACAAGCACAAGTGGAAATCAGAACGACAAGGCAAAAACCAAAGGTCTTCGGTGGTTCAACCATCAACCTACTGGGCTATATCAGAGCCCAAATTGAATTCAAAGGGAGCTCTACCTCCACCAAAGTGTACTTCTCACCCATTGGCCCAGCCATGCTAGGGTGGGATGACCAACACAGACTCAGTATTAAATTGGACTCCAGCACTCCGGAAAAGGTACTCATGGTCTCCCAGGAGCAGGGCAAAGTTTCAAGGAGATTTTCCCAAGCCTGTTTTCCGAGAACCCGGGGAAGGTGAGAGACTTTGTCCACAAAATCCATTTGAAACTCAATGCGGTGCCGGTGAAACATAAAGTTAGACCAATACCGGCTACGGCGAGACCTGCGTTAGATGCCCACCTACGGAAGATGGTCGAAGAAGGAACCATCAAGACAGTAGAATCCTCTGAGTGGCTGAATCCAGTGGTTTTAGTCAAGATGAAATCCAGTAACGACCTCAGAATATGCATCGACCTGAGAAGTCTTAAACTAGAAGTTGTTACCGACAGCTTTCCGCTCCTCAGCAACAGCGAGATTGTCCTCATGATGAAAGAAGCAGCCATTTTCTCGAAGCTGGACATGCATGACGCATATCACCAGATTCCTCTACACAAATCTTTGCACCCCCTCACAGCGTTTATCACTCCTTTCGGCACCTTTCAATACACCCGCATGCCATTTGGGCTGCCTTCGGCAGCATCAGCATTCCAGAGGATGATGAATTCACTACCCAAAGGAGTCACAAATGTTTCATTTTTTCAGGACGACATCCTCGTGTATGCCAAGGACAACGAGACCCATTACAAGGCACTCAGGGCAGTCCTGAGCAAGCTTCAAGAGGCAGGCGTTCATCTACGCCACGAAAAATGTGTCTTTGAGCAAGGTAGACTACCTTGGGGTACTGCATATCAAGCGAAGGGGTGAGCCCCAAGAAGAACCTTATGGAGGCCATAACAGGCGCCCCGGCCGCGATGTCCAGAGAAGAACTGCGCTCCTTCCTGGGCCTAGTGGAGTACTACGCTAAATTCATCCCAAGGTTCTCCGAAACCACGTCCCCCATGAGAGAACTCCTGAAGAAGGGAGCAACCTACTGCTGGGACCCAGAGCAAAATGAAGCCTTCACTGAAATTAAAAGAAGGATCATGCACGCACCATGCCTAAAACTGTTCAACCCTGAATGGGACACTTGTATCACAATGAACGCCAGCGCGTACGGACTGGGGGCCACTCTGACCCAGAAGAAGGGCGACACTGAAAATATCGTGGTATTTGCATCAAAAGCCCTATCGTCAGCGGAGAAGAATTACTCCACCGTAGAGAAAGAAATGTTGGCATGTGCCTGGGCCGTCGACTACTTCAGGTCCTACGTTTGGGGCACGAAATTTGATTGGTCACCGACCACAAACCCCTCATCCACATGTTGAGACCAGGTGGCACCAAGAGTGCCACCCCAAGACTGCCCAGGATTGCCGCCAAACTCCAAGAGTACAAATACGAGATGGCCCACATTGCCGGCTGGAAAAACGCGCAAGCGGACTGCATGTCCAGGCTCCTGAATCAAAACACCCCTGGGACCACATTTTTGGAAGATGAATGCGTCGTAGCCTCTATCAGTGACTTGAGGAACGGCGAGTACATGGACCTAAGCGAGTGCCACTAGCAGGAGGAGTTCGAGCAGGACGATGCTCTACGGCTCGTAGCAGCCTGGGTCCACAATGGGTGGCCTGACGAAAGAGCAATCCCTGAAGGCCTACATCCCTACTGGAAGGTGAACGACGAAATCACTGCCATGAACGGTCTCATTCTGAGAGGCAACCAAGTGATCCCGCCCAGTGGAATTCGCAAAGTGATACTGTGCAGAGCAAACTCAGGCCATCTCGGGTGCAACATGACCAGACGCAGGAAACGCGACACGTACTGGTGACAAGGCATGGACCAGGACATACAACAAATGGTCGAGAGGTGCCATGAGTGCACAAACAGTGACAAGCACCTGGCCGTGAGACAAGCCCCCATGCTACCCACCGAAGACCCCAAAGGGGTGTGGCGCAAACTAGGGCTGGACTTCATTGGGCCTCTGGACAGCATGCCCCCAGAACATAAATATGGGATAGTCACGGTCGACTATTTCTCCAAGTGGGTCGAAGTTGACTTCACCTCGGACATTACCACACAGTCATCGAAGCATTCACCGCCAAATTCTAGCGCGAAGGCCTCCCCGAGAAGATTGTGACGGACAATGGAGTCCAGTTGGTCTCTTGAGAAATGGAGAGATTCCTTACACTCAACAACATTCGACAGCGAAGAGCAAGTCTCTACCACCCACAGGCCAATGGTCTGGTCGAGCGGGCGAACCGCTTCATCAAAGGGGCACTGCATCTAGTGCATGCCTTGGGCTTAAACCCATTCAAGACGGTCAAGGAGGCTGTTGCAGCCCACCGCATCACTCCCAACGCCGTCACCGGTGTCTCACCATTCCATCTGCTAAGGGGGAGAAGGGCAGCATCCACAGTGATACCACCCTGGCTTCATCAAGTGAGGGCTGACGAAGATGTGGACATGGAAGACGTAGTCTTTCACATGCAGCATAACAAAGAAGCCATGAAGTCGGGCCGCTTGCCACACAGCAGTCAACAAAGGCGATATGGTAAAGATACGTCTTCCTCACAAAGACACTTCGACCGGCTCCAGATACAGCAGTCCTATAGAAGTCATTGCGAAATGGTCGAACCACATTTGCACTAGCGACGGAAGGAAATGGAATCTAGAAAGGGTGGCCATGTACCGCAGAAAAGAATCTATTGAACAGCCACGCTGGGAAACCGGAGAAGATCAAGACCAACAAGAGCCATCCGAAAACCCTCACCAATCAGAAAGAGATGCCTTGGAGTCACCCTACGGCAACGAGTTCTCAAGCACCAACTCCCCAACCCCGCTCAGAGAGTCACAGCGAAGGCCAAGACAAGGAGAACCTGAATCACCCGCACCTCCTCAAGAGTGCTTCTGCAACCCTGCCCCGCTTCTAGATCAAGGCAGACCACAGAGAGAGAAAAGGAAACCCAGCAAGTTTGCAGACTTTGTCATGGAGTGACCATCGATCCTTTTCCCAGCAAAGGAGGTGTGTGGGGACGTCACGTGATCGCGGGAGCGAGGTCTCGCGAGATCTCGCAGACCCGTGCTCCGCAAGAGTACGTTGCCGCCAGAAGTTGGCGGAGCGCCAGACTAGCAGTCTGGTGACAGCGCTGCTCCTGATAAGGAGCCACCATAACTAGGGCCCAGAGAAGCCCATGCAGCCAGCTTCTAGGGCATAAGTCCAATGCCACAGGAGGCCTCATGGGGCCCTGGAAGCTTACAGCGTGCCATCCATGTGCACACCCTGCCTCCAGTGAAGTAACTGGGAGGCCATGACTGAACTGTGAGTAGTTGCTCCTGCCCTGGATATGGACAATTTATGCCCATACTGTTATGTCCTTTAAATAAAGGCGGTTAGAAGCAACCCAAGCGTCCTGTCGTCCTTGAGGGCCACAACAGCCTGTCCCAACCAGAGCGCAGGGAAGAGTCACGTAGCTGTCAGGCATACATGCCAACATTCAGACACAGCTGGGAGGGAGATTTCCAAAGGGAAATCGGGAGACCAACATTTCCCCATAGAAATGCATTGGGGCTACAGCTATTTCAGGCGGGACAGTGAAAAATAGCCTGATTTTTCGCTGAAAAATCGCGAGTCTCCCGCCTAAATCGGGAGGGATGGCATGTATGGTCAGGTCATTCTGAATCCATCACTCAAAGTAATCACTTACCCGCCCACCACACAGACAGATTAACTAAAGTGTAACATGCTTTGTCCTGTGCTGGTCTCAAGCAGCCTGCCTTAGAGTCACATAAATTACCTGCCACTGTAAAAAGCAGTAGGATCTGTCACCCAAATCTGTAGGCGGTAGGACTGCTTAAAAAGCAGTAGCCTACTGCCTAAATCAGTAGGGTTGGCAAGTACTCTCTTTCAAACATTGTACCTTCTTAATTCGACACAATTAGGTTTTTCTTAATATGATGCAGATATTTCGCTTAGCATTCTGTAGAGATATCTCGAGAGCCCCACTCTCGCGAGATCTCGCGGCCGGACCGAGACCGCCCCCGCGCGCGCCGCGCGCATTATGGGAGCGGCAGAGGACGCATCAGGACGCGTCCTGACGGCTCCTCCGAGATTTGGGCTTGGGGCCTGCACCACAAGGCACCCCAGCCCCCCAGCCCTGCAGCTGTTAACAGGCACGTTGCCTGGTTGTTTTGGCACGTTTATGAGCATATGTTTGCAGCAGATGTCGCCCAGTTAATAAAGGACATCAAGCTACCCTACAGCCTCCTGTCATCTTTATAAGAGTTTACTACATAAATTGGCGACGAGGATCACCACTACAACCCACGTGAGAACATGCAAGGAGCGACGCCACCACCGCCCTTCCTGCAAACTCCAGGTAGACCGGCCATCCCGTGGCCGCAATGGCAACCCCTATTCACGACGTATGTGGAGGCACTGGGAGGGGCAGGATTTTCAGCGGCACGGCGCAGGGCTATGTTACTTAACGCCCTGGGAGTGGAAGGACAGAGGGTGTTTGAGAGTCTCACCCCGATTCTGGTGGAGGGTGACAACGATGATGTCTTTAAAGAGGCAGTAAGGAGAATCGTAAAGAGATTTGCCAGCAAAGAAAACACAGTGTTGCACAGAATACGTTTTTACAGCCGCAAACAAGAAATCTCAGAACCCATTGACGATTACGTCACCAAGCTGCGGGAACTGGCGGCGCTGTGCAGTTTTGGCAACAATGCTGAGAGCCTCATCTGCGATATGTTGGTAGTCCACACAAACAGCAGGAAAGTTCAAGACAAATTCATAGTGGAGAAAGAGTTACAGCTAGAGAAAGCGATTGAAATTGCCAGAGCAGTCGAAGAAACAGCGGGAAGACGAAGAGAACTCACAGGAGCTCAGAGTTCCACCGAAATTCAAGCGGTTGCATTTCACTCGAGAAAGGAAAGACGGGCACCAGACCCGTGAGAAGGGAGAGGGGGCAAGAAAGAACCCCTGAAATGCCACAGGTGCACCAGCACGAAACACCTGGCGTTCGACAGGGAGTGCCCAGCCAGAGATAAAGAGTGCTCCATCTGCAAACGCATTGGCCATTTTTCGATTGTGTGTCGATGGAGGAACAAGAAAGTTACCAGCGTAAACACAGATCGCACCATTGAGAGAGAATCGTCCTCAGAAGAGGAGGGAAGACCCACCGTCATTATGGTAAACAGCACAAGGGCGAGAAGAGAAAAGCCCCATTGTATAATCAAAATCGACGGCCTAGAAACAAAAGTCATGGCGGACTCCGGGACGGATCTCACCATCATACCCCTACGAACCTACAAAGAAATGGTGGGAAAAGAAAAGGTCCAAGTTCTCACTACACGACACAAACCCACAGTTTTCGGCGGGGCGTCAGTCGAACTACTGGGATATATCAATGGAAAGGTGGAGTTTAAGGGAATAGAAACCATCACCAGAGTCTACTTCAGTCATGAAGGTCCAGCAGTGCTGGGATGGGACGACCAAGACAAGCTGAAAATCAAACTGGACTCCAGCACAGAAGACCAGGTACTGTCCGTCGGCGCGAGAAGCGGGCCCATTGACAAGAGTGACTATCCAAAACTTTTCTCGGAGGAGCCGGGACACATCAAGGGCTTTGTCCATAAAATAATGCTCAAGAAGAGTGCCGTCCCAGTCAAGCATCGAGTGAGGCCAGTGCCAGCAACCGCAAGAGACACGCTCAGGAATCAATTGGACAAAATGAGAGTGGAGGGAGTCATTGAAGAAATTGAAGCGTCGGAATGGCTGAGCCCGGTCGTACTCATAAAGAAGCCCAACTCACAAGAGCTGAGAGTGTGCATTGACCTTCGCAGTTTAAACTTAGAAGTCATCACCGACAACTACCCACTACCGAGCATAAACAAACTCATTCTGTTGATGAAAGAAGCCAGAATATTCTCAAAATTGGATATGAGAAACGCATACCACCAAATACAATTGCACGAAGAGTCGAAACCTCTCACAGCATTCATCACACCGTTTGGCACCTATCAGTTCACCAAGATGCCATTCGGCTTATCGTCAGCGGCATCAGCTTTCCAACGCATGATGGACGTCCTGCTACGGAAGGTCAGAAATGTTGCCTATTTTCAGGATGACATCCTAGTGTACGCAGGTGATGAACAGACACACGATGCCACACTGAGAACTGTCCTGACCAAGCTGCAAGAAGCAGGTGTGAGACTATGCCATGAAAAATGTGCATTCAAAGCGAAAGAAGTTGAGTACTTGGGGTACAAAATCTCAGAAAAAGGGATTAGTCCCAAACAAAACTTGATGCATGCCATAATTAAAGCACCGGAACCCACCAGCAAAGATGAAGTAAGATAATTTCTCGGACTGGTGGAGTATTACGCCAAATTTATCCCCAAGTTCTCAGAAACCTCGGCACCACTCCGTGACCTCCTCAAAAAAGGTTCGGAATTCTTGTGGCAAGAACCCCAAAAGAAGGCGGTCGAAAGTATAAAACGGCACATCATGGAAGCGCTGTGTTTACAGCCATTTAACCCAGAGTGGGAGACAGTCATCACCACGGATGCCAGTGCGTATGGACTAGGAGCCGTTCTAACGCAGAAGAAAGGAGACACGGAACATGTGGTAGCCTTTGCCTCGAAGGCTTTGTCCTCGGCGGAACAGAACTACTCCACCATAGAAAAGGAAATGTTGGCATGTGCATGGGCAGTAGAACATTTCAGAACATATGTGTGGGGCACGGAATTCAAATTGGTGACAGACCATAAACCCCTCATCCACATGCTCAGCCCGGGAGGCACAAAAGTGTCTACACCCAGATTGGCACGCATTGCAGCAAAACTGCAGGAGTACACGTTTGAAGCGCAGCACATCTCAGGATGGAAGAACTCGCAGGCAGACTGCATGTCGAGACTGCCAGAGGGCAAAGACAAGGCCACCACGTTTCTACAAGGGTAGTGCATCGTGGCATCCATCACTGATGTAAAAGCACCTGATTACCTGGAACTCAGTGAAAAACACTGGTTGGAAGAAGACGAAAAAGACCCGACCATGGCAAAAATACGAGACTGGATCAAGGAAGGGTGGCCCGATGAAAAAGCAATGCCAGAAGGCATGAGACCCTCATTGGAAGGTGGCCGAGGAGATATCTGAAACGGACGGAATAATAATGAAAACGGACCAGATAATCCCACCCGTAGGCATGAGGAGAACCATTCGCTGCAGAGCCCATGCGGGTCACCTGGGAAACACGATGACCCGTTGCAGAGTCAGAGAGGCCTACTGGTGGCCTTCCATGGACCAAGAGATTCGCACCATGATAGAGCGGTGTCATGAGTGCCTCAATAGCGACAAAAGATTAAAAGTCAGACAGGCACCCCTAATTCCCACAGAAGTACCAGAAGCGGTGTGGTCAAAAGTGGGCATAGACTTTATAGGACCCCTGGAGGCGATGGCGCCAGAACATCGGTACGGCATAGTGCTGGTAGATTACCTATTCAAGTGGGTCGAGGCGGAGTTCGTCCCGAACATCACCAGCGCGACAGTAATGAAGTCCTCACTGAAATTTTTCAAAGGGAAGGCCTCCCCAAGGAGGTAGTGACGGACAATGGGGTACAACTTATATCACGGGACATGGAACAATTCCTGAGAAAGCACCACATAGGCCAAAAGAAAGCGGCTTTGTATCATCCCCAAGCCAATGGGCTCGTAGAGAGGGCAAACAGGTTCATTAAAGGGGCCATCGAACTAGCCACAGCCTCTGGAATGGACCCACTGAAAACAACCAAGGAGGCCATAGCGGCCCACAGGCTCACTCCCAACGGGATCACGCAAATATCCCTGTTTCGAATGTTGAGAGGGAGGAGTGCAGCCTCCACGCTCATACCCCCATGGCTGTCCAAAGTAAGAGAGGATGAAGCAGTGGACATGTCAGAGGTTGTGTGGAGAATTGAAAACAGCAAGGCACGCATGAAAACATGGAGTGACCGAGGAAGAAGAACCAAGCAAGCATCAGACATGGGAAGGGGAGATTGGGTCAAGATAAGACTGCCAAAGAAAGATCAAATTACAGGCTCGCGGTTCAGCAGACCCATCAAAGTGAGTCACAGGGGAACCAACCATGTTCTCACCGAAGATGGGCGCACGTGGAATCTGGAAAGAGTAGCCCTTTATCAGAAGAGACAAGAAAGAGCGAGGACCCCGGAGAGATCACATGCGGAAGGAGGATTAGACTATGAGCGAAGGGAGGAACGCGAGCCAGAGAGGGACGACAGAGAGAGGGAAGAAACAGAGATGGAACCGGAAACACCCAGGTCTGAACCAGAACAGGAGCAGACGGAAGTTCGCACCGGAGAAGGTGGCCGACCCAGTAGAGAGCACAGAAGACCGGTGAGATACAAAGACTATGTCTTGCAATGAACTTCCTTTGCATTACCCAGGGGAGGTGTGTAGAGATATCGCGAGAGCCCCACTCTCGCGAGATCTCGCGGCCGCACCGAGACCGCCCCCGCGCGCGCCACGCGCATTACGGGAGCGACAGAGTACGCATCAGGACGCGTCCTGACGGCTCCTCTGAGATTTGGGCTTGGGGCCTGCACCACAAGGCACCCCAGCCCCCCAGCCCTGCAGCTGTTAACAGGCACGTTGCCTGGTTGTTTTGGCACGTTTATGAGCATATGTTTGCAGCAGATGTCGCCCAGTTAACATAGCTCTCAACCATTTATGTTGCAAAGGCGGGTGAAAACACCAGATTTTATTTTTGGCGGGTGAGAGGCCCATTGAAACGAATGGGTGTGAAGGTGGCTTGGTGGGTGAGTCAGCTGTTTGCAAGGCAGGTGTCACCCACCAAAAGCGTGTGAGTTGAGAGCTATGAGTTAATAAAGGACATCAAGCTACCCTACAGCCTCCTGTCATCTTTATAAGAGTTTACTACACATTCAAATGCGTTTTGCTTTCTGTTATAGTTGTTTCTGTGTTTATGTTGTATATAAATGTAGTGTCTGTGTCAGGGATGCCATGGCATTGTTCGGGCTTTTGAGGCTTCACTTGGTACATAACATGCACATGCAGTGACAGTAGACCACTCCTGTTCCAACATGGCTCATGGTTCCGACAATCCGCAACAGTATTTCCTCTATGTCTACACGAGACTTTAAGGAGTTATTTAGTGGACCGGAAAAGCACAGGGTTGCTCAACTAGTATCATTTGGAAGAGACGGAAATATTGAGAGAAAAAAAACTATTTAGGAATAATTGTTACAGCAACTTCTTTTGATATAAATATTATAACTGTTATTAATTTCATATTGGACTGTGCCGCGCCGTAAAGCTTTCAAGTGAAAATTGACTGTGTTTTCGAATGGTATTTTCGTAGTTCCAATCACCTCAGGTACAGTGCGTTACTGATGGGCGTGGCTTTCAAGTGAAAATTGACTGTGTTGTCGAATGGCATTTCCGTAGTTCCAATCACCTCAGGTACAGTGCGTTACTGATGGGCGTGGCGTTTATCGCTTCTCTGATTGGTCAATTGAGAAATAGGCAACATCTACTCTATTCGTGCGTTCATTGGTCCGGCAGTGGCAATTGGAGTCGTGTGCAGAACAGAGGGGGATCAGGGGGAAAAGGGTGGGGGTGAGAAGGGAGGAGGTCGTGGGAGCCAAGGTGCCGTGTGCAAACCCGCGTGTGGCGCAGCGGAGGAGGAGGAACCGAAAATAAACAGGGGGGAAACCCAGAGGAGGAGGCGGCTGGAGGAGGACTACGAAGCAGGTGAGCTCTACAGCCGTGATCGCGGGGCCGGAGGTCTGCGTCCTCTCCGAAATGGCGAGGGCTGCGCCGCCGCAGTGAAGAAGGCGGACGGGGAGGCGGGGGTGAAATGGAAGCGCGCGTCGCGGCCTTTCACTGCGTCAGGCCTTGCGCGCTCCCAGGCCCCTGTGGAGGAAATATGGCGCGCACGGTTGCGCTTGCACGGGCCAGCCGAAAGATTCACCACTGACAGGGGCTTGACAGGCGGCCGGGAGGGGGCGGAGCCGTGACACCGCAACGGCCTCTGTCAGTCCTCTATTATGAGCAGGCCGCTTGAGGTCAGCGGCCAGCCTGTGGCCTCACTGCCGCCCTGGCACCCGCCCCAGCTGTTGCTCCTGCTCGGCCGGGGACGCAGGGCATCGGACTGCCCCCTGCTTGTAAGTATCTAGGCGTTCAGTGTGGGGATGGAAGTAAGTGTCTGGCCTTTTCTAGGGTGGTCCCCTGGGAGCACGTGTGGCGGGGAGGGAGAGCAGGCAATGTCTTAATAGTACATGACTGGTAATGGGACTCTAGCGTTAGTCAAGCGCCCATTGTACGCTCCCCACGTGATTCGTGCAGTAGTAGTGATTTCAGCAATCCATCTGTAGTACCTTCACGTCAAACGTTTGGCGTTCTTTTGTTTTTTGGAGCGTATTGTTTGTGCATGACAAAAGGTGTCTTTTAAGGTTCACGCCCAAATGCAGTCAACTGTGCAACCTACTGATTTTATTTTTTTCATGCGACCGTTGCAGCCTCGCGTTTATTTCGTAATCGCAGTTAGGCTGGTGTTCAGCAGTGTATGGGCGCAGGTTGAACGTGGGGTAACAGTAACCGTGCAGCCGAGCTATGTTTGTGGATTCAGATTGCTGATTCCTTGGGGCCGAATACGTAGTTTTCATGATTCTAGCAGCTGTCTTGTCACTTTCTTGAATGATCATTTTTAGGTCATTGCACAGTATTCCCGGCAGTCCAGTTGTTTAATCTACAAATCAACGTGTCTTGTTTGCACGTGGCCCAGGGGGTTGGTAACATTTCCAATTAAGGATACGGTCGAACTAGCAGCTGCATACACGACTGTCCGAGTTTCGATTTCGCCCTCGTGTTGTTTTTTGGTATTCTAACGTGATAGCTTAAATCTGAGATGGTTCGCCTATGTTGTGAACCTTTTCAAAAAATATCTGTACCACTGTAATCACAATCGGTATTTTATGTATTTAATTTGCTCATTCATTCTACTGTTGCAAGGTGGAGGAGAAATCGTTTATCTCTAGTATCGTGTTTGCTATCCATTGCAAATTATTGTAGTGGCTTCCTTTTATGTGATCCAGCAAGGCTTCTTACCATTTTTCTTTTTGCGAGGAAAATGTAGAGCTGAAATTAAAATCCCAATTACTAACAGAATGTTCAAAGATCATCCAGATATCTGGTCCAAAATATTATTTCAAATCTTCTCTATCATTATTAAAACGCAACCCTTCCCCCTTCCTGGACTCACTCAATAATTATTCCCATTTTCAAGAAAGGGAGCGGGAAAGATCCCACATGTTATAGACCCATAGCGTTATTGGACGCTCCCGGTAAGATTTTCTCTCGTATAATTTTAAGAGTTTCAAAAATGGACTATGCAGGCTGGACTTGATGATCCTTTTCAAGCAGGCTTTGTGGCACAAGTAGGTACTATCCCTAATATTTTTACCTTAAATACACTTCTTTCTGAGCACACTGTTCAGAGACAGACTTTGTTTCTAGCCTTTATTGACTTTAAAGTCGCTTTTGACTCAGTCGACAGATCTTTTATAACCAAACACAATTGCCCCTCTTCTTTGACATCACTAATAGTTCTCCTTCACACAAACACTACCATGCAGGCGAGACTTGCTTTGGGGGGCGATCTGACAGCCAAATTTACAACACACAGAGGATTGAAAACGGGGGTGTATCTTGGCCTCTTCTATATTCAATTTCTTTATTTTTGATTTGGGTACTGCTCTCAAGCAGATAAGTAGTGATTCTCCGATTATGGGTTTGACCAAAATCCAATATCTTCTTTATGCAGACGATTTGATTCTCATTTCAAAAACTCAAAGTGGTTTACAAAATCTCTTAAATGGTCTGGAATCGTACGTGGATGCAAACCACCTAAATGTAAACATGAATAAAACACAAATAATGGTCTGCAAATGGCACATGGGAGCGAAAGTCAAACCTTTTACATGGAAATTGCATAATTCTGCCCTTGTCAAGGTATCAATATATAAATATTAGGGGATTCTGATCACCGATACTCCTGCAAACCCCAGTCAAGATATAGAAATTAAGGGCAAACTACAGACTTTAGTTGCTCAGGCTAAAATATTAACGGGCAAATTCACAATAAAACATTGGTAACTTTCTATATGCAGAAAGTCCTTCCAATCTTAACTTATGGGTCAGAAGCCCAGGCCCCCAAAAAAGAACTTTGGTGGGATAGATTGGAATCATCCTTCTGGAAGTAAGTACTACATTTGCCGGCAAGCACCCCGTTACCATTGATTAGGTTTGAACTGGGCTCTCTTTCCATTTTTTCGTATGTCACTTGGAAATACTGTGCATTTCTCCGAAAATGTCTTCTCTCTCTTGATCGTATAGATATTTTGGGTAAAGTGGCTGTCCATCTATTAAGCAGAGATCGAATGTTCTCCCAAAAATGGTGTAAGTCAACTCTAAATGCACTAGCTGATGCATCAATTTCGCTGGAGCTTTTACTATCAAATGAAGGCAGTGCAAAAAAAAAAAAAATTCAACAGTATGATTTGGTGTACTAACCAAAATAAATGTTTAAATTACAAAGACTTCAAACGGAACTTATTTGGTCATAAGCGTCAGTGTTATGGCTGACTATTTGGTCAAAATACGTCAAAAGCTGCTTCGCTTTCGTCTGAATTTGTGGCCAACTCGAGATGTTCTGTCTCGTAGAAATCTAATCCCGAAGGTTGATAATTACTGCCGATTTTGCAAAGTTTTAGACCAAAAAGAGACTTTGGAACATTGTATAGTGTACTGCTCTCAACTGGCAGCCACTCGTAAGCTATATTTCAAAAACTATCTGGAAGACCAAAATAGGTATATACACAAAGATCTGTGGCAATTCATCTTCTCATCACCTAAGCTAGTCATAAAGATAGCCACGATACAATTTTTGGATGCTGTATTTCCTGATGACTGCTATAAGCTTCAGTCAAATGCTATTGAACATCAAAAAGAGTATCAATTGAGTAGTCCAGACTGTTGAATCCATTCACTGCACTTGCTGTTCTTGTACAAATCTGCTGGTAAATAATCATGAAATGCAATTTAAAAAAAAATGCATTGTTTTTTTTGTATGTTGAAAATTTGAAAGGTTGATTGTATTAACCAAACAAATAAAAATAAATAAAAAAAATCCCAATTACTTGAAAGTGGCTCGAAATTTGATTGTAAAACCTAAGATTTATTTGCATTACAAAATTGGCACATGAGCAGCTATTGTTGGAAGGTCCGTTGACCAGGTTGCAGGAAATGTCCCTGAATTGGATCGGCACAAAAATCCCGTGGATGATGGTGGGTGTTTGAATGCCCCTCCTAAGTTTGGTAATGCTTTTGGAAGCAGGGCAGGATAGCGGTTATCACACCATGCTCCCACTTTGCTGGTGTTTGTCACACCATGCTCCCACGTTGCTGGCGTTTGTCACATAGTGACTTATATACTTGATGTGGATAAGCACTCGTGCTTTGTTCGATATCCACCACACCTTCAGTACATTTGAAGTGTGAAATCTGAATGCTTTGGCTTAAAATAATGATTCCAAATAAGGTTTCGGTGAAAGGAAGAGGAGAATGGGTTGAAGAGAGCTAAATGAACCCCAAATTGTTGAACAGGAATCTAAGGAAGTTAACCAATATTTTGTCGGCCTTCCCAGCCTGGTTGTTAAGAGTGGGTAATTGGTGGTTAACTTGGCTTTGTCAATCGTGAAATTAACAAGGCCAACAAAGTAAAAGGTTGGTCAGGAAGAACAGTGACACATGGGAAGAATCTGGAAAAGAAGAAAATGCAATGTGGGTTGATGCTTAGGAGCCAATTTATATAGTGTACGGTTATGAGGTGAATTGGCCAGGGGAGGCAGTTCATTTGCTTTCTCATGTGGGGGCAAGGCCTTGGGGTATTGCTCCCTACATTTGTCATTCAAACATCTGCCAGAAGAAGTTTTGAAGGTTGGCCAAGCGAAACATGTTCCTAGACTGGTTGTAGTGGGGGAGCTGTTTATGAAAATAAGCTGTGCCCTGTTTTTCTTGTGTATGGTTCCTAGGATTTTGAACTTCATCCTCAAACTATCCTTTAATGTGTTTACTGTATCATAACCAGCAGTTGCGCCTAGATAATTGCTTGTGTAGTTTCATCACCTATCTTAAACCCACAATGATTTGGGTGACTTCTCACTGGTGTGAGGGTGGGTGTATCAAAGTTGCTATTAAATCCAAAGTCTGGGCGAATTCGCAGCGGTTAACCGGTTCAAATCTACTTCTTAACCGTTGTAAATTTTTTTTAAAAAAATGGAAACGGCGGCAGTGTGTCCCTGTCTCGAGAAAATGGATCCTGAGCATATTTGTCACAGTATTTTGTATGCTACACAGTAGGAATTGTGCACATACACAAGACATAAACATAAACTTTAATTACGGACCATCCCCATACCTTGTGGGACTTTAGTAACGTTGTCAAGTAGGAAGAAAGGAATTGGACAATCTCTGCCGGGCCGGATTGCTCCATTATAATATATGTAATTGGCCACTGCGTGGTACCTACAGACATCTACTTGGTTCGCAGGCCTTCATTTATGACATGGCACATTTGCATCACTGGGTGTGGCCACTCTTCGAGAAGTTTGTTGCTGCCCTATAAGTTCCATGCCAACAAGTCGGGGCTTATGGCTAAACTGTATTGTATTGGTAATGATGGCTGTGGTGGTGCCCTGTTTACAAGTTGTATACTCAGTGTTCCTGGAAAACATGACACATTGGCAGCACCTATTGATACCATCTTTTTGTGCTTACAAAACAATCCCTACTATTTTTTACTTTTTCATTTTAATTACTCATATTTGAAGGTTTCTGTCCCTATCTGCTTTACTTTGAGTCTGTGTGCAAGTTACCCCTAAAAGGAAATCATTGAAATCTATTAACGTGGGCAACATTCATTCTTGGTGTGTGTGTGTAATATTTGTTTTAGTGTTTGTTTCGGCAGTGGCACTAGCAAGAGAGACAGACCATTACAGTGGCCCTAACAATTGCCCACATATTGGTTTGGTCACAGGAGTGCTTGAGTGAAAAGACATAATACATCTTGGAAAGTACAGATGGGCATTCTGTGTGCCAGCTTGAAGTCGTTCTTTTCGGTTTCCTGTCACACACTTATAAAACATAACCTCGCCATAATGTCCTCAATTGTTTTGCACATGTTAATACATTTAAGAAGTTATCAAATCTTTGTAGCACTAATGACAAGTCAACTTGAATCGCGTATGAAGGCCAGTACATACTATATTTTTTCGTTAGGTGGAAAGCTCAAAATTCACCTTGTGCCAGCCCTTCAAAAGGGTGTTTTTAAAGATTTTTGTTTTATTGATTAATTATAACCTTAATATTTTCCTTCATATATACTAATGAGGACACATTTCTTTTGTCCATAACAGATAAAAAAACATTTTCCACTTCCTCATACTCTAAATTCTTAATATCATTTTGTTTGAGGTTTGTCATAGAGACCAAGTCTAAAAACGCACATTAATACAGCACCTCCAATGTATCTTTTTTTTTTTTTTTTATTTTTATTGTAAAACTTCAACTTGATATTTTCGTATCATGTTTTTGTTACATTTCCCAAAGAAAAAAAAAATTCTACTTCGTCCATCTCCACCGTGGGTATTCTTAGTTAGATTTAACAATGAATATTGTAGTTTAGGGTAACACATTTTTATGGTAACAGTTACCGGAAAGAGCAGCCACCAAGAGGGCAGATCTTTCAGATATTGGCGGCCTTCAGTTGGGTACTGACTTTAGGGCTTCATCAAAGAAGTTGATGAGGTTGCAAGAGAGCTTGATATTATGACCTGCTGTTGCGTTATCCCACCAATCATCGGGTTCCTCGGATTGTGTTTTAAATTCATTTAGCTGCACCTCACGGAGATCTGTCGGCATTGGGCACAGTATAGCTAGGTGCTTTAGAGATTCAACTTCTGTGGTTTTGCAAAAGCGGCAGTAATTATTTGCTGTTTCATTATTCTTTTGCCTCCAGAGCGTCTCATTAGTATTTAAAGCGTTCAGTCGCAGCCTTAGAAATTGTGCCCTGTGGTGGCGAGACGGACAGTTTGTGAGATATTTTGGTTGAAAATTCAGTTTAACTTGACTTCTGGAAGTGGGCAGGGTTGATTTAAGGGCTAGGCGGGTATTGTAGGTTGTGATCCAATCCCATTCCGCTATCTTCTTCTTGGCATGTTGTGGGCGCTTGACTAGCTCTTCCTCCGATATGCCTGCGTCAGCCATGATAGAATATAGTTTGCGCTTCCATGTGTGGATGAGGACATGGTCGGTGGTTTCCAGCCCCAGCTTAAAGATGTTATATGCTGGGATGGTAGAGCTGAGTAATATTTTGCGCAAGGTAGATAGAGATTTCCAGACAATTGTCATATACATGGAATTCAAAGCTAGCTCATATCTCAGAGCCGACATGGAGATTTGATTCGGAAGGCTCAGGACACGTCTCCAAAACTTTCCCTCCAGTTGGCACCATAGGTTGTGGTTGATATTCAAGGCTGCTTCGCTGCCAAAAGTAATAGTTGGAATTACTTTTTGAAGATAGAACGTTACTACGGGAGCGATAGAAAATTTCCCGTAGTCAATATTTATTTTGGCAGCTTGGAGACTCAGGATCTTTATTTTGTCCTTCAGATCACCGGTCCATGCAGCTTCGCAAACCGAGTCATTGACCATTACTCCAAGGTAGCGAATAGACTTAACAACATTTAGCACTTTTTTTTCTATGTGCCATTGGAAAGACCTGTCTTTTTTTGATCTACCTTGGCCGATGCACATGATTTTTGTTTTCTCTGTGTTTAGATAGAGCTCGTTGAAAGTTAGAAACTCATGCAGGCGAAGAAGAAGATGTTGAAGGCCAATTTGGGTTTGATCAACCAACACTATGTCATCCGCGTATACCAGGTGATTAATGAAGGTTCCGTTTAGCTTGGGTGGAAAACAATGAACAGACTTTAGCCACTCGGGTAAGTCAGCTATAAAGAGTTTAAAAAGGTCTGCTGCGAGGGGGCAGCCTTGTTTGACGCCTTTAAATGTTCTTATTGGATCTGTAAGATCGCCTTGTGAATTGACTCTGACTTGGATGGACGTATTAGAGTGTAAGGCGATGATGGGCTCTAACAGAGACTCTGGGCAATGCCACAGACGTAGTTTTGCCCATAGTTTGGTCCTATTTATGGCGTCAAATGCTTGTCGAAGATCGACAAATGCCAGGAAGATTCTTTTTTTCGCCTCCATCGCTGACCGCTTTAAAAATGATAGTATTGTCAGATTCACATCAGTCCCCACGTTTTTCGTGAACCCTGTTTGGCGACAGTCAAGTTTTCCAGCTGAGATTGCCCAATTCACCAGCTGTTGGCGCAAAAAGGATCCGAATACTTTCCCAATAGTATCTAGAAGGGCAATCGGGCGATAGTTCGAAGGGTCGGCTCGACATCCCTTCTTATATATCGGAACTACAATAGCCCTGCACCAGGAGGAAGGCAGTTTCTTGCAGCTTGTAATCCGACAAAACAGCTCGTGAATAAATTTCGCCCAGTGTATACTGTGTTTTTTGAGCATGAGATTTGATATTTGGTCTGGCCCAGCAGCTCTTGAATTTTTCAGCTTGGAGATTGCATATTCAATCTCTTTGCAAGAAGGTATGATGTCCCAGGTAGAAAGTGTCACGTCAGGCTGCGGGGGATCTTCAGACTCAGGTTTTTCATACATTAAGGTAAAGTATTCGCGCCATTTGTCGCCAGTGATTTCATTAGAAATTGCTGGCGATGATTTGGAGCGGCCCTTATTCAGGATGGCCCAGATTTCACGGGTATTTTTCTGTACAAGAAGTTTTAACATCGTTTCTGCTCGACCTTGATCGATGATGGTTGAGTGTGATCTTAGCCAGTTTCGATAGTCTTGTCGTCGGGCCTTGATCTTCATTGCCTTGCAGCGTAGATCGCACGGCTCTCTTTTAATTTGCCTGAGATCTTTCCTTAGTAGTTTTTTTGCCAGTCCGATTTCAGAACTATATAGATGTTTCGGGAGTGATCCGTACATTCTTGAGTTGGAAATTATTTGACTGTGGTCCATCAGCAGATGTGTATATTCTACTGTCTCAAATTCGTTTACGCTGTGGCATAGATTAGCGATAGCTGATCTATTGATTGCTAATCGATTGCCTGCTGCATTTGTTTGTAATTGAAAAGAATATTTGTCTGGCGTTTTGCAGAGTTCTTCATGCCAAACAAGCCGCAGCAGGTTATGATCGCTAGATGACATTGGCCGTACTTTGAGGGAAGAAACCTTATCGAAGAGGTCCGCCGAGGCCCAAATATAGTCGAGGGTATTTGTTCGAGCCATGCTATGCCATGTCGGATTTGCAGGAGAGTCGCCCTTTGTTGTTCCATTTAGCATCTGGCAGTTGCGTGCTAGAAGTTCCTTTGACCAAGTTTGGCCTCGCTTAGCTACATCAAGGTCCGGAAGCCGGACATTTAGTTTAGTAAGTGGATCATATTTAAACCAGCTGCAGTTGAGGTCGCCGCAGATAAGTACAGAAACATTATTGTGTTCTACAAAAGTGTGATCTATTTCATTCAGTATTGACTGAATGAAAGATGTTGAAGAAATCATGGCAGGATTCCAGTATCCATTTATTATTAGAAGATGGGAGACGGTGGCTCTTAATGAAAGTTTGAGCAAAGTACTTTGCACGAATGGGTTAGGGTTCGTAGAACTAACGAGCGACCACCAGTTCTGGATTTTCAAAAGAGTTAACAAGCCTGCAAATGGTCGACCCTTTGGGTTCTTTCTAGCTGGATTTATCAGCGTAATGAATCCATCACGAGTCGGGGGATCCCGTAGCCACGTTTCCTGTAAACATAACGCAAACACATTCACCAAGGATTCTTGGAAAGTGTTAAACAAGTGCGTGAATCCTCTCGTGTTCCATGACAGTATAATCAGTGCCTTTTGTTTGACGTCGGCTCATTGTTGTTTGCGTGGCCCATTTGGGAATCGTTTTGCGTTATTGGCTCTTCTTTCAAATGATTGATGCGTGGCGGCGTCTAAAATGTCGGGTGATGAAACTAGAGATTGGCGCACAGCCTGACGCCTGGCGGTGCTGTTATTTGCTTCATGGTCACGATTTATCTTGGAAGATGAAGCGCCTCTCGTTGTGAGAGGTTCAAGGGTGAGATCAAAGCCGTAAAGTAGGAGATCTTCATTTGCTTGAAGTAGCATATTTTTTACCGCCGTCGATTAAAATATGGAGAATCACTTGGTCGGAAGACGCTTCTGTTATATATTCCACAATTTTGATGTCATCTGACGAGATGGCTCGCAGTGGAGGTATACATGCGAACAGTTTTAGGATGTTTCCTCTATTTAGGTTGACTTCGTTGCCGTCTGAGTGGATATTTTGGAGACCGAGTTTCCACTTACTAGTTTGAGGCTCAAAATTAGCAGGACCGGGAGCGCGCTGCATTGGAGGCAAGCACAGTTTGAGCTGATTCGACGTGTGTTTGGGATTTAGCCTACAACTTAATGGTTGCTGGGCTTTCCTCTTTATTGAGGGTAAAATTTGTCGGGCGTTGGTCCTTGATTGAGCGATATTCGATGTTTTATTTGTTTCTAGCTTCTCCCCCATTGATGGCCCGGTTGATGTTACAGCTGGAGCTGCAAGAGAAGCATTGATGGAATTCTCAAAATCAGCTGAGTAGGTCGATAGATCACATAGGTCAACAGAAGAATCTTGAGAACCGTTTATAGTGGAAGCATCGTTGGAGGCTATGCGCCGTCGTTTTGAGGTCCTTGAGGGACTCGGTCTAGCACCTGTAGATCTTGATGGTGCATTGTTTGAAGGTTTTGTTAAAGTCGCTGAATGAACATGCCGAGTAAACAGGCTTGTCTTTTTGGGGGTTGTTAGATTCCTTATAAATTTTTTTTTTTTTGATTTGCTGTTTTTGTTTAGGATGAGTGCTTTTTTTGTTAGAAAGCTCTGCCTCTTGTCCGGCAGGCTTTTTCAGATAAGTTTCGACGTTTGTAATGATAGTTTTTGCTGGCCCTTTGAATATATTAAATGAGTTCACTGATTTGGAGGTTTGTGCCGGTACATGTCCTTGTAACGAGATTTCTTTTATTGTGAGGCTGCTTGTTTGCGGGACTGGTCCCTGCATGTCCGAAGTTGAAACAGGAGTGTCATAAGAGGGCGCCGGAAGGCTCATTGTTGGATCATACAGCGATGGTTCTTTTCCGAGTGTCGCAGGTGCGGTCGAGACTTGAGAACTTGTTGGATTTTCTTGTTTCTTGCAAGGGTCTCGGGAGGTCAGGGTTGTGTTTTTTCGCATCCATTTCACGGCGTCCAGCAAGCCTTCCATTAGAGAATCGTTTTGACAGTGATGACGAGCAGCGAGATCGCTCAGCCTGTCTTGCCATCGCGCCGCATTTTCATTATTTGTTGTCATTTGGGCTTGAAGGAAGCACGAGAAGTGTTCAAGTTTGTCGAGTTTTGCCGTTAGGTTCGAAATGGCAGCTCCTTGGTCACTTATTGATCCTATCAATGATTCAAAAATTTTGGTGAATGGAGCTAAGGCAACAGCCGAGGCAGCTAAGACGTTGTTATGTATCTGAGAAAGCGCTTCGGGTGAAATGCCAAACGACTGAGGTGCGGAGTCTTGGAGGGACAAGGAGCCAACAGAATTGTCTAAGTTGTAATGCGGATTAAAAGTGGTAAATATTTTTGCAGAAATCGTCGGATGAGCTTCTTCGCCGAACTGAGATGGCCTTGGGTGTGGGGTACTTGCATTCGGCGTTAAATTTTCACATACAGGAGGTATGACGGAGGTGCATTTAGCTTTTAGCTCGGCGACTCTTTGCAGGCGACTTGCCCGAGCAATCGCACTCCGATCGCATGGAATGGGGAGTGGATTGAGTGCAGGGGCCGGTGGTTGAGGGGTGCTAAGTGGCTGAACAGCGCTGAGCTGGTCGTTTGCACTCGAGATGGAAGAGCGACCAACGTCTGGAGCTTGACATGCCAAAGCGCTATCGTTGTCAGATTCGGCGCATTCAAAGGCTGTTCCTATAGCAGTACGACCTGCTATTTTTAGAGTAGGAGGATCAGTTCGGGAATAAATTGGATTGGTGGTGACCAAGAAACGTGAGATATTAGCAGGGGCCATCATTAAGTTTGCGGTGCTGACCAGTGCGCTCTTGGGGCCACGCGACTGAACCGGGAAGTGACAAGCGCTTCCCTTCTGTAATAGAATGTCATTGCCTGTGGGGTGACAAGTCGGCCTCACAGTTGGCGTAGAAGGTCGTTTATCGTCCAGAGCTTGTTTGGGAAATAAATTGTTCGTCGCAAGGTTTCCCGACTCAAGATTTGGGATTGTTAACAGTTCTTCATCGGTCACTAAATGTGACAAGATACCTTTGTCTGTAGAAAGACCAGCAGCATTCATGGAGTTGTTGTTATGAAAGGGTGTAGATGCCATTATGGCCGGTTGCGTCGTTCGTAATGTTTCAGATGTCTTAACATCGAACCGAGGCGCCGGAATGTCCCCTAACACGTTCATCGAGTTCGGTGAGTCCATCTTACTCGCTCTGTTTGCAGATATGTCTGTTTTATTGACAAGTGAGATTTCATCATTAGATGCTGGATTGTATTCTAAATTAATGGAGAGGAGTCTCGATGAATCAAGATTGTCTGCCTGTGTTGCTAAGGCATGAGATGGAACTATGAGCAATACAGGTGGAGTTAAAGCATCAGTCTGTGCGCATTGCTCTTCGAGAGATAACAAGACTAGGGGCTCTGAAGAGCTGCAGGCTTCTGTTGGTAGTGACTCCTTTGTAGCCATAAGTGCACGTCCCGTAGCTTTACTTACCTTTGTGCCGACTGCAGCTTTCATCATCGACCAAGGATTTGTAGAGCGCCGTTGCTGTAAAGATTTTTTTCGGGTCTGGGGGCCGTCTGCCGATAGAGTCATTATTTATGACGGCTCGCCAACAGTACGTGGAGTGAGGCCACCAGTGCCTAACAGTCGCTTAACAGTCACTGGGCTTTACTCCTGACGGGCTTAACGCCACAAGGGTGGTAGCCTCTGCCCTTTGAAGGCCGGCCCGAGTCACGTGATGGGGTCACGTGCCGGTGTTGCCACGCCTCCTCCAGGAAGCGTGTTAGAGCAGCGTTCCGTGTTAGAGCAGCGTTCACAGCAGGAGCAGCTGAGGATTTCCAAGTGCTTTGTGGTAAGTTTCATAAAAACTGCTTTACGTTAAAAGGAACAAAAGATGATCAGTTTGAAAGCTTCAAAATTTCTCACCACAAATCACAACCAAGTTTCTCCTGCATATAATAAAGACCAGAGTTGATTTGTACAAATAGAATTCATGTCCTGCAGTCTTGTGTAGCCTTTTTCATAAACCAGTATTAGTTTAGTACACTGTCAATAAATGCCAGGTTGTCTCAGGCTCAGAGCCACAGGTGCTCTTTATAAGGGATCGTGAGCCACACACCTCTATTAGCCAGTTGGAAGCTCATTCAGCCTTATGTGCATTATAAATCTTCTAACATTGTTATCTGTAGAGTTTTAATATAAGCACATGCTGAGTTAATTGGAAAGGCCTGTCTAGAGTATATATCGTAGCTGGTCTCTTCTGACGAGTGTGCTTTTTGCGATTCCCAAACCAGGACCTTTTTTATTTCAGAGAACTTACTGCCTAAGGTCTCCTCTGGTAGACGGGTGCATCCTATTTCATCTAAAAATTTGACACTTTCTTTATGCCATTTGCTTTAAAGGCGACAACTGTACATTCCAGTATGTTCCAACAAATAGGAATACAGAGATAGTGTTTCCCCCGGCTCTCAACATTAGCTTAACATAGAAGGCACTTGCCGCAATCTTTTTTCGAGTTGAAAGGGAGGTTAACCCTAATTGAAAAGGGATAGCTTCCATTGGGACTACTTGAGATAGACCCAAGACACTCTTCCAGAGCTTCCCTTCTAAAATATCAGCGAAGTGGTAAGCCGTATAGTGTGCTTGGAACAATATAGGAATTACACAGCTTTATCAATCCTGTCATAGAATAACCACCAGGACTAGATATAAAATACCTTATTGCCTTAAATTTGTCAGTTCTTTTTACGATGATACATTTAGATAATGTCTTTGTTATTAGATACTAGTACACCAAGATCTAAGTAACAAAGCAGTTGTTCTAGTGGTGTGTGTTGTACTGCCCAGTTGTATCGTTTCTGTGATTAGCCTTAATGGTCATGATTTTTGTTTTGGATAGGTTGAGTTTTAAGTTGTGATTTACTGAATATCGTTCCAAGTCTGCAAGACTGGGTTGAAGGCCTAATGCGGTTTGGTCAAGAAGGGTATCATCCGCGTATGACAACCAAGAAATGGGGTTGAGCTTGTATTCATTCGCAGGGGGTCATCTTTACAATTCTTAAAGGAATGGTTTGCCCAAAAAATGTTATTGCCCAAATAGATGGGCAATAATAAAACAAATATACTTGCACTTTTTTTTAAGTTCCTATGTAAAATTTTGAGCAATTGAAGCTCAAAATTTACAAAAGCAAGCACATGGGGCATCCATTTTGTGAAATCGATGCCCGCCTGTGCTCGCTTTTGCTTTTGCGGCACTTATGAAGGAAAAGCCAGCCAGCTGTAGTAAACAAAACCTACCGCTGGGTGGCTTTTCCTTCATTGGTTTTTCTTTCTAAGTTTCTCAGGCTCCTCTGAGAAACTTGGAAAGAAAAACTGCAGCGTTTTCGAAACACGGCCGTGTTATTTCTGCTTACAGTAGCTTTCCCATTTGGGGCTCTCGGGCTCCCCATGGGGAGCCTGAGAAACATAGAAAGAAAAACCGCAGCGTTTTCAAACACAATAACGTTGTATTTATGTTTGCGAAAAGCTACCGCAAACATAAGTACAACGTTTTAAAAGCTGCAGTTTTATTTCCAGAAATCTTAGGGGAAAAAACGCAGCTAGTGCTTTTTTTAAAATTGAAAAATGTCACTTACCGAGGTGCAACTGCAGCTTTTCTGCCTGTAGTCACCGGTCTCCGCCCTGCGAGTCCCGGCACCAATGAATGAAAAGCCACCCAGTGGTAGCTTTTGTTTACTACAGCTGGCTGGCTTTTCCTTCTTTAGTGCCGCAAAAGCGAGCACAGGCGGGCATCGATTTCACAAAATGGATGCCCCCATGTGCTTGCTTTTGTAAATTTTGAGCTTCAAATGCTCAAACTTTTACATAGGAACTGAGTATATTTGTTTTATTATTGCCCATCTTTTTGGGCAATAAACATTTTTGGGCGAACCATTCCTTTAAGCCTTTTCCAAACCAGCAATATAAATGGTAAAATGCACGGGGGGCCAAGGTGCAGCCTTGTTTCAAGCCATCATTTCCCGACACATGCATGCTCAAAGTACCTTCTTGATCTACTCAAATCTGGATGGTATTTTCAGAGTATAAAGACTTTGTCAAACATAAATCTGTGGGTGTAATTTTGTCCTTTTCCATCTTATCCCATAAAATCTGCTGTCGACCATGGCGGGAGGGAGGGGGCCCTTTGTAAAATCAATAAAGCATATATAAAGTGCTTTAGTCTTTTATAATAAGGTGCATTTAGAGTCCAGATGTTGGATAATGTGTTTATATCCCTTGCGAAAACCAGCGATTTGATTACAAAGAATATTATGTTCCATGGTCCAAGAGCTAATATATAAGCAGATTGCTAAATAAAATCTTGGCACTAGAATCAGTCATTGCTAAGAATCTATAATTTGATGGGGAGTCTCTGGCTCCTTTTTTATAAATCTGAATCAGCAGGAAGTTAGTTATTCCAAGACCTGGGTAAGAGTCCTGTAATCCTTATCTCACAGAGGATGACCTAAAGAATACTAGCCCACATTTTTGCCTTGGACTTGGAGGATATTTGGGAGGCTGTCTGTTCTGGAGAGGTTTAGGTCATTTATAATTTTTTTCAGGGTCCTCTTCAGAGAAAGAGTTTCACATATAGCCAGATGACAGGGATCACCCTCCATGATTTCATCCCTGTAATATAGTGACCGAATATAGTTTTTCCACTCTAAATTGGATATGGGATTAATTTGTCTCCCGAGAATTGTTTGTTAAAGTGCCAACAATTCTACATATCTTTGTTCCCAAGAGTGGTAAACCTGCTTTTCCATTGTGCTGATATTACCATTTCTTCATGCATCTGTACCAGTTCTTATGCCGCATTTTAGTTTATTTACCTCACATAAACGTATGGAGGGATCTTGCACATATTTCTTAACCCATTGTATGTTAGCTCTTACACTTTTTTTATTTATTTCCTTTTTAACAATTTAGTCATACATATTTTTGAGTATAATCTTTGAAGGTGATATTTTTCTGACTAGACCTCGCCTCCTGGAGTAGGATCTGCACAATCTGACAGAAATTCTTAATGTTACTAAAGGTTGGCAGATAATCTGCGCTCCAGGCATTTAGCAGCAGCTGGTGTATTTCAGGCAGGTTGTGCACTAACCAAGCTGAAGTGGTTGCCCTGATGATTGATTTACGTCAACATTTCCTGCCATCAGTTCTTTTTGAGGTTTTGGATTCGCACCAATGGTGCATTCATCACTACATGATCACTTATTAATCCAGGAAGATGCTCGGCCATTTCGCCAAGTATATTACAGGTAATTTGCGTTAAGATTCAGGAAAAACGAGAGGCTCAAAGGTCAGCGACCCGCTGTCGCCTCCTGCTGTATCAAAAGCCAGACATAAGTCCTCTAATGACACAGAAGGGAGGACAGCAGTTCAAAAGAGGAAGGTATAAAGGTTGCAATTGTGGGAAACCTAATGACTGAACTAAGCAGGGTTTTCAGGGCTACGTCGGGGATGAACAGGCCTGAGATTATACATCAGGCCGCCAAACTCCCCAGCAGGCCTAACAGCCGCTTAGGTCACTTCTTGTCTGGATCAGTTTCGGAAAGCTACAGCATGCTCAGAAAGCCGCCGGTGCCTGAAAGCAGAAGGATGGTATTTAGCTTTGCGGACCCGCATCTAGTAATTGTCAAAAGAAGTCAATTTCCCAGAGCTGCAGTGGGATTCACAGGCGCCGGAGCCCAAAGCGTCAACCGAGAGGATACCATTTAACCTCCCAGGCCAGTAAGGATGAAAGCAGCAAGCAAAGTATATGCTGTTATCCCGGCTCCAAACACGCGGCAACAACAAATGCACAAGTTGAGACAAGTCAGGTGATCCGCTTATCGTTTGAGATATGAGAAATGTTTTTTAAAGGTGTTACAGGAGCAGTTCCACAGACCACTTGTCATCCACTTTTCAATCCGTGCCACACGTTCCGTTCAATCGAAACTGACAAGTTCAGCAGAACAGGCACTTCCCACGGCAGCCACTGAAGAGAGACTGAACGAACTCCAGAGAATGAAGACCAGAAAGACCACTTGTCATCCACTTCCCATTGGTATCGTTCTCAGCAGTCTCATTCCATTTAGCATCAATCCTTTCACTTTACCTTCACTGCAAATTCTGTGACTGCTGTTTCTGTCCATACTGGTGTCTGTTCATGCATTGAAGCTGCTGTGGTGGTCCCATCAGTCATTGAGACAATTCAATTCCGAACCGCTCATTGGTGTTCACGTCTGGAGTACTGTGGGTAAATTGAGTGGGCTCTTTGGGAATCTCCTGGACATTTCTGGATCCAATCGCTGATAGCCCATGGGCATAATGGATTTCAATAGGTGGGAGACAACACTCTTGATGGTCCCTTATGCAATCGAGAGAAAAAATTGGGTAATCTTAATTTCGGTGTGCCAGGTGGAAAACTTCCATAGTCTTTGCCACTGCCAAGACTAGTTGGTACTCTAAAGCTTTGTTCACCTTGGGCCAAGACCTGTGAGTAATGTTGTCTCTTGATCTCGGCTGTTTTTAGTTTCCGATTCCTGCCAATGCAGTATCTTTTGCCCTGCGTCGATTAAGTTCTGGATGAGATTTGTTAGCACTTTGTGATGCTGCTAAAATCCTCAACATGCAGCTCTCCCAGTCATGCATCTGTTGAAGTGCTCACCACTAGTTACCAATCCTGTTGTCTTCTCCAATAGTCCGAGTTTATCCCCGTGGATAGGTACTTGTACATAGGGCAAGATAATGTTGATGCGCTTACCCCATCCCGTATGACCCGCCAAGTCACTATATTCTGTTCTTCTATACCCAACATGTCAGTTTTTTTATTTAGTTTTTTTAACAACGTTTTTTTTTGCATTTTTAAACATAACAGTTGAACTTTGGTAATATGTCCCCATCTGTTCTAGTGAAGGTTGATAGCCAAAGCGTGTGTCCCTGTGCCGTTCTTTTACTCTGTGTTATGGGACGCTTGCCTTTCCCTCCTGTTCAGCTCCCGGGAGTGCCCCTGCCTCCCTCCACCCCCTGGTCTTAGTCTACTAATCTGAGGAGATGCATTTTCCTCTGGCGCAAGGCCCCCTTTGACCCTGTTTGTGGGAAGTTCAATACTCTAGACAAGTCTGATCGATAGGTTTGATGCTCTCCCTGGAGGGAGTATGTAATCCGCTCCAGGGCTGCAAGTTCCACATCTTTCCTACCCATTCGTGTTTCTTTGGGGGATCCTTAGACGTCCACTTTTGGGTCAATGCAAGTGCCCCTGCCATTGTCAGGATTGCATACTTTTTGCAGTCAGCGTTTGAGCGGAGGCCCTTCAGGCCTCTATTGCCTCCGGCTTTTACTCCCAGGGTGTGGGCTATCGCCTCTTATAAGCCTCTCCAGTACTCGTCCAGTTTAGGGCAGTCCCACCATATGGGACTCTAGGTTCTCTCCATCCTGCATTCCCTCCAACAATATTTTGATTTCCCCCGGGTACATTTTGTGGAGTCTTGTTGGAGTTGGGTCCCACCGAAAAAGTAGTATTTTGATGCAGATTTCTCATATTTGCAGAGATCTTGCGAGTTTAGGGACTAAACTTCAAATTGTCATGCCCCCCTTTATCTCGACAACCTTCCCATCCAACAGTACATACTTTCCCGGTTGAGACATAACCTTTCTCTCCTCTTGCCTCGACGCTCAACCGCCACCAATGACCATGATGGAAACCCCCCCTCACCACCCATGGCACTAATGCAATCCCTCCCCCACTCAGAGATCCTCCTATATATCTCCCCGCTGTCCCACTGCCCCACTTGCACCATCAGCCGCCTAGCTTCCAAAACCGCAATTCCCCAGGAAAGAAGCCCACTCCATTTCTCTGGAGGGGCAGGTGTCATGGAGCATACCCATAACCTATTGCATATCAAAAAGTGCTCTCATTCAGTAGAGCTTTCCCCTTCCACTTTATAGTTTAAAGGGCCCTAGCCACCAACCGGGAGAAATGAGCCCTGTGCAGAAGACCTCTCCAACCCTCCTCCCCTTCCTCAAGGCTAAACAATATCAACATGGGACCCAATTTCCTCCGATTGCCGTCTATATCCCTCTTCCACCCCAGCACTTATTCCAATACACCTGGGCAAGACCACCACATATGCCAGAACTTGGCTTTCGCTCCACACTCCCTCCAACACAAGCGGCTAACCCCTAGACATTCAGTATAGTCTCATTGGATCATATTGCCATATCTGCAGTAACTTGATGCTGTGAGTTCAGGCAATTGACGTCTTCAGTGCACTTTTCAGGGCATAAATTAGTTTTAAAAAATTGATTAGCAAATATGCTAATGAAAATTGTTTTGATTAGCAAATGAACTTATTTGATTAGCAATTTTGTACTAATATTGAAAGTCACCAGAATTAGTATGTAGAAGGCTTTCTGCCAGCACTGGCAGTGCTTTTAGTGAAGGGCTGAGCGCAAGCAAGTGGCTGGTATTGATATTTCTCCCTTCTGGACGGGCAGGAAAAAATATAATTCCCAGTGCGGCCACCTGCACCAATAACGCATCCTGCTTGCAGAAGGCCTTTGATAGATATTTTAGAATAAAAAATTGGGCTTGGCTTTGCTTACCTTTTCAGGCCCATTGTTATCAAGTCAAAAGTGAGAAAGGTCCTCCCTCTCTGCCTAATCTTCCTCTACACTGCAGATCAATTCCAACAAAATAGCCAAAAAGTAACTCATTACCTATCCACAAGAATGCACACTCACTCTGAGGGGTGTGGCGGGGCTCGACAATCGACAGGGCCCCTCAGCACCTGCTATGGCGTGAAAATAATATTTCTCCCACCCAAACAAATGCCAGTGCAGCCACTTGCTAACACCCAGGCCTCTGGGGTAGGGGATCCAGCAACTGCCACCATGTTTCCATTCTGCAAAGCACAGCAAAAAGTCATACTTTTCGTTCTGGGGCTTTTGATATGTACTTTGCAGTGCTCAAATTAAAGTTATGGCCAGTGTTCAGCTTCCTACTTGCTCTGGCTGCCTGCCTCATGATAAATCCGGCAGATAACTTCCATCCGCCACTGCAGGCTGCTCAGACTGGCCTAAAGGGCGATAGGCCCATGGCTTAACCAAAAACGCAAAATGCTTGCGTGGGCCCATTTTCTGGGTCAAAGTGGGTCACCTTTTTTGACGTCGTGGGCCAGTTTGAGTTACTGGACTAAATTATGTGGCTAATAGTTTTGAACAGTGTTGCTGAATATTGTACAATTTGCATCACATTTTATCAGAAACGTTCCCCTTGGGTTATTCAAACAGCGTCACAAAAGGAATTCCCATTGATTTGCAACTTTGGAGCACTTTTTCATTTGTGCCAGAGACAATTGTATGGTCCCATCCGACCCTGCCCCACTGTTTCCAACATCAGCAGTGGGGGGCCAGAGGGCACACATCTTCACCCGGGACTGATGCTTCTTACGGCGGGTGCTGGGTGTTAGAGAGAGTGGCTGGCAATAATATTTCTCCCGCCCTGCCCGCTCTTTGGGCTGGAGAAATATTATTCTCAGCCATTCTCTAACACCCAGCACCCGCCGTAATGACGCAGCCTACTGATCGCAGAAGACCTTTTTGAAAGACCTTACGCGGGTGCTGGGTGTTAGCAAGTGGCAGAGAAATATTATCGTCAGCCACTTGAACCCAGCACCGACATTTGCCTCAAAAGGGCCTGGCTCCCCCACCCAAACCGCCCCTAGCACCGTTACTCCCTCCACCTTACCTCTTAAGTCCGAAGCCAGAGTGTGAGAGTGGGGCTGAGATCCTCCTCTCATGACGTAATGACGACGCATCCGGGCTGGGCTCATAACATTGATGCAATATTCTTAGCCCAACCCGGGTGCTTCGGCCTCACCTGCAGTGCAGTGCATGTAATTCTGTTTCTGAAAAGGTCTGCTAACCAGACGACGCCCCTAGCCTAATTAATTATAGTACAGTTTTTTGCTGGGAGTCTCCTGACGCCTCCAGCACCAGCTTTGCACTAGCAGCAAGACTGATGCAAAGGTCACGTATACCTTTTGTATCTGTTGCAACAGTAAGAAGTGTCTTATTTTTTTTTATTGTCGGTAGTTAGACCCCTGTTTCATTGCCTTGTAAGTTCAAGCTGGTTTGCTGATAGCCTATGGTACCTCCTTTTGGCGCTCTACGTGTGCTCCACAGCTTACCTGCTTATCGAGCCATCCAGACACCAGCTTGGGTCTGTGGAAGCAACTGATTCAAATGCAGACTCGACCTGCTCGAAGCTTGCCAGTCTTGAAAACTGACTTGACACAATGGGAATCTGTACATGGAACAAACTCCGCGCTTACTGGCCACTGGGACTGCATGACTCAATATCGTCTCGCTTGCTGCAAAACTGCCTAGGAACATGACTTGCAATATTGACAACATTATTTTTTTTTTATTTCTTTTATAGCCGTTTTATTTTGACACACACTTCCTTACTGGAAAATGCCAAGTGTATGTTTGTATACGGCAATATGGGGTGAAGAAGGGGGAATGCTGTTCCCTAAAGAACACAGTTGGCTCTTGTTATTGGCATTTGCCAGGCACTAACAGTTTTGTAACTTTTGACATTTTATGGCCAGCAGGTACTGTTAATGTTAAAGGAAATTTGTTCAGTGCACTATCCCCACTGAGTGGTCCTCTGGCGGCTCTGAAAAGGGCAGGGGGGTGATGGTGGGAACGCACGAGAAAAGTGCAAGAGAGCAGTGATGTGCCGTTGGAAGCCTCAGCCCGTTTAACACTGTTCGCTGGGCTTGGGGTGCTTTCCGGTCAGTAGCCTTCGTGTGCTGTTGTGCAAGTCGGGTTTTGTTGTTGCGGTTTAATGAAGTTTGTGCGGTTTGTTGTGCTGTAGGGTTATGCTTGTTTGGTTAGAGTTTGAGAGGTGTGAAATTGGTGGTGGGTTGGTTATTGGCATCGCTGTCTAGAAGTGATGTGCTAAATTTCCACGTTATTTCTAGATTTGGGTTGTCAATATCTCTGTATTTCTATGTAGATCCTGGTACTGGCTAATATTCAGAATCCTTTCTATATATGACACCCACCAATATTGACCACTGTATCCAGATGTGGTACTGGCCCACCTTTGAAAATCCTGTCTGTGAAGCAAGCTAGTATTCACAATTCTATCTAAATCTGCCCTCGGTAGTATTCCCAATACAGCCTAGACATAGAATAGCGATTAGTGCCATCTGGATGTGGCACTGGCTGACATTCACAATCCTGGCTAGTTGTGACGCAGGCTGTAGCTCACAATCTTATCTAAGAGCGTCGCATACTAACCTTCACAATTCTTTTTGGATCCAGCAGTGGCCAATGTTCACAGTTTTATCTAAATGTACTTGCTAGCCTTCCTAATTATAACTAAGTGTGGCACTTTCTAACATTTGAAATTCCGTCTAAGTGTACTGTTACAGAAGCCCCAGGAAAATGTCTACACTAAAACAAACTGTTGACTTGACCGATGCTTGTTAGATAACACTCTTCAACCCTAAGTTCTAAAAACATGGGTTAATGTGTCACACGCGAGCTGGTAGTCTGGCATAAACGTTCCCGCTCAGTTCTGTACATGCAAGGAACTTCATACGTGTAATTCGTTATGTGACAAAATCTTGAAGAGATACATCAACTATGGTGATATGATTTGGCATGGAGAGTCGAGAGATCTTTGCTTATTTGTAGACTGGTTCAATTTATTCAATAAGAATATATACAGTTTACCAAAGAGTAAACGGCAAAATATTTTTCTATATTCAGATATTGGAGCACTGGATAATCATCTTAGAAGTACAGTAGTTAGAAAATCAACAGACTGGCATACTGTACTATTGCACTACTGGAGTTTCCACTCCTAGAATCTACGACAATTTACTAAATGGCCATCTAGGCTGCAGAGAAATGTTACTTCAACTGAAGACTAACCAATTCAGGCAGATATTTTGATTAAGGCAACATAAAAAACAGGATAACCCAAGATCCCCCCCCACCCCTTCACATCGAAAGACAGAACAACCTGTGTTTCAACTTTTTGCCCTAACACAATAGGTAGCAAAAGAATTGTTAAATATTGGTCACTAATTCAACAAAAATTTCCAGAGGAAGATCCACCAGTCTTTGCTTTAAAAAGATCTACAAATATAACAGACCAGCTAGTGCACTGTAGACATCTAGTGGTACCTGTTCAGTATGTAACTTCACAGTTACAATGACAACATTTTCAGTGCAAGGAAAAGATTGGGGTAACTAACTTTTTTAAAACTGGTTATTGTATCAAATGTCCGTGCAGTATGTAGGTCATAACTAGTAAAGCGGCTCGACGGGATAGCCAAATCTAGATCCATAATAAGATGTAAAATTAACACTGCCCCAACCCAGAGAAAAAACATTTAGAATATCTGGTTTAGTGGATATAGTAAGATATACTAGTGTGTATAGTAGTGGATAAAGATACAGTAGATGGGCAATGTGGAAAATTCCCAGTTAAAGGATGCACAATGGATACACTGATTGGGACACTGAACGAACAGCTAATTATTCCAGATTAATTGCGGGAGTTATTTCAGTTTACAAGAAGAACCCTCTTGACTGCGATGAGTAAATGATAATAAAATTATGTTTTGTTTCTGTCTCTTATGCTTTCATTATAATTCTGTGTATTTGCGAGTTGTATACCAATATAAAATGGCAGAATAACGCTGCACGTATGACATCATTTTGCCAAACTACTTCCTTAAATAAGGTTGGTTTAAAAAATGGCGTCTTGAACCTTACTGTGTAGCTGACAGGAGAAACACTTAGCCCAAAATTTGGATGAGTAGATACTTTAGCAATAACGCTGGTTAGAATCCCCATTCTCTGACATGCTTAAAATAGAATATCATAACTTAACCACATTTTTCTAACTTTGTATTTCCACTTTTCACTGTTAGGCATTCCATGAAGTAAAAAACAAATAAGACCACTCTATAGGAGCCAACCTGGAAGTAAACCTGTTTGCTTTGATAAAATTATCAACACAGTGTTTTCATCTTTTTGTGACCAATACCTATGGCTTGCTTCTTCATGGGGATAATCGGTGCTGATGTTTTAATGTGAAACATTGGGAGATTTGACATGTATAAGCTATATAGCAACATAAGGGTGAGTAACAGTATACCACTGGAGCGAGAGCAAGACAGAAAAAGGAACAGTTGAATAACGTCTATAAATAACAAAATATTTCTTGTCAATTAGTAACTAGAGCTGAGATTGATGAAATTACAAGCCCCGAGATGAAATGAAGAAATCATATATAAGGTCCCAATGAAGGCGATCCAACATTGATAGCGCTGAAACATTGCGATCATGTCGACCCATGCTGGTCCTGAAATAATATATATGGACTGCGCAGCCGACTAGTGCTAGAGCAGGATATAAAACTTGTCTGAAGAAAATTCGGGTCCCAGTGGTGTTCCATTGCTGTTTTTATTTGGGATCTTTGGCTAGCGAAATGTCAGGCTTAGCACTACACTAGGATACGCAGGATATAGCACACTTCACCAGATATCACGAAAAGAACACAATAATAAAATGCACACAGGCTTTCGCGGTTATACCCCCATCCCCAGGCACTTTGTATTCATTCCGTAAATCAGAATAAAAAATGTGCTGTGAAATACATCCGCATTGCACCCTTATTAAACACTTGCAAGAAACTGGTTGAAAGGCATAAACTGCGTGGCAAAAACACATCTTTCATACTTTTGTCAGTGCATATGTATTCCCATTTTATATTGCCATAAATTCCCTTAACATCCCCCACACAAGACCATGATTTCACTTTGCCTTCAGGGAAACAAGCTACTCCTTAAACTTGGCAGACTATATGCATTCTTATCTGCAGCCTTGAAAGTAAACTGACAAACCATAAACACCACTGCAAACTCCCCCTTTCCAAAAGACTATTTTCGCACAGGCAAACGCGTTTCTTCTTTGGTACCTGAAGAATAAATAGGTCTTTGTTTGTCCTTAAGTGTCTAATTTGACACTTAACTAATTAGATCATGAGGTTGCCCTAACTATTTATTTTCAATTGGTCTTTCGTTTCATGACTGCACTCCCTAACTCCCATGGCCTGTCTGCAGGAGTACAGCCAACCCAGCTCTGTCAGCACACGATATGATCTCCTTCATTTTCCTCATTCTCACTATTTTCTGCCCGTTTTCATGCATTCTATCGTCATGTCATGAATGAAGCTTCTGGTCGATCACAAACAACTTTTTGACAAACCCTCTGGTTTCTCTCCAGCCTTTTCTGGCTTTCTGCACCAATTGCCTTTATACAGCACTCCTGTTCACCATGCCATCAAGCAAGTCCAGATGAAATGTGAAATCTGGCATCCTCCCAGCTCCCTGGATTTCCTGTTGGAACAAAGAAATTAATTTCCAGCGAACATTCTGCCACCTCAGTGTGCTCTGAATCGAACATCTGCCAAAGCGCACTGCCATTAATATTTCTATTTTCGTATTTTTCTATGCCCGTATTGCAGTGTGAATTAATGCACTTACAGCCTGCAGCACAGGCTATTGCCTAAGAAGCCCACCTCTGACCCCCCCCCCCCCCCCCCCCCCCCCAGTCAAATTACTAATGTCAGTAGTATTATATTTAGTTATTGTCAGCAGTGTTGGTGGTTAAGGTTAACGCATTACACTGTGCTAAACCCCCAATCACCCCCCTCTTTAGTTTACCCTCAATGCCACACATCAGTACTAATATCCTAACTCGTAGACACAACCCTTGCTGTCAATAATATCCTAACTTGTGCACACACAACTCTTGCTGTCATTTTAGCATCATTTTAAACTGGTGCACACCATCTCTGTTGCAATCGGTGGCCCCACAGAAATTGGTGCACGGTTGAAATGGACTGCATCTTCCAACATCTCTTCTCCCCCCCCCTTCTTCTGTAGAGACTTGATCAAACAAAGGCCTCTGCAGAAGCATGAATCCTCAGTACACCACAACAACCAATTTGATCCTTAGACAATGATATAAGCATGTGTTTTGGCAATTTTTGTATTTTTTTTAATCAAGTTTGATCATAACTTAAATTTATAATTGTCCATGATTAAATTAATCAGTCTCATGTGAGTAGGTGGTCTGCTCGATATTGCGGCAAATGAATCTTTTAGAAATTAATGTTAGTGTGCGGTACAAATATCCTTTAACATTATCACCACCAGAGTTGTCCCCTGGCGCTCTGGTGGCTCTGAAAAAGGGAGAGGGGGGTGAGTTAGTGGGAATGAGCTGGAAAAGTGCAAGATAGCAGTGATGTGCTGTTTAGAGCCTCAGCCTGGTGGGTCCGTTGGCTGGGCTTGGGGTGTTTTACGGTTGGTAGTGATCGTGTGCTGTTGTGCAAGTCTACGTGCGGTTTGTTTTGTTGTTGTAGTGAAGTTTGTGCGTTTGCTGCGTTTAAGGCATCGGTGACTTCCATAATAATCGTGCATAGATTAAGCAACAAATGTCTATCTAGGAATACATGTAAATAAACCTGGTGATGACCGCCACCACAAGGCCTAATGCTGGCCCTGGCAGTCTGCAAATTGGGTTTGTTTGCCGGAGATGTCTGTGTCCATGTCGCAGCACACATAACACGTCTATAGATGTCCATCTCGTCATCTGGATCTCACTTGCCCATCTTCTTCTCCCCTCCCCCTTTTGTAGTCTTCAGTCTCCAGCCGCTCATCAGGGGACTCGGGTTCACCCAGGCAATCTGTTAGTGATCTAAACCAGAGAGACCGAAAGGTTAAGAATTAAACAGTACTGCCCTCTTTTTAAATAACCTGGAAATAAATTAACATGTGCATTGTATGTACATTTCACATGCACAGCACACTAAAACAGACACACCATGCCCTACTCACTTGCTTCGATTAACCCCTTTTAGTCTTTGTGTGAGTTACTTACCTCATGGAATTACCGACTTATTTTGATGGAAGAGTACACCTTCTACTCTCTACCAGGCTGTTCTAACCTTTTAACCTCGTGTGTCAGATGGAACGGTTTGATCTCGTTCACGTGGACAAATTGTTCCACAGCCATATCTCATAATTTTTCTTTTGACAACAGGAGAAACCTTGTCCACAATTTTGAACGGACCACGCCAGAACGGCGTGAATTTGGCATTTCTTGTTTTGCTTTACATAAAATTTGACTTGTATTCCTGATCACCACACTCCTTGACAGATGATTTGTCATAGTATGAATTGGCACCCTCAGCTGCCCTTTCCATGTTTCGCTTTGCAAATGCATGATGCATTTTCATGAATTGTGGATGCATTTACCAGTACTTGGTCCTGTACAACAAGTGTTGGATTAAAACCTTTTTCTGCCTGTCGTGATTTCATGTGGGCTAAGATTTGTAGATGTTGATGGTGTTGCCCTCTTGCCCATTAATGGCAAAGGGGTCGCAAATCCCAACTAGACCCTGCTTCACCCACACGTGTGCAAGTAATGTAGATTAGGTTTGTCATGATGTAAATATTAAAATAAATTATGTGAACAAGTATTTGGCAAGGACAATCTTTAGTATATTGGCTGATTGTTCTCTGTTCTTGGCACAAAAGGAGATTCCCATGAGTAGAGTACAGCAAGCTGCATGTGCTGTATGGAGCACATTACAAAAAAGAATAGTCTAAAAAAGCCCTAATTCTTGACGTATTAATCTGTAAGATGAGGATCCTCTAAATTCTTTGGTCTGTTTGATAGCCAGGTGAATTGCCTGCATTTCAAGCTTCGTGTTTTTACTCTTAGTGCATACTGTTTATAGTGCTCTTCCCCACCTTCTCTGACTGAGCATCAAAGAGTACTTTTTTTTTTTCAATCTAGCTAGGTATCCACTGATCTGCCAAGCGCCATTTTCCTTCCATGGTCTTGCATCAGGTCTTCCAGTAAACCAATGTCGCGTACAGGGTTTTGAGTTTGATTTGATAAGCTGGAGCTGAAACCAGCTCCAGGTTTTTGTGCATCACCCAGTTAAGCAAAACCAGGAGCGAGTACATAGCATGCCGCTACTATGACTTGCACGTAAGATGCATATTAACATTGTCTTTTTTATTTTTTAATAAACTCGCTCCTATTAGCAGCTGGTGGCAAGTTAACCAGGCTCTCTTCGGCTACAAGCAGGAGCTACATGTCACTTGAGAGCTTTCACCACATCAGGGGGAGTTACCACCAAAGCAAAACTTGACACCAGGCCCGCCCAATGAATCTGACCGACAGGACTAGAAAAAGTACCAAAGAGAAGGGGCCATACCAAGCACACCAGGACATCCATCCAAGGGGCCCAGGCTGAGAATTGAAGGCCCCCGCCCCCCTCAGGGGAGACAGATACCCTCAAAAGAGCAGGAGGGAAGACTGGCTCAGGAAGGCTGTCGTGAGAACGACACCCCGCCCAACTGAAGGAAGCTGGGCGCCTGCAAGAATCTCCCAAGTTTAACGCAGATTAGACCCTGATCATAACCTGGCGAAGGGTGTGGGGGGGGGGGGCTCAAGAGGGCCGATGCAGAAGTTGTGGAGGAAGGAAGAGGCGACCCAGTCAGACATGGAGAAAGAGGGGGACAGGGAGGACTTAATTCTCCCACAAGACCAGCTACCAGAGGGACTAGCGGACCAAATGGTCACCCAAAAGGTCCTTGAGCGATGCCTCCAATTCTTTAGGGAAAGAAAGGGGTGTCAACCATACAATCGTCGAGGAGAGTGAACATCGGGAGCAAGTCACTTCCAGAGTCAGTGGGAGATGCAGAACTACCCCACACAATTCAACAATTATTCGCGGGACCTAGTCTCCTCCAGAACCTGCTGAGATCTGAGTGGACAGAGTGGGAACGAAAAGAAATGAAACAGGGGTGCGCCCCCGCGGCATGTACTGGTGGCCATGCATGACTATGCTCGAGGAAAAAATCCTGGGGGTGGCGAGACATGAGGAAGATCTAGCAAGGGGGTCCTCCGTCAGGTCTACCAGAACATCTCCCAGGCCACCCTCACGAAAAGGAGACTGATGCGCCCAGTCACACAGGAACTGACTAAAAGGGCTGCTAGATGCAGATGGACGTTCCCTTCCGGGCTAATCTTTTAACACAAAGGAAGGCAAAGGAGAATAATTCAGCAGAGGAAGGTATAGCGCTTCTGGCCGAGCAGACAATAATGAAGACCAGGGTTCAACCAAGTCCAACCCGAGGACCAAGTCGTTGGAATGGTCCACCCAGGGAACGGAGACAGCCCTGAGGACCAAGGGAGAGAGGAGAAACTCCTGGGAGAATTCCCGGGTAGGGGATGTCTTCGCAAAGCTTCCTGGGGAGGGGACATGTAACACTGACGTGGGGGGTGGAATCGCAGAAGTGGAAATCTTGGGAGTAAGTTATGGGTCAAGGGGGACGCGTTGGGAATAGGAGTGAACCCAATCCCTGAGGAGGCAGATTTGGGGGGGGGGGGTGCCGAGGTTGCTTGGGATACACCAGTGATCGGTGGGGGGTAAGGGAGCCAGGGCCTGGTACGAAGCTGATCAAACGCCTCAACACACGATAAAGTACACCCCCCTTAAGATGACCATGCTGAATACACGAAGCGTGTAACGCTGAACATCAAGGGTCTTAATTCCCCAATAAAAAGAAAAGCTAGACCATTTCCTGAAGAGAGAACCCAGATATGGTCACCCTTCAGGAGATACACATACACAACAGAGCCAAATTTAAGTTGAGAAGGGCTATAGTAAAGTGCAACAGTCCGAAGAGGTGGCCAAAAAAGGGGGCATCCTTATAGCAATAAAAAAAAAGACCTGGACCTCAGTGATAGACCAAATTAGAGATAATGGGGAGCGATTCCTAGCATTTAATCTCCAGGGAAGAAGGGAAATTCTTCACACTGGCCACCCTCTGCGCCCCGAACGTGGGCTGGGACCGGTTTATACAATCCTCACTACAGAAACAGGAGGGGTTTGCAATAGGGAAAATGATCCTCACCGGCAATTTCAACCTTGCCTGGGTCGCAGACAGGGACAGGAGCGCAAGGGTCTCGTACTCGCAACAAACCCTCGAAGGAGCTTAAGGGAAAAATGTAGTGCCTGGCACTTCTGGATGCATGGAGAGAGAAAAGGGGGGGGTACACGAGGGAAAATTCATTCTACTCCCATGTGCACAAAACTGCCTCGAGAATAGACTATATGTGGGTATCGCGCATCCTAGTGGGTCAAATAGCAGACATTGAGGCGTGGCCAATAACCCTGTCAGATCACGCTCCTATTACATTAAAGATCTGGAGAAACATCACACTCGATGAGGTAAAGAAAGCCATTGCGTCATTACCAACCAATAAAGCCCCAGGCCCAACAGCTTACAACAGAGTTCTATAAAACCCACAAATACCAGCTAGCTCCTCGCTTAACGACCCAATTTGGAGACTGGGAAGGGATATCTCCCTGGAAGAAGCGAAAGTAGTCCTTCTGACCAAGCCAGGAAAAGATCCCACTGTGTGTGGCTCATATAGACTGATGGCTCTAATCATCACTGACGCAAAAATCTACACCAAGATTTTGGCAAACAGAATGGAGCACTTATAACGCAGCTGGTGGAACACTGACCAGTCGGGTTTCATCAAAGGCAGACAGACCCACAACACCTGTAGAATAGCCCACCTGATCGTAAAAGTGAACAAAACCCACACTCTGTCTATTAATTGTGCTGGATGCGGAGAATTCAACAGGGTAGAGTAGCGTGTTCTACTACACACCATGGAAAAAAATGGGCTTCAGGGGGCTTTCCTGGCAAAAACTTGCACAACTACCGCAACCCATGTCCCTGCTCCTCCTAGAACTGCTATTAAATAAAATAAGTTACCAAGATTTCAGCCCTCCCATGGACAGACCACCATTGCATACAATTTACTATTCCCACTAAACCCACCACTAAATTACTCTGGCACACCCCACCGGCCAAAGTCAGAAATTCCCAAAAAACCTAACGAAGGCAACCACCTCCCCTTTCTTGACATTCCCGAATTCAAACCACCCTTTACCAACAACCCCACAGTACTCGCCAACATCTACTCCCTCACTCTTGCCAATGCAATTGAGACCATAGCTCCCTTAGAGGATAAGCAAGAAAAAAATCCATGCACACCAACTCCTGGTTCACAGAAGAGCTAGCAGTCTTGCTTAACAAACGCCTTGCCCTAGCTAAGTGGCAATCCTTGCCCGACCCCTCCACCCTGACCAAAATTAAATCCAGCTCCTTTACGTACACAAAAGCAATTTTAAAGCTAAATCGGAATCGTTTAATCTCAGAATAACCAATGCCTACTCCAAAACAAAGGAAATGTTTTCAATCTTCAAAGATCTCATCACCCCCCACTAAATTAGAAGAAATATCTAAAGATGAAGCCTGGTGCTCCAGCATTCAAGCAGCCCTCAACAAAATTAAGCTTCTTCAATAAAAAATCCAATCTCAACGCAAAGCCTTACCTAACCAGGGAAACTTGCCTCTGCTCATCTCCCGCGCCGACACCCCCACACCCACCCATCATCCCAATACCCCACTCTTCTCATTCAGAAACATCACAGAAAAGGAAGTCACTGATCTCCTCCAACACATCAAACCTCCCACTTGTAAAGGAGACCTCTCCGCACCTACTGTCATCAAAGAATGCACCGACACTAACCCTTATTATCTCTGCGTACATCAAAGCCTCGTTTTCCTCAGGAATTGTACCTCAAAGCCTTAAAAAAGCCTGGGTCCGTCCTCTCATAAAGTAACCCTTCTTTGATCCCACATGCCCCAATATCTACTGCCACATCACCACAGTCCGATTCCTCCTCAAAATTCTTGACAAACCCGCCCACACCCAAATCCAACAATATCTGGAATCCAACGCCATCTTGGGTAATAGACAATCGGGCTTCCGTAAAGGTCACGGCACAGAAACCACCCTACTAGATCTCAAAGCCCAAATCATGGACAAGGGTAAACCAGCCTTTCTGCTTCTGTTTCTCTCGGCCGCGTTTGATCTTGTAGATCACAACATCTTGACTTCCCACCTCTCCAATGCCACCCACTTCTCTAAAGAAGCAACCTCTTGGATAACCACTATGCACACCACTTTCCTTGTAACCCGCAAGTCTTTCTGTAACAGCGCCACAATACCTAAGGGCTGCTGTGCGCTCTATAAATGCTAATAAATAAAATAAATAAATGAGAGAAGCAAAGGAAATGGAAGCTATCCCGTTTGGCAGGAAGAAACACAAAGTCGCAGAATTCGCTGATGATATGTTGGTAAAGTATCCGGAAAATCGCTTAGAGCCATAGATTACACTGATCCTCTTCAGAGAAGTGGCAGGCCTGAAAGTAAATGGATGCAAAGCAGAGATCCTGTACCTCTCAATCGCACAGGATAGGGAAAAGGTTCTGAAGGGGGCATTCCCATACACCAGACGAATAGATCAGCTTTTTGTAGCCAACTAACCCCCTCTACTGGCTATCATTAAGAATTTTCTAGCTTCTTGGGGCCCTCTGTCAATATCATGGATGGGAAGAATCAATGTTCTGAAACCATATTGCCAAAGCTATTATATACCTTCAAGGCCCTCCCTATAAAAATCCCCATGTCATGCTCAAAGCCATTTGATGTATCGCCAATTAATTCATTTGGGCTCACACAAAGCCTAGAATAACAGGCACAATCAGGAGGCTGCCGGGGCAGAAGGGAGGATTGGGAGAACCAGACCTCCAGGCGTATTACCAAGAGGCACAGATCAAAGAAATTTGTGATTGGTTCAGGGACGATAGGGAGAAGATGGAGATATGGATAGAGTGGTGATGCCTGGGAAACGTCCTCTGGTTACCAAGGGAGGACAGGCCCCTCAACATGTACCGTAGCAAAATCAAGACCCTAGTGGTTAACACTTAGCAAACGTTGGTAAAGAAATCTTCCCCTCTCCACTCACCCTGATTTTCAGGAACCTGCATTTCACCCGGGACTCGCTGGTCACGGCTACCGAAGATGGCTAGAGGGGGGGGGGTTGCCACATAATTTGAGATCTGCACGAGAGAGGGGAGATTAAAGCTTTTTCCCAGTCTAAAGGGGACTTTGGGGTGGGAGAAGAGGAAAGGTATTGATCTGTCCAGCTACGACAATGGTTACTGAATCCCAGTGTCTGGGAAGCAGCGACCAGAGAGTTAACCCCCTTTGAGAAATGTAACCTTTAATACAGGAGACTGCCATCTGGTGGGGACACTTTATGTGCTCATCTAAGACGGGGAAGAGGTGGGAACTAGACAGTTGATGGCCAACTGGGAGAGCGAGGGGGAACAGTCCATAGAGGTAGCTCAATGGAGAGCTCTATGGCCAACATCCCTAGACTGGCTGAATCGATACAAATACAGGAAATCTGGATGAAAATGATGTACCAGCGGCATATTACCCCGGCTATTGTGGCAACATTCTCTCCCTCTGCTGGAGGGAATGTGGGGAGGAGGGGACTTGGAGGCACATGTGGTGGCAGTGACCAAAGATCAAACAATTCTGGGATACAATACAGGACGTTGTCACAGACCTATTGGGAGTGACACCAGAGGCTAATAGCGGCCTGTTTATCTTCGGGCTGGGGGGGGGGGGGAGCTTGAGATGCTACCCATGAGGTCCAAGCGCAAAGTGTACATGACTTTGGTCTTGGCAGAGGCCCTGATAATGGCTCAGAACTGGAAATCCAAGGCTGCACCCACTGCTCATGAATGGATAGGCAAAGTGTGGGAATTTGTGACAAGGGGTTGGGGGTCTCCCTCTTGGGTGATCATCAGAAATTTGGCATGGATTGGGACCTTGTGATGAAATTCCTCATGCAGGATGCCAGGGGAGCTTGGTGCCCAAAAACGGTGCAGTTTTTGGGAAGAACCCGACCCACCCCATGGCTGGGCAAGGATCAAAGATTGTGGGGGGGTAGGCCTACGGACAAGAAGGGGGAAGATACAGATGCCCACTGCAAAAAAGGTCTCTAAGACTCAACAATCACAGCAGAGTGAGAAGCTGGCTGGTGTAGGACCGTTGGGGGTGAGAGGGGTATGGTTTTATGGTCATCGTTTTATTTGACTCCAATGCTGGGAACAAGTTAAATAAATAATAAAAAGGACTTCACCTCCCTGTAAGCATGTAGACCCATATGTTTTCCAGGACTACTTCATACCTGTGTTCAAAAATTGCAACCTTGGGGGTCCTATTTGGCAAATTCAAGTGCCCCGAATTAATTGCATCCAAAACCAGTTTGTAGGCTGACCATAACATTGTATGTCTGTGCACCAAACATTGTCGTTAAGACACAAATTCTTGGGGTGGCACTGGCGATTCCAGTTCTCGTAGAATGGGGAAGAGCTCCTTGGTGCCGAAGTGGTCTTTGGCAATTCTCTCATTAGTCACACTTTTGGTTTGGGGGATGGCGAGTTTTTGGAGGCAACAGTAAAGGTTTCTTTATTGGATTCTGTGGGGGATTTACATTTGGATTAAGCAGTTCTCTTGGTAATGCGCATTGTTAATGAGGTTTGTGTGTACCATGAATTGAAGTGGTTTAGGTTTGTGCGTGCTCCGAGGTGCTACTTTGTCACTGGCGGCTATATAACTCTCATAGCGGAGGGGGTCACTGGCAGTATTAATTGGGTAACTGGTAATGGGGTGGATCAATGGTGGTAGCGTCTGCTGTGATTGTTGCAAGTATTTCTGGATAAAGCGGCTGGTGCCTGCGGATGGGTATTCTTCGGGATGCTGAATGAGATGACATGATGGTCCAACCAAGAACGTGGCATGTTAGAGAGGATGTTGGTATTGCAGTTAATATCTGCCAGCCAGTTGAGGGTGCAACTTTGATGTGGGTAGGGTTTATGATGCAGTGGGTGAAGCAGAGCACTTCAATGGTGTTGACGAGGACATTGTCATTAGTCGGGTCGTTGAGTCCTAAGTTAAGATCTCCCAAGTGTATGATTTTTGAGCTTGGCTTGGTGTTCTCTGAGAAGTTTTGTGCAACATCTTTCTCGAAGAAAACAGGACCTGGGGGTCTGTATATAATGTAGAGGGTCATGGTGACCGAGGTAGATAAGACATTTTGATACTCGCCTGACTGGAACGATTGGTTAGGGATTTCCCTTATGAGAAGTTGGTTCTTAGTAATGAATGCTATTCTGCCTCCTTTGGGGACCTGTCTACCTGAAGATGGTGTAGTTTTCTGGGATGGTGAGGGCAAGTGCCGCTCCAGCTGCAGTATAGATCCATGTTTCGGTGATAGCTCGGAAGTCTAGGCTGTTTGTGGTGATGAGGTCTGCAATGTTTAGTGCATGTGCTCGTGTGACCTGGCATTGATGAGTGTGCCCTTGAGTGTGGGTACCTCCAAGATGGTGTTGTCTCTGGGTACTGGATTGTCAACACTGCTTAATGGGTGAGCTACGGCTAGTGGGATCAGCGTGCTCCAAGTTGTGGTTAGAGCTAGGGTAGTGGGTTTCAGGAGAGTGTGATGTGGGCAATAGTTTTGGAAAGACCTATGACGGATGTATTCAGATCATACGTGGCAGCAGTATTCAGGTTACATTTGGTAGCTGTCAAATCGGGGTGGAGGCATTTGGGGTAATGGGTGACTGGAAGGTGTTGCTGATATGTTCTCATGGTGGTGGGGGGGGTGGCTCTAGAGTTGAGGTGTGCAGTCCTGAAGATGACTGATCGATGTTGTGGGGAAATGCTGCCAGCATGTAGCTAGTCTAATATTCCGAGTGACAAGGGAGCAAGGTTGACAAGGACTTGGCTTGAATTTTGTGTCCAGAGGGACAAAGGGCCAGGGTTGACTAGGGCTCGGAGAGAGCTTACATTCTGTGTCCTGTAGTCTAGCTGAGGAATTGGATTGGCATGCATAGGTCAGGTAGTGTGTTGGAGGGATGTTGTTATAGTCCGGGAGGTTGATTGACATTTTTAGGGTGAATGTGTGTTTGTAGTTGGAAGTGCCAAGTTGAGGAAGGTTGGCAATGCAGATTGTAGGTAGTTGGCCATGTCTAGGTGGGTCAAGGCAAGGATAAGTCTTATCCTAGTGATGTGGTGATGCACCTAGGCAGCAGCATGTGAAAACGGCTAAGTGAAGCTTTGTAAGAGCAGGTGGCTGGACTGCTGTGTATAGAGAGGTTTTGGCTATGCATGTTTGAATAAGATTAAACAGTGGCACACAGCTGGATACAATTGGCTAAGGTGCATATCTAGATGCAATTGGTCAGTGGAGCGCATTTAATCAAAATAAAAATAGCTCATCTAAATACAATTCATGACCATAGCATGTCTTGGATGTCATGTCTGTGTGGTTGTGCCGTATTCCATGGTCTTCAAAAAGTTTTTAACTTCAGCAAATTGTTAATATGGTAGACTCTGCCTTCTTTTTTCAGCGACCCGCGTCTTTCATTTCGCTTCCTGTTTCTCCTCCGGTTCAGCAATAGCCCAAAACACAAGGATTCAAAATACCAAATCAAGGGTAACTATCCTGGGAAGGGAGTTTGGGGGTTTTGGGTAGTGACAAGTTGCAAGCTACTACTATCCAGGCATTAAGTCGCATGTTCCTCAGATCTCCATAAACCCAGCAAATCACTTTAGTCGTGCAGACCATGATCACTCACCAATTGCTAGTGGAGAGTGGACATTTTGAAGCCAGAACCTATGTTTTTTTTTTCACAATTATCTAAAAGCTATAGTACCTCGGGTGAAGCCTCCTTTTTTAAATGCATTTGTGAGGTCTGTCTTGCCCAAGAGTAAGGCTCGATCCTACTTAAACTGCCTCGATGCTACCCATCAAAGACGCAAAGTTTTACAAGAAGCCATGGTGGAATTTATTCTACTTGCGGATCTGCTTTCGGTATTCAGATGAGCTACATCGGTAGTTCTGCTTTCGGTATTCAGGTGAGCTAGATCGGTAGTCTTTCTGTATCTGTCATGGGAAGCAATGGGATGATCTCACTTGGTGTTTTGGAATCCTTAAACCCTTGAGACGTTGGCCAATTGAGGTACTCCAATTTATCGGCATTGAAAGGGTGATGGGCGAAGTCTAAATTGTAAAGGGCTATATGACCCTCATCTGAGAGGCAAGCACTTCTGAGCTGTCCACCCATGCTTTGAGACAGTAATGTTGACCGAAGTGGCACAATGCCTCAAACATTTTTTTTTTGTTTTTTTATTTTTTAAAGGTCTTTTGCTAAGCTGAGCCTTTCATCTTGTGGAATTACAGTGGCATTTAAGTCCGCCTATGCCACACACTGACCCAGTTTTCCTGGAAATAATTGATATTCCAATCCTTGTCTAAAAATGACTTTGTTGTGCAATTCGTTTTTATGAATATTACTTGCTTGATGACTTATTTTTCGGCAATTGGAACTCCCACTATTGATATGATGTAGTTATTTGTGTTTTGGAGGGTTTCACTGGCAAGTGATAAATGCACAACCCTCCCTCCCAAACAAAGACTCTGAACAGTTTGACCCCCTGGAAAGCTGAGTGAGTTTGTTTATTTATTTTATTTCTATAGCGCTCCGGACCCAGGAGTAAAAGGGCGCTTAGTACAAATTATAAGGCACAGTACATGGTAGTAGGCAATGATACTAGACAACAGTTATATACAAAAAGTACAGTCAGTGGCGGTAATGGTATAGTACAGGTTGCATGGCACCGTACATTGTGATTGTCGGTGATACTAGACAACAGTTGTATGCAAAAATATACAGAAAGTGGAGGTAATAGGGAGTAGTCATAACAAAAATGAGACATGTGCAGTTCGTACAGTAAGTCTAGCTTAGAGGTGGACTTTTAGTCGGCCACCCAATGGCAAGTTTCCTGAACGATAGGTAGGATTTGGATGACTTAATGTTCAGTGGCAGGGAGTTCCAGAGTTGGGAGGTGAGTGCCCCTTATCCATTCGGTGTCCCTTATATCTAACAAAGTAATAACTTGAATAAAGATGGAATGACCACAAAACTACCCTCCTTGTGGGGCATGCTGAGGTGCTTACGTTTCTACTTGGGACATTATTGAACCGAATTATTCAAGCTCTTTGTGTTTTTTTTTTTTTTTTTTTTTTTTTTTTTTTAGTTCTCTTTGGTTAATCAGTGCAGTTTGTTGGAAGATTAGTTTGGTATATATGTAGGAATTATCGATCTTTTGTAGAGTAATTATGTGCTTTGGCACATTCTTCTTTATTAACCTCTTAATATTTTTTTTATAGATTTTCTAACTAACACCATGAGCAGCAACGAATGCTTCAAGTGCGGACGTTCTGGCCATTGGGCGCGTGAGTGCCCTACTGGAGGTGGTCGGGGACGAGGAGGGCGAGGCCGGGGTAGAGGTGGTTTTACGTCCTCCAGAGGTAAATGGCAAACGTACTGCTATGCATTAACATTTGAAGCTGTATTTAGAAAGTTTGTTTTTGTTTTTTTTTTCCCTTGTTTCCTTGATTTTTTTTTTTTTTTCCCGCTTGTTCCCCATTGTAAAATTCACTGTTCGTTTGTTTTCCCTTCTAGACATATGTTACCGTTGCGGAGAGTCTGGCCATCTTGCCAAAGATTGTGAACTTCAGGAAGATGGTAAGTAGAGTTTAATTTTCTCATTTATTGCTGAAGTGGGGCGCTAGTGATTTGGGTGCAGTCCAAACGTAATGCATAATTCCAAGTTTTAAACCAGCTGTTTAACAACTATTTATTTAAATTGTAGTACTATCTTCCACTTTGCATTCATGGTATGTTCTCTTTTACACCATAGCAAATCACCAGTGGGTGTGGGCGGATAGCTAGTCTGCCTGGTGTGGGGCATTCTGACCAGTGTCTGCAGAGGATGGGAAAAGGGGAAGACGTTTGGGAAAGAGGGTACTGATGAAATAAGTAGGGGGTGGGGGGTGGGGGTTGGTTCAAACTGGTGTAGAGAAGATTAAAGGAAGCAGGCTGCCGTTTGTGGTTGCGTTGGCCTCAGTGATCCAGTCACAATAGATCAGCTATCAGAAATCGTGGCAAATTCTGAGATGGTTGAAGGAAAAGTGAATGTTTACATGAGGTGGTCTCTGTTGGGGGGGGTTTAGGGGTGTAGCTGTTTAGGAAGGTTTGTTTCATAGAGGTAAAGGTTTGTCTTAAGATGTGTATGTGAAGAGGTTGGGGTCGATGGCAGCAATGATCAGTTCTGCGTGTACAAAAGGGAGTCCCTCCTCCTCTTCTTCATATTTTCCGGATGATGCATCTGCTTTCGTATGAAGGTTAGCAGGCTTGAAGGTAAAACGGGGGGGGGGCGAATTAATCGATTCTGTCTTCGATTCATTGCTCCGGCCGTTTTCAGGAATCCTACGTTTCTCTGATCTGTATGAACCATGATGGTGTGGAAGGAGTCTTTGATTGCAAGGAGTGCCTGCTCGAAAATGCTTTAATTCTTTTCGGCAGCTGTGAAAGTGCGAGAATAGTACGCTATTGGATGCGATAAATGCGTGGAAGGATACTTTTGTATCAATAAAGGATGGTTGGGAATGACAGCCTCCAGTTTATTCGGATGGTCGGGATCAGGTGATTTTTAAAACCGGTGCTGTTGTGAACTTGGTTTTCTGAATCTGAAAGCATGATGTGTTTCTGGATTTCATTTGTAGGTCACCCCCAGTTTGGTCAAGGGTAGTAGAATTTCGGAATAGTTGGTAATGAAATGCCTGTAAAAGTTAGAAAAACCAATGAATCTTTGGAGTTTAGCGCATTTAGGACTAGGGCAGTCTAATATTGCGGAGAGCTTTCTAGGATCCATTTTCAGTCCCCACGGAGTGAGGATGTAGCCCAAGTATGTGACTCTGTTCACATGGAACTTGCACTTTGATACTTTGGCGTATAACCGATGAGTCCTTAATCGCTTCAGTACTTCTTGAACATGGTGGACGTTGTTGTCATAAGAAAAGTAGATGAGAATATAATCCAAATAAACATCCACGTTATTCTCGAAGAGGTCATTCAGAAAGCACTGGAAGACGGCAGAGGCATTACAAAGCCCAAAGATATTTGTAATAACGAATTTCTTTCTGAAGGCAATCTTCCATTCTTCGCCCTCGGCCCCTTTTTAAATCAAGCTTGGTATGTATATGGCTCGCACAGGCCTAGAGAAGTTTTATATAACTCTGGCACAATATTTTCATCAACACAGTAACCCGGGTTCACTCTGGATGGTCAACACTTGGAGCACCGGGGCCTTCAATTTGGTTTGAATTCGGCCTCCAGGATGATCATGGAAGTACTTTTGGAATTGGCTGTAATCCTATGCCCCTAAAGATCCACATTCACCCCTACCTAGGTGATTGATCAGGCGCCCTCTGTAGGAAGTTTTGTCTTATTGGGGTACATTTGGGATTTGGCTGTATTTTCTTAGTGATATTTTGGTGGTAAACTGGCCTTACATTTAGAGATAATTTAGTATTAGCCTATTTTGGTGATAATATATTATTAGCTTGTGGTGGTGGTAATTTTAGTGGTATCTTTGTGGTATTTTTAGAATTACCTTATTTTTGTGGTATAGTGGTGAGCATGGCTTTTTATACTACAACCCCACCATAAAACCTTTCCTCTCTATTACAATGTCTTTTGGTCGCCTGTAGAGAACCTCCAGACCATCAGAACCCAATGAGTTTATTCAGAACGCCACCTCTTGTTTGTGGCTGGTATTACTGGCTTATGTACATCCAGTAATCTGTGTCTCATCTGACACTGCCTTCTTTTCAGCATACAAAGAATCGCTCACACCTACACACACCTCCCTACCTTGCAGGTATTTATTCACTTTTCCTTGCTATTTTAGCTATAGTGGTAAATTAGCAAATGCTTTACCGCTCTGGTATAAACATCAAACCCTTGTGATTCCCTTGTGTATAAATGATTCACGGACACATGAATGCCACCAAAATCACAGCCTTTGTTTCTTTACACTCTGTATAGCAATTATAAACAGAAATATATCTTACCACATGATATCACAGCATCGCCTACAAAATATAAAAGAGAACAGAAATCAAACGGGCACATTGCAAAAACAAACAACCTAATTTGGTGTTCAGCACTTTTAAACATAGAGAAATATGAACATGAAGTATTTTTTTCTAACTTCCTGCACTGCCAACAAATTATGCCCTCTCCCTTCATTCTTTTTCCTCACTTGGCACTAACTCGCCCAGGCCAGTGAAGTGTGAAACTCTTGTCAGGATTTTATCTGTACAACCTTGCCGCTTTGAAGACGCAGTGCCAAGAACTCCTTTGCATGTGTGGGGAGCTCCCAGCTGTAGCGCTCGCACCCACATGGAGTCCAGCAGCATTTATTATGTAGCACCGTCTGTCTCTCTGTCCCAGCATGATCTGAACTCTTCCCCCTGGCTATTCTTTAAGAAAACTCCTCCTGCCTATCACCACTAGGTCAGCACTCTATTGACATGGCCCAGCCACCCTCAATCTCTACCAATCAGAATAAAAATGTGTCCTATACCAGCCCTCGTTTTTCAAAACAATGAAGATTTCAGCTCGGCAAAGCAACGTTTTCTGTTTTCCTTCCTTCCAGTGGCATATTTAAGCTCTCCGAAAAAGAAAAGAAAAAAAACGCTCACATGGACTGAGTGCATCTCTTCATGGAAAATAAAGTGAATTTTAAACCATGCTTGCAAAAACAGAATGCATTTCATTGTGCACAAAAACTGCATTAATAACGTTAGATGGGTTGAAGTTAATATATTAGTAAGGCAGTTAGTATAAGGTTAATTATGTATTTCTAATGCAGTTCACACACATGAAAACATCCAATTTGTAAAAATGTGCACCTTCATTTTAAAATGACAGTACACTGTACTAAAACATTTTACTAAATGTTCTTATAAATTGCATGCTGGCTGTTACTGAAAACTATTTTGAAATGGCTACATTTAGATATTGATACTACCCAATTATTCTTACATATACCCTCCTTTTTCTGACAATTATAACCAACACGTCTATTTGGAAGAAACACACACCACACTTTAAATTGCATGCGCATTGGGATATCTCTCATTCCCCATTGTTGCTAGTAGTATAATCAACATCCTCATCTTGTTGCTAGTAGTATAATCAACATCCTCAATCAGCCATTCGCCCATCACCAACACTACTAAACACACCATAGTGCGTTCTACCCAGGTTCCCCAGTTAAACATATCTACCTCCATTACACCCAGACAACTAACGGTGGTGTTATTTTTCCTCAGATTCATCTTATGGTGTGCTTTTCCTTATGACTCAACACAAATTCTACATCTGGGCCAATCAGGAACAAGTCCCTTTGGAAAAACTCAATGTTTTCCACTTGACTTTCCCAGATACCATTCTCAACGTTGAACAAGGTTAAACCCCCAACCGAGACAATTGTATCGTTCAGTACCTGTATGTAAAATACATTATATTTCAACTGCTTGACAACAAATGTCGCATGATTCAAATGAATAATTGTATAATTCTTCAGAGGTGCTGACCAACCACCTATTTTTAACCAACTTGGCTTGTGATAATTCCTCACTACCCAAATTGCTAATAACCACTTCACAGCCCCTGATGCACCTGGGTCAGGTTTCAAACCACAGATGGCATCTGCAGCATCGGGAAAAAAATGGTTTACCTGGACACATGTAATTTTGTTATTTAAACTTTACATGTGTCCAGATTTGGGATCAAGTAAACGTCAGGTTCCCATGACTGAAATGCCACCACCTCTGGAGTTTAGATTTTTTATGTATTTCCCCATATTGCCAAAATCCCACATTATGCACCCACTTGATTTGGTAAATGGAGCTATATATGGGACACATAAAACAAATACAATTTTCATTCTTTCTAAATTCACATATAGGGGCATTTCACTGCCCATTTCAAACGCAAATTTTAACTTGCATTGTTTCTATTTCTCTTGATTAATTTAACCATTTCCTGCGAAACCAAGTACAACGGTATATGTCCTTGAATTCATTGGGAAATTGCAGTTTGAACCGCTCTCATATATTTTGTTAACCTATCAAGAGGATTTACTATATTCCTAATATCACCTAACACCCGGTCATGTTTAATTATAACATTTGTACTGTTTTGCAGAATTTCAGCCTGCTCATTTAACATAATATCAGTCTCATTGACGTATTTTGCTTGCTCATCCAAAACCCTTAGGATCATGTCCGGATCATGAGTCCATTGCTGTGCTTTGGCACTCCATGTCCTACTGAAATTGGATTAGCTATAGACATTGTAGTGCCTATTACAGTTCCAATAATCGACCTCACCAGAGAGACCACAAGCAGTACTGCCCCTCTTTCCCTTCCTTTTCTTTATATCCGCTGAATTCACAAAGGTTTTTTCTAATTGCATTACAATGTCTCTTATTGCCTGCTTAGCGTCCTCTTTTCTCAATTCTAGCCAATCTCTGGTCTGATCAGCCATAAACCTAGTTTTTTTAATCTCTCAAATTGTCAGGGCTTATGGGGACATATACATTCTGATATATCAAACACCTGTTACCCATAATAAACCCAGGCGCTTCCTCCACTGCAATACCAGATGCTGGTCCGGGCTCAATGATATATGCTCCCGTGGCTTTAAGACCCACCATGATCTGCATGCTAATTGTCCACGTTGCCAACGTTATTGTCGTTGTCTTGCTTCTTGCAGACTTTGTCTTCGCCCCCATCCGGGGCTTTCCTGGGACGTCCTCCTGTGGACTCCAGGAATCCATGATCCCTCGCGTCCTTGCGACTTCCAACCCCTCAGGCCAAGATGATGGTTAAATTTATCTAAATCAAATAGAAAAGGAATAGATTAAGTGCATGGCACAATACAAAGTTTACTCTTTCTACTACGTGGCAAAAACAAAAATGTGGCCCAAAACATTATGATCCTTTACTTTTGAATACCTGCAATTAAGCACATGTTGGAGAAAAACAACAAGTATCAAATATTTACATCTCTCATTATTATACATCACAACAATTTTCATGCAGAATACTTTACCACACTGTACCATAGTAAGTTAACTTGATTAAGCACCTTCCATCAATGCACATTACCATACTTTTTTCCAAATGTGGCGCTTTCATTTGCATTTATCTCCACCCTAAACAATATAATCTGGTTTCTCATGGCGTGAGACATATACCACCTTGTCATTAGGTTACATGCATTATGAAATGGCCAACTGCATCTTCCTTTTCCATGTAATCGGTACACTTAACCTGTCTCTACCTGGTGAAGTCTCCTGATTTCATGCTTTGGATGACAGAACAGTTTGTCCACGTTAACCAAATTAAGCACTGTCACCATTTCACCCTCTCTTTAATATTTTATACACTACCGGGGACACTTTATCTATTATTTCATAGGGACCTTGCCATGCCGCAAGAAATTATGAGTTTTTATGTTTACCTTTCCCGAAATGAAGCGTATATACCCGATCACCTATTTTATACTCTTTCACAGATGTCTTTTTATCATAGTAGGACTTTATCAGCAGCTCTTTCCAAATTTCACTGCACAAATGCAAATGCATGTTGTAAATGCTTTCTCAGTTCTTCCATATACTCGTGAACTGTAGATGCACTCACAAGTATTTGCTCATGTGTCCTGTATAATGTTGGGCAATACCATTTTCCTTCCTGTCAACACCTCATGAGGGCTGATACCGGTTGCTTTAGCAGGAGTCGACCTGATGGCCATCAATACTAAGGTAATCGCAAATCACAACTAGAACCTGCCTCTGCTACAAACTTCTTTTAGTATTTCCGCTACAGATCTATTGCAACGTTCAACATTCCCAGAAGAGGCAGTCCGATATGCGATGTGCAACTTCCTTTTTACCCCCAATATCTGCCACACCTTGTTCATTAAGGTGCTTGTGAAATGACGTCTTCTGTCCGACTCTATTCTTCGTGGTAACCCAATCTTGAAAATATGTGATTTACCAGCAATGTAGCTGCTGTTTGCGCACTACAATCTGGTGCAGGACTACAGTCTACCCATTTCGACATTAAACATATCACCGTCAAAAGATAACGGTTTCCCCTACTCTATCTCTTTACAGAGACCCTACATAGTCGATTTCTAAATCCGACCATGCAAGAGTTAAACCGCTAAATCAATGTAGCTCAATGCATTGGTGAAGCAGGTTTAAATTGTGCACATACCAGGCACCCCCTGGTATATAATTCCACATCTTGCGACATGTGCGGCCAGTAAGCATAATCTTTCAGTATCTCTAAAGTTTTTTGTGAACCTCTGTGTCCTGCAGTTATCGCATCATGCGCATGGTGTAACATTATCCCTCTGAATGAAAGAGGTACCACCCACTGTATCTGTCCTGTTATAGATTCCCTGATCATCAGACCATCCTGTAGTTTAATTCATTTTTTGTTCTTTAATAACACCCTCCACTTTTCCGCTACAATCATTTTCAGTTAAAGGATTTTGTTCGGGGTGTATCAAATGATTATAATAAACCCCCAATACACGGTCATCTTTTTGTGCCTTAATCAGATCCTGATCTGGTGTATCATAACACATTGCACTACGGGTTGTTCAACTTCTTTTGAAGCTTTAGACCGTGTAACTGCATCTATTTGTATTTCACCGATAGTGTTGAATAGGCAACAATTCTCCCATAACAGCCCCAATCTTGGCCAATTGATCTGCTCTATCATTTCCCTCCTTATCCTCTCCTGGTGCTTTCAAATGTCCACAAACTTTCCTCCAGTATACTGTTAAATCATTCTCTGACACTAGTTTGTTTATAGCTTGAATCATTTTCCCTTGTTTGAGGGGCTTTTTGTTCTATGTGAGCATGCCTCTTGCTTTCCAGCCAGGCAAATATTCTGCAAAGCCATTTCTTGCATAATCCGAATCAGTCACAGTGATAAATTCACTGAATTATCAACTGCAGTATTAATTGCTTTGTAAATGGCTGCTAACTCTGCTACCTGGCTACTCCTAGCCCCAATTCTCATTCCTATACTAGGAATGTCCTCCCATCTCAACCAGACATTTCCTATCCCGGACACCAACTGTTTATTGCTGTCATTCGATATGAAAAGCACATCCATCGACCTAAACAATTGGCAATTCCTTTGCATGTATTTTCATCAAACACTTTGTATGGTGATTGATCAAATTCCTGCAAACTGGACTCCACCTCTACCTCATCTTATACACATTCAGCTGCACAGTCGTGTAGATCTGCCAACCCTTGAGCAATTTGGCTCTTTTATTCTGGCCATATCTCACTTCCACAGGAAAGCCCTGCAATGCCTATGTCCATGAGGTAATTCTGGACTGTGCTAGATTGCCTGATCTAATCCTTTTTTCTCTAAAAACTGCAATGGTGATTGTCTCAATGATTACCATCTCCCCTTGAACAATGGGATGAAAATGTTGCAATGCTCATACAGTGGTCAGAAGAGCCTTTTCATATTCACTGAATTTAGTCTCAACTTGAGAAAATGCTTTACTCGCATAAGCAATAGTTTTATGGTTCAAATCATGTTTTTGAGAACACTGTTGGCATACACTGCTCAGTGAAGCCTATTTATTTAAAGAAATCTTTGTTCTTTATGGGATAGGCTAAGCTTGGTTCCTTTTCAATTTAGCAACTGCCTCAAATTGCTCCTTTTCCCATTTCCAGGGCATATTTAGCTTCAATAGTTTAGTCAATGGTTGAGTGATTTCCACATAATTTTCAATACATTTCCTGTTATATCCCGTCATTCCTAATAAACGTTTTAAACATTTAATGTTTCTAGGATCTTTCAACTTCTGTATGGCCTTTTTCTTTTGTGGATTCAACCCTTGTTCAGTTACTTCATGGCCTAGGAAATTCACCTTTTTCTTGCACCATTGGGCTTTCTGTACAGCTACTTTGGCACCCGCCTTTTGCAATTGGTCAAGTACATGTCCAATTTCATTAAATGACTTGTTAAGTTTTCATTTATTTATCAGGACAACTACATACTATGGTCCCTCTTTCCGCTGCATCTTGCATAGCTTTTCTCAAAAATATGCCAAATTCACTCCTACTATTGACCTACCCAAATGGTGTTCTGGACCAAGCGTATTGCATTTTATCAAATGCAAATGAAAATAAATTCTGAATGTTTCCAATGGCAGACACCAGTACCCAGATGTAAGATCTAATGTGGTAAATACCTTTGACCCATGCACCTGAGCAAGGCCTTCTAGACACTGGCACTCTTTATTTAATTCCCTCAGGTTTGCACACAGACACCATTGACCATTTGGCTTTAATACCCCCAAAATGGGACTGTTAGAGGTACTATGAATGGGTCTGATAATTCCCCTATACTCCCAAGTTTTTAATTCTCTGCCAATGAAACTTAAGCATGCTAGTGGCAATCGATATTGGCGCACAAACACTGGATTTCTACCACATCCCTCTGGTAATGTGGCAACATGTAAATCAGTTAGGCCGCAATCATATGCGTCTTTGGCAAAAAGGTCCTTAAATTCCATAAATAATTTTTCTCAATTCATTCTTATCCTCTTCGCTATCACAGGCATCTGCTAACAGAATCTGCTCCTATCATTTTTGAAAATTCCTGGAAATCTGTGCTTTCTTCCAGCTGTGTGGCTGTATCTCTCTGCAAAGCTGGCACTTTTAAATATTTTGGCATATCATCCTCCATTTCAATGTGCTGATTTCCTGTTTCATTTTCATTTAAATCAAATCTACAGTTCTCCTGGCGACAGCACACTGTCTCATCGGAATCATAAGGATACACAGATTGAATTTTGAACATCCCTTTGGGTTGAGAATCCAGGTACTCTGGCAACACACCCTGTGCATCCACATATGTCGGGGATATTTCCCATCACCATATTGTTGAAATCTACAGTAGAATGTGATTTTCTTTTTATTTATTTTTTTTGTATGGCCATTCCTAGCATGGAATTCTCTTCTAAATGAACATCTTGAAATCCTCTATCCACCATGATTTTGACGGACCCCTCCCCAATATCTACCAATGCGGTATATTCATAATCCAGCCCTTGCTGTTTCATGGATTCATTCAAGCACATAAATGCATCAGAATCCTTCATTTGCTGTCCATTCTTGCTCTTTAGTGTTATAGCAACCTGCTTGGTGAATGCAGGAATAGTAATATCCTTCTTCATGTGTAGTTCAATTGCATATGGCACCAATTGTGCATAATGATAACCCTGTCTTTTGTCTTCAAATTCGGGCGCAGGCCCTCCTAGCCGGGCCCATATTTTCTTGGTAAGGAAATCTAATACCGTGCACATCTGTGCATGATATCGTTGCCCAGATAAAAATCATTCTCCAGCATGGGGTCTGGCATGGATTCACATGCTCATGAATATTCCCCGTCGTCAGGCTGGGAATCCTCGGTAAAGAAAAAACCAGTATCCGTTTCGTTTCTGATCTGTCTTTCGTAGTAATAACCAATCACTGGTCTCTGCGTCATACTGACCACAGCCAATGACTGCCCTCTACCTAAGCACCGCCTCTGGCAGCCATCTTCAGATTTTTACCGCACGTTCATGTGTTGGGATCCTCGTGCTTTTGCTCTCGAGCGTTAGTGCTATTTTTTCACGTTTTTTCTCAAAAACTTTGTTTTTTTCGGTCAAAAGAGCCTCAAGCTCCACCGACTTTCCATCCGATCAACGGGGACCCGTTTCGGATTCGTCTGCGCCCCTCAAGGGTGAAGATTTCATCGAGCTACGCTTTTGGAGGACTCCAGAAGTTTCTCAGGCCCGGCTATGGCCCAGGAGAAGGGAGGCTCGACGCCCGGAAAGCTGTTCAGGGTCTGCCCTGGATGCCAGCTGCAGAACGTCTTCAAGGAGGACGAACACTCTTTTTGTCTTTACTGCCTACATGAGGACAAGACGCACGTGGAGAAGGACTGTGCGTTTTGCGGCAACATGTCGGAGCGGACCATGAAGGACCGCCATCAACGTCTCGCCAACTGGCTAGAAGGGAAGAGCCCGTCCGGCGAGAAGAGGAAGAAATCCGAGCGGTCTTCTAAGACCTTTGAGGACGCCCCGGCGACGGGGGTCCAACATAAGGCCAAGCACCGCGAGTCCGCTGGCACCGGGAGCGCCGAACGGTCGGGCTCTACGGGCGCCAGGCAGGGCGCACCCTCCCCGGCACCATCAACCACGAGCCAACGCTCTGGGTCGGGTAAGAGGAAGGACGAGCACCCGGCGAAGCTCCTGGAGAGGCCCCGGTCGAGCTCGAAGGCGGAGGGGGAGCGAGGCAATGTCCCCCCCCCCCCTCAAGGATAAGGCGGTGAGCACACCTAAGGTGGTGAAGGCCTTAATCCATCCGGCCAAGCCCTCTATCGAAACTGTCGCGGCGGCCCTGGCTCAGCCTGTGGAGGCTACACCAGTGGTGGCGACCTCGGGGCTCAGAGTCTCCCTGCCACCTCGGAGGGAGTCCTCTTTTGTGCCCATCGATAGGACCCCCGTGAAATCCCCCGTGGGGAAGAAAAAGTGGGGGGCAGGGCGTCGTCGTAGATTCGGCCCCAACCTCGGAGGAGGAGCTGGTCGAGGTCTTAAGCCACGGCTTCGGCGTGGAAGAAGACCGGCCCGTCGGGATGGATCCCGACGCAGGTGACAACGACATCGTCGAGGGTACCGACGGGGCCCCTGATCGCCCGTCGGATTCCCCTCTGTCAGCGCCGCGAGACAACTCGGCGGCCATTTTGTTGGCTATACAGTCCTTATGCTCTGAGATAAGGACGAGACTACCGTTGCCGACGGAACTTCTCCCGTCGGGGGACCCAGAACCGGGACCTTCTGGTGTTCCCCCTACCAAGAAAAGAAGGATCCACCCTCCAACTCCTTTTCAGCCGTCGCGCCCCTCCCAGCCCTCCTCCCCGTCCACCCGAGGGGATGATACGGGGACTGACACGGCAGCGACGGGTACGGACGACGAGGTATACGACGAGGATTTACCGTCGTCGCCTCCCACCAGGGCTTCTCCGCCCGACGAGATTGGATCGTTCCACTCAATGATTGCCAGGGCATCCGAGCTTTTCCAACTCTGCCCTGAGGAGAAGAAGAAGGAAAGGTTTCCTTTATCAGCGGCGCGAGGCCAAGAGGAAGACGGTCCTCGCGGTGCCTCTATTGGACGACATTTGGGATGAGGGCCTCACCCTCCTCAAGAACCCGTCCACGACGCCAGCTAGAAGAGACCGGTACGAGAAAAAGTACCGGGTCCCGGACACGGCCCCCCTGTGCCTCCGGGCGCAGCCTACCCCGGACTCCGTCGTCTCCGCGGCGGCCAGGAAGAAAGCGGGGGGGGGGGTGCGCGGCCTCCACTTCGACTTCCCCACCGGACGGCGAGGGAAAGCAATTGGACGCTATGGGACGCAGAGTCATCTCGTCTGCAGCGACGACGATTAAAGCTGCCAACGCCTTGGCTATCGTGGCCCGATACGACAGGGAGCTCTGGTACAAACTGGCTCCCCTGCTGGACTTCTTGCCGGACGACAAGAGGGCGGAGGCCCTGGAGATCCTGCAGGAAGGTGAGGTGGCTTCGGACCACGCCATTACCGGTGGCTCAAGGCTACGGACTTCCGTCAAGACGTTCAGACCAGAGTCCTGGACATGCCCTTCGACGGGAACAACCTGTTTGGGAAAACGGTGGACGATTCCCTTCAGGCTATTAAAGCGGACACCGAGACGGCCCGGGCCCTTGGAGTTCTGCAACGACGACGGACGCCCTTTCGGAGCAGCGGAGGCAAGGGCGCCTCCAAAGGTTCCGGCGGCGGTTTCTCCTCCTACCGTCAAGCAGCCCGCTCGTCATCTCAGGAGGCCTACAGAGGACGAGGCAAGCCTGGCGGACCCCGCCGTCGTCGCCAAGGACAAGGCGCTAAAGCCTCGTCGAAGCAGGATTGAACCGGCCGGGGGGTCGGGCCCCCACCGAAGCACCCCGGTGGGAGGCCGGCTGGCGAGCTTCGTCAGCGTGTGGGAGTCCATCTCCACCGACCGTTGGGTGCTGGACGCCTTGGCCCGGGGGCACGCGCTCGAGTTTCAAGGAAAGTGTCCGCGCGTCCCCCCCGTGGCCAGGAAAGAACTTCACGTCCCTCAACTCCTCTTGGAGGTGAAAGGGATGCTCAAGAAGGGCGCCATCGAACTCGTCCCAAAGAGGCTGCGGGGCTCCGGAGTCTACTCGAGATACTTCCTCGTGAAGAAGAAGACGGGGGGATGGCGCCCCATCCTGGACCTGCGACGTCTGAACAAGTTCATCAAGGCGCAAAAGTTCCGGATGGTCACCCTCCAGCACGTCCTGGGTCAGCTGGAGGAAGGAGACTTCCTGTCGTCGTTGGATTTGGAGGATGCCTACTTCCATATTCCCATCTTGAAGGGGCACCGAAAATTCCTCAGGTTTGTGGTCCAAGGGCGGCATTACCAGTTCAAAGCCCTCCCCTTCGGTCTACGGTCGGCACCCAGGGTGTTCACCAAGTGCCTCGCACCGGTGGCGGCTCAGCTGCGCCGCGAAGGGATCCACGTCTATCCCTACCTGGACGACTGGCTCATCCGAGCCAAGACCAGGGAGCTCGCCGTGGTCCACACGGCAAGGACCGTCCAACTTCTCACGGACCTGGGATTCTCCGTGAACTACGCCAAATCCCCCCTGGTACCCGCGCAAGACACTCTGTTTCTGGGAGCGAGGCTCAACACAGTGTCCCTTCTGGCCTCCCCGTCGGAGGAGAGGACCAGGACCATCCTGGGCAAGGTACAGCGGATGTTGGTGGCCGACGCGGCCAAGGTGAGGTCCATCAAGTCCCTCCCCGGAATGATGTCTTCCTGCATCTACCTCATTCCCATGTGCAGGCTCCGGATGCGCCCGTTGCAGGAGTTCCTGGACGCGCGCTGGATCCAAACGACGGGCAACTTCGAGGAAAGGATCACACTCGACGAGAGTTTCCGACGAGCGATCCGGTGGTGGGGCACCCGCGCGCATCTGACGGCGGGCATGGCCTTCCAGACCCCAGCCCACCAGGAGACAGTGACCACGGATGCCTCCCTGGAAGGGTGGGGAGCGCACACCGAAAATCTGCACGCAAGGGGCCTTTGGCTCCCGACGGAGAAATCCTTACATATCAACGTCCTGGAGCTCCGTGCAGTGTTTTGGGCCCTCGGGTCCTTCCTTCCGTCCCTCAAGGGCAAGGTGGTGAGGATCTTCACCGACAACACCACCACCATGTTTTACATCAGAAAACAGGGCGGAACCAGGTCCCCAGCACTGTCCAAGGAGGCGCAGGACCTGTGGCATTGGGCAGTCGCCCAAGGGATGTTTCTGGTGCCGTTTCATCTGGCAGGGGTAAAAAACACCATCGCCGACTCACTCAGCAGGGAGCTGCGCTCGTGCCACGAGTGGGAACTACGGCAGGATCTGGTGGATCGCCTCTTCCGACGGTGGGGCACACCCCAGATCGACCTGTTCGCGACGGCGACAAACTCCAAGTGCCGGAGGTTCGCCAGCAGGTTCCCCCAGGCGAGGAGCATGGGCGATGCTTTCTCGTTCCCCTGGGAGGGCCTGTTCCTCTACGCGTTCCCTCCTTTGCCACTGCTAATCCGGCTTGTCAACCAGCTCAAGAGGTCACGGTGCAGGATGATCCTCGTCGCACCTGCGTGGCCGAGGCAGATATGGTTCCCGGACCTTCTGGACTTGTCAGCGTCCCCGCCAATCAAGCTGCCGGTGGACGCGGATCTGCTCTCCAGGGAAGGAGGCGCCATCCTCCACCACGACCCGAAATCGCTGAACTTGCAGGCCTGGCTCCTGCAGCGCTAGAGTTTGGAGGATACGACATACCGGCCGACTGCAGAGAGGTTCTTGCAAAGGCCAGGGCGTCCTCGACTCTTAAATGCTACGGACACAAATGGAAGAGGTTCTCTGTCTGGTGCCACGCACAGAAGATTAACCCTCTACGGATTACGGCTCCCCAAGTTCTGCCGTACCTGCTGACGCTGGCCAAAGCTGGACTGGCACACGCGTCCATCAAGATTCATCTTGCTGCGATCTCCCGATACACCAGAACCACGGGCCGGACGTCCTTGTGGTCTCATCGTCTGGTGAAAGAGTTCATGAAGGGACTGTTCAGATCGTTCCCGCCGGTGAAGGCGTGGGAGCTCAACCTGGTGCTGACCAAGCTCATGGGACCTCCGTTCGAGCCTCTGCACTCGGCCCCATTGAAGTTTCTGTCGTGGAAAACAGCGTTTCTTGTGGCATCACCTCCGCACGACGGGTGGGAGAGATCCAGGCCCTTTCCTGCAAGGCCCCGTACTTGACTTTTCACGACACGAGGGTAGTGCTCAGGACGCACCCCTCCTTCATGCCCAAGGTACCGTCGGACTTCCATCTCAACGAACCCTTGGTGTTGCCTGTGTTCTTCCCGTCGCCTTCGTCGCCGGCTGAGAGGACTTTGCACTCGCTGGATGTGGCTAGAGCGCTGAAGTTCTACGTGGACCGCACGAAGTGTTTTCGGAAGACGTCACAACTCTTTGTGAACTTTGGACCGGTCAATCAGGGGAAGGCTCTCTCGAAGGCTTCCATTTCCAGATGGCTCTCCGGCTGTATCATGTACTGTCATCGGTTGGCAAACCGACCGCTGCCCGGCCGTCCGAGAGCCCATTCCACCAGAGCGATCGCAGCTACCACGGCGTTCCTTTCTGGTGTGCCCCTGCTGGACATATGCAGGGCTGCTACGTGGAGGTCGACGCACACCTTCACGAAGTTCTACTGCGTCGATCGGGATTCCAGGGAGGAGTCCAGGGTCGGCCAAGCAGTGCTGCGCAACCTGTTCGCCTGAGGTGAGCCTGGTGAGGAGGTAAGATGCTTAATGTTGAGTTTGATGTAATGCTTAATGTTGAGCCTTTGCCACCTCCCGTGGTTGTGCATGTGTGTACTGCTATGTATTCTTTATTCATGAGCATGTGAATCCATGCCAGACCCCATGCTGGAGAAGGAACAAGTTACTTACCTGTAACTGTTGTTCTCCAGCATGGGTCTGGCATGGATTCACATGCGAACCCTCCCGCCTACCCCTCTGCGGCTCTTCACTTGGTCATACCGCCACTTCACATGCTTCCAAATCTGAAGATGGCTGCCAGAGGCGGTGCTTAGGTAGAGGGCAGTCATTGGCTGTGGTCAGTATGACGCAGAGACCAGTGATTGGTTATTACTACGAAAGACAGATCAGAAACGAAACTGATACTGGTTTTTTCTTTACCGAGGATTCCCAGCCTGACGACGGGGAATATTCATGAGCATGTGAATCCATGCCAGACCCATGCTGGAGAACAACAGTTACAGGTAAGTAACTTGTTCCTTTTGTGTTCCACTCACTATCCACACATTGTGGTAGATGGTGTTTTGTCCAACATTAATCTTTAGCATGCACCTTCCTGCAATTCGATTTTCAAAATCTGGATTGTCCAAATCAGAGATGTATTGGTGTTTAATTTTAAATTTCGGGATCTCCTGCCTTTCCATTATTCTCTGCAGTAGTCTCTCATTAATAAAACTCCTTTCCTGTTCAAGTGGCTTTTATCATTTTAGAATGGCCATTTATACCAATATTAATCCATAGCTGCTCATCTTCCATATTTATTTCAGGAAGAGGGTGATGTTTTTCTGTGTCTGCTTTAGGGATGGTGTTCTGTTTGCACTTCTCTTTTAAGTAGAAGCGCAATGTGTGCATCTATTTCAGTTTGCCATTTCTTCCTAGGATCCAAATAAATCTGCACAGATTGTTTTTCTTTTTCACTTTGCATTTTGTCCATCAAAATAGCGGTGACACTAGGCACACAGCTATTCTGGAGGTACACCTCCACTGCATCATTCGATTTGCCAACAGTATGGCATTCATTTACGGTTCTGTTTTGTGACTTTATTTTCTTAGACTTAATGGCTTTTTAGTTAAAGACCACAAAACCTTATTTACCCATCAATGAGAGGAGACCATCTTTTCAGGCAATCTGTTCCCATCAAGAATGGAATTTCATAAATAGATATGATCAATACTTCCTGTTTCATTCTGTGCTTTCCTATCGTTTTGTCAACTTCAGTGACACCTTCGATAGGCACCTCCTAACCGTTAAAGTTATGTACTGGGCCTTCACTCTGTCTCACTTTGATCTGATTTTGTGGAGATCTCCCTTCATTGATACTTTTTACCAATTCTTTGGACATAATTGTGGCCTGGGCACCTGTGTCAATCATTGCAAATGTATTGCACTTCTCTTCCACAGTAATGGGAGCATAATATCAGTCTTCAACTTTCTCTACTACACACAAGTGCACATTTTTACTGATTTCAGGATTCACTTTTCAAAGGGCTAAGCACATCGGTAAATGAAAGGACATTCTTCCCTCCTTTCTGTCCATTTGAGCCTTACCCATCTCCCCATGTTTAGAGGTCATTTGGACTGTGGCCGCTGTTTGCCCCTCCATCCGGGGATCATCTGAGTTCACATTGCAATTCTCCAACTGAATATGCGTATAAACATCACCTGATAAGTTGTCATTTTCTAATTTTGGGCATTTGTGGGTATTTGGCATGATACCAGTCTTTTAATTTCTTCAAAAATCTGTGGCTCAAAGAACTCTTCAGGTGACTGATCTGTACCCTCCTTTTTAGTACTTATTCTTCCTGCCTGTATTTTACTAGCATCTTGATTGTCTAGGGAGGGTGTTCTAACATTCACATCTACTCCCTCATCAATTATTTTGTCCATGCATGAGTTGTCTTTCTTAAATCTGTCTTTGTTCCTTTGGAATTTCATGTTCTTCTCGTTTTCCTTTTTTCATTTGTACAAATTTCCAACGTTTGATTTCAACGCTAACCAAACCGCATGTGATTGCATTTCCTGCCTCATGTTCATTTGCAGGTATTTTTTTTTTAAAATCGTTAAACAGCTCAGGGCCATTATGCAAAACCGGATCAGGGGAATCTTTTATCATTGCAGGTATCATTAATATTAGTCACTTATTATCAGAAGCCACCAGGTCACTTCTATGATCTTCTGCCCCTTCATTTGATGACTGTACAGAGTTTTCCTATTTGTTCAGCCAATATTTTTACTTGGGTCTCGAGGCACTGGAATCTTTTCATTTCTCTAGAATCTTCTCTTTGAGGCCTATGCTGATGTTCTCCCCTCCCCCCCCCCCTGGTTAAATCTATTCTGGTATCTCTCAGGAGAGTGATTCCTATTTGAATTGTTTCTGAACTCTTGATTCATGTGGTGCGGGTTCCCTTTTTTCAGTAAATCGATCACATACCGTGGTCTGTCCTGGTTACCATATCATGGTGTTGGGATCAAATCTGCTTTGTGTCCCCAACGTCTGGTAGAGACTATTACTACTTTCATCTTGATTTTGTCTCTGGTTGTTATTCATGCCTAACATGGTAGGGACTATTACTACTTTCATCTTGATTTTGTCTCTGGTTGTTATTCATGCCTAACATATCGGGTCGATATCCGGTCTGGGGTCTGTCGCCTAAGTACCTTGGGCTAATGTAACTCCTATTACTAGGATCATGTGACTGAAACATCAGTGCAGAGGGCGGCAGCCTCTGTGGAGTACCCCTCAAATTATTTTTGCCTGGCCTTTGAGCAGACTCGAGTGACATTTTAGCCGACCTGATCTCCATTACTGTTGCCGAGCGTTCTTTAGTTTTTAATCTTGTTTCTTTCATTTTATGGGCCTTTCTACCCTGACAGTAGAGCACTTCATACAGTTTTGTACTTTTGTGCACAATCCATTCAAGGGACTTCACCCAATGGGTGAGTCAAACACCCCAAAGGCGCTGCAACCAAGCCCGGACACCGGCACAGCCACTGGGGCGCTAGCTCCCCGTGTAGAAATGGAATTCACCTCAATCCCATTGAATGTGGTGCCCTGCTGCTTGTCTTGGGACCTGAAATCGCATATCTGCTGTTCCAAATTTTCATCACCCATTTTATTATCACTTTTTGCATATCACTCATCTGCATTTGACATTCATTAAACTTTGTCCCACTTGTCCCTTCCTTGATACATTTAGTTATCTCTTGTGGGACAGTCTGGAGCTCACCTTCTTTCTCTTGATTCTCTTTTGTAAAACTTGCATCTCTAAAATAGCCCCCTCTTTATATTGTGACCTACCAATCCTTTCAAGTGTTTTAATTCTTGCTCACTATCCTCAAACTGTTTTCTCCTTCGAGACAATTGAGTGTCGTATTCTTTACACTTTGATTGCATGCCCTTTTGACATACATCCAGTTCTGCAACTTTTTCTCCTGTTCACTAGCTCCAACTAATTTGACTTTTAGTCTGCTAATTTGGCATCATTTTCTTGCATTAGCAGAGACCTATTTAAAATGTACCATGTTTTGGCCCATAGCCGTATGAAACAGTCTTTCTCTGCAGGTTTGACATCAGCATTTAATAATCTCAGAAGATGGACCTGAATTATGCTACCCTCTTCAAAAATGTCTTTATGAACTTCCCAATAGATACGGTCATGCCACTCAGTGGCATTTTTTGATAACCATGTTCCATATGCATATCATTTTGCCAACTCTGGGAATGTGGCATCAATTTGAGACATTCTGAGATTCACTTTGTGTCACACTGCTCTCACAAAATGAGTTCCTTTTAATCCACGTGTGGAACACACTTGCCACGCCCAGTAGATGCTCTACGGCCTGTTCCCACAGGCCCAACACACCATTTTGTAGGAGGTTTTGTCTTATTGGGGGTACATTTGGGATTTGGCTGTATTTTCTTACCGTAATATTTTGGTGGTAAACTGGCCTTCCATTTAGAGTTTAGTATTAACCTATTTTGGTGATAATATATTTTTAGCTTGTGTTGGTGGTAATTTTAGTGGTATCTTTGTGGTATTTTCAGAATAACCTTATTTTTGTGGTATAGTGGTGAGCTTGTTTTTTTTTTTTTTTTAATACTACAACCCTACCATAAAACAAACCTTTACTCTCTATTAGAATGTCTTTTGGTCACCTGTAGAGAACCCCCAGACCTATCACACTTCAGAGAACCCAATGAGTTTATTCAGAACGCCACCTATGGTTTGTGGCTGGTATTACTGCTTATGTACATCCAGTAATCTGTGTCTCATCTGACACGGCCTTCTTTTCAGCATGCAAAGAAGGAATCACTCACACCTACACACACACCTTCCTACCTTGCAGGGATTTATTCACTTTTCCTTGCTTGCTATTTTAGCTACAGTGGTAAGTTAGCAAATGCTTTACCGATCTGGTATAAACCTCAAACCCTTGTGATTCCCCTGTATAGAAATGATTCACAGACGCATGAATGACACCAAAATCACAGGCTTTGTTTTTTTTTTTACACTTTATTATATAGCAATTATAAACAAATGCATCTTACCACACATATCACAGCATCGCCTACAAAATAAGAGAACCGAAAACAAACCGGCACATTGCAACAAAAAAAAACGAATTTGGTGTTCAGCACTTTTACACATCGAGAAATATGAACATGCAGTTTCCTGCACTGCCAACAAATTATGTCATCTCCCATTCATTCTTTTTCCTCACTTGGCACGAACTCACCCAGGCCAGTGAAGTCAAACTCTCGTCGTCATGATATTATCTGTACGACCTCTCTGCTTTGCAGACCCAAGAACTCCTTTGCATGTGTGGGAAGCTCCCAGTTGTTTAAGTTCGTAGCTAGCGCTCACAACCACATGTAGTCTAGCAGCATTTATCATGTAGCACCGTCTGTCTCTCTGTTCCAGCATGAACTCTTCCCCCTGGTTATTCCTTAAGAAACCTCCTCCTGCCTATCACCCCTAGGTCAGCCCTTTATTGACTTGGCCCATCCACCCTCAATCTCTACCATCAGAATAAAAATGTGTCCTGTACCAGCCCTCGTTTTTTAAAACAATGAAGAATTCAGCTCTGCAAAGCAACTGTTTGTTTTCCTTCCTTCCAGTGGCATATTTCTGCTCTCCACAAAAAAAAGAAATGCTCACATGGGGACTGAGTGTGCACCTCTTCATGGAAAATAAAGTGAATTTTAAACCGTGCATGTAAAACCATGGAATGCATTTAATTGTGCACAAAAACTGCATTAATAATGTTAGAGGGGTTGAAGTTAATATATTAGTAAGGCAGTTAGTAAAAGGTTAATTATGTATTTCTAATAGCGTTGGCACACATGAAAACCTCCCATTTGTAAAAATGTTCACCTCAGACAGCACACTGCTAAAACTTTTTACTAAATGGTCTGAAAAATTGCCTGCTGGCTGTTACTGAAAACTATTTTGCACCTATTGTGCACCTATTTTGAATGTCTGCATTTGGATATTGGATACTGCCCAATTATTCTTAGACCTCGTAGAGGAAAATCTAAACAATATTGCAGACTTGTGCAGCACTCTACACAATCTGGAGGTTCGATCAACATAACTTTTTTCTGTCCCGCCTTGAAGATATTGTTCAAAAGTCCCATTCTCCGCCAAAGCCCCCCCCCCTTCGTAAAAGAATTGGGGCTTTGAAATGAAGGGGCCACTACTTTGACATCAAGAATACAACATCTGTCTGGTTATTACAAACAAACTGGGACCAACTTTTGGACCCACAGTCCATGAAGGCTACCCTCAACAAAGAAATGAGTGGCCTAGAAAAATGTGGTTCTCCAGCATGGGGTCTGGCATGGATTCACATGCTCATGAAAATTCCCCGTCAGACTGGGAATCCTTGGTAAAGAAAAAATCAGTTCTGATCTGTCCTTCTTAGTAGTAACCTATCACTGATCTCTGGGTCATACTGCCCCCAGCCAATGACTGCCCTCTCCCTAAGCCCCGCCTCTGGCAGCCATCCTCAGATTTTTACCACACGCTCAAGTGTTGGGAGTCCTTGTGCTTTAGCTCTCGAGTTTTTTGCTGCGTTTTTACGCTTTTTCAGGAGATTTTCTAATTTTTTTCGGTTTAATCGAGCTTCAAGCTCCACCGTTTCTACTTCTGACAACGGGAACCCGTTTCGGAATTCTTCTACGCCCCTCAAGGGTGAAGTTTTCGTCGAGTTTACACTTCTTGGAGGATTCCGGAAGATCTGCGGCCTACCTCAACGGACATGGCCCAGGACAAGGGAAGCTCGACGCCCGTATCAAAGCTGTTCAGGTGCTGCCCTGGATGCGGATTGCAAAACGTTTTCAAGGAGGACGAGCACTCGCGATGTCTCTACTGCCGTCATGAGAACAAGACGCACGTGGAGAAGGACTGTGCATTCTGCAAGAACCTTTCGGAATGGATATAACAAGATCGTCGTTCCCGCCTCGCCGCCTGGCTGGAGAAGGCGAAGAAAAAGTCTGAACGGGCTTGTAAGTCCTGTGAGGGCGCCCCAGCGACAGGGGCCCAACAGAAGGCCAAGCACTGCAAGTCCGCAGGCACCGGGAGTGTCAAAAGGTCGGGCTCTTCGGCTGCCAGGTAGGGCGCTACTTCCCCCGGCACGTTCGACCACGAGCCAGCGCTCTGGTTCTGGTTCGGGGAAGTGGAAGTCCGAGAAACCGGGTAAGCCGCTGGAGCGGACCCGCTCAATCTCGAAGGGGGAGCGAGGCGCTGACTCTCCTCCCCCTTCCCCCAAGGCGAAGGCCCAGGACGCACCTAAGGTGGTGAGGGCTTTGATCCAGCCGGCAAAGGCCTCTATTGAAAGTGGTCGCTGCGACCCTGGCGAAGCCGGCTGAGACTACGCCAGTGGAAACGGCCTCTGGGCCCGGAGTATCCCTGCCACCGCGGAGGGAATCCTCTTTCCAGCCCATCGTTAAGACCCCCGTGAAGTCCCCGGCGGAAAAAGAGGGGGGGTGGCCATTACAGACTCGGAATCAGCCTCTGAGGAGGAGCTGGTGGAAACCAAGAAGGGCCTCAACGAGAGGTTCGAGAAGGTTCTATCCCAGGGGGCGGTCCCTGCTGACGTGATCGAAGAGGGCCCAGTGGAGCAGCCATCCCGTCCGTCGCAGCCATTACCCGAGCCCCAGGATAGCTCGGCGGCCATTTTGTTGCCAATCCAATCCTTATGTACCGAGATAAGGACGAGATTACCACGACCCCGAGGGAGGATCCAGAACCAGGCCCGTCGGGAAGCCCTCCGAACAAGCGGAGGAGAGTCCACCCCGCTCTGCCCTTCGTGCCTGCAAGACCTGTGGACCACTCATCCCCCTCGCCGGATCCTATAGGATACGGCGACGGGGAAGCGCCCCCCCACCCGCAGGCTTCTCCAGCCGATGAATTTGGCTCTTTCCACGCCATGCTAACCAGGGCATCCAAGCACTTCCAGCTCTGCCCTGAACAAAAAAAAGGAAGGGTTTCTGTACCAATGATGAGGCCAAGAGGAAGACTCTCGGCAGCGTCTAAGTAGAAGGCAGCGGGTGCGGCGGCTTCCACTTCCCCGCCAGACAGCGAGGGCAAGAAGTTGGACTCCATGGGACGACGAGTCATCTCGTCGGCGGCGACAACGATTAAGGCTGCCAATGATCGTGGCCCGCTACGACAGAGAGCTCTGGTTCAAGATAGTTCCCCTGCTAGACTTCCTACCTGACAAGAGGGCGGAGGCCCTAGAAATTCTGCAGGAAGGCGAGGTGGCGTCGGATCACGCCATAACGGTGGCAACAGACATTGCCGATACCGGATTTCGCCAACTGGCCAACGGAGTTTGCCTCCGACTACGAGGATGGCTCAAGGCGACAGACTTTCGCCAGGACGTCCAGACCAGAGTGTTGGACATGCCGTTCGACAGCAACAACCTCTTTGGTAAGGCGGTGGACGAGTCTCTACAGGCCATCAAGACCGACTCGGAGACGGCCCGGGCCCTAGGGGTGCTTCAACAGCGACGGCCCTTTCGGAGCTCTGGAGGCAGACGGGGTGCCTCCAAAGGATCCAGCGGTGGCTCCTCCACTTACTGCCAGGTGGCCCGCTCCTCTTCCCAGGAGGCCTACAGAGGTCGCGGCAAGCAAGGGGGATCCCGCCGTCGTCGGCAAGGCCGCCTCCAAGCATCGTCGTTGAACCTGGAGGATGCTTACTTCCACATCCCCATTCTAAAAAGGCACAGGAAATTCCTCAGGTTCGTGGTTCAGGGACGCCACTACCAAGTCAGAGCCCTACCGTTCGGATTAAAGTCGGCACCCAGGGTTTTCACCAAGTGCCTGGCACCAGTGGCGGCCCGGCTGCTCCTGCAGGGGATCCATGTCTACCCCTACCTGGACGACTGGCTAATCCGGGCAAGGACAAGGGAACTCGCCGTCGAACACATGGTGAGGACCGTCCGGTTGCTCCCGGAGCTGGGGTTCGCCATCAACTACCCCAAATCTCACCTGGTTCCATCGCAAGTACCACTGTTTCTGGGAGCGAAGCTCGATACAGTGGGGCAATTGGCCTCCCCTTCAGAGGAGAGGACCAAGACCATCCTGGGCAAGGTGCGGCGCCTGTTATCCACGGACGTGGCCAGGGCGAGGTCCATCAAGTCCCTTCTCGGGATGATGTCCTCATGCAGCTATCTTGTACCCCCTTTGCAGACTTCGGATGCGTCCACTACAGGAGTTCCTCGACGCACACTGGTTTTAGGCGACGGGCTGTTTCGAGGACAGGATCCATCTCGGTGAGGAGTTCCGTCGGGCAATCCTATGGTGGGGCACCCGTGCTCGCCTCACTACAGGCACGGACTTTCAAACCCCAGCGTTTCAGGAGACTGTGACGACAGACGCCTCTCTGGAGGGTTGGGGGGGCCCACACTGGAGGGCCAGTATCTTTTGTACAAGATTGTTCCTGTGCATCCTTCAATGAAGGCTATCCCAACCGTTTTGTAGGCGGGAGAGCAAAGACTAGGAGTGTCGGGATCACTGTGAAGGTAATTTCAGTCGACAGCAACAGTTTCATCTGGATCAAAGATGCATAGCAACTGTGATAATCTTCAGCTGCAACAAATGATTGGCCATCCATCCTACATGCCCTGTCGGTGTTTTTTAAGGACAGTGAAATCTGCCATGAATAAGCCAAATCAAACTAGGACTGCGTCCTTTTATAATTTGGGGGGTGAACTGAAATTCTGCTTTGAGGAGTATTCGGCTCAATTCTGGCTGAAAAATGAGTCCGCTTCAGCCAAATACTTAATTATCACTCTAAGATGAAGTTTCCTCTACAAAATACATGAAGTACTGCTTTGACTGGGTGCCTGAAATGCCTTTTTAGGTTAGTAATATTTATCTGTTAAAAGGATCATTAAAGAAATGCTGTGGTCACTTTACTGATCGAACTTTTACACCTCTGCTGTGCCGGCACTCAGTCTCTGCCCTTCATGTGCTGGACACAGCCAGTCTTTCATCTGGTTGTTTTCTGCAGAGGGGTGAGCTGAGGTGAAATTATCTGTATTTGTAATGTGCAATTGGATGTCTCTGGTCTCTTCCCTTCAAAAACATTGAGGTGTTGCAATAATTTACGAAGTCCCTAGGTAGTGTGCCTGCAGCAAAGAGCTATATTCAACTGGCTGGTCAAGGTTCTAAAGCATGATGTCTCAGTGGAAAGCGTTACTGTGGTAGAGATCTGCTTGGAAGAAACGCCCGCTGGCTGGCTGGCTGTCTGTGTAACTGTGCTCCAGAATACCAGACTACTCGATGCTTCACGAAAGTCAAGACCCATCAGGAAGGCCTAAATCCACAGACTTGTCCTGCCCAAGTCCATGCAAGCTAAAAGTGGAGGTTCCAGTTTCTTCTCTATGGCAATCCACCAATGGAACTTAATCCCATCGCACCTAAGGTCGGAACTCATATTGGCCTTCAGAAAGGATTTAAAAGCTTGGCTTTTTAACTAGCTTCAGTCACTGTTCTTCTGCTACTCTGCTGCTTGTTGTGCGCTCCTGCCCCCACCCCTCCAGACACTCCACCTCCCTACAAGATTTTAGTGTACCTGGTTGTAACAGCACCTTGGTGCACGAGGATTATGTGCGCTCAATAAACATTTGAAACAAAGGCCACAATTCCTGATCTCTAACCTTGCCATGTTGCCAAAATGAGTCGCTTAGAAATTCATAAAAGTGACGGACAATACTAAAAGTGGGGTTTTTTTTTATAAAAAAATTTGAGCAACATGCCCCAGTCTGTGGCAGCAGAAATAATATTCCTCCCAACTTTTTTCTTTTTATATTATCTTTTTTTTTTACTAAAAAGGGTGATACTTATGTAATAAAGACAAGATGTACAAGTTTACAATTTAGAAACGTTGACCAGATGGATGAGTTAAACAGTTTAAGTGAAATATACATGCGCGTGCCAATTGTCGTAGGTCAGGAGGCAGACCAGTTTTTGTCAATCCTGAGAATATTTTACTGAAATAAGTAAAAATGCCCCGCTATCCCTAATCTAAGGATTTCCCTGACTAACAGAACTAACTAGGGTGTTCGTCAAGTATAAAGTCCAAAGTAGGCAATCCTCCATCCAGAAACTAAACTACACTGACACTCGCACTAAGACAAAACCACAAGCCCAGGAGAATGACTCGCTTCTCCTGGATAGGTTGCCCCAGTCTCCCTATATCATTTTAGATGGTTTCTGGCTATCTTTTGGATTAGATTATACAGTTCATCCAGGGGACTGTTCCACGTCTCTGGCTCTTTCTCTTCCTTTTGAAAACCTCTCCTCTCTGGCGTTCTTGGCTTTGGAATCTCTGACTAGGTTTTTCTTTGGGGAACGTATAGTAAACCCCATGGTTATTCTTCTCTTAGTCACTTTGTGTATTCTTGAGATGAGAAAATTAATGATTCCGTTATTCTTTCTCGTATCGCTGAGCCGAGTTGGATGGGTTCCACCCTTCTAAGTGTTGGTCCATTCACTGGGATGAGTAGGCTGAATGCTTATCAAGAAGTTGATATTTAGCCACGCAATGGGACAAGTAGACTCAGTTATCTTTATTCCCATGTTCCCTCCCGGGTCTCCCGCCCCATTACCTTGCTTCCCACGGGTTGTCGGGCCTGCATGCAGATTAGGGACCTTGATCGGGCCTGCATGCAGATTAGGGACCTTGATCTGAGCCGGGACAGCTTCAAATTTGTCTCTTGTTTGCAGGGCCAGTGTTAAGTGCTTTTGGCATTGTTGCAAAGCTTGACAGTCCACCTCTTACGATTCAGCCACCACTCACTAGTGGCTCTCTTGGGGAGTGTTCTTCCCCTGTTCTCTTCAGTATTGTTTCTTCGGTGCTTCTCACATGTAGCAGATTGCTTCCTCGTAACGGAGGATCTCCCGGTCTCAGTCAGCATCCACTGCACTGCTAATTTGAATCTTGCGCCTTTTACTTCTCTCAGACAACAGTCCTTCTTTTTTTTTTTCTGACACATTTCTGGGTTCTTCTCAGCGGAGCATTGTAGTCCTTTCTCCTCCAGTTCAGCACTCTTCATTACTTGCTCATTTTCCCTCGTCACAGTATTGCTGATTTTCCACCACCGAGCGATCGCCATTACTTGCTCAGTCTTCGTCGTCTTGGTAGTTTTTACCATATATTTCTTCAGGTTGAGTCTTGGGTCTTATGGTACAATAACAAACAGTGGCTTGGTCTGATGGTGTCTTCTAAAGACCTGAGGTTGTGATTAGTCCCGGGGATAGGTTTTTAGGGAGTTCCTCTGGAATGGGAGGCCTTGTCCCCAAAAGGGGAGTCTCTCGCTGTGAGGTCCCGCTTGCTGCCAACTCTAGGAGGCACATTGCATAGTACACGCCCTCCTCCCCCCCTATCTCACCCCCCTTCCCTCCCCACCATAAGATAACATAAGGGCTTCTAATATGGGCTTTGAATGAGGGTCTGCAATGCTTTTCCAATGGAAATTACATTTTGAGGAGGGGAATACAGTGTTGGGTTTTTGCATCCCTCCCATTCGCTGACCCTAGCTATGCTAATCCCTATGGCTAATCCTGCCCATCTCGGAACTGAGTTTCTGAGCTCTTCCATAGAGGCAGCCATCTTGGATGACTGCCTCTGTGGAAGCTCTCTGCCAACAAGGCAAAACAAGTTGCCATCTATCAGTTTATTTTATTTTGAATTTGTAGAGCGTGCTGCAGCCCGCAGGCATCGAGGCGTTATAACAGAGTGTAAGGAGGCTTACTTGAGGGTTACAATGAAGCCGCCCAATGAGAGAACTTGTTAACATTACAGAAGCACATGTTACAGAACATCACTGGTTACATCAGAGGTTTGTTTTGATGGCTTTGCGAAACGCTGAGTGAGTCCATGGTGAGGTGTGGTGGGAGGGCATTCTAGAGAGTGGGTGCGACTGAGGGGAAGCTAGAGCCGCCCGCACAGGCTTTGCGTGTTCTGAGAAAGGAAAGATGCCATGTAATTTGCATGAGCTTGTTTTTTTCAGTGACCAACCTGTTCTGTATTTTTTCCAAATGCTGAAAACGAGGACTAGCACCCCATTGCTGCTATAGAGAGATTTACAATGAACACACCTCGCTACGGAGCCTGAAAACCAGAACAGACAGATTGTTTAATGCAGTGTCTACTGCCTAGTGCTTAGCTGCGCTCATGTCACAGGGTGGCCTGACAGCTGGGCCTGCTCCGGGAGAAGCTACAGCCTGCAGCTTGGGTGATATTTATTTCCACCCCGCCCCCTCCTTTCTCGCTTCAGAGCTGTTGCAGACGGAGCATAATTACTAAAAACGATGGCTGAATGGGGGCTTCAGTTCTTTAATAACAACAATCTTGATTGCACTTAAGAAGACAGCAGAAAGCAGTGGGTTTTGAGATCGATGATCCGCAGACCGCACAGCAGCTTTCCAATAATCGGACACTATTTGCCGTATGCTGGCAAAAATCGCAGGTTCGCTCGCCAGCTGATAAAGAATTTTGCATATGCAGACGGGTGCAACATGGATAAGTGGCAGGTAAACTGGGTTCACGGGGAAGGGCACTCGAACAGAAGGTATTCCTATCGTTGCAGCACATTCCAGGGGAACTCGACTCTTGCAGACTCACTGAGCAGAGATCCCCTACCAGAGGAACACGAATGGCGAGGGGTTATCCCACAATAGACATGTTCAACAGTCAATGCCCAGACTTTGCGTCCAGATTCCCCCTGCCAGGCTCCAAGGGGAACGCCCTATGGATGATCTGGTCGGGGAAATTTGCTTATGCTTTTCCCCCAAAACCTCTCATGAAGAAGGTGGTGAACAGGATCCACAAGGAACAAATGACGCTCATCCTAGTTGCTGCGGTTTGGGCAAGACAACCTTGGTATCCACATCTGCGCAAACTAGTGATATGCGATCCCATCAAGCTCCTGTGCCTGAAAAATATACTCACTTCGCACGGGGGGAGGGGAGGCCCTAACAGTGCACCCTCAACCTCACTCAATGAATTTGGCAGCATGGCTCATGAAGTCCTAGAGTTCGGATATCTTAACCTACCACAGAGGTGTATGAATATCTTGAAGGAAGCAAGAAAACTTAACACTACGTACTGTTATTTCGACAAGTGGAGATTTGTCATTTGGTGCCAGTCTAAACAAATTAACCCCATAGAATGTACTGCATCCCACATTCTAACTTGCATGCTCCACTTGCTAGATTCGGGGTTAGTATTCAGCTCCTTAAAGGTCCACCTGGCGGCCTTGTCAGCCTGCACCACCTCCCACAATAAGGTCTCATGGTGGAAGTGCCTTTCATCAAAGCATTCATGGAGGGATCTGCCACCAGGATGGGATCTCAATGTTGTACTTGGTAAGCTCATGGGACCTCTTTTCGAGCCGATGCACAAGTCTAGTCTTAAACACCTAACTCACAAGACTGCCTTCCTAGTGGCTATTATTTCCATAAGAAGAGTTGGTGAAATGCAAGTATTGTCAGTGCAGGATCATTTCTTTGTTATACATAAGGACTAGTTGGTTTTTACTCGCCCTAGATTCTCCTTCCTCTCTAAATTTCACTTAAACCATCTATTGAGCTACCAGCTTTCTTTCAGAACCCCGCCAGCTCAGCTGAGGTAACATTCTACACACTAGATGGGAGGAGGACGGGCCTTTATGTAAACAAGACCAGACCGCTAAGGAAAACAGGTCAACTGTTTGTCTCTGTAGCAGCAGGGAGAGAAGGAGACCGCATGTCCAAAAATGCCATCTTCAGCTCACTACACAAGGACCACAGGAGCCACTCTGACCTTCATTGCAAATGCCCCTCTAGACAGCATTTGCAAAGCGTCTACATGGAGCTCAATACACACTTTCAGTCAGCATTACTGCATTGACACTCATTCCAAGACAGATGCACAGGTGGGACAAGCGGTACTAAGACATCTGTTTGCCCATGAACCTTCTCAAACCCCCACATTCTCCTAACACTGCTCGCTAATCTATGCACAGCATGCGATCTAAGATTCTCAAGTATCAGAAGGGATACATTACTCACCGTAATCCTATTTCTGATGCTTGTACCTGCTTAGATTCACATGCGCCCGCCCTTCCTCTCTGCGGAGAGAATGGGCATGGATGCTTATGAGCTTGTCTGATACGCATCTGCTTGGCTACAACTGTACTCATGCTTCACGTTGCCTCATGTAATCTGAGGTACCTCAATGCGCGAAGGACCATGGGTACAGTGGACATCACACTAGGGATAGTATTACTGGCACGGCCTGTCAACGTCCCTTTTCGAAAAACTAATGCTCTGCAGCTTCCACTAGATGTCGGCCTATGCACAGCATGTGTATCCAAGCATATTTTTTTTTTTATTAGTACATCCAAGTTAGTGTAACAAGGGTGGAAAGTACCCCAAAGATTACATTCCACAGCAAGGAAGTGTCGGCACAGAACATTTCATAGGTGCGCACTCCAGCACATGTGATGCAGGGTTATCTCATTCCACATGCTGCGACGTCATTATCCCCATGGCACTGGGGGGGGGGGGTGGGAGAGGGGTGATGATGGCACTATCCTAACGCTATGTGATCAGCTTATGGCTTTTCACAAAGAAGACCCCTTTGGTGCTGGAAACTAGACTCCTATCTGTGAGCCATTAGGCGCAACTACTCTTCAATAGTTGATTCTAATGTTTGACCAATTAAAATCTAGTCTTTATTCACCAACAAAGAAATTGTCAAATTGAACTCATTAATTTCCAGGAAGGCCCTTCACCCTATAACCTCACAGAAGACCTTACCCCTAAACCCAGCAACCTTTTATTTTTACAGTGCTGGTTACTACCGCCTACAAATTTTAAATCTACAAATATTGGGAATGCAAATGTTAAGGCTAGTGTGATTTTCATTTCACAGTATATTTTTAGTTTGGGATATTAGGTGGCACTTAAGCTGAAACTACGCATTGGAGTGCTGGTGGAATTGAAATGACCTTTGAGGAAGGACACAATGCGCGTGGGTGTTAGCTGGCTTTATCAATGTTTGTTTGGAAAATATCCAGTGTTAGCCTGTGCATAGGTATTAAATGGGCATGTGCCAGGTACTGCATGATATGCCCAGATAATCACACAATTGTCCTACTGTTAACACCTTGTGGCTAGCTTGTGCCATAATGGCAGTGCCTAGTAAATATCTACCCCATTTATGTAACTGGAAATAAAATGTGCTCTGTCTGAACTAGTAATACGGAAGTTTGTCACGTTGGATGAATTGCAATATTTCCCATTTTAGAAATGGGGCGATTGGCCATCTTTCAGCAGTGTTTGCTGCTACCGGAGAAGTGGTGGTCCCGACGTAGCAATATTAAGTAGAAGCTTATTCCTGGCTAACGTGTTTTATTTTTCATTTTCTCTCGTTCCATCTTCATTTGGGTGTCAAAAGGAACAACATGTTCTCGTTTGCAACACAACTCACTCCGTCCCCTTATATAAGAGTAATAGCTTGATTGGTTTTTAATGTACCTTGCTTCTAATAGCAGGCAGAGACTTGGGCACCCCTCACATCTTCAGCACTGTCAATATGCACAAGCTCATACTAGCACCTCTTCGAATTTCTTCCCATACCCGGACTCCGGTCCTTGGTCCCCCAAGGACGTTCAACCTGCAGTGTGTTGTAACCATACTAACGGTGAAAGGCGCTATACAAATGACACACTAGTACTATGCCTACTACGCTTGCTCATTCAGTAGATCAAAAACCTTAGCAGATTTACACTTGTTTTAATGTTAAAATGCAATGCTTATGTAACTAAACAATAAAACTGAATTCATGGGGTTTAGCTTTTATAATAATCTGACAAATGTGTTGACCTTCTGGAATCTGTTCAACGCGTAGTAAAAGTGGTATGTTTTTTCGCACTGTGGCCTTTTTTGTAGCCTGCTACAACTGTGGCCGGAGTGGCCACATCGCCAAGGACTGCAAGGAGCCCAAAAAGGAAAGGGAGCAGTGCTGCTACAACTGTGGAAAACCAGGCCATCTGGCTCGTGACTGTGACCACGCAGATGAGCAAAAATGTTATTCTTGTGGGGAGTTCGGACATATTCAAAAAGATTGCACCAAAGTGAAATGCTACAGGTATGACTTAATATTAGAAAGTTCAACTCCTTCTGCTATTGCAGTGCTGTTACGCATCAATCCGATGGTACCATTTGCCAGGTTTGAATTGTACAAAAAAATATGCAGGGATTGACATAAAATGTTTAGTCCAAATCTGTGCTCCGTGTCTTCGTAAATTGAAGGTAGGTTTAATTGTTCCTCCCCTTCCCCCCCCCAAAAAAAATCGTGCTATGGTATTTATTCAGTAAGCCTTTTCTAGGAGTTCTATCCGGCCAACCTAGGGCTTGTGTGAAAGCACTCCAAAGGTTGAGCTGGCTGCAAGGGGGTGGTCCTAGCCTCGCCCCAATATCATATGCACAATAGTAAAATCAGTTTCACATAGCCTGTTATGGTGGTGGTTCGTTATATTTATGTGGGCTATACAATGTTACATACGTTTGCCTGTTAGAATTGGTGACACTGGTTTAAGTCCAAGAAAACAGAATATTTGTGGATATTTCAAACCAAGCAAAGAATGCTGGTAAAAGTGAGAGAAAAACGTAAACCCCCTCCCCCCACAACAGCTGATTGCAGGGTCTTGCTATTTGGTGACGGAATATTGATTCACACAGTTACATAGATTATCCAGTCTACGTAGTGGGAGACCTACCTGTATTCATTGTTTACTTCCTGTGGGGTTTTTTGCAACTTGCTTCACTTGCATGAACCAAGTGGTATACGTTTTGGTATGTACCATTTAAAGGATTAAGCATGGGGCCAGGGAAATGTTGAGGTTCTACGCAATCCCAGATGCAAACAAGCTTTCAGATGGCTATAGAGCAAATATGTTGAATGTATTCACCACTGTTTCATTGTAACTATTGAAACAAATTGTTTGGGTAGTAATTTGGTGTTTTGTATTGTATGCAGTCATGCACTTTGAATTTAGTCCATGTGTTTATTTTGTCCCCTTAGGTGTGGAGAAACTGGCCACGTAGCCATCAACTGCAGCAAGACGAGCGAAGTCAACTGTTACCGTTGCGGCGAGTCAGGCCACCTTGCGCGGGAATGCACAATTGAAGCTACAGCTTAAATAATTTCCTTGTCGCCCCTCCTTTTTTTGATTGATGGTTGTATTATTTTCTCTGAATCCTCTTCATTGGCCAAAGGTGGCAAATAGAGGCTAGTCCCTGGCCAGTGAGCTTCACTTGACGTGCAACATGAGGAAAGGGGTGGAAAAATCGACTTTTTGCATTTAACTACAAAAATGTTTGTTTAGTTTGGTAGAGGTGTTGCGTATAATGCTTTGTTAAAGAACCCCCTTTCCGTGCCACTGGTTAATAGGGATTGAGTGGGAAAAGTCAAGTCGGGCGAGGGGACCCTGGCCGAGTTCCCTGGTGTAATGAGCCTGTGCAAGAGGGATTTAGGAAAAACCTGGAGAAGTGTCTGTGAACTTCTAGAAGTCCATTAATTATTGCAATGATGGCCTTGGATTTACTGACCTCAACCTGTTCATAACATTAAGCGCATCTGTATATCGGGCCGCAATACAGTTAAGGCAGAGTGGGAGTAAAGATTCACATGCATATGAGTGACCACAAGAAAAATCAGGATTAAAGCAAAATGTAATCTGTTTACTGAATGCTGTCTAACATTGGAGATGACTGGTGCTCATGACAAGGTTTTAAATGAAATAATTTAGTGGAGTTGAGAACCTAAACCGTACATCAACAAAACGGAAACCTAAATGCAGACATGGAGCTATTAAGGAGTTAAGAAAACGTGTTTTCACTGAAATCAAGATGTTATTTTTGTATACTATATCACTTAGACAACTGTTTGAGTTTCATTTGCTTGTAATCAGTTTTTAAAGTCGGATGGTAAAAGCAACTGAAGTCCTAGAAAATAGAAATTTAATTTTAAACTATCAATAAAGCTGGAGGAGGAAGGGGAGTTTGAGTAAGTTCTTTGTTGGTGTGTGTTTTGTTATAAAAAAACCTGGGTCTGCAATGTTCATATAGGGCATGGAAAATTCTTTATGCACAACATGACACAATAAATGCTGACATACACTGGTACCAATTGTCTTGGGTATGGATTTTGTATTTTCAACAAACCAATGACTTGCGTCTGAGTAACATTATGTAGTGGTCCTCGTCTGGCAAAGTGTTCCTGAGTTTTTCCAGAAGTGCTTTGTTTGATATCAATGACTACTTCAACACCCACATAGTCAAGTTATTAAATTGCTTCACTGTCTTCTGAAAGAGTAATAAAGCTACCTTGGTGTGCATAAAGTGGGCTCAGAAGGGCATCAAGTATGTATATGGATTTTATTTTTTTTGTCCGATTCTCCCCTACGTCCCGTCCCCCCTTGTGATTTTGCATCAGTGCCCGTTTGTCTAGTCAAGTTTTTGCAAACTGTTTATGGTGCTCCAACTGTAGGACATTCATAGCTCCCCTCCTGTGAGTGCTACTCTTTTCTACTGAAGCCTAAGCCTTTGCTCCCTCCAAACAAATTGTGCAACTGTTCATAGAGGGCATGGCATTTTCTTTGCGCACAACATGACACAATAAATGCTGACATACATCTGCACCGATTTGTCTTGGATATAGGTATTTGTGTTGACTACATTGATCCTGTTCTTGTCTAAGAAGCTCCCCAAGCACATGTAACGCAGTTAAATCTTTGAATCAGTGCGCGGCAGCCTGTTGCCACTACACTTGCTGGATCACATTCAGGGAGGCATTTAGACTTCAAAATTTTTCCTGAAGTGTTATTCAGAACAATGTTTTTAGCACACAAAAACACTTATTGGGGTCCACCTTTTCAGTGTGGAGGCTGATCCTTATGTTGGTACCATTTAATGGGTGACCTCAGAGGATGGATTTCACAGAAGATTCCTCATAATGTATGGGGGCTCCTGTCCTTAGGCATGGGGTGCCTGGGGCTGTTGCCCATTTCAGAGACAATTGTGTGGTTTCATAAAAACTTGGGGCCACATTTCAGTGAGGAACTATTTTTATTTTTTATTCGACCTTCATAAGAAGTGTGTGGTCCCTGAGTTATACGTCACTCGGTAGTATTTCAAGAGTGAGGTTTTTGTAGGAGAAATTTAAAATTTAAAAGCAACGAACTTCGTCCATAATGCAGAGTTATATGGTGTTGTTCACAGGGTATCCCGAGTTGGTTTTTGGAATATCCTTAGTTAAAAAGTGGTCGACCGGTTTCGATGAATTTGATTGATCATCTTCTTCAGGACCTTGATTTTGGCTTGTCTCTAGGAGATCAGGGGTATGGAAGGGGCACCGTCATCCCTTTTACCTAAGAGAAATCAAACCAAAATGGGTTTTAAATCTTGAGGTCACAGTGGTTCTTGAAGTTTTATTCTGTGGTGTTTTCTATTCACTTAATACAATTAAATTGATATACTAGCATTTTTTGACAGTCATTTGGCTATTTAGGCTAAAATGGACATAGAAGGCAGCTGGTGATTACCTCATATATAGTAACTGACAGCCGGGTCTTTCTTGTCATGCGTGACTCCAGTCCTGTAAGACATTAACAAGGTGTTTTTTATAAGATAAAAGCCTACGTAAGGCTGTATCATAAATGAGTCGTAATACGATTATAGGAGTGTCTAGTACCGTCTGATTTGGGGTTGACAGACGAAGCGCTGGTGTGCGTTCATATCTCTGTGTTTACTTCCAAATGCGGTTCGCGGTATAGTGCGGGGAAACCCTTTGTTCTAAGAAGCACCACTTTCATGTAAAGAGGTGCTATCCCAGTACCAGGCGCTTATGCCGTGTGGGAATACATCTACCCACATTCATGCATCTGCCCACATAAAGACTCTACATGAAAAACATGTACATGCGCGGTGAATCGGTCTACATCCCTGTCCTAGATACCGATCGCGGGTGCGGCAGGTATCCCAATAATAGTTCGCGGTCATGCAAGAGGGATCTTGATTCCGAAAGGGCCACGAGTGTAGACGCCTAAATCGCGTAATTCGCGTTCGACTTGGAATTCACTCACCGTGTGGCACAAATGCTTGCTGGTGTCTGTGAGACGCCGAAGGAGTTGTTCAGTTTTAGCAACCGTTGCCCAGCAACGGCGGCATTTATACGTTGGCCGTTTTTGCTGTTGATGATCCTCATTTTTGGGGGCCATCTTAGAGTGGCTAAAATTACATTTAAGGGATATGCATTTTTGCACGGGCAGTTTAAGTGCGGGCTGCAAAGTAGCTGATGCAGTAGCCTTACTTTCTTTTGACTCCTGTATTCATTATGGCAATCCTTTTTTTTTTTTTTTTTTTTTTTTTTTTTTTTTTTAAAAATAAAAAAATAAAAATTCTTTTACAGTGGTCTCATTCCCTTATTAGTTTTTAGAAGGGGGGAGAAAAAAGCAAAGACAGTTTGTTATTCTAAGCAATATCCAAATTGTATTTTTGCCACCTACATATGTATTCGCCTTCTGTCTTCATCAAGGGTGCTGGGCAGGGGACTAGGCGTAATTGCGATTCCTTATTTTGCGTGGCTAGGTAATTGAGTTATGTATAGGGGCGGGCGCAGGGCGGGGCCTCAGCACTACTTGACTGCGGAGAGGAGGTTCCACATATGTAGGGGGTGTACATTATCGTTTCTCAGGTGTATCCCCAATAAGCGGAATCCCATATTGAGTTTCTTGTCATGCTTCTTCGTTTCTTTTTTGAGCAATATCTTCATTTCATTAGGGCCAGGCTGTTCCACTGGATTTCTTCATTGAGTCCATTTTTCTCTGTATTGAGTCTAAAAATCCAGAGTTGTTCTCGTTTCAGGAGCATTTTTCCGAAATCCCCTCCCCTTCTGGGTGGGGTTAATTTTTCCAAGATGGTCCATGTGAAGTCTTCTTGTTTGTGACCTTTTTTCACGAAATGGTTTACAAGGGGGGCTGTCAGTTTTTTTGTACGAATACATGATTTGTGTTCAATAAGTCTTGTTTTTACTTCTCTCGTTGTCATGCCTACATATCGTAGGGTGCATGGGCACGTGATGAGGTAGATTACCCCTTTGGATTTGCAATTGGTGAAACTCCTCTGTTGCCATGGTGTGTGCCATCCGATCTCGATCGATTTGCTGCGTGTGGTTTGGGCGCACATTGAGCACCCTCCACATGGTGTGTGTCCCATTGGCTTGTTGGCTCCCCAGATAGTATTCTCCGACTCATTGTTGCTTGGTTCTCTCATAGTGTGGACCAGACTGTCCCTTAGGTTTCTACGTCTTTTGATGGCAAAGGACGGTAGAGGCAAGGAGCTGGCGCCTGTATTTAGGATGGGCCAAAGTTTTTTTATTTCTCTTTTGATGCGGTTGAACATGGGGGAATAACTCATTACTGCTGTTAAAAAAAAAAAAAAAAATAAAAAAAAAAGATTGCCATAATGAATACAGGAGTCAAAAGAAAGTAAGGCTACTGCATCAGCTACTTTGCAGCCCGCACTTAAACTGCCCGTGCAAAAATGCATATCCCTTAAATGTAATTTCAGCCACTCTAAGATGGCCCCCAAAAATGAGGATCATCAACAGCAAAAACGGCCAACGTATAAATGCCGCAGTTGCTGGGCAACGGTTGCTAAAACTGAACAACTCCTTCGGCGTCTCACAGACACCAGCAAGCATTTGTGCCACACGGTGAGTGAATTCCAAGTCGAACGCGATTTAGGCGTCTACACTCGTGGCCCTTTCGGAATCAAGATCCCTCGTGCATGACCGCGAACTATTATTGGGATACCTGCCGCACCCGCGATCGGTATCTAGGACAGGGATGTAGACCGATTCACCGCGCATGTACATGTTTTTCATGTAGAGTCTTTATGTGGGCAGATGCATGAATGTGGGTAGATGTATTCCCACACGGCATAAGCGCCTGGTACTGGGATAGCACCTCTTTACAAGAAAGTGGCGCTTCTTAGAACAAAGGGTTTCCCCGCACTATACCGCGAACCGCATTTGGAAGTAAACACAGAGATATGAACGCACACCAGCGCTTCGTCTGTCAACCCCAAATCAGACGGTACTAGACACTCCTATAATCGTATTACGACTCATTTATGATACAGCCTTACGTAGGCTTTTATCTTATAAAAAAACACCTTGTTAATGTCTTACAGGACTGGAGTCACGCATGACAAGAAAGACCCGGCTGTCAGTTACTATATATGAGGTAATCACCAGCTGCCTTCTATGTCCATTTTAGCCTAAATAGCCAAATGACTGTCAAAAAATGCTAGTATATCAATTTAATTGTATTAAGTGAATAGAAAACACCACAGAATAAAACTTCAAGAACCACTGTGACCTCAAGATTTAAAACCCATTTTGGTTTGATTTCTCTTAGGTAAAAGGGATGACGGTGCCCCTTCCATACCCCTGATCTCCTAGAGACAAGCCAAAATCAAGGTCCTGAAGAAGATGATCAATCAAATTCATCGAAACCGGTCGACCACTTTTTAACTAAGGATATTCCAAAAACCAACTCGGGATACCCTGTGAACAACACCATATAACTCTGCATTATGGACGAAGTTCGTTGCTTTTAAATTTCTCCTACAAAAACCTCACTCTTGAAATACTACCGAGTGACGTATAACTCAGGGACCACACACTTCTTATGAAGGTCGAATAAAAAATAAAAATAGTTCCTCACTGAAATGTGGCCCCAAGTTTTTATGAAACCACACAATTGTCTCTGAAATGGGCAACAGCCCCAGGCACCCCATGCCTAAGGACAGGAGCCCCCATACATTATGAGGAATCTTCTGTGAAATCCATCCTCTGAGGTCACCCATTAAATGGTACCAACATAAGGATCAGCCTCCACACTGAAAAGGTGGACCCCAATAAGTGTTTTTGTGTGCTAAAAACATTGTTCTGAATAACACTTCGGGAAAAATTTTGAAGTCTAAATGCCTCCCTGAATGTGATCCAGTATATCTTAGTGCGGCGACTAGACTGCTGGGAAGTATTAAAATAACAACGGATCTGGAGTACCCCTCCGGTCAAAAAATAACCTACAACAAGAAGGAACAGTCTGGAAATTTTGGCTAAAAAAAGACATATTCTTTTAAGAACCACCATATAATAAAAAATGGCAGAAAATAATTACCTGGCATTTGCAGAAGATCTTGTGGAAGGCATTCTAGCGAACCCCTCCCTACTTGGAACAAATGCAACAATACAAGCCCTGACAAACAACGACGAATGGAATGAAATTGAAGCCCTAAGGAAAAAACTAATACGAACAGAGCTGCATGGTGCACTAATGGTAGAATATCTAAGAGCCCATGCAGCACCCAGTGGGCTCATCATACACATAGAACCGAGAATCTTCCTAGATGACCTGCAATTTAGAAAAGACTGGTCCTTTATAGCTAACAAATGCACAAGAGATTGGCTAATTCTCATCATTAACACAGCCAAGACAGTTTCAGAAAAACTAATGAAGGACATCCAAACCAAATTAGATACCAACAAAGCCAACATCGCATTAGAGATTTACAATACTAAATTAGCAGCACTCGAGACATCATTGAAGGAATTCCATGAACTAAATCTTACAAGGAAGATCAACAAACTCAAAAAGGATCTGTCAGCCTTCTCACACGAGAAAATCTACCCATACACAACGGAAAACTACTTCTCTGAAGAGGCGAAACTAGCGAGGAAAAATGCTTTCCTACAAAACCAACAAGTGGGTGGAAGACAGGTCAGAGGCAACAGATCGGGTTCATCTAACAACTCTAGTATGAGCTCAGATGACGACCTCAGGGCACAACAACATCAATTAACCACAACAGGCCAACCTCGGAACACCTGGGGACAAGGGCGAGGCACCAACAATGTCCGTTTTTTAGGCCAACAAGGGAACCAACGAGGGAGGCCACGGTGGCAACCCTTTTCCCCAATGACAACCCGCAGTCGCGGCAAAGGATTCCAACAACCGAACCTTCCCTAGTCATGAACCTGTCATCACATATACTCACAGAAGCAGAAAGAAAAATTCTAGAAAAAGGACTCTCTTTTGTACCAACTGCTCGATATGACCCATTCCAAACAAGAATCGAAATAAAACAACTGGTCAGAAAAATAAGATTGAAACAATTCTTTCAAGAAACCACGGAAAAAGAAACTGGGAAATTTACGGACCTCCATCCGGCCTCACAATTCTTTCCTCCCACTGAAAGCAATACCTCAGAGTGCAACACTTTTGAACAAGCACTCATCAAAAAAGTGGAGATAATGGAAAAAGAACACAAATTCGTACACAACAACTACAGTAAAGCAGAAGCAGAGGCCTTAAAAACATTGGCCAATGATGATACAATAATAATCAAGCCAGCAGATAAGGGAGGAGCCACGGTCCTAATGGACATACAAAACTACCAACAGATGGTCAACACTCTGGTACAAGATCAGACCAGTTACAGAGCTCTTCCCTGTGATCCTACTCCATCTCTACGAAGATTGATTGCACCTATCGTGGAGGAGGCACTCAATGAGGAACACATTAACGAAAAAGAAGCCGCTTTCCTCACACCAACACATCCTAGACTGCCAGCGTTTTACGCACTACCAAAGGTACATAAAGGGACAATTCCCATACCTGGAAGACCCATAGTATCAGGAATCAACTCGATCCTGGAACCCCTGTCCCAATATGTAGACAGATTCCTACGTGACAGGATCCCCAAGATGACATCCTATGTAAAGGATTCAACGGCCATACTAAATCTGCTCACTGCTCTCCCTTTTGATGGAACTAACCAATGGCTAGTAACAATGGACATCGAAGCACTCTACACCAGTATTCCTCAGCAGGAGACAGTGGAAATGGTAAGAAGAACCCTGACTAATGACCAGAGTCTAACCCCAGGACATGTGGGCTTCATCACAGAACTTGCTAGAATAGCCCTAACTAGAAACTTTTTCATTCTGGAAAACGTATTCTTTCAGCAGATTTCCGGGACAGCAATGGGCGCAACTTTTGCGCCTAGCTTGGCTAATCTCTATGTTGAACATTTTGAAAAGGAATTCGTATATGAAGACACAAACCCCTATCGGGACAAAATAAAGGTCTGGAAAAGGTACATCGACGATGTCCTCATGATATTTGAAGGGTCTGAACAAGAACTCACAGCCTTCCACCAGTGGCTGAACAACTGTAATGCACACTTGAGATTCACCATTGAGGCCAACAGGACAGAGACACACTTCCTGGACCTTCATATCAAAAACCAAGGAAATGAACTGCTGGCACGGGTCTACAAAAAAGACACTGATAGGAATTCATTACTACAATACAACAGCTATCACCCGAAAGCCCTGAGGGATAATCTCCCATTTGGACAATTCCTTCGGTACCGCAGGACATGTACAAGATTGGAAGATTTCAAAGAACAATCTGTAGCTCTCAAGAAACAACTGAAAAAAAGAGGCTATCCGAAAAGAATCATTAATGACACATACAAAAGGGCAAGAAATATACCGAGAGAAATTACTCTCCAACAACATAAAAAAGATGAAAAAAGAGAAGAAATAACAGCAGTAATGAGTTATTCCCCCATGTTCAACCGCATCAAAAGAGAAATAAAAAAACTTTGGCCCATCCTAAATACAGGCGCCAGCTCCTTGCCTCTACCGTCCTTTGCCATCAAAAGACGTAGAAACCTAAGGGACAGTCTGGTCCACACTATGAGAGAACCAAGCAACAATGAGTCGGAGAATACTATCTGGGGAGCCAACAAGCCAATGGGACACACACCATGTGGAGGGTGCTCAATGTGCGCCCAAACCACACGCAGCAAATCGATCGAGATCGGATGGCACACACCATGGCAACAGAGGAGTTTCACCAATTGCAAATCCAAAGGGGTAATCTACCTCATCACGTGCCCATGCACCCTACGATATGTAGGCATGACAACGAGAGAAGTAAAAACAAGACTTATTGAACACAAATCATGTATTCGTACAAAAAAACTGACAGCCCCCCTTGTAAACCATTTCGTGAAAAAAGGTCACAAACAAGAAGACTTCACATGGACCATCTTGGAAAAATTAACCCCACCCAGAAGGGGAGGGGATTTCGGAAAAATGCTCCTGAAACTAGAACAACTCTGGATTTTTAGACTCAATACAGAGAAAAATGGACTCAATGAAGAAATCCAGTGGAACAGCCTGGCCCTAATGAAATGAAGATATTGCTCAAAAAAGAAACGAAGAAGCATGACAAGAAACTCAATATGGGATTCCGCTTATTGGGGATACACCTGAGAAACGATAATGTACACCCCCTACATATGTGGAACCTCCTCTCCGCAGTCAAGTAGTGCTGAGGCCCCGCCCCTATACATAACTCAATTACCTAGCCACGCAAAATAAGGAATCGCAATTACGCCTAGTCCCCTGCCCAGCACCCTTGATGAAGACAGAAGGCGAATACATATGTAGGTGGCAAAAATACAATTTGGATATTGCTTAGAATAACAAACTGTCTTTGCTTTTTTCTCCCCCCTTCTAAAAACTAATAAGGGAATGAGACCACTGTAAAAGAATTTTTATTTTTTTATTTTTTTTTTTTAAAAAAAAAAAAAAAAGGATTGCCATAATGAATACAGGAGTCAAAAGAAAGTAAGGCTGCTGCATCAGCTACTTTGCAGCCCGCACTTAAACTGCCCGTGCAAAAATGCATATCCCTTAAATGTAATTTTAGCCACTCTAAGATGGCCCCCAAAAATGAGGATCATCAACAGCAAAAACGGCCAACGTATAAATGCCGCCGTTGCTGGGCAACGGTTGCTAAAACTGAACAACTCCTTCGGCGTCTCACAGACACCAGCAAGCATTTGTGCCACACGGTGAGTGAATTCCAAGTCGAACGCGAATTACGCGATTTAGGCATCTACACTCGTGGCCCTTTCGGAATCCAGATCCCTCGTGCATGACCGCGAACTATTATTGGGATACCTGCCGCACCCGCGATCGGTATCTAGGACAGGGATGTAGACCGATTCACCGCGCATGTACATGTTTTTCATGTAGAGTCTTTATGTGGGCAGATGCATGAATGTGGGTAGATGTATTCCCACACGGCATAAGCGCCTGGTACTGGGATAGCACCTCTTTACAAGAAAGTGGCGCTTCTTAGAACAAAGGGTTTCCCCGCACTATACCGCGAACCGCATTTGGAAGTAAACACAGAGATATGAACGCACACCAGCGCTTCGTCTGTCAACCCCAAATCAGACGGTACTAGACACTCCTATAATCGTATTACGACTCATTTATGATACAGCCTTACGTAGGCTTTTATCTTATAAAAAACACCTTGTTAATGTCTTACAGGACTGGAGTCACGCATGACAAGAAAGACCCGGCTGTCAGTTACTATATATGAGGTAATCACCAGCTGCCTTCTATGTCCATTTTAGCCTAAATAGCCAAATGACTGTCAAAAAATGCTAGTATATCAATTTAATTGTATTAAGTGAATAGAAAACACCACAGAATAAAACTTCAAGAACCACTGTGACCTCAAGATTTAAAACCCATTTTGGTTTGATTTCTCTTAGGTAAAAGGGATGACGGTGCCCCTTCCATACCCCTGATCTCCTAGAGACAAGCCAAAATCAAGGTCCTGAAGAAGATGATCAATCAAATTCATCGAAACCGGTCGACCACTTTTTAACTAAGGATATTCCAAAAACCAACTTGGGATACCCTGTGAACAACACCATATAACTCTGCATTATGGACGAAGTTCGTTGCTTTTAAATTTTCAATTTCTCCTACAAAAACCTCACTCTTGAAATACTACCGAGTGACGTATAACTCAGGGACCACACACTTCTTATGAAGGTCAAATAAAAATAGTTCCTCACTGAAATGTGGCCCCAAGTTTTTATGAAACCACACAATTGTCTCTGAAATGGGCAACAGCCCCAGGCACCCCATGCCTAAGGACAGGAGCCCCCATACATTATGAGGAATCTTCTGTGAAATCCATCCTCTGAGGTCACCCATTAAATGGTACCAACATAAGGATCAGCCGCCACACTGAAAAGGTGGACCCCAATAAGTGTTTTTGTGTGCCACTACACTTGCCCAATTTTATTTAGTATCATTCATGGTAGTGGTTGACCAGTTAACGGGCATTAATATCTCACTGCCATGTGGCCAATGAGGCATATTTATAGGAATAATTTAACTAGTGAGAAGGAGCTATCCGGAACGGCCTGGCTCCATTCCCAAAATGCAAGCGGAATTAATAAAGCAGCTAGTCTAGAATGTTGTACGATTTGCTTTGTAGCTGTTCTGGCTACTGAAGTGTGCTGTGCCTTTGCTCGACCTCGAATCCCCATATCTCCTCAGCTCCCACACTTACCCTTTGACTCGGGGGGGGGGGGGGGGGGTATATTTCAAGTGCTACTACCATGTTGCAATGCAGTAGTGGTCTCGTATGTTGCTTCTTGTTTGAGTGAAACCTACCATCTAGTTGTTAATTTATTTTTGGAACCTTGTATGTTCTGTTATATGGCATTTTTAAAGCACCTACTGCCATTGGTATGGCCTCAAAGCTCTGTGGGGTGAATGCCCTTGGAGGACTGAAGTATGAGATTTGAAGGAGGATTCTAGAATGTGTGTGCATTTTTAGCCAGTGCAGAGCTATATAGGGGTGGCAAAGTCCCTAATGGCGAGCTATGGAGATCTGGATAGCAAATGGGTGGTCAGGAGGCTAGGGGAGTCGGGGAGACTTGTGTGCAACTGGACTAGATTTATCATGGGACTCAGTTACAATATAATGACAGTGGTGTGTTATGAGGTTGAGTAGTGATTATTGCAGATAAGTGCAGGTGGGTCGCCGTGCCTCAGGAGGGGCACAGCTATATTCCATTGTGAGGGAGTGCTGTACCTGGCAGCAAATCAAGGCTGATATCTAGTTATGAGGTTATACAGATCTTAAAACTGATTGACTGGAAACCTAATGCGGCCTGGGTCCTGTTTTGTTGTCTCAGATGTGTCATATGGTGCCCACCTTCCTGCCTGTGGGGGGCAGGGGTGGGTGTAATGGTTCACACTGGAGGTGGATGCGGTCGGGTCAGCCTTCCGGAAGGCGAGGTGATCTTCTATGCAGTGGCTGTTGAAAGGTATTCAGTTCCATTTGGGTGGGAGCTTGAATGGAAAATTTCCCCCCACACCCCTTTATTCTGGTCAATTTTGCAACTGGGATGACTAGGAGAGCTGTGCCTGATCTTATGTTTCTGGAGGGCCTATCGGGTGTGAGTTTGTGTTGATCTTCTGTGTTGTGTAGTGTGCGGTGGGTGATGCCCATTGCCTTGTAGGTGGATTGCCGCCCAATCGGCAGCCAGTGCAGCACACGGAGGGTGGGTGTGATGTGTTGTCTAGGGCCTAGAGCAAGAAGGAGTCTTGCTGCAGTGTTTTGAGCCGTTGGAGTTTTCTAAGTTGTAATGACTAACCCCCAGGTATAGTAAGAAGCATAGTTTTGAGTGTTAGTGGACCATGGCCACGGTTGTAGCAACTCTTTTGGGAGAAGGTCAGTTGCGTTGGAGAATGCGTAAGGGTAGCTAGCAGGCTTTTTTTCACTGAGCCGATGTGTCTGGTCTGATTCTGCTTGCATCCAAGCTTTTTTTTACTTTGGGGGTTTGGAGGAGGACAGGACAGTCTTCCCACAGATCTTGATTTGGGATGTTGCTGGTTTCAGCAGGAGGTGGTTAGCTGTCATCCAGCGGTAGATTGCTGTGAGGGCGGGGGAGATGGAGATGGTTGAGGTGTTGTCTGCATAGCAAGCTAGTCGGAGCGGGCTCGGGTAGAGGTTAGAGTAGGGGGAGGCGCCCTGTGCTACATGAGTAACAGGCTAGGGAGTGAATGAGGTGGGAGGCATGTGGGCCATTTGGGATCTGTTGGAGAGGAAGGAGGAAATCTACTTAAGCGCGGAGTTCCTGGTGCAGAGCGAGTTTAGTCTCCGTGAGGGTGGGGTGGTCAATGTCGTCCAAGGCTGCTGAGAGGTCAAGGAGGATGTGTGGCACAACCATGCCTGAGAGCCTTTTGAGGTCATCCCAGATGGAGAGTCTGTCTCTAATAGGGGTCTGAAGCTGGATTGTATGAGGCCGGGGAGGAGGTGGAATTCTGTGATGTACGATGTCTTGAAGACTGGTGGTCTCAAGGGATCTTAAGGTGGTGGCTGTTGGCCAGTAGCTCTAGAAATTCAGGATGGGTGATGGAGGAGGAGCAGCAGCAGAAGACGACCGAGTGAAGGGCCCGGTGGGGGAGGGTGAGGTCTGAGAACCCAGTGGGGTTGGGGGGGGGGGGAGCGGAAGTGAAGCTAATTTTAGTGTCAATGCCTAGTGCTTGGGAAGGGGGGAGGAGATGGTGCAAAAAGGGGCCTTGAATTCTGAGATCTTGTGGAGTTCACTGCAGGGTTTGGGGTATTGGTGTTTCTATGCCAGTAAATAGTTCTGGCCTTGCGTATTACTACCCTATAGGATTTGTGTTGCTGGGTGGAGGTTCTTTTGTGGAAACAGATGGCCTAATACCTTACCAGTGACGTTACCCCTCAGAATAGAAGGTAATGCAGGGAACGGGATTATCGAGCAGATGGACCCGTAGCAAAAACAAAACTTGTCCCAGTGCTAATGACAAAAGTATTGGAAATAAGCTGAAGCGTGAGAACCATGTTCATGTAAGGCAGAGCTACATGAAATACAGAAGAGTGTAATTTAAAAGATGTTTCCTTCGGAGAAAGGAAATGTCAATAGGTCCCGAAGATGCGAAATGATATAATAAAGCTATTTGGGAAACGCACCCAGGAGACCAGGAAGACCAGGAATTAGCTCATAGATGAAACTGCACTCTGGAAAGGGGCTAGAACCTTCTACAAAAGTAAGATTGATTTGCTTAAAGTGAGTAGAGTAAAACTTAGTCAAGTACAAGAGTTGCAGAACTTGATTATTTGTTTATGGTCTATTGAGTGGAACGAAAGAACATATCCTATGAGAAAACACAGCAACCAGGAGGAGTCATCATTATCTTGCCTTAAGTTACATTAGTGGTAGATGGGTTAGATTTGGACAGTGTACAGACTTGTGAATGGACATTCACTCTGATGAGCACCTTAGAAAAAATAGGTAGGGAACGCCTCACGTCTAGGGAGAGTTGAGCCTTATTTTACTTTAGAATAAATATCATGCTTAAAGTCTTCACAGCCTGTGTCTGCCTGATCCGCCACAACACCCTGAAATCTTAAGGATATGCCATCAATTGCGAGAAGTCTTGCATTCAGCCTTCAAGGCAATTAACCTTTCTGGGAGCTCTGTTTTCTACGGCAACTGTACTGGTCAGATCATACCCAGACTGAATTCTCACAATCCTCTCTAAGGTACGTGCTTTCAGTACATTAAAGGAAGTGTCAGTCAGAAGATTCATGGCCCTGTTAGGTACGATGTCATCTTGCACCCCACTGATTTCCCCATTGCAGGTTTTGCATGCTACTCTTCCCAACAATTCTGCAGATGGTCACAAATGCAGGGCAGCTGGGAGAACTGGTTAACAATCTCACCTGCTCCCCTTTGGTATCTACAATGGCCCTCCCTCTTTTTTTGCCGTCCTCAAAGGTAAGGCGGTGAGGGTCATCGTACAACAACCATTTACTGCAAATGGAAACGAGGAGGTTCCCAAACCAGTCAGCTGTCACGGGAGTAACAGCAACTATAGCGTTGACCTGCCAAGGGTCCAAATACATTGGCGGATCAACTCGGTTTAACAGTGCCACGAATGGCAGAGGTGTGGTACTGACCTTGTGCACCTGTCAGGCGACCTGCCGCTGTGCATTACTGTGGCACCGGACCTGGTGTCAGAGACAAGCATACGTATATCATCTGAACCTGAATTTACTCTGCTCAAAGAATGGCTCCTGACTGCGCTGAGTTTGGAAACCTAAATATTTCAGAATGGTCCTGCAAGCAGTGAGAAGATCTTAATGTGTAAGTGCTTCTGGGCGCGCTGTGTGCAGAAGTTACTGTAGCTGCTTACTACGGAGGTGCACAAGATCCTACCGTATATGCTCTGCTTAGCAGCAAGTGGACTATCTTATACCTCTGGACGAGTGTCTAGCTGCCATATTCCGTTACACTAGGATGCTGCACAAAATGGCAATTTTCAGGGAGAGAAAGCAATTTGTGGGAGCCCCCTTCCATACTTTTATTCAAATTAGGAAATGTTCCCCCGCATGGAGCCCTCGGAACAGTTCTTACCATACTTTTGAAACTACCCTTTGAGCAGACTTCAAATATGTCTCCTAGAAGGCCACTTTCCTCAAAGTAATAGATAATGGGAGTGTCACAGATTCAGATCCTAGCTGTCAATGATGCCTATCCCTGATTCTGTAGTGGGGGGCATATCTTAAATGCAACCCTTATGCTATTGTGACTTTGACTGCCACCATAGATGTCAAGAGGGCACCTGTGAACTGAACCTGCTTTGTTCTACTGGGAACACGTTGGAATTGGGCTACTGATTCAGCGGGGAACAGATGTACACTATGCTTTTGTCATGGAACTTATGAAATGGTAAAGTGCCCACCAAAACCTTTTGAGCACAGAAGGACCCAAAATCCAGGACTGTCAGCTGCAGCTCATGGAACTGGAAAGACGGCCAATTAAAATGGTCCTGGTTCTACACAACTGCATACAAAGATGGCACCAACAAAAACGACTCCAAAATATGGTGCTGAAACACTATGGGGTTGAAAAGGCCCCATTTTTAAAACTAACATCTCAAATTCTGAAGGCATCCCATACACAATAATGACCCTGGGACCAACAAACGCCATTCTTAAAAGAAGTGGTCTCCTACAAACTGCTCAAAGACCTCCTTCAGCAGAGGCAGAATAAGTTACATTGCTTTTGACCCCCCACGAACAAAATCTCAAAGATAGTTTATAAACACACAGATAGTTATGAAAACAAATCAGGAGAAATCAGCTGTTTTGCTGTGGCATTATAGATGCAGAGAATGCCCCAACCACTTTCGGACACCTAGTACGCATCAGTGGAAGGCCTTCTGTTTAAGGAAGGCTCAAAACATGCTATGGGAAAGAGGAAGAATCCCATCTCTAGACACCATCTTCAGGATACTTTGGGAAAGATTAATACATTCTTACAGGATTGGGATCAAGGTCTCACCCCTGAAAGGATGAGAGCTCTATCCTTTGAAGACTAACATCAGCTAAAACATCTAAAAGGGACTGGATACGTGATGATTTACTAGAGGACGATGGTGAAGATTATTTACTAGTGGACTTCAGTGAAGAAGAGGATGATGAAGGACCTGAACGTTGGAAAGAGGAAGAACCCATTGTTTCCCCCCATATTTCCCTTTAGGAATTTGAGCCTCCATTTTCAAATTCATGTACAGATCACCAGAGAAATTTGATTGCATTGCTGAAGAGAGCAAAAGCCAAATTTGGCATTGAGAAATTGAATTATTTGGGGGATAGCATAGAACAGCCAAAGCCTGTTGCTCACGGCAACCCCATTTGATACCAACATTCACCTTTAACTTCTGCAAGGGTTGTTTGTGTTGGTGCCAAGGCAGAGTACTGCATCCATCAATTGGGAATTGTAGATTTTCCTTTCTGTTCTACTCCTTTGACTAACTGGTCCAGTGGTTAAATAAAAAAGAATTCTGAGGGTGTAGGTACTGTGACGAATCAAAGGAATTGGTCCCTTCTCCCCAAGTTGGGATTGGGGGTGGGGGGCGGGAGGGAGAGTTTGCCCGCCTGTGAGGTCAGGGAGGTGTGCCAGCTCGGCAATACCCTCCTTAAGGGTAGAGCCAAGTGGACCTCACTGGGAGACTCCCAACCTGCCCCTGTTCCCTTTTGGGACAAGGACTCCTGTTCATGCGAGGGACTCCCTCCAGTTGAACAAATCATGGTATATTATCTGGAAACATGAACTGTCAAAACTGGGACGATGAAAAGATATCTGAGAAGATCTTGTTCCTTTAAATCAGCATGCCAACCTCACTGGGACGAGTAAGCGAGAGAATCCCGGAGGAGAGACGTGGCGAAAGAGGAGGCTGCAAGTTTCCTAGCAACGGTGGCGATGAGAACTAGGAAACCCAGGAGTTACAAACTCTGTCCCACGGGATGCCAGAATTGTGGCAAACCCGTAAAGGAGGGAACCAGCAGGCCATCCACTCAACCAAAGGTTGTGACCAGACCTTGGAAAGGAGTACGGTGGGGATGCGCAATCTGCAGAATGTTGCAGATGCCACTCCACCCCAAGGTTGCAAGGTGCCTCGAGGTACAGGCAAGTACTGGGACACTGTCTGAAGACGTGTGAGATTGGGGACTAATGCCGTAGAGGGAATAAAACGTTCCAAGATGGGACACCGTACTCGAAGGATAGTCTAGGAAAAAGGGAGGCTCTGAATTGTAGCCAAGTCAGCATTTCACCCCACAAAAAACTAATCTCAATGAGTGAGACTACTGAAACTGGTGTGTCAGTATTGAGTACATGAAAACATACAAGTTAAAAGGGGCGTTTTGAATTTGGCCTTACATAAAATTTGGTATTTTCAGTTGGGACCACACCATGGGAATATGGACTGTGTTGCAATGACGCTTAAGACTAACTGTTTACTTACTCTACTAATATCCCTAAACTATTAGTATATCCCCTGTGTAATGTACAAGGCAGCTCAGTCCATAGCCCTTTGGTGCAGAATAATGGTATAAGCAGACTCATTTTAAAAGGAATAAACGTGCAGAATGAAAGCTGCAAGAGCTGAGGAATGTGAAATCTGTTATGCTCAAAGCAAGCGCATTGTACATTTTCAGAACAGGGACCAGCACAGAAATGTTGCCATTTGCATTAGTTGGCTACTGCATGAATCGTGGTAAACGGTGCAGGTTGAACACATGCTCTCGGGAACCTTCTAGTGGGTTATTTACTTGACAAAGGGGGGTGGTGTTGATCAGCGCATTACATCACAACGAAATTCCAGCTGAGCCTCTTAAAGGGAAAACAAAAATGAGTGCTATTGGTGAGATCCCAGTGAGTTGTGTGGTGAAGGATTTTTTTTTTAAAGAATATTTCACAGGCAGTTGTCGGCTGGTGAATCTTGTCTTTCAATAACAAACGTGGGTAGTTCATTTCCAGGGATGCTGAAAGTAAATGCTATATTTCAAGGTCTTTTCGATAAGTGCATTTTATAGGCAGTTGCAGCCTGGAAAAGTATCTTTGCATTTATAAACATAGACCGCTATTTCTCGTGTTTTTATTCACTGTCCACGCAGCAAGCTTCAGATCCAACAGAAGGTTAATAAGCTGCCAAGACTAACGTGTTCAGCTTCAAGGGCAGTGTTCTGGCCATCTATCTCAATTGGTACTTGAAGTGAATATTGGGGGGAAAGCTCATTTATCATGGGGGAAGCAGTTGCAAATGAAATTTATTTGTAGCTATTTCATTTGAATCGCAGAATGTCCTGTGAAAACGTAGTGCATTGCACATGTTTTTGTACTTTGCATACATTCTAATTTCTCATGAAGCACAAGCAAAACGGAATTAAGTCAGCCACAGTCTGCTTAGTGTCCTACTTGTTGTAGTATGCAAAGAGATGTGAAGCAAGTGGTATTTTCATTTTACTGCATGTGGTAAAGCACTAAACGCTTGTCACTGTGAATTGGGTCGATTTAAAGAGTCTGGTTAAATGAAAAACAGTGTTCGGGTGTCCTGGTACATATATTCTGGGTTACCACCAAGTGGTATTGTAGATAAAATGGCAAATAACAATGAAATTGTAATCTAGTGTGCACCAGATTTGGTTTTGGCTTACCGCTCATGATTCCGATCTAAGAATAATATCAGGTAGTCCTGTATATTTGGGGCTCACCAAAATACCACTTAATACACCCATCAGGCTCACCAAAATACCCTCCCATTTATGGTGTGTTGGACAGGAACTGGTAAAACCATGAATGGGCGTGGCTTTGCATAGTATAACATCCATATTGTACGCTCACTCTCTAACCTGAAGTGCAGTGTGAGGGAACTGGCAGCAACTGTGCTGAGTGAGTTTTTTTGTTGTTGCTTTGGCACCATGTTGGAAATAGAATTGGAGTTTGCGGATTTATCTAATGAGATTAAACTGCTTTTACCACATGGTCATCTGAACATCTGATAACGTGGAAAGACGGGATTGGTACTGAAGTGGGGGGAAAAAAGACCCCGAAAAGTTCTTTGCAGAGGGAAGTATTGTACAAACGTGTCTTCTTAGATTATATCAAGCCAAGTAATGTAAACTGGAGATTGACTGTATTATGATGTGCACCAAGTTGTGGTTTTCGCTTCATAAGTTTATAAAACTACAGGGAAAAGATTCCAATATTATTACTAAGTTTGTGTAGTTTAGATGCAGAACGTGAACAAGTGGAACAGATGAAAGCTGATTTAAAACTGAGCTAGAACCTGTAAGAAAGGCATGCTATCAACAGTGACAGACACAAGTAACCACAGTTGAAGGGTGTTTATTGAAATTTGGTGTGCTAAACGCCGGAGTAAGCTATGACCATCAAATAATAAAGAATGCAATCCTAGTAGAGTAACATACAAGGACCTATACTAAAAAAAGCTATTGCAAATCCTTACTACTAATTTACAAATATTGTGGGGTAAAGTTCATGAAAAAGAAAGGTGTTCACAAAATGAAACGTCAGGATGATTGGGCCGTTGGTCTCCCCCACGTTTTCAGCCAGGGCAAGGCAGTTTACTTGAGCAAAGCACACACTCTGGCTTCTGCAGCTCGAGGATACAGTTCTATTTTCACAGTTCAGGACCTCCTGTGTGCAAGTCTCTTTGCGTCTTGCAGTCTAATGACTCAGAGGGCCTGGTGTACACAAAACAATACATGCACATTCTTTTCCTTTTACCACTGTACAATTTGGGTGTTCACCCTGGATTCCCCTCAGCCAGGCCCCAATCCCTTTTCAAAACAATATTCAGAGAATTCTTTCTCTGACTCACGGTTCACCCTGGATCCCCCCTCAGCCAGGCTCGGATCCCTTTCTATTAGTCTCCGTCAGCCGGGCTCTGACCAATTGTCATGTACATTAAACTACTGAGTATGGGCACAGAGTGAAGTTTGACCCGTTGCATGACCACTTTGATCTCAATATTCCTTTTTCTCACATTCTGCATCCGTTGGTTACCTAACGGAGACTTTCGAATGAGCACCCACCTGGCGCTGGACCACTGTCTATGGTATTTTTTCTTGGCCTCCCAAAGTTCAATTATAAAGTTCAATTATTTCTTTGGTTTCCAATTATTCGCCATGCTCTTCACAAAAGCCTCAGACTTCTCTTTATAAAATGTTGCCGCTTGCAACCTTGGTTCAAAACACAAGCTGGTTTGGGATCTGTCTTTCCAACCCACTAGCTGTGCTCTCTTTTCTGACGCCGCTTTGTTGTAGGAACCAAGGACAGTATCACAGCGGTACTCGCTTCTCCCCGCCTTGGTGATCAACGCAGGAGAGCCCTACGTACCTCGACACACTATGCAGTTTTGATCAGCCTTAGTTACTGGTCTTTTGGTTCCTTACTTTCCAAGGCTTATGAAAGTAACTGTCCTTAAAGGTCAAGGGCACTTCCCTCCTTGCAACCCTCTCCGGTCTCGCTGTATTTCTCCATGTATTAAACTGCCATCTTGGAACTGCTGCTTCCTTGTGTGCTTTGCCTCCCTCCGTGTGCTTTCATGCTCTGCCTTTTATCCGTATGGAGAAGTAATGTTAGTCAGATGTGTGTAATAATCCGTAATTGCCAGTCCATTGTGTTGGGGACATGTCGGGTATATGGCTCTGGTGTTAGTCCATTGACGCTCATGGTGGGTTGTCAGTGAGTGTTTGTGTTGGGAAAGCATGGTGGTTGAGTTTCTAGGTATCCTACCAGGTAGGATGCGGAAAAGGGCTTCCAGAGAAGGGGATACCGTGTCTCACAGTCAAGTGTCCCACTTCCACTCCCCAAAGACACCTTATCCAGGTGATCCTCACGCATTGGTCCACCCCCAGGAACTGCATCCAAAAGTGATGGCCGTGTCCTGGCCACCTGGATTATAGCTCCCCAGGGACTAGTGGGTAAGACACCTTCAGGTTTCTCGCAACACAGAACTTCAAGCCAAATGTAGCAATCTTAATACACAGTTAGCTCAGAGGGACAAACGATTTGCTGAGAGTAAGGAAGAATTAATTTCTTTGAAAACTGTGTTAGACAGTGTTTCGAAAGATAGAGATGTGGCAATATCTTCCCTTTACTTCTCAGATACAGGTGAGTGATGTTATACACCTGCGACACCTCTCTACCCAAAATGTGTAAAACTAGGTTCCCCCAGGCCCTGTGTCCCGTCCCCCCGCGACCTGATTTGCCTATAATTTGAAAATGCCTGCGACCCCGCCCCCATTTTGCCCATCATTGGTCAATTTAAACACCCCCAGGCCCCTCGGGCTGCTATCTATCTCCCCAGCTCCCCTTCTTTATTTGCGTGCATCCCTTCCCGCCCCCACCCCTGATTGGCTTACTCACCTGGTCATAATTAGCCCACCCAGGGCAGCCCCTGCGGCTAAGGGCCCAAAGGCAAAGGGCGGATCCTACAGAGGCGGCTCCAGAAAGTGTCTGCAGGTGTCAGCTGCTGGCTTCCCCTGCAAACAGACACCAACAAAACTAAGTGTGGCATGGGTGGGATGTAGAGCAATTGCTCTACTCCAGAAAGTCCCCGCCACTCTACCAATTCAAGGCTGCACTATAAATATTGTCCTGCATAACATACTAACATGCTTGCCAATTATAACTAGTGCCTCTCCCAGACACAATGGTGAAAATTAGCCAGCCTGACATTGAGACGGGTGTAACAATGTTAGCATGTGCCACACTTAGTCGGAATTATGAAGGATCGCATGTGCCACACCTAGATAGAATTGTGAATGATGGCATGTGCCTCATGTAGATAGAATTATGATTGATAGCATACCTCTCACTTAGCTAGAACTGTGAATGATAGCATATCCCGCACTGGAATAGGTAGAATGAATAGAGTGAATAGAATAGGTAGAATAGATGACATTGATAACATGGATGGAATGGATTGAGTTGACGAAGCAGACCTTTTCTTCTGAGTAGACTGAATGGGGAAGAATAGAATAAGTGGAATCTGTTGAAACTCACCCCATGTGTTGTATCACTGTGCACCTGCTCCAATATTGTTGCCTTATGTCTGTATCCCCATATGTCTGTATCCCCATATGTACCTGTACTGACCCTGTCCCTATATACCCATATGTCACTATGTATGTCCCCCACTGTCCTGTTCATGTGCCTGGTCTCAGGCGCTTTACAGATAACCACCACATCATACCACTATGTTTACAATACACCATCATTCAACTAGAACACAGCTATACCCCTGATAAATCGGCTTAGCTGTCCACATATGAATACGACCCCATGAACACCTCATCACCCTAATAAAATGCAGCTACCTGAGCACATTCCGGCCAGCTGCTCACATAGGCGTTCCTCAGGCCTAACACAGCCAGATCCCAGTCTGGGTGTCCACCCACCAGACTGCACACATCCAACTGATATCTTCAGCACCACACCTATCGCTAGGACGCAGCTATCATCCGACAACTACACCAGCTGCACACATACCTGGTGCACCCAGGCACCATACGACACTAGCTCTCTACTGAACTACGACACCCAAGGGCGTTCAACCTACCAGCGCTTTGAGGTCATACCAATTGTATATAAGGCGCTATATAAATGCCAATTAACGTAATGTAACATAACAATATCAGAAATGCCGGCACATACAAGGGACAGCAGTGAAAAAGATGAGTTGCGTGCAATGTAAAGTGAAATATTTAGACTATTAGATGAAAATGAAGGAAACCCCAAAACAGTTGATCAACCAGGCACAATTCAATGAGTCGCAAGGGGTAATTACTAAAGTGAGAATTCTGATCTTTGTCATGAAGCACAGCAGCTCCACGCACCGTGCAGAGGAACAAAACGGCACGTTTCTAGTTTTAAACCTCAAGAACAGCGACAGTGCACCACGTTCACTGAAGCTGAATTTAATCACAGCCCCTAGCAATATCTTTAAAACGCTTCAGATGCCTAGGGAGCAATACGGGTGCTACTTTCATCTCGCACTAGGCTCTGTTTCCGCCAATGTTATCTGTGGCCTATATGAGCAGAGCAATATTTTTATGGGGGGATGTCATGGGAGACCCTCAGTCTATACGGCAATCCAAGCAGGCTGCTTATATGCATATCTGCACAGCCATATGAATCCCCTCGCAAACATTTTCAAAACTTAAAAAGGGTATTTTCACGCTTTGATGTGATCTCTAACCCTTGCTCAAAACGGCTTATTTTTATGGGTTTCAGAGAGATTGTATCTCAGTTAATCTATAAATTTGACAGGGAAAAAACATTAGATTGGATCATTGAACAGGCAACCAAGATCTATGAGGTAGAGAAAGATGGAGCTATAAGTAAGGAGACTAAATAAAAAAAAAGAATCCACACCTATAATTCTAGAGGTAAAGTCTGCAAAGATGTCATTAGAAACAGCCCAAACTTGGGCAAAGAATGAAACGATACAAAATCAAAGGAGCATGACTCCACCACCCCAAAGGTGATGGCCGGAAGGTTTAGAATTAATCTTTACCTCTGGCATTGCTTTGGGCAACCCTCCAGACCATCGTTCTTTGCCTGCCAAGCCATTACAGAATGTGAAAAACTATGCAAATCAGGCTGGGTCCCACTCCAAAAGGGGCAGTCCAGCCTGAACTGTTGGGTCACATCCCCTCTGCATGAGGTCAGAGGGCACCAGGCCTAGCAGTTCAGGCAGGGCTGCTCCCATTGGTGGTAGTACCTGACTGATTTGCATATGGCTGGACCCCTTTTGCAATGGCACAGACGGACTAAAGCAGTGGTGTGGAAGGTTGCCCAGAGCAATGCCAGTGTTTCAGATTGATTCTAAACCTTCCACTCATCACTTGTTTGGTTCCTGTGTTACAATACATAGATCCCAGTAACAGAAGCTCATTCGTTAGTGCTGAGTATTTTGCTAAAGCTCCAAAGGTGGGATTTTGCTTTAACATGCCGGGGATAAATGACCAGAATCAGATGTACAACGGTCCATATCAAACATTCGGGGCCCAGAGTAGATTTTACCCTAACACAATGGTGTATGGCCATCAGAAAAGACCAAGTTGTGTGGATGGATTAATTGAAAATGGAAATCCGCATAGGGAGCAATTCCCACCACATGAAAGACAAAATTTCAATTATGTACCTCGACAATATGTTCAGTCCCCACCACAAGATGACCGTGGTCCAAGAATGGTCACCCCACACTCTCTCCACCCTCCTATGTCACGAGCATTCAGGGGAAACGCAAACTGAAATCAGTCTCCTGAAAGGTATCGAAACAGGCCTACTCAAGGTGAATTCAATCACTACCAGCCTAGACCACAACAAAGGGATGAGTTCAGGGACATGGACATGTTCCAGTGTTTGGAGGCTCAGGTTAAAATGTCTGAGCAAATAGGGAAACTGTGTAGTACAAAAAACGAAGCCAAGTGCAGAAGGTTTTAGGAGTGACCTTGTGCGCAGCGACAATAAGTCACTAGTTAGTCATATCTGCCATGATGAGAACATAGTGTTTTCATCATTCAAAGGTAATTCATGAGCATCTAAGTTGTCTAGCGATGTGAAACCAAGAAAAGACAAAATGAAGTGTGGTTTAACTTGGATTTGAACCCAGACCATTCATGTGTGTGACGATGAGGAGGAAATAAAAATGTAGCAGGAAAAACCTAAGGAGCAGTGTAATAGATGGGAATAAAAAAAAATGGAACATGAAAATGACAGTCAAACAAATGAAGGTGTAAACTAGGTATACCAGAGGACCAAGGTTCCTGCTACACAATCACCATTCAGCAGAGTACCCAGGGTCCAACGAACCCTCCACTGGTAAATGATAAAGGACTCATCCAAGGGCAAGTTAGAACTGGCTTTTATTTTCCAAACACACAGGGATCATACAGGATTACAATTCTCCAGCAATCACAGCCCGTGTCAGGGGTTTTTCTTGGCAAATGTCATCACAGCGTAGAACCATTCCACAAAAACCTATGAGCCCATACAATTGGGTGGCTGGGGTGGTAGTGATTATAGACTGCACCAATACATTTTAGCTGACTGGTCCTTGCATGACTCCAGAAGAGCAGAGGAAAGAAGCTATGTTTGTAGTGCGTAAGGGGGGGAGGCATCGAACCATAGCATAAACATTGCTGTCGACCTAGCCGAGACGGGCTTCAAACAAACTAACAATGGGGTGGTTCTCCGGGGCCAAGCTTGGCTTTGCTGCACTGATTTCCACCAGGAGGTACAGCACAAGGTTGTGGACATGTCTTGTGATGGTGAGAATCATTTTGGGAAAAGATCGATGAAGCTTTGAAGGCCATGAAAGCAGATTCAGATAGATGGAGCAAGGTCCCTTACGGCTCTGCAAGGCAGAAGATCTTTTTGCCCCTTTCGTGGGGTGTCGGGAAACGCAAGATTTTCAGGTTCTCAAGATGACCAGGGATACAACTTACTATTCCCAAGGCTATAGGCATTCCTTTCAAACCGCCCAACGCAACAAGGACTACCAGAGTCAAAGAAAACGTGGATCTTCCTCTTATCAAAGTGGCAGTCAAAACAAATCGCAACTATGACTGCCACAGGGACCGTTCAATAGGAAGGAAGGTGGAGTTCCACCTCAGCGAGTGGCGTTCAATATCTACAGACAGATGGGTACTAGATGCTATCCAATATGGCCACACATAAGCCAACCGACCACTACAATCGGCTCCCAGAGCTCATTCCACAAGGTCCACAGCGGCCTCAGCAGCTCTATGGGCGGGCGTACCAATCGGGGACATTTGCCAGGCAGCAACATGGGCAGTTCCCCACACGTTCACCAGGCCCTACTGTCTACATCAACAACATGCAGAAGATGTACAAACCCATCGGGCAGTCCTCCAACGCCAGTAAGGGAAGCTCCGCAGCATTTTTTTTTTCTGCTCCTTTTTTTTCTTACCTTTTAAGGTATTTGCTTTTTCCTACTGTCATATTACTGAATAGTTTTACAAAGGTAGCGGGCGCCCCTCTCTCGCAAGAACAGACATGATAACCTGTTCAGTGGTTATTAACCACTTGAGAGTTCGCAGCCACTGCTTTTACTCACTGTGCCTTTCACAGATGGGAAATATCCATTTGCATATCAGTCTTTGTCCTGCCCAGGGGCAGTCCAGCACCGAAATACAATGGCAACTCCAATCTGAACGAGAGTACCACCAGCAACCCCATACACGTGTTTCACCCTTGTTGGGGATCATCAGTGAGGTGAAGCTGATGCCTCTCTAAGCACAGGCTTGCATCCAGTTTGCCTGATATGCACCTCCAAACATTTCTACTGCTACAAAGTCTATCACAACAGGTGAATCCATGAAAGATCCAATGCTGGAGAAAGGAGTAGTTTCCTACCTATAACTCAATTTCTCCAGTGTTGGTATCTTTCATGGATTCACATGTGCCCTCCAGCCTTCCCCCTCAGGCAAAAATCCTTCTTAGGACTGCCTCCTTTTGGAGCGGTTTCAATCTGAGGGGAAGCTGCAGAGGCAGAGCTATACACTCAACGTCCCATTGGTGCTGCCCAAAGCACCCATAACGACTTTGATGGAACACTCAATGTGTCAAATTGTTTCCATAGGAAAACTACTATATTAAAGTTACCAGGGTTTTCCCAGCCTGAGGATGGGGAATATTCACAGCATGTGAATCCAGGAAACATACCAAAGCTGGAGAAATTGAGAAACTACTGGAGAAACTACTCCCATAGTCGACATGAAGGTGTTGGAATAGACCCATTGGGCTAGGAATGGCTCCACTCACTACCTTAGTGTATGGCATGCTGTACATTGTTTACACACTAGACAGTCATGAATTCTGCCATGTGTTACACCAAATTAGGACAGAACCAATCTCCAATATGAGCAGCAAGCACTTCCTTCCCCATATCGGTAGGATGATATAACTGTGTCAGGTCAGTATCCAATAATGAGAATGGCATTACCACTTTTCCTGTGTTGTTTTTTCTGCCATTTGGCATCTGTCAGAGACACTGTACATCCCCTCTTTATATTTCCTTTTCTTCTCTCGGTGCAGCTCCCTGCAATTCAATAATCTGTGTCACTGGTAATGTGTTATATCCTTCTTTCAATATCATTGTTCGTACGTTGCTGTGTGCTGGGTATGAAGCATCCATTTCTAAAATGTCCCAAAAATAAGCAGCACGTTTTGCTTCTGCTTCCGCTGCCTCGTTACCCACCCCCCTTCCTCATGTAGGCCTGGCACTTGCCACTGCCATGCGCCGTGGGAATTGAGTGCCTCTATCAGTCTGCCCAATAGAAGTGCGTGCTGCACCGGTGACTCATCAGCACATCTGAAGCCCCTCTTCAGCCAACGTGACAGCCCAGAATGCACTGTCGATGTCACGTAGGCTGAATCTGTCACATTCTTGTTTTTTCTGTTTTCCAGTGCCAATATTAAAACTACTAGCTACGCAGCCTGTGCTGAAAAATGTGATGATAAACGTGCAGTTGTCACCACCTCGCTTGTCAAGCCCTCTTTTAATCTCTATACTGCTGTCCCAGTATGTCTTTCCCCTGTCTTCTGGTCAATTGTTGATGACCCATCAATATAACGTACATCTCCCCCCTCAAGTGCATTCTCCTGCACTTTCGGGATGGCTCTGTGGTTTTCTATGTTGGCGGTGCAGTCGTGTAGATAGTTGCTAAGGGCTCGGCAATGAAAGTTATTGGGTTGACAAGTAGGCATCTCACTATCTTGAGAGCTGGGTTTGACAGTAACACCTCATACCCCGAAGCTCTCTGTGTTGTCAATGTACTCTTGGGTATTTCTAGTATTACAAAGAGAGCGTGCTCCACATAAAGAGTGGTGCTGCATCTCATGGTAATACTTGCTTATTTGCCTACTGCATAGGCCGCTGCAGCCAGTGCCTATTTGCATGCGTAATGTCTTCTCATCACTGGGTCTAACTTCCCGCTGTAATATGCTAGAGGTTTGTGCCTCATGCTTGTCTTTTGTGTCAGTACTGCAGTCAGAACCACTCCATCGGAGTGCGAGAATAAGAAGAATTTGTTTTGATAGTCTGGGATCTCTAAGATGGGAGCTGTTCATATTGCTTCCTTCAGCTCCTCAAATGCCTCAGTAATCTCCTTTTCCACTGTAAAGTACCCTCCCTGTGCTTCCTTTAGAGCATGTTACGGCCTAGTGTACTTGCTCTAGTCAAATACCCATGCTCTGCAGTAATTACACAGCCCTTGGAACTGCTAAATTTGTCTTATGTTATATAGAATTGTCGCTGGATTCGGGACTAAAGGAAATTCTGCTTCAACAATATGGTTCAGAGGGCAAAAGTCCTGTAAAAAAATGCAATGACCCCCCCCTGTTGCCTTTTTGACAGGGTACACCGCCGTGTTGCACTGCATTTATGATGGTATCAAGATGCCTTGCTTCACCAGTGTGGCTATTGTCTCATAAATACATTTGTCTGCCTCCCTCGACATGCAGTATTGCCTAGCTTGTGGTAAAATTGCTGATGCTTCAGTTTTATTTTCACTCCTCCTATTCCTTTCAGAAGTCCCCAAGTCATAGGGACTTGTGGTCCATAAGACTCTGGGGACCTCGAGAAATGTCATCAGTGCTTGTAGCATCATCGCCATTCTCTGTGGTACCTCCCTGTAGTGTACCTTCACCCAGTATGTAATGCCAATGTCAAACACTACCTCATGATCTGATTGGTTGTCTTTGAACAGTTCTTCTGTCACTGTAGTGGGCTATACCCTTCTGCCACCATGATCACTGACCTCCATGCTCATCCGGTGTCGTCTGTCCCATGTACTGTTATTCTGTCATCACCCACTATTACATCCTCTAATTCTAGTGGTACTGTCGTCCCTTCATTCTTGTCAAGTGGAAGTTCTGGTCTAAACATATATTCATTCAGAAGATGCCACAATTTTCCCTTAATTCCTGTAAACCCTGCTATTATTACTTCAGCCCCATATCGAAATAGCTGCCCCCCTCTGTACTGTGCGTCCACAATAAGCTTGAATAATTTCCCTCACATTTAAAAGGTGGATCCCAGGTGTGGAACACACTATCCCTTTGTCAGTGAATGAGATGGTCATGTTAAGTTTGCTCATAATGTCCCTTCCCATTATGTTCACAGGTGTCTGTTGGGAATATATTAAGGGTAGAGCTAGGTCATGCTCCCCTATAGAAAGTGTAAGATCGCCTGCAAAAGTAACCACTTCCGTCACCCCAGAAAATCCCTGAGCATTCATGGCATTGCCTGACATTCTATACCTCCCCTCCCGGGTGTAGGATCTAGTTGCCCCTGTGCCTACAAGAAAGGATGTCTTGTCACCTATCGTCACCCCCTATACGAGGTTCCTCTACTGGGTAAGGGGCTCATTGGTAGGATGGAGCACATCAGACCCGTCTGTGGGCTATCCTATTGAGGGTATAATGACATTCCATTCCCTGCAAATGGGTTACCCCCCACCACAGTAGTCCCCCAAATTATGAATGGGTGTCGCTGACCTGTCTTTTTGCTGTGCTGTGTATGATTGTTGCGTGTCATTCTGCATCTTTGGTATTTTTGGTGACTGTGAATACTGTTGCATTGGCGCCTGCATTTGTGGTGTCTGTCTTGGGCTGGTGTGTCTGCGAATATGTGTTCCGTGTATATCATTGTCGTTGTCTGTTCTTGGGTACAGTATTCAGTCTGCTCCCCCCTGATATGTTGACTGATATTGCATTCCCCCATTCTGATGTATAAACCCCCTGCTCCGGCACACTCTGGAGATGTGCCCTACCTGTCAGCACACCCAGCACTAAGGCGGTTCCCTCATTTGCCTATGATACCCCCAAAGAGCTCCTGTGGACCCTGTTGCATTGGTTGCCGGTATCCACGATGCCCTCCCGAAAACCACTCTTGGCTCTGTTGCATTTGATGTCCATACCCACGCCCCTTAGGTGGCTCCCCTCTTCCTCGGAACCCATGCTGCACATCACCTAGCCGCATGAATCCTCCTCCCGCAGGCGGCAGTGCATATTGTGTCTGTGGTGCGCTTTGTCCTCTTGTGCTTGTTAACACTTCTATAGCGTATTTAGACAGTTTCTTCTGCACTAACTTCACCACCTCCTGCTTTCTTTCCTCATGCTTTTTTCTTGCACTCTTAGCAGTAACCTGAAGTAATGTATTATTGTAAGTTGAATTTCTGACCACGGTTTTCCCTCCATCCCCACCTACTTCTTCAGTTGCCTTTGCGCATCTGCTCTGGTAACACTTAACATAATATATGATAAAATAATGCCACTGTTTTGTTCCATGTTCTCGCGTTTCAAGTCTCCATAACTCTTGAATAACCTGAATATATTGCAGGGTGTCTTCGTCTTCCCCAATTTTGCATGCCATGATTGTGCTAATGTCTCATGTGTCTGGGTACTGCACCTGTAGAGCTTGACATATAGCCGCTTGGCAGTTGTTAAACAGCGAACCATTGTGCGCCATGTTCTGGGTGATTACTCCTAGGTATCCAACCCTTTTCTATATGTCATCGGCAGCCTCTCCGAGGATTGCTACTAATAAACCTTTAATATCCCCCATTGCTAATATCTGTCCCGCTGTTATCCTTTCCATCTCGTAAATCCATTTCCTCGCACCCGCAGTCAACAAGGGTAGCTTGCACCTCAAGTTTTCTTTGTCGATATGTTGCCATGCTATATATTGAGGTCGCCCCTTCCCTTTTCCAGTAAGGGGGAATGTGTGAACCCGTTCTCCCCGTCCAGTCTCCCTGTCAACCCAATCTCCCCATCCAATCTGTGTCTTTTGTGGCGGTGAACGCTCTTGCCAATTCTCCCCTCCTCCATGTTGGGAGGTCTCGAAGTCTCTGTGTATACAGAGTCACGTTATCCATGCTGTGCGATGTAGCCCTAGACCATCGCAGTCTTTCGTCCTTGTTGCCCGGAATCCCCCTGTGTCTTTGTCTAATCCCCAAGACGAGCGTAGATCAGTGTGCTTATTGCTGTGTTGACCGACAAACCGGTCACCCTACTCCTTTCTCTTCACTCCCTACCAAATCACTGTTGATATTGTCCTGGAATCTTAGTCCCGTGCCTCCTTGGGGTTCCCACTCTGTCAATCAAGTTCTCACAGCCCCCCCCCTCATGGAATACCCGGTATTGGGTTGTAGAGGAGCAGTTGCATGCTTCTGCACGAAATCCCACCCCTTACATCCTGTATGTTGGAAGACTGAGATTATGCCATGCTTGACACCAGCAGTTGTGACCATACCACAGTGAATATTTGAAAGAAGATACCCACTGAGAAAACCCTATCAAATGTATTCCCAAAGAAACGATAATCTGAGAAATATGAGAACGAGTGGAAAAGGAGCTGGTGACGTCACGAGAGACGAGCGTGACGCCCTGAGAATACTGGCTGAAGAAAATGTATGGACCTTATAGAAGCTGATGACGAAGTTAAGAATCAAATAACGTTTCATATGCGAAGAGAAGATTGTACGTGTATGACGCACTACAGAAAATGCAAGCCATTCAATAACTGTACAGATGCAGCAACGCAAGTAGATTAAGTAATCTTAGAAGCTGGCTACATGTAGTGAATAGCCTGCAGGCGAAGCCGCCATTATATAGAAGCTGGACATCGGTGTCACGAATTTGGTAAGCCTGGACCGATGGAGAGGAAAGGCAGAGAACTGTGTTGCAGCAAGAATTTGCTAAGATTGTGGATATGGGTGGTTGTTTGGCCTGGTGTCAAAGTGAAAGCAGCAAAGGCTGGATATCTGTTCTCAAAGGCAATGAATGTGAGAAGCTGAATCATCCCTTGTTAAAGTGCAAAGAAAGAACACCATGTGTGCCAAGTTTTATTAATTTGACATTTATATGCTGCAAAATGGTCCAAAATCTGGTCTCCTGTCACGTGAGCCAAGGATGGAAATGGAGTTGTGCTTGGAGTCCTAGAACAGCGATAGTGAGTGTTCATACTCCCTTATATTCCCAGAGACAAGAATACTTTACAAGGCCAAGTTCAAAGACAGTCTTCATGGCAGAAGGCATGGGGGATGAGAGGCGTTGGGCTAATTGGTTGGGGAAGTCAAGTCCACCTCCTAGCACCTGGGTAGGAGTTTACATGCTGCTAAGTGACCTGAATGTTCCAGACATGGCACGAACATGCCAACCAATTGTAGAGGGACATATAACGAAGGGCCTTATAGTTTGAGAGCCAATACTGTGTACGTAATAGTGTTGCGGATGACATGTTTTCGAGGTAGGCATGAGTTGTCCACTTGACAGTAGATATCCAACCACAATCCCACCCCTTATAGAAAGTATACTCAGATGTTCCCCTTCAGCCTATCACAACCCCTCGTAGGTTTTTCTCATTTGCCATGTAGTCTGACGTCACCGGTGACACATTTTTTGTATATAAATGTGTTTTATGTAAAATGTATTGAGAACTCGAGCGAACGTCCGTTGATGTCCGTTGTAACTCTCTGTTTTAGACAATTGATATTAAAACAGTAAACTTTGCCATCTTCCTGAGTTGGTTTGATTATTTGATGTCTGAGTTATTCTGCATCCCATCCATTGCATACACAGTAGCCACAGGGCTCTTCCCTCAGGGTTTGTCTGGCAGCGTAGCGGCTCTATCACTTTTCATGCCGTAATCCCACCCTATTTGCTAATGTCTTCCTTGTTTGTCAATAAAATTAGCTAATTCCAATCTCAGTCTTATATCTCTCACTGCACGTTCCTCATTCTCTTTGCGTTTGTGCTCTTATAAGCCACTCTTATTTCTAACTTCCTCCACTCTCTCTTGATCAAACCTGCTTTTCTTCTCTCTTCTGACCTTCTCTCCATCTCCTCGAGTTACCGCTTTCTCCTCATCTCCCGTTCTCTTCTGCCTTTTGCTTTTTCTCTTCGCACTCTCTCGCATTCATCTTTCCTGTTTCTTGCCTCTCCACTTCTTCCATTATCTCTGCCCATTCTCTTGCTCCACTATTCTCCTTACACCCCGTTGCTTCCTTACTCACCCCTCCTGTTTCTCACTTCTAGTATCCGTAATATTTATCCTCCCAAGCACTCGTTCGGTACTATATTTTCCATTCGCTCTCTTCTTCCTTCTACTCCCAGGTCACTGTCCTTTACCCATGTCTGTGTCACACTGCGTTCCTCTTTTCCACCTTCAGAACTTGTTCCCCCTCCTGCTGGTGCAGCCCCCTTTCTTCCCCTCCTCCTTGGTGTATGGTGGAGGTGTGAATATTGGGTTTGTGTACCCCGCCGCTGCTCTCATTTCCTGTATTGTGTCTGATCCCTGTTCCCCTGCTGCTGCCCCTTTTGTTTCCATTTTCAGGAGCAGGATAAGTGGGGGGTGATGGCTTTTCACCCTATGTTTCCTGTTGGCTCAGCATCCATTGATGCCACGCCACGTCCCCTCTGTCATCCTGCAACATCTTCCAGAGCTCGAATATTGCCATACGATGGCTCAACTTTTTCCCCTTTTAAATCTCTTCCAGAACTTCTGTCATCCATACCCTTAACTCGATAGTCTAGGCTAGTCAACTGAACCTTTTTACCTCAAAATCGAATGTTCCAGAACCATGAACAAATTACATCTACCTCTGTTCCTTTCTCCACTATACTTCACAATACTGAAAAATACTCACCACCCCACACCCAGCATTTCTTTATCTCCCCCTTCAATTACCATGTGGCTGAATCAATATCTGCACTCTGTGATCCACAGACGCTGGTCGGCCACCGGCTGTCCCCAAAACTGGCACACCACCCTTCTGGTCTGCTGGGTTCCTCACAGACTGTAGACAAGCTATTTTCTAAGGTGGCTCCTGACGGCCTCTGCATGGGGTGCACCTCTGTGTGACGTGCGCTCCGTGGGTCTCCTCGCAGCCCTCCAGGCAATGCAACAGAAGAGGTGGCCCTATACCACTGGGGCGTAGTGAACTGCCCTCTGCTAACAATTTGTAAACTAGGTATACCACAGGACAGAGGTTCATGCTACACAATCACCATTCAGCAGAGTACCCAGGGCCCAATGAACCCTCCTCCAGTAAATGACAGAGGACTCGGCCAAGGCAAGTTAGAACTCCAAACAAACAGGGATCATACAGGAAAAAAATTCCAGCAATCACAGCTGCAGAGCCTGTGTCAGGAGTTTTTGTTAGCAAATGTCATCACAACATAGAACCATTCCCCCAAAACCTATGAGCCTATACTATTGGGTGGCTGGGTAGTAGTGCCTACAGAGGTTATCTGACTGGTCCGTACATGACAGGTGGTCTTGCCTGAGACTTCCCCAAAAATTATATATTACATTGTTGCAGCACTACCATTGGCCCTTGTCCTTTGCTATCCACCCCTGGATTTGTGGTCCCTGATTGGCTGAAGGGGTTTCCTCAGGCCTGGGACCCCGCTCTGTTCTCAGCGCTCTGTGTAACTTCTCAAGGTGAAGAGAAAGACTGTGTCCCCATTGTTGCCACTTATATATCCACATAGCCTGAGAGAGTGCCTGCAGGTTGCAACATTGTTAGACAATACATGTATCAGTTCTTGTCTTCTTTGCTGGGAACTGCTCCTCTTCCGACTGCAGGTAAATGACTATTGTTAGGCTCGTCCACACCACTTGGGTGAGGACTGCAAAATTGAGCTTTTTGGTCTGCAATTAGTGAGGATTTATTCTGCTATTTTGCAGGTGCTCCCTGTCCCTGGAGCCAGGAATGTTCTATTTGCCTCTGACCTTGGCTGCAAGCACCAGTTCTGGACAGTGAGCTGTGAAATCTGTTTTTCCTTCGTCCTTTATTATGCGGCTTGTGCCTTCATGTAACTATACTATAGTTATATTATAATTTCAATATGTCTATATTGTACTATTTCCCTTATGGGTAAGTGGTACCTGGCTCTTCGAGGCTCCTTTTACAATCCTGTGGTTCCATATGGTTAGTTGCAATAAGCAGCTGCCTTCATGAGATTCTGAATTTTGCTAATGAAACAGAAAGGCTTCTGACAGTATGTATGTGTCCTCTACAGAACTGTGTAAGCATGCTCTTTGGGTGTGCACATGTGTTTCAGAGTGGCTTCATGCAGGGATGTGAGTTGGCTTCATGGCTAACGTTACTATGTCATGGTGTCTCTAATGATGTCAGCACAGCTGGATATTTATCATTAATCAACAAGGTCCAGTGTTGAGGCAACTGTATTTGCCAAGACGTCAGCTGTATAAGGCTTGAATTTTCTCACATATGTGGAAGTAACTGGCCCACCTGGGGGCTGGCCAAACAGTGTCTGGCATACATATGGGGTCATGAGGGGCATGCCAAGGACCCTCTCTTCAATGCTTTGTGACAAAATGAATCATTGCAGGGGATGATGGTACGCTGAATGTCTCAGCAATGATAAATGAAAAGCCAGAATCAACTGACACTCTATTCTTACTTGAAAATCAGAACACTGTTCATACCTCCACATAATTGAAAGTTCCCTGAAAGACAGGTGCAGTTCAGTCACCTGAAGATTATTTTGAGCCACAAATATTCCAAGACACAGGAATGATGGGTACCGTGCAAAATGTAGGTAAGTGTCACACTCCAAAAATGGACATTCTGACAGTTGTGAAAATACAGTCAATGGGTTCCAAAATGGAGGTAAGTGGAAAGGACCCAGACTGTGGGGAGATAACACTAGAGGAATGGGGAGTGAACACTAGTGGTCCAAAATCAGAGGGGCAGACAGTAGCTACACTTCAAATGGGTTCTAAGCCCAGGAGAATAGGCAAAGAACTTCAAAAAGAAATGGGTAAAAAGTGGGGGGTAAAATGTCATTTTATGCCAGGCTGGACTAAGGAAAGTTAGCTCTGAAATCAGTAACAATTCACATTTTCTATGTGGTCGGATCACTTAAAATCGTTTTCCTCATCTAGATAAAAACGCAAGAAGATATACTTCCAACTGCACTTTCTGATTTAGCAATGGTGTGGCATTTTTTTGGCACAGAATGTGAGGACAGGTATTCTGCTCCTATCACTATTGAAGAGAAGTGTAACCCATTTTCAAAGATAGGCACAGGTGCCAAAGGAACAATAATCTCTCTGGAACTAATGCAAAGCATAAATTAGGGGAGATTCCCACAAAACTGCTTAAATTTGAGACAGAGTGAAGGCTCCGTGCACAATTTCAATGGGGAAGAAATACCTGTGGAAGGTGTCACTGAGGTTGACATATAAAATAGGGAAGGATAGGATGAGACAGGAAGTGCTGATCGCGCCCACTAATGAAATGCCATTCCTTATAGGGACACATGTCCTGAAGAGGCTGTCAACCGTCATTGATGGCGTGAATGCGGTATTGTGGTCTTCAGCCAGAGAAACACTGAAATCTAAGAAAATAATGACTTGGCACAAAAAAATGCCACACCATTGCTAAATCAGAAAGTGCAGTTGGAAGTATATCTTCAGAATTGCTGTGTGCCGAGCGTCACTGTCAATCTCGTGTGTCAGGATGAAACGGGAGGAGAAAAGGAGAAACAATCTTTAGAGATTTATTTGGATCCCAAGAAAAACTGACAGACACTGATACATGAAAACACCTTGCGTTTTTATCTAGATGAGGAAAATGATTTTAAGTGATCCGACCGCGGCTGATTTTGCCGCGGCCAGAAAGTTTGCATGAGAAAGGTGCGAACAACCAAAAGTTGGCACCTTTCTCATGCGAACATGCTTACAAAATATGGGGGCTGCAGGGGTTTCCCCTGCAACCCCCCACTCACTATACTATATAGTATAGTGAGCAATGACTTGCGGGTGGACACCCCCTGCAGCCCCTGCATACTTTTTTCTTCTGCGGTTATGCTGCAGGGGTGTCCCCTGCAACACCCCGCTCATTATACAACACAGTATAGTTTGACTTACCTGCAATGCTACCACCAAAGGTTCGAACTTTTGGTGTTCAAACCTTTGGTGGTAGCATTTTTCAGTTGTATTGTACGGTCTGACCTTTTTTTTCGGTCCGATCGTACAATACCGAGGAAAACTGCAGACCAAATATTGCTGCAGAGTCAAAGCAGGCAAAATACGTTTCAACAATTCGAGAGATGCATGGGAGAACGACAGCCATGGATCCCTATCCATGTACATGTGCATCCTGAAATGACTGAAAGCCACTTTGGTGCTAGAGCAGGAAAGAAGTTTCATTAATGAAAAGGTGTTTAGACAAATACTTCACAGAGAGGAAATATATATATATTTTTAATTAAAAATAAAAATTTTGGGCTGGATGATGCTGAATTGGGGCAAATAATTGTTGGAGAGATTAATGCTTTTAGAGCCAATTGTAATCTTTAGCATGCATCACAAGGTTTGGATTCTAAGCGCAAACCAAAATAAATTCTATTTGCGAAATGACATCATGCACAGAATGTGTATGGTTTCAGACATCTTAAATCAGAAGGTCTGGTCTAGACTGGGTGGAGCCGCACTTGAATTTCAAAACAAAAGGCAAGCTTACCATTGTGCTCAAATGATGCCGTATGCAATTGAGCTTCAAATAAAGAAGGATGTTGCTATTCCTGCTTTCACGAGGCATTTTGCAATAGCATTAAAATACAGAAAGGGACAACCGATGAAAGGGCCCGATTCGTTTGTGTGTCTCAATGAATCCATAAGACAGCAAGGGCTAGAATGTGAATATACACCATTGGTAGAGATTGTGGATGGCTCCATTCAAATACTGGTGGATACCAATGCCAGGACATTCAATTGAAAGCAAATATATTAGGGATGGCAGTGCAGGAATTTACTACACTGCTGATTTAAGCAACCCAGTGATTGGAAATATCCCTGAAAGCTATGTGACTTCACAAGGTGAATTACCTGAATAATTGGATTCTAAACCAAAGGGATGTTTTAGAATTCAGTCTGAATACCCTTTTTGGGCCTGAAGAAGTGATATGCTGTTATCAAGATAATTGTGTCCTATTTGCAGTGGGTAAATCTGAAAGAGAAAAGCAGCAAGGTGAAACACAGCACATTGAGATGAATGTCAATATTCCAAAATATCTGAAGGTGGCGACTCTCAGAAGAGACACTGCCACACAATTGGAGGAAAGCACAGAGGTTCCTCCTTTGGAGGATTTTCCAGAATCATCTAAACTGGTAGAGGAACAGATTCAAGCTGCAGATGCTTGCACAATTGAAGAAGAGAGATCAGTTCAGGAAAATATGGAATTCAAAGAGGTTTTTGAAGAAGATGCCTATGACTGTGGGCTGACTGATTTACATGTTGCCAAACTACCAGAAGGATATGGTACAGAGCCAGTATTTGTGCGACAATATAGGTTACCCCTGGCATGTCTGGAGTCAATGGCTGAAATGGAACCAAGCTATGCGCTATAGTATTTTTGGGTGTGGTACCATAGGAACTATTTTACCTGGAGTACTTTCTTGAAGCTATTTAAACCACACCCGACTGGGATAACACGTTTCACGTTACTTTGCAATTCTGCAATGTGACGCTCACCGTGTACAGCTGCAGCCACGAACCTCGGAAGAACAGCATCTGTAAAGGAGAAAAAGGACATCGTTAGCAGCAGCAGCTTACCTGTAATTTCTTCGTTAGCTGTCCATGGCTTTTGAGATCAGCATCCTGGAACCAGTGTTCGTCCCGAACCGACGGATCTGCAAAAAAATAAAGAAACAAGGCATTAGACATTTTTACAATTTAAGGAACAGTGCCGAAAAGCTTACCTCGCAAGCTGCTCCTCGATCAGCATTGCCTCAGGAATTCCATGCACCGGGTGAGCACTGCGACCTGTTGGTAGACAAGACAACAGGTTAGCAAGAGGCAAGGCATCATAGCGCTGCACTTAGCGCCTACTCACCACATCAAGGTGCTCTAAAAATGCCAATACTTACCAGCGAGACCCAATTCAGTCTATGCCACATATTGGGCTTCCGCGCACCTAAGGAAGAGAAAAGACATTCGTTAAACCAAAAGGCATGCAAGGACAATAATATAGCACAGCAATAAGACCTACCTGAAAGACTCAAAGTGGGCCGGCATCAGTGAAGTAACTCGATCGCAAACGCCCACAAGCACAACGAGCCCCTGCCAAGAAGGCAGGACGGAGAACACACCTGCATTAAAAACAAGGTGAGGAGAGGTCCAGTGAGGCCGCGGGTATACAGGGTGGTGGGAGACTGTTTACCCCAGTTGCCCAGTCTTGAACATTGCCCACCTGTATTCCAGGCAGAACCCTCCCGCTGATACCTGAGTCCCAACTGCTGGGTGGCGTCCCCGTGGAACCGGGTGAGCGTAACACTGGGTACTGGTGTGTGCCATTAGCCAAAGATATCCAAAATGTATTTGCCTTCTCCTTTAACAGATTACAATATGCATGGTCCCGGGCCCCATTTGGCTATATCAATAGTGGAAGTGAGTTTGGGATATGCCTAAGCAAGGCACTCCCAGATGCAACTGAGAAAGGAACCATTGTTTATGTGGATGATGTGCTAATCAAAAATGAGGACTTGAAAAGTCACTTCAAGAAAATTAGACATGTGCTTGGCCAGTTGCAAAAGGCTGGAGCTAAGGTATCTTTACAGAAAGCACAGTGGTGTAGAAAAAGGGTAGACCTTCTAGGCCACAAACTGACAGAACCTGGGTTAACCCCGCAATAGAAAAACGTGGAAGCAATTCACCAACCTGAAAAGTCTAAAGGGTTTGCTAGTAATGACAAGTTACAACAGGAAATGTATTGAAAATTATGCAGAGATTACATGCCTTTGACTAAATTACTAAAGCAGGGTATGCCCTGGAAATTGGAAAAAGAACAAAGTGAGGCAGTGGCCAAGTTAAAACAACTATTTTCTAAAAGTGCCATGTTTAGCTTATCCAATAAAAAAACAAGATTTCTTTGTAGAAATAGGATTCACAGATCAATGTATGTCAGCAGTGGTATTCCAAAAACATGATGTAAATAACAAAACCATTGCATGTGCCAGCAAGGCATTGTCCCAGGTAGAGACCAAATTTAGTGAATGTGAAAAGGCACTTTTGACCACTGTGTGGGCATTACAACACTTCCGTCCCATTATTCAAGGGGAATGGGTGATTGTTGAAACAAATCACCAGCCTCTACAATCATTACAAAGTAAAAGGATTAGATCAGAGAATTTGACCTAGTCAAGAATTACTTCATGGATTATTCCTATTGAGCACCTGCTGGGTGAAATCCAAGTGGATGCGATAACACGCTCCAAAACTCAGAGAACACTTGAGCAGCCTGTGGCACAGTGGAGCTTTGAAACTTCTGATCAAGACTTGATTAAGGTGCAGAAAGAAGATCTTATTTTAGTCCCATTTTATAACCATGTACTAGATGCAGAGCAAAATCCTTTGACTGAGGAATATTGCAAAGAGAAAGAAGAACTGAGGGTGTTATTAAAAAACAAAAAGAGAATTTTTTTACAAGATGGGCTAATGATTCGGGACTCTGTGTCAGGCCAAATCCAATGGGTAGTACCTTTGGCCTGTCAGAGATTGATGCTGCATCATGCCATAACTGTAGGCTACAAAGGTTCCCAGAAAACTTTGTACATTTTAAAGGATTATACCTATTGGCCGCACATGTCAAAGGGTGTAGAACTATATACAAGGGGATGTCTGGTGTGTGCACCATTTCAACCTATGCCAACCCACAGTGCACTGTTAATGAAAAGAGTCCTGAAACTCCCATGGTCAGATTTACAAATGTACTTCATCAAGCCTGTTCAAAGTCCAGCAAGGGAAAACAGGTATTTGTTGACTTTCACTTCTTCGATATCCGAGAGGGTGAAACGCATTCAGCCTCTGACTGCAGTGCGCAAACGGCAGCCACTTTGCTGGTCAATCATATTTTTTTCAAGATTTGGTTTACCTCAGAGAATAGAATCCGAGCGTGGAAGCCATTTTACTAGTGCAGTGATGACAAAGATGTGGCAAATCTTGGGTGTAAAGAGGAAATTGCATATTTCATACTGGCCCTCTTCTTCTGGGGGAGTGGCACATTGCAACAGGTCAATTATTGATATGTTAAAAAAGTTTGTAGCTGAAGCAGGATTCACTTGGGATTTGCGACTCCCAATGGTGCTAATTGCTATCAGGTCAACACCACCTAGATCAACAAATCTCAGTCCACATGAGATTTTTACAGGTAGCAAAATAGTTTTGCCACAACACCTGCTTTACAGGACCAATGAACAGGTCCTGGTAAATACAGCCACACTCCACGAATATGTGGAAGAGCTGAGCAAGCACTTGGAACATGATTTTGCATTTGCACAGTAGAATTTGGAAAAAGCCGCTAACAGTGCAAAATCATATTATGACAAGAAAACATCTGTGAGGGATTATGAGGTAGGCAACCAGGTATATAAATTTGACTTTGGGAAAGGTAAACCCAAAAATGCACAATTCCTCCATCATAGTGCGGGCCATTTAGGATTGTGGATAAGGTTTCACCTGTGGTTTACTGAATTGCTATAAAGGAGGCAGAGTTAACCGTGGAACAATTTGGCCATGTTAATCAAAGTAAACCGCTTTGCATGAAGTGAGGCAATTCGAACAGTTTTGAGAAAAACAGTAGGTAATGAAAAGTGTAGTTACATCCTGATAATGAAGCATTTTATCTCAGGGAGATTCACCATCACAGGTATGTAGGTATGAATAATATAAACAAGATCAAGTTGAAGTGTAAAGGGGAGGGGATAAAAGGAGAGATACATCAGGTGAGTAACTATGAATACATTTTAAAATGTATATAAAAAGGGGGAATGAAAAACAGGTGAGTATATGAATGGAAATATGAGAACAAGGTATAAAATATATTTAATGAAAAGAATAGACATAAGTCAAGAGTTCCAGATTGGCATTCTTTAGATATGTAAGTGTCTTGGGTTGATGTATAAGATCAGGTTTTGAAAGAATGCTGAATTTTCACAGTCAACGGTCAATTTGTTTCTATTGGTTTGATCAAAAATGCCATATTGGATCTTATACCTAACCTGTACGTTTGCTCCCAGTCATGCATCCAAGGAGATACAGTCACGGTATGATGTCCATTTGTAATCCATGTTCATTTCCAGCTATTTTTTAAAAAAGGGGTTTGTTATGTTCTTTCCATACATGATCCAGGCTTATTTCTAAGTTGTCATGAAACATTGGTGTTTGAGACAGATTGTATTATTGTATGTATTGTATTTTATGCTTAATGCACATCTTTATTTCAGGCAGACTCCAAAAGAAGAGGGAAATGAATTAATTTGGTGTTGTTGGTCCTTGATCTGTCCATTTCTCTTTTGCTTTAGACATGTACTGCTTCCGCTGCAGCATTCCGGGAGTTGGAGGCAGCCAGATTGCGAGGAGATGCCACTGGATGAATAACATTCCCCGTGAAAAAAGAACCTGGACCGAAAAAGGGGGGAGAAGATAGTGACTCCTGAAGGAAGTGCCAATTGCTGAGAATGGAAGCTTGCCTCACATTAAATCAGCGCAGGGTCGCGGGCGCCCTTTAAGCCTCATGATGGATGTGCCACCAATCTGAGGAGTTGGCTTTTACAGACAACCTATTTATCTTGATCTGGCCCAATTGACAGCTTTCTCCAGGGCTATTTTCATGGTCACTCTTAAAACCATTGAAAATTGGAAGTAAGTGATTCTCAACTGGGACATTTACTTCAACAGTTCCATTTCTAGGTGTGGACTCATCCAATGATCAATGGAATGGGCATTGTGGTCAACATAATTTCTTTAAGGGTGTTTTCTTTTCTTTGTAGGAATAGAACTTGGTATCTCTAGTGTATTGACAACTTATTGAAAAAGAAAAAAACTCAAATATTCAAGCAAATTAATAAATCAAAGAGTAGTAAAATAAAAGAAAAAGACAAAAACAAGAAGTGATCAAGAGATGGAAACATCAAAAGATAAAAAAAGAGTAAAAAATAAAATAAAAACCAGTCTAAATATAAAATCCAAAATATACATATTTTTTATTTGTTTTAATTGATTACAATTTTTACAAACATCATACAAATTCCCATCCTGTTTATGGCTGTTGGCTCCATTTGTTAGATTGAATGTCTTTCTTTCTCTCTCTCATGCTTGAATTGTTCCATTTCCTAAGCCAGAAGGCTAAGGGATTCACCAAGCTGAAAATAAATGAAGAAGCAGGAAGAGAAGGTAATAAAGTTAAAACCTTTTCCTACATCCAGCTGGCCTAATGGGTCAAGTCTCGGAGCTTGTTTTACTGAGACATGCAACCTGGATCGTCTATAGGTTTTGGCAGAATCTTGCGTGTAAATGCATCCGCTGCAATCACCCATGATGTTTTTCCCCTGCTCCTCAACTTCGCCACCAGGCTTCGTCGTCATAGGTCGTGAATTGTTCTGCTAGTGGGGCCAAATAGTGTTTCCGTTCCTCTGTTAGCCCTGGGCAGTAGATGAGAAGGTGCTTTAAGGATTCCACTTGGCTCGGGGTACTACAAAATCTGCAAGTGTTTTGCTCCGATCTGCCCTGTATTACATTTATCTCATTGGTGGGGAGTAAGTTGAGTCACGTTCTCAGAAAGGTATCTCAGAGCTCTCTGCTAAGCAATTCTCGCAGATATTTGGGAAGCTGATATAGCGTTTTCATGTTCGTTGATAGGTTAATAGTTAATTTGCATATAGATGCCTTATCCCGAGTCTCGATCCAGTCGTTTTCCATGAGTTTCTTTTTTACTCTGGTCGGATTGGATCTAAGGTCCAGTTCGGTGCAGCCAAATTCGTCCAGCTTGGACCTTATTTTGTTCGTCCAGCAAGTTATGGATTTGTTTGTCCCACACAGGAGTTCTTGGTTTATGATTTTGAAGATAGCTGGGCTTGACGAGGAGATGATTTTACAAAACAACGCCAAAATATTCCATTCTACTACCACTTGTAGTGATGGAAGGCTTAGTTCTCTTCGAATGATTGAGATTGCGGTAGAGTTTGGGAGGGTTAGTGTCCTCCTCCAAAATAGGCCCACCAACCTTGGACATATTTTTTCTGGAATTTCAAGCATAGCCTCTGGTCCATAGATCAATGACGGGACTACTTTGGCCTTGTAAGAATTGACATTTGGTATTGAAGAAAAACTACTGTATCTTCTGTCCACTAGCTTTGCTTGGCTGGCCAAGGTTTTTGCTTTCACTAGTAGAATCTCCTGTATCTGGGTCTCGACGGAGCTGTTATTGACTGTGACTCCCAGATATTTTTATTGTTTCACACTCTCCATCGACCCTATTGACCATTTGAATTTCTCACTCCTCTTGGTTGATTTTTCAAAGCACATCACTTTGGTCTTTTCCAGGTTAATCTCCAGGTTGTTCTGTATGATGCATCCCTGGAGACTGTCCAGTTGGCGTTGGAGGCGTTTGATCGATCAAGTTCAGGTCATCTGCGTATAGTAAACGTGGCACTCTCACTCCGCCAATGTTAGGGGGAAAGGATCTCAATGATGGTTCGAATTTCCGGACGTCTGATAAGTAGAAATTTAATATTGCTGGTGCTACAGGACGCCCTATTTGATGCCTCTCGCTGTGGGGATCTCAGATGACAAAAGACTAGTCTGATTTAGGCACACTCTGATCAAGGTGCTGGTATGCAGTGCCATTAGGGGTTCCATGATTTCCCTCAGGCAGTTCTTCTCAAGTACTTTTTTCCACAGGGGTTCGCGGTTGACCTGGTCAATTGCTTGAACCAGGTCATCGAAAGCCACAAAAATCCTCGGTCTCCATTCTTGAGTCTTGCCCTTCAGAATACTCAAGAGCAGGATATTAGCCGACATACCGATAATCTTCACAAACCTTGTTTGGAACGAATCATTCCCGCCTGCGATCTTTGTAAAGGTTTGTTATTGCGCCAGCAGAAGGGAGCCAAATATTTTTCCGATGACATCCAACAACGCTATTGGATGGTAATTTTTCAGATCTTCTTTCCGCCCTTTTTTAAATATGGGAACTACCGTGGTGGACCTCCATGAATTTGGAATCGTGCGGGTGTAAGAAGCTTTTTCTGTCATCTCGTGGACAAAGTGGGCCCAATCCTCCGGGTGTTTCTTCAGCATAGCATTAGTTAAGCCATCGGGGCCGGGGACCCTAGATGTGTTCAGCTTCTGTATCTTCCCTAGGATTGTTTCTACTTTGTGGGGCACCGTCCATTGCTCGATGTTTGCTAATGGATTTGTCAGGAGCTCAAATGGGCCATCTGAAAAGGTGAAAATGTTTTCCTTCCATGCTGACTCACTAACGTTGTTTTGTTGAGAGCCGCTGTTTGCTGCTGTTGTCAGTTTTACCAGGGCCCAAAATTCTCTGGATTACTTACCACAGACTATGCGCAGCATTTGTGTTCTGAATCATTTCGGACATAATGCTCCTATGACTAGCTGCCTAGTTTTTATAGGCACAAGCTACCTTATTCGCTAGAGCATTGTGGTCTTTTGAGTTGGTTTTTGCTGGCAAGCGCTTAACTCGCCTCAGTTCTCTTCGTTTCTCCAAACAAAAGATGTCATATACATGGAGACTTTGTTGTTTAGACTTCCCAGATCCTTGCTTTTTAGCGTAGAAACACTTTAACAAAGGCGTGTATTCCACAATTTCATTCTCTTTGTTGACGCTTAGGTTTTTATCTACTACAGTGTAGGCTTTTGTTAACGCTGCAAATATCCGGACTCCTCAATCTTAAACGGATGCCTCCGTTTGTCACTTCCACTTGGGCCTTCATGATTTGATGGTCTGGATCCTTAGGGAGCCCTCTATGACGTATTACGGAGGTTGGGGTCGCTGTAGTCGGCCCTAATGACTTCAAAAGATGTTATATGCTGTAGGTGTTCCCTAGACACATAAATGTACTCAATGTCGGCGGTCTGGTTGCCTCTTTCCCAGGTTGGTACTATGGGATTTTCCTGGTTTCCATCAACTTTAAGGGAATGGAGGTCTCGGGAATCTATTAGCGTAGACCACAATCTACCTTTTACTTCTGGGGGCGAGGTATGTTTTTTGTTTTTCGGCCTGTGCAAGTTTTCTGGACATGTGGTGTTTAAATCTCTGCATATTAGAAAGTGATTGGCATGATGGTTAGTGTATATGTCATTGATTAACATTGCAGATGTCTCAAGGAAATTTGCATTGGTTATGGCGTCCGGATTCCAGTAACAGTTCATCACCACCATGTTAGATTGTTTATCTTGTGTCAAGGAAGATGTCAGATTTGGCCCACTAACTATGAGTACGAGGAAAAAGAGGCTTGAGAAGATGGTTTTTGTTAGGTTCAAGCCACTACCTTATCTAACAGCCTTTAACAGACCCGATGTGGGTCGTCCTTTTGATCCTTTTGCTGCTGGGGCAATGACTATGCTGAATCCGTCAAGACATGGTTTCCCCATCAGCAAAGTCTTCTGGAGGCAGAAGATTCATAAGCGCCCAAGTTTACATCACTCAGGGCAGTCAAGTGCTTGAAGCCCATGGTGTTCCAGAGGTCATCTTTAAATGTGTGCGACTAATGGAAGGTGGTTGAGGTTTGGTCATTGGTTTGTCCCACTCCTTAAGAAACTTGAGTGACTATGTTCTGTTCTGTCTTATCAAAACCTCCAGGATACACAACCACTTCTGTAAATCCTGAGACTCGTTTAGGCTCGTAGGTTTGGTATCCAGACCTGACGCGTCTGTACAATCCTGTACAGGCGCGTCAGGTCTGTATCATGTGAAATTTAGAGTTGGTCTTGAACCGTTAGGTACTTGGCCCAAGCCTAACGGATCTTTGAACATCCTTGACTCACTTGTATTTCCTGTTGAGTACTGGGCCTTTGAATGATATTCATTTTTTGAAGTTGAGGGAGCTTTCTAACTCGCATTTTGAGTATCATTTAGCCAGGATTGGATTTTAGGAGATTCCAGGGGCTTTACTGGTGTTAGGTCAAAACCGAGTATCTGTACACTTTCCGTTGCGTCTCAACATTCCCTGAACCACCGAAGAGGGAATATTTAAGTAAATACTGTCCTTATGGTGGTTCGCTCTGAATTCGATTATCTTTAAGTCATCCGAAGCTATCTGTCGAAGGTTCGAAATACAGTGCAGTAACTTCAACACAGTCTTTCTGTTTAGGATCAGGTTGTCCCCTGCATCTAGAATTCTTTCTAGTTTGAACGAACGTTCACTGGTGGGACTTGTCCTTACAGGAGAAAACCTTTTACGGGGAGATATCACTCTCTTGTTTCTTCCTGGAGTCCGGACTAAAGTCCAGTGAGGGCCTGTTTGCTCGTGGGTACCCAAGGTCTTCTTTGGAATACGCAACCCAGTCTTTATGAAAGTTTCCATGTTAACTTGAAGGTGATCTTCGGGTGAAAGAGTGCTTTAGGTTTGCTTGGGCGATTGTGGATAGTTGACTGTGCCGTGATGTTGGAATCTGATTTGCGCCGGCAGAGAGGGGTATGTCAATCCGTGCGACTTTACTGGACCATCCTTTCAAAGATCTTTCTCTTTTTTCTAGCAATATCAGAAAGGGTGGTGATGGTGGACTATTTTTTGCATTTGTTTCATGTTCTGTTTCGGTCACAATGGTTTGAAGTCCTGTTTGTGAGACATGGTGTACATGATGTACTGACGATGGTTGGGGAAGTCTGAATCTGAATCTTCAATTGACTATTGGGACTACTCCATCAAATCCTGTGATTTGTCTAAGTCCTCGTCGATTATCATCAGTACAGACCTACTGCGGCCCTTTCCCTTATCCGGTCCCTGTGTTGTCACTGACGCCTGGCCAATTTCCATCATCAAGTTTCTAGAAGCGGGTTTTGGCCTTCTTTGAACTGGTTTAGAGTTTGGTCCCAGAACTACCACCAGAGGAAGGTCTTGTTCGGTCATGGTAGATGATTTGAAATGTGTGTCTTACAAAGTTAGCTTCTTTGTGCTCTCGAAGATCAAGTAGTTTTTGTTGGTCCTCTCGTTGGTTTTTGGCCAGAGTAGCTCTTGCTTTGTCTGAGGGCAACCCGTCTCCAGTTGAGTCTGCGGCTTCTTGTTGTATACATCCATTCTGTGATCGCGTTTTTGTGCTTGCACCAGTAGTGGATGAAAGTGCGGGCTCTCTCCCTCCAGGGAGTTCTGTCTATTCTCTTATTGCATTTGTTGTTTCCCATTGGAGGTGAGTTTGTCTTTGTATCTTTCGTGAGAACAATTTTAGGTATTCCCTCCTTGTTTTTCCCCTCTAGTCGCACTTCCAAATTAGATGATTCAGGAGACTGTGTCTGGCTTTCCTTCTCAGTGTAAGAGTGAAGTGGTCTTGATACCTGGGCTTTGTTTTCGATCATTGTTAAATAGCCTTCAAGGAAAACCAATTTAGAATGCATCATTGCGTTCATAGTTGTATGGTCTTTCAGAGTGTCGTTTATTGATTCGTACAACTTAGAGAAAGGAGCCAAAGCTATTGTCACCGTTGACATTATGGAGAATAGTTCTATTTCTTTCAGTGTGTCTTTTTTTTTGTTTGGGTCAAGCCGTTTATCTGGTCCTTTGGGTTGTTCCGGAGCAGTAGATGGATCTATTTTTAAATCTGATGTCAGGAGTATACTCGGGCTATCTGATGGCAAGAGGTTGCATTCAAATGGGCTATGATGAGCCGAACTTGGCAGAGGTGTCGAAGGAGTCTGTGGTTCTGGCTCGGTGTCCTGCGTTTGTTCCTTCAATAAGCTAAGGTGGTGATATGTAGTGCAGTGGTCACCGGGTACCATCTGATGTTTGTGTAACATATTAGTTGGAGGTTCATCCAGAGTGGGGGTCGTTGGATTCCAGGTTAGGTGCTTAGTTAAACTTGTTCCTACATTCCTCGTATCATTTGAGGGACACGCTCGGAGTGACCTCAGTTTGGAGGTTTCCCGTGACAAGGTTTCTCGGCTTGGTAGTCCCTTTGTCATCATTAAGCGTGGACATGAGGGTGAACCAGCAGGGCCCATTAAATCAGTGGATTTTCTGGGTGACCTTGGGAGCCAAATAACTGATGTTGAACCTTTTAAGAGGGCCTGACACGCTGGCTCATCCTTGGAGGGCTCTTTTTCCCTTGTTGCTGTCTTTTGATGTATTGATAGGTTTTCCGGGCCAAAAGTGGTATGTGTAGTTTCGACCAGTGCTGGATTTGATTCACTTGTTTGCACAACAAAATGCCAACGTGTTTTTGCAGATCTTGATAACATTCCCGGGCAATGTTTGTCGCTGAGTTGTTTTTCATTAGACACTTGTTCTATGGGGTCAGTTGCGCCTTCCAAAATCTCAGCGTCTGACAGTTTGTTTACCAGGTGTAGATGATGGGACTTCCTCTGCTTGAGGAAGTAGTTTACAAGGTAAGCAGAAAGAATTGGTCTGAGTCTGATTTTCCTGTAAGACCTTGGGGTTTTCTTTACTTTGAGTCCTTTTAGATGCAGTGAATTTGTAGCAGGCCTATCTTTCTCAAAGCTATTTAATGGAGGTTGATCAGCTGACTTGAGTTTAGATGACAGCTGTCTAGATTTCAATTTATTTTGGGATTTAGGCCCGAGTCGCAATGCGGTCTTTGACTTGTCCATAGATTTTTAGAGTTATTTCCAGCTGAATAGAGACCTGTGGATCTATCCAGAATTGTAGGGCTTGCAGATAGATTTTCACCTTCTGTGGTGTTAGGTGGAAAAACAGACTGCATTTCCAAGCTTTTTTCTTCAGGGTTTCAGCTTCCATTTGGGCCACTAAGGGCTCAGGTGAGGCGAGTAAAGAATCCCTTTCATCTTCAACGCTTAGAACTTCCCCTCAAACATCTTCACTTGTTGAAGGGGTGTGGATTTGAGCCACTACAAAATATATATTCAGAGATATAGAAATATTTTAGTTATCAATTGCATGGTGTTTGAGTTTGAGTATACATGGATGATTTGGCGTATAACAGTTTGAAATCGAAGCATACATTTATTTTTTACTTTTGCTTTAAATCACACATGTGGACAGAACTGTAGCCGAGATTGTTTTGTTTCTGAAGTGACTCTTCGGTCAGGTACCCAACATAACAAAATGGGGAGTATGTAGGAAGAAAGGAGGCTCCACATTTTAGCTAGGTCAGCATTTCGCCAAAAAAAGAAAACTGATCTCATTTGTCAACAAGAGTGTGAAACTCAGGACTGAATCTGGTGTGAGCAAGTACTATGAGTACATAGAAACATACAAGGTAAAATGGGGTTTTGAATTTGGCATTACATAAGAGCTGGTATTTTCAGTTAGCACCACACCATGGGAATATGGACTGTGTTGCAATGACGCATAAGACTAACAGTTTACTTACTCTAGTTATACCCATAACCTACTAATCTATCCATTGACTAATGTTCAAGACGGCTGGCTACGTCTATGGTGCAAACATATTGGTGCAGGATAATGGTATAAGCCGACTCATTTTAAAAGAGAATACACATGCAGAATGAAAGCTGCTTTCTTGCAAGGAAGAGCTGAGGAATGTGAAATCCGTTATGCTCAAAGCAAGCTCATTGTTCATTTTCAGAACGGAAACCAGCACAGAAATGTAGCCATTTGCATCTGCTGGCTGCTGCCTGATTAATGATCAAAGATGCAGGCTGAACTTGTGCTCTCTCTCTGGAACCTTCTAGTGGGTCGGTTACCTGACATAGGGGGGCGGTGTTCATTGGCACATGACATCACTATCAGAGGCAGGTGTCCTGTATATTTGGGGCTCACCAAAATTCCATGAAATATACCCTGACAATAGGCACAGCTTTAGAGAACTGTTCATACCTTGAAGGAAGGCTTCCAAATATGATGTCTCTCCAGAAAGGAAGCAGAGTGGGCTCACCTCCCTAACATCACAGAGCTATGCCCCTGACCCACCTTTCTTGGGAGAAGGGTCAAATTCCTGTGATTCATCACATTTCCCAATTCTTTGTTTTGTCAGTTATTAATAGTCTATTAATACTGTGCAATACCGTGCATAGGTGTAGAGACAAGTGGGAACTCACTGGTAGAGACATCCCCTTTGGGAACAAGGACTGCTAAAAACCATCTCAATAATATCTCAACAACATTTACTATGAGAATATGTTTGAAGAAGAAATGAATGTTTTCTATTGTCATTCAGAAGCCGTAAATGTATCTTTAAATGAGGTATCCTATTCCACTGGGATGAGGAGGCCAATCGAGAGCGATGAAGGAAGACCCGGATGTATGCCGGCCAGCCCCAAACATACATCACACACAGGACAAATCATACTCGTCAGAATAAAGAGACTATAAGACTAACACCTGGAGGAGTGAATGAAAATCTTTATGACACCAATCTTGCTCATCTCAGTCAAGGTGGTGAAATCCAAATAGCTGAACCTCAAGAAGTGAATAAGAATCAACACTGGAATAAGTAAAGACCAAGAAAGTGAAATAAAAAGAGATACTTATAAATGGTTGGATCAATTTACAACAGGAGGAGAGGAGATCAAAACTTTGTAGAGAGAATCAAGAGGAAAACAATAACACTCAAAAGAGTAATCGTCAAAGAAAGGTGAAAACAAGCAAAGTCTTGTATGAACTAATCAAAACAGTCACCAGAGACGATCTGAAGATGAACTACTGAAATTAAAGTTGGCGAGAAATAAATTACACTACAGGAGAAGGTCTTCTGTCTTTAGTTATAGTTGTAGGGTCGGTTATGTTAAGTTTTGGACGGTGGACAGTTTCTGTTACGATATTCACTGACAACTGACGAGCACCTTTGCTAGTTGTGTTAGGTAGGGTTGCCTTATAGTACAGGGAACGTTAGGCCTTTTTCCTTTACTTTGATAAACAAAGTGAAACGGCTTATCAGAGTCCACGTCCTCTTTCTGGCACTTCAACAGGAAAGACTGTTGGGGACAAGGATTCCCATTCCCATTCCCGTTAGGGACGCCCTCCAGCTGAACACATCTTGCCATACATGGGATGTTTTAAAATATCTGAATACATGAACTGTCAAAACTGGGACCAAAAACTCCTAAAAGATATTGTTATCTGTGAAGAGAAGATCTTGTCCCTTTTAATCAGTAGGTCAACCTTACTGGGATGAGTAAGTTAAAATGTGTACATGAACTCTGAGAAGTGAGAGGAAGCCCAGGACGAGAGAGAGAGTCACAGAGAGAGTGGATCATGTACGCAACTTGGGGAGGCACAATTTGTGTAGCAACTGGTGACAACAATAACCAGGAACTTGCAAACCTGTAAAGCAGGGAACCGGCAAGGCATCTCCCCAACCAGAAGTGATGTAGAGAAAAGTTCCCTCTAAGCTGTGTGCATGTGTGCATTCCTAGCTTTCCTCTGTGTGCCGCTCAGAAGAGTTTTAGCAGCGCACACAGACAATTCCCACCTTCTCAGTAATGAATAAAGCACATTCCACAGCAGTAACATGACACTTGTTTTCTCGCTTTATGAATCTAACTTACACTCACTAGTCTAAATATTCTGATCTAGCCTATTTACATTGACACACTATGCAAGAGTGGCCTTCCAAACCGAAAAACCCTAAAAACAGAACATACCCTCAAGAGGTTAAAAATTGAATATCTGGCTCCATGAACAGAAGATCTGAGATATGCCTGCACACGTTAATCAAATAACCTACCCTCCCAACCCATGACTCCTATGCTTGACTCTACCACATTTATACTAGTTACCTTTCAGCGCAGGGCACATTTAGGTATTAACGGACAACCTTGAATCTGCCTACCGCGGCTCAGCAAAAGGGTTGTAGTCTTGTACCCACGTTTACTTGTTTAATGTTTGTTCTAAAATGAATAATGTTCAGGCTCCAAAATTTCTGTCATTCATGGTGCCTTAAAATCACACTTTGTAACCCCACAGTGAGCTAAAATTTCAGATACTAGCTGGGTTACCCGGTGTTGCCCATGTCCTGATCGAGTGGTGTCTCATGTGTCCTGGAGGATGTTGCTCTTGTCCGCTTGTCGGCAAGCCTTGCTTCAGTTTGCTCTGGTGTCTCATGAGCCCTGGAAGATGTTGCTCTTGTTCTCATGTCAGCAAGTCTTGCTTCACTTTGATCTGGCATCTCGTTTGCCCTGGAGGAAGTTGCTCTTGTCCTCTGGTCGGCAAGTCGTGCTGCTGTTTGTTGTTCTGTTTCAGAAGCTCTTGATATTGATTTTCGCTTTGCATCAGATGGAGCTTTTCCAAGTGATGTTCGTTTTTTGTGCGGCATGTTTCAGTCACTCAATGGCTTCAGCACATTTGAGAAAATGTCCAAGAAAGATTGATTGTGTTGGCTTCTCGTGAATGAATTTAAGTAAACTGTAACCTTGCCATTTTCCATATTTGGAGTGGCGTGATAAAAAAAAGTAAAAACCTTTTTTGAATGCCTTTAAAAATGCTTTAATACACACTTTCTAACTGTATACAGTAGTAATACATTTGAAAGGAATAACCAACACATTGAGCATTTTGCTTCAGACACTTTTCAAAATGTTGCTTCCTTCTAGTACCTACTGTAGTAAATATGGGTCAGCATCAGTAAATGAGGGTGTCTACGGAGTGAATTTTTTCCATCCAAATATAGATTACAATCTTGCCCCAGATAAATGAGGAATCCAAGAAAAATGTGGTAGCAGTGAGTTCAACGGTGTGGATTTGTATAGCCAGACTAACATACAGACACACATCGATACATTTGTTTGCATATACGATTTTGCATCCAAACAGACTATGATCTTGCCCCAGAAAAAAGAGGAATCCATGCAAAATTTGGTAGACGTGTGTTCAATGGTGTGGATTTGAATAGCCGGACAAACATACACACATACATACATTCCACTTTATATATAAAGACTACAGGCTGCTTAGATCAGTAACCTCATCACATGCTTCCTATTCTTTGTACATATGTTACAAAGGCGCTTTGAAGCAGTACCCATGTAAGCGAAGGCATTATAAAACTGAAATATACATTTTCCCTTTAAGTAGGCAAATGTCATGCTCCCCCTCTACTACTTTAGCTTTGTTAACTTTAGCCTATAAGTGGAGAGCAACATTGCAGTATCTTTTACATGGCTTGGAAGGAATTATAGGTATTGGCTCTACCTGGCACTACTCTTACTTAGCATTAGGACAACGGCTATTTAGACAGCTACAATGTTTTCACACAATCTGCATCCTTTCCACGTTTTCCGAGTTCCATTGAGCATAGACCTTAACATGTGATATGGTAACTATCTGTTATGCAAACATGTTTTCATTGACCACTTGTATAATCCAACCCAACAACACTAGGGTGGGAGATGTTGCAAAGAGTCTTGTATGCACTACAACATACATTTGTGTATGCAGATTCATGGGCATGAAGACCAAATCAGCAACCTTTAAAAACCAAGTCAGATGTTTCAACAGTACAGAGCATGAAATATGTTTGTTTGCGTTAGAGCAAAGGTAACTCTGGTAACAGTCAAGGAAACTGTATAATGAAGTGGATATGAACATCAGGTAAGTGAACTAAGTTTATTGGACTAGCATCTTCAGGGCTGCAGTCTTCCCTCTCATCTTGACAGACTTCAACTGACAAACCTTCATAGCATAACATTCCACCTTGAGCATCATCAGGTTCTGTGAGATCACAGCCTGTGCTGCTAAGGTTCTATGCAGACTACATAACACACTTTCCCTTAAAACAGAACAAGATGAAGGAGTAGCTGACAAAAACAACAGTGACAATAGATAAAAACAGTGAGATGAACACAATGAAGAAACAATGAACTACAGTAAGGGAAGGCGCAAGGTTGCAGTGAACACTCAAACTGTTTTGGCTACTCGCTCCTTGTTCCACACCTCATCTACACAGCATTCCCAAAATCCTTCCACACAGTTTTAATTCCAGAATATTTAGAATCAACCTTCCTGCTCCATCTGGGAATGTTGATTCTAACACTATCACTTCTCTGCAGATCGTGGAGCTTGCATCCATGTTTAGAATCATACCACCGCTTCGCCATATCACCATCTTGTCATACATAGACTTGACATTAAAACCCACATCAAAACCCACCATCATAGAGTGTTCCATCCAACCTGGTGTCAGCAAAGTGGTGGTTTTACGTCCCCTCATCAGTTTGAACTGAGTTAACCATTCCATTACAAAATGGCCACCAGGTTATTAGATACCTTGCATGTGAACTGAAATTGAGTCATGAGACAGAGTGTCATGTGACCTGACAGAGTGTGAAAATAAAAGAGGGCCCATTATACATCAATGCAAATTTCATATGAAGGAGTCCCAGAAAGAGCGATGGAACGCGTGGCGTTTACTTTACACGGCAGAACCTGAGATAAGTTGTTCAATAATGTTGTTCATTAATGTTGGTTTATGTTTTAAATCATGTATTTGACACGTGATTTTAATGGTTAAAGGATTATTAAAGTTTCTCTACACCTTACACAAGACTGAGTGCTCTCATAAATTGGTGTTCACCACAATTTTCCTTTTGGCTAAGCCAGCTATATATAGCATGGGTTCAAATGTTCCAAAAGGCTATTCTTGCAGCCGAGTGAGAGCACCCACTGTAAGTAGGTTGTGCAGCGTATGAACGAGAAAAGCTTCTGTTTACTATATATATATATATATATATATATATATATATATATATATATATATATAGTTTTATTTTATATATATATATATTACACAGCATGCAGTAGCGGCATTGTAGTTATGGTTCAGTTGCTCAACTCATAGGAATAAAATGTTTTGGGTGGCTTATAACTTCACTCCCCCTTGACGAATCCTCACCAAACTGCAAAAAAAGTGTATGCCCCCCTCTGAATTGTTTTGATAAGTTTGGTGAGGTTTCGTCAAGGGGGGCAAAGTTATGGGGGGGGGGTCCTCAAATGTTTTTCCCATAGACTGAATGGAAAAAGCCTTGCTCCCGCCTACAGCCCAAACCGCTGGATGAATTTTCACCAAATTTGTGGCAGGAGCGGCAGCTTGATCCCAAAAGCGTGTGAAAATCCATCCAGTAGTTATTATTTTTTTTTAAACCGTCAAAATGTAGGTCAAAAAAATGTGTGATATCTGGCTCCGCTCTGCGGAGCCAGATGTTCGGTCCATGGACAGGCATACGATTGGCCTAAAGGGTGATGTGATGTCTGCGGACATTATACGCACCCCCTGATTGGATGGTGAAAAGCGTGAAGTGCATCAGATTTTTGGAAACGCCTGCCATGTTGTATTCGCGGGCATCCATTGGTGTCTGCAGACATCACAGTAAAAACATATTAAAAAACACAACATTGCACAAACTTATCAAACAATCTCTGGGGAGGTGAAAGGTGATGAGGATGGGATAGGATATGGCCATAAGAAGACGAAAAACTGGTGTTTTTCACCCCAAAAGTCAGCAAACAGTCCGGATGTTCGGGGGCAGTCCTGTGAAGTGTCGCGGACACTACAGATGTTCGGGGACATCTGTGCCTATATCTGCATTACAGGGTTGGTAAAAAACAGTTCTTGGATGGCTTATAACTTTGGTGCCACTCAATGAAAGTGGAGCAGTTTTGTCAAGAGGGAACACATTTAGAGGGAGGACCCACAATATTGTAAAGGCTATAAATGGGGTGCCATTTGACGAATCTACACAAAAGTTTGCAAAAAGATTTCAGATCTAGATATACATGTTTTTCTAAGGTTTGGTGGGATTTTGTCAGGAAGGGGCTAAATTATAGGGGGGTCACAACATTTTTTAGATGGCTTATAACTTTGTTGCCGTTTGACGAATGTGGACAAACGTTTTCAGAAATATAATCGACCGAACCTTCAATGTTTGTGTAAAGTCTGAATGGATTTTGTCAAGTGGGGCCTAAGTTATATGACTATTGTATATACATACATTTTGACACTTTTGAACAAATAAAACATGGGCTGATTTCAAGAAAACTTGTGTAAGGAGCATTGGAAAGGACCTTAAAGCATGATTTTGCAAATGTGCCCGTGTTTTATTTTTTGACAAGTGTCATGATGTAGGTACAAAAAATAGTGATATACCTTTGGTGACTGAGGTATAGCATGTGGCCATGGGCAGTGGGCAGATTATCCGGGTCATTGTATAAGGTCATGACCCAGACAATCTGGCTACTGGCCATGACCGTGTGGGACAAAAAAATGCAGTTAAAGTGGCCATGTCCACCTTGGACCGGCTATGTGGTTAAGTTATCGAAAGTGGCATCGGTTTGAAATGGAATAAAAATGTGCTTGTGATAATATGATCATAGGGTTCTGTCTTCGCCTTCTGCAGGCTGCCATGGAAAGGGAAGAGGGGCCCTGTACGGAGCACCGCCTTCCCTTTCCATGGTGACCACCTTGGAAAAGGATTTTCCTTCCTACTACAGCTGTAGGAAGAAAAATCTATTTTTTAGCACCCCAGTGTTCCCACTTTGGGAACCAGGGGTGCTAATGGCCTTTATGCCCATTACTGGGGCTGCAATGGCGGATAATGGTCTGGAGCCCTCATTATTTATTTATTTCTAATGCACCGAAGCCTGCAGGCATCAGGGCCCACACAGACACATTTTGCTTGGGCCGATAACTTGGGCTGCCGGCCCATTATCCCTCGTTCCAGTCCCAGGAACGGGGGATGAACGGCACATTATTCCCATTAGAATAACACAAAATGCTAATGGAAATGTTGGAAAAACATATTGAGTCTATGTACTTTACTGAGAAATGTTAAGTAGATGCAGTCTAGAAGATTTTTTTTTGTTCTAACGATGAAAGGTGAAAGGTGGTTCCTAAAGGAACCTTTCTTTTGTTGTTTTTAAAAAATAATGTTTGCAGGAGAGGTTAAGAGGTTAGATCGTAAGGAGAGGAGGGAAATGAGGGAAGAGGCACAAACACCAATATGGAGGGGCAGGTGGGCAGAGGAAGATGTTGCGCGTGTGTTACTTCTATGGTAGTGGGCAGTGTTTCTCATGCTCCTTGATTACAGCTTCAAACGCACTTCAAAATTGCTTCCCCCAGCAGAGTGGTGTGTTGCAGTATATACAGAGGACTGTTGTCTTCCAAAGATATCGATCAAAAGCCTCTTTTATTGCCTGCAAGGTTGCTGGTGGGATTGTGTGTCCCACACAAGTAGGCTGTGTGGTTACAGTATTGGTTGAGGAAGATGATGTGGAGGAAGACAACCTACTGCTTGCTAAGAAAGGAACAATATTTCTGAGAGCATTTGCGGTAGTTGGATTTGGTGTGATGGGACATGAAGGTGGTCCTGTAGGTGTAATGTCCAGTTAGTCCGCGAATAAGTACAGTGCGTTTCACTTTTGTAGCTTTGGTACATTCCCAACAGTCGTAAAGAACTGCTACACCCATGATTATCTCTGGTTGATAGAGGTAGGCACTTCCTATACCCCATCTTCCTGGTTCTCTTCATTGCCTTTGGAAATACTGCACTTTTTTTTGTTGTGTGGGTCCTCCAGCTGGTGGTGGCGGCGGCTCTTAGGGAGGAGGGATGGCAATAGCTGATGCCAGTTTTAAGATAAATAGCAGTTTTGCTACTATTCTTCCAAGTATGTTCTTTGTAATATATTGTGAAAGGATAATGAGTAAGAATAGGCGTAGGAGCTGTGCAAGGGTACATTTTGAGCTTGAAAGTTTCTAAATCAGTAGAAAATGCAGTACCGAACTGTTCGAATCAAGGACCCGAACACGAAGTGCAAACACGTTCATGGACATGTAATCATGCCGTGCGTGAGCCATGGTCACGTGGCACTGTACGGAAAGTCCGCAATGACGTCAGAAGTTCGCAGACATCAACGGAAGCAGAACAGTGGAAAAAGTATGGAAATGTTAAAAATGATGCTAGAAGGTGGTAAATGGCAGAGTTCTAAGGTAAAACTTTGTAAATTGGACAAAAAAGTTGCTATATTGCGTTAAGTATGATATTAGTAAGTTATAGGAAAATAGCATGCACTAGTAAAAACTCATGAACTTCTCTGAAAAAATACTTTGCTAAAGAGACGCTATGGTTAAATTGCACCAATAAAAATCTATAAAATTCAATGAAAACACTTTGTTAAAGGGACGTTATGGTTAAGTTGCACTAATAAAGGGGGCATGGCTAAATGGCCGCGAGCTAAGACGTGTATTCCGGATGCTCCTGCAGATCCAAAACTGATCCGCAGGAAAATGGGCGATCTAAGGTGATTGCAAGAAGTGTCTTTGAAACAACTGCTGGTGGAGCTTGATCCAGTATAAAGCGTGTGGAAAAACTCGAAAACGGTGGAAATTAAAGTGAAAGACCACAGCCCGTGCAATATTGGACAGAGGCTGGACACACAGAGGAACAGCTGCACTGGAAATGACACATAGCGGACACAAAAACGAAAAACCTCAGCACACGCAATATTGGACAAAGGCTGGCACACAGAGTGGCAGTTGCATAGTTGCACAGCAAAGGAAGGGTAAATAGTGGCCCCACTAATGCCGCAGGTATAATGGACTACAGATAGCCGAGGGTATGTGTAGTTCCATAATCGTAGTTAAGAGTTTTGTTTGAAAGATATTTTTACAGCATCGGGGTGAAAATGGCCAGTGACACGATAGCCATCCAGGTCTATAATCCATGCATTAACCAGAACAGACCCTGTTTAGCTTCAACGTTAGGAAGGGGACAGCTGTTAAGAAGGATTTCTGAATTCTGTCCAGGAGGGGCAGAGGTTCAGAAGGCCAACCTAATTTCTTGGAACATGGTAAACTCCAGACAAGCCAGACCAATCAGGGTAGCTATGGTAGGCGGTCAAGACTAAGGGCCTCATCACGAGTTGGGCGGTAACGCCGGCGCTAATAGTGCTGATGCTATCTGCCCTACCGCCAAACCCACCGGCGCTATTAGCGTCTGATCACAGGTTTGGCGGATTTGGAATTCCCCATTCCCCATTGAGCCCATTCGGGAATTCCCCATTGGGCTCAATGGGGAAATTTTGCGCTCATACCGCCGGCGGATTTCCCGCCGGTGGTATGAGCGCGAATTTTCAGTGGATTTCCCCCCAGCTCAGAGCTGGGGAGAAATCCGCCAAAGCCCTGATTTGGCAGACCCTTAAATCCGGCGGTAACAGCGCTACCGCCAGATTTAAGGGTTACAGCCAAACTCGTGATGAGGCCCTAAGTCTTAGGAGGGGTGCGGGTGAATGAAGGACCTCAATGAGCACACAGAGCAAGGGCACTTAAAAAATACTCCAGACAGGTGTTTATATTAAAAATATAGACACATTTATTACAAGGCCTTTGTAACATAGACCATGGCAAAGAATCACAGTAACACTAAGTAAACAATACATCACACTCAATACAATATATATACAAGATTAGGGGGGTCTAAAGGGATGGCTGCACGAAATATGTTAACAACCTAGAGGGGAAGGAAACAGGCAGTGCATTTAATCCTTAGGCCCAATTCAACATCAGTTATTCACCTAACTTAGAGACAGTCCAAGTACTAAGAAGAGGGGAGCCTTGTGCACAATAGTACATGTATGCCAATGCACGTGGTTGTTCCAATGGGCAAAACAGGGTCTCTTCAGGGGTCTCTAGCAGCTCAGGAAGGTGGATAAGGTGATGAAGAATAAGTTCCCACAATTCAAGAAGGACCTCCACTTGAAGGCAGAGGCAGTTTGAGAGTTTGGGATGTAGTCGCTATTTCGCAATAGCAGTGGACACGAGAGAGGGGCCCCAGGGACCAATCGTGCGTAAATATGGGCTCCGGCGCTAGGGGCCACTGGTTGGGGTATTGATTACTCACCGGTCCCTGAGGCAAGGAGACCCAAACTTCTGCAGGTGAGTCCAATTCAGTTGCAGGTTCGAAGGCAGCAAAAAGGACGTCTCGACACCTTTTAGTTCCACAGATCCAGCGAGTATTCCCAAACGGGACGGTGGTGATTTCTCCACTCCGGGTGGATGAATCGCCCCAGTTTCACTGCAGCGGGCGACAAGGGCAAGAGGGTCTCAAATGCAGTGAACTTGCAAAGGACGTTGCCGCAGCAGGGCAACGTGGTAACCACGTTTACTCTGGTCTGGGCGCACTCGTCTCACTTCGGACCAGAGAATGCCAAGTGTATGAAAATTGGTGTGAGGGTGCCGTGGACACATAGCTAGCAGTATACCAAGTTTCGAGGGCCTCCTCAAAACGACGGCAGAGACAGAGCAAAGGTCCTGCGTAAGATGGTCAGCCCACTGGTTGGCCCAGGGACACTTCCGAGAAAGCTTACTTGCAGGTTTTGGTGAAGGTGCCGAGAGTAGTTGATCCCACTATTCCAATGGGTCGAAGCGTCTTCGCAGACCTTCTAGGAAGAGCAGATGCAGAGGGGTCCCACGGGACAACAGCGGGCTCAGGGTGCCAAACCTTCCAGCGGGTTACCAGCGGTTCCTCGACTCGGCTTCGTAGTTGCAGGATACTTGTATCCTATCCTTTGTTCAGTGAGAACTCAGGAGATCGACTTGGTAGTGGTGTTTCCAGCCTCCTCTTATCCAAACTTCCCTTCGTGCCAAAACGGAGAGGACCCAATGGGAGATCTGCTCACAAACACTCCCTCCATACGTGGACCAATCACAGACCACGGTGGTCTCAGGCATTCAGGGCACTCTAGAATCTCTGGCACCCAGGATGTGTATTGGGACCAGACATCCGAGCCCACATCCTAGAGGCACACACACAAGGCATGCAGAAGCCCGCAAAAGCATTGGGATTTGTGAGAAAATGCATGACCAAATAAGGACTGGCCCGGGTCGACTCAACCTGGGGAAGGTGAAGGGGCAGGATGGCCAAAGGACAGGACAAAGAACCTCGTGGCATGGCCATTTTGGAGCCAGGCCACCTATTTGTGCCAAACGCAGTTAATGTGGTTAACATGGCAGGAAAGGGTTACAAATATTGCGAAACGATAGCTGCACCCAGTCCTGTCCATGACACATCTGCACAGTTCATAAAAAGTCCAGCGAGAGTATCTAGGGCCTTTGGAAATACTATAGACCCAAATGTGCTGTATGATAAGATACATTGCACACTTGTTACATGTTTCACAAAAGTTGCAACATGAGAAAAGGACTAAGGGAAACAAAGTCTCCCAGTACTGACTGGCTTAAGGGCATGTCAGTTTCCCCATAAAAAGTGCGCAAAAGCCCAGAGGAGTGCAGCTGAAGGCTGTGCTTCTCTGACAAAGTCAGTCAATGATGTCTAAACAGCAGCAACAAGTTTAGGGGTTGACACATGGAGGGAAAATTGCATACAACTATGAAATATTTCCTAACACTCGCCTCTCCCAGACTAAGGACAGGGGGAACTAATCCACCCCTTGATGAGTCTCTTGTTAAGTTCGGTTAAACATTCTGGACAACCCATCAGCATTGCTATGTTGGACACCTGGCCTATGCTCAATAGTGAAGTCAAAGCCTTGCAGACGTATGGACCACCTAAGCAACTTTGGATTCTCTCCCTTCATGTTCATTAGCCACTTTAAGGGTTTATGGTCAGTTTGCACAGTGAAGTAGGTCCCATAGAGGTATGGCCTCAGCTCCCTTAGGGCCCACACAACAGAGAAACATCCTTTTTCTACTGTGGACCATCTGAGCTCTCTGTCCTTAGGCTGGCGACTAATGAAACCACTAGGGTGTTCCTTACCCTTCTCATCTACTTGTGATAGAACAGCTCCTATCCCAGTGTCAGAGGCATCTGTCTGCACAATAAAAGGTCTTTGGTAATCAGGGGCCCTGAGAACAGGGGCCTGGCACAAGGAGTATTTTAAGCCATCGAAGGCCTTCTCACACTCTTCAGACCAAGTTACCTTCTTGGGTTTCTTTGGAGTAGTGAGAGCAGTCAGAGGGGCAGCTTTGGTACCAAAGCCTGCCATGAAATGTCTGTAGTACCCAGTGAGTCCCAAAAAGGCTCTCACTTGGGTCTGTGTAGTGGGGGTACTAGGTAGAGGCTTTCTCCTCCCTCCGCCTACTTCATGTCCAATGTAGACCAGTGATCCTTGTCCAATCTGGCACTTACTGGCCTTTATGGTCAAGTGGGCCTTCTGAAGAGCCTGTAACACAATCCCAAGGTGTTTCACATGGTCTTCCCATGTGGCACTGAAAACTGTTATATCATCCAGATATGCAAGACAGAATTCATCCAACCCATTCAACACATGATTCACAAGCCTCTGGGAAGTGGCAGGGGCATTCTTCAACCCAAAGGGCAGTACCCTGAACTGGTAAAGACCCTCTGGTGTTGAGAAAGCTGTCTTCTCCATGGCATGTTCTGCAAGGGCTATTTTCCAATAGCCATAGTGAGGTCAAAAGTGCTGAGGTACTTGGAGGCACCCAAAGTATCCACCAGCTCATCTGTTCTAGGCAAGGGGTGTGCATCTGTCTTGGTGACAGCATTCAGTGCCCTGTAATCCACACAGAACCTCAGTTCAGAAGTACCTGCCTTTGGAACCAACACTACTGGGCTGGACCAAGGACTACTGGAGGGTTCAATCACCCCAAGATCCAACATTTTGTTGACCTCTCTCTTAATGTAAGACCTTAATTTGTCTGACATCCTGTATCCCCTACCTTTGGTAGGTACACTGTCTCCTGTGTCAATGTTATGTTTGCACCAAGGTGTCAAACCAGGGGAAAACTGCCTAAGCAAAGTTTTCACCTCAGCCCGTTGATCAGAGGTCAGGTGAGGGGCCACTTGGAGCTGTCTGAAGGATTGCTTTGGAACAGATCAGGAAGAGGTTCAGACACCTCTTCTTCAACATCTGAAGCCAACAGCAGTGCTGCGATTTCAACTCTTGGGATGAAAGCCTTCAGCCTATTTACATGGAACACTTTTGGAGCCTGACCAGCCTTTCCAAGGTCCACTAAATAGTTTACTTCACCCAGTGACTCCACCACTGTGTAAGGGCCTGACCACTTCTCCTGTAAAGCTCTCTCTAGGCCTTATAGGATTCATGATCAGGACTTGCTGACCAGGTGTGAAATTGATGAAGGAAGCCTTCTGGTCATAACAGTGTTTCACCAGAGCTTGCCCTGCCTTCAACTTTTCACTAGCCAGACCCATCAGGAGTACCATCCTTTTTCTGAGCCCTAGCACATAGTCCACTATGTTGGTAGTTATGGGGGAGTGGGCATCTCCCATCCCTCCTTGACTATGGCTAAGGGTCCCCTTACAGGGTGACCAAACAGAAGTTCGAAGGGGCTGAAGGCAACACCCTCTTGTGGTACTTCTCTGTAGGCAAACAGTAAGTATGGTAACAGAAGATCCCATTTTCTTCTTTGGGGTTCTTCCAGAGCCCCAATCATGCTCTTCAAGGTCCTGTTAAACCGTTCAACTATGCCACTGGTCTGTGGGTGATATGCAGAGGAAAACCTATAGGTGACCCCACATTCCTTCCACATGGCCTGCATATACTTAGACATCAAGTTGCTGCCTCTGTCAGACATAACTTTTTTAGGGAAGCCAACCCTAGTAAATATGGCAAGTAAAGCTTTTGCAACTGACTTGGCAGTCACAGTTTTCAATGGGATGGCCTCAGGATACCCGGTGGCATGGTTGACCAGCACCAGGATAAACATATTGCCTGAGGATGTTTGAGGGTCAAGGGGACCAACAATGTCGATCCCTACCCTCTCAAATGGTACCCCCCACAACTGGGAGTGGTACCAATGGAGCCTGGATTGTTGAGCCAGTCTTACCAGATAACTGTCAGGAGGCAATACTCTTGCAGTGACCTTCTACTTGCACCACCATCTTGGGCCAGTAGAAGTGCATGGATAACCTTTGGTTGGTTCTCTTGATCCCAAGGTGCACTTCATGCGCCAGCTGCAGGAGGAAGAGTCTTACAGCAAGGGGAACCACCAACCTCCTATGGTCTCCTTCTGTAGATTCTGTAGGCTCACAATACAGGAGCCCACCTTCCCAATAAATCCTGTGCTGCCCAGGAGGTTCACCCTCAATCTCAGAGCAGGCCTGTCTACTTAGGCCTTCCAGAGATGGCCACTCACGTTGGCCCTTACTAAATTCTTCCCTATCAGGACCACCTTTTACTAATGAATAATTTAGTTCAGGATGGTCATGTGGGTCAATTATTTCAGGTATCACCACGTCATCGTCAGGTCCTGGTGATTGACCAACTACCTCCACCTCAGTGGTAGGTGAGTTAGGAGGGGTGTTTTCTTTCCCTCTTTTAGATTTTCTGACTACTTTAGCCTTGGGTTTCCCCTTTGGTTGGGGCATAGCATTGGTCTTGGCCGCCCTTGCTGCCCTGGTTTGAGACCTTGTGCAGGGTCTTTCAGCTGCATCTCCCACAAGCCCTAAGGCTCTGAGATCATTTGCCAGCAAGACCTTTCCTGTGACATTCCTATGTATGCTCACTGGAATGCTGACTGCTGTACCATTGATAGAAAGAGTAACAGGTATTACTGGGAACATGAGAGGTGGGCCATCAGCCAATTTAGTGGGGGCCAGAGGAGCTCTGGCAACTTCCTTTGGGTCTACCAAGGTAGAATCCACTACAGTTAAACTGTACCCACTATCCCTAAGAGCTGGAGTATCTACTCCATTGATCAGCCCACACTCTTTAAAGAAGTGCTTGGTATTGTCTGGAATCCTAGCAAAAACCTCTGAGGCTTTAGGCTCCCAGGAACCCTGGGAAACTAAAACTACCTCAGCTTCTATCCCACTGGGGAAGGAGTCTGAGGAGAAGGATGCTCCTGTAATCTATTCTTCCTCATAGGAGGAGAAGGCCAGATTAGCAGAGTGGACCCCCAAGGTTTTGACCTTATATCTGGGATCCCCCTTCACATGGTCAGTGGCTCCACAAGCAAAACAAGATCCACTGGGTCTGTTTCCATAGGGAGGCTTACTATAACCAGAAGTCTGCTGCTGTGGCCAGTTTCTTAGGATCTATCTCCTTTGAATCTGCCAAGTGCTACTTAAGCTCAGGGGAAGAAGATGCAAAAATGTGTTCAAGCATGACAAGACATATCATACCTTCAAATGTAGATACCTTATAACCTTCAACCCAGCCAGTCAAGTTTTTTAAGGATTCAGTTACATAGGATACCCAAGTACCACCTTCTTTCTTTTTGTACTCTCTGAATCTTTCCAAACTTTAAGATGAGAGTTTGCTTCAACATTGCAAAATCTGCTCTCTCAGCTTTTGACATTTCCATAATGGCGCTGCAGCCAGAATGGGGAAGTATGCTAAGTAACCAGGCAATTTTATCAGCATTGTCAACTTGATGAACTTCACAGGCATACTCAAATGTATTCAGCCAGTCCATAATGTCATTCTTTTCCTCATACACACTGAGCAGATCCTTAGGAAACCTTGGATGAGAGGAGACCCCAGACCCATGTCCAGGGCCCTTGGATCCATTGGCAACCTGAAGCTTGGCCAGTTCCAACTGGTGATCCCTGTCTTTCTGTTTTTCCGCCTGGTCTATTTTCAGTTTGGTCATGTTAAATTCAAGCTCCTTCTGCCCAAACAGCAGTTCTTGCTTCTTGAATTCAAGCATGACCTCACCTTCAGTACCGGCAGAGGAAACACTAGACATTACATCCTCCAAATACTCATGAGTCCCATGAACAAGTGCAGCGGCAGAACTGTCAGTTCTGCCAGTGGGAGCAGCCCCACCTCCTTCTGTACTGTCAACATGAGCTATGGCACTAAGCTGAGCTTCTTGCCAGTCCATGATTCTTTGTATCATTTCCATTTTTGTGCCTTGAGCAGAGACACCTCTCTCAGCCCCTCCTGGACAAAGTTCAGAAATCCTTCTTAACAAAGTGGTGTACAGCGGTGGGATAGGGCTGAAGGTATCCAATGTTGCATACTAGTGAAGGCATTTCGAGTTACTCCTACCAGGACACATAGTGAATTGTTATAGTATAACTGAAAAAGGCCATAGTCCTATCAAACAGTATGGAAACAAGTACCTTGTTAATTTTAAATGCTTCTAAATCTGAAACATTGAGAAAGGTGTGTGGTTTGAAATTCAAGGAAATAACTTTAGTTGTAGGGACGGTAAGGTGAGAAATACATTGTAAAAAAAACTTGAAATTCAAGGAAAACATTAGTTGCATGGGCGTTAAAGTAAGAACTTAACGCAACAAAACCCTGAAACCCAAAAAGCCACCTTAACTTCGTGCCCCCTTGTTGCGCATCCTATGACCACAATGATGACATCCATCGCAAATCACATCACTGATGACATCACTAATTACATGTTGTAGGAGAATACTGATAACATCACGAATTGCATCACTGATGACAGTACTGGTGACAACACTAATTACATTGTATATAACAGATCACATCAATAATGGCATTAGACATATATGGGCCTCATCCCGAGTTTGGCGGTATTCCAGCGGATTTCCCATCAAGTGCTATTTGCGCTAATGCCACGCTGCCTGACGGAAAGTACGCCAGATCATGAGTTTGTGTACACGCGCACAGGGACATTGCATTAACGCAAATAGCGCTTGGCATAAAAATTGCCCAGGAACCCGTAAATACATCGCACTCTGCGCTACCGCCGAGCCGCTGCGCTAATAGCGCGTGGGAAATGCATAACCACTGGAACGGGAAATAAAGTGGTGGCCATTTTGGAAATCACAATCCGCTAAAAATCACAGACCCTGCAAGCCATCCACCCCTGTGAACATCGCAAAATGTCTGAGGAACGCACCAGGGGCAAATAAGCCCTGTACAGGATTGGAAAACCCAAGTTCAATGACCAGGAGCTAGCCATACTGGTGGAGCAGGCAGTGGCCCACCAGGAAGAGCTGTACAGTGCACAGCAGAGCAAGACAACTGGCCAGCGCTGAGCGCAGATATGGAGGGACATCACCAGAGGGTGTCTGCGGTGGGCTGCATGCCCCAGGAGTGTGAGGACTGCCGCAAGCGCCTCAGTGACTTGCGGGTCCGAGTACGTGGCCTACTCTCCCAGCACAGGTGTGCAAGCATGGCAACGGGATGAGGGCCAGCACCACCACCACCCGAGCTCACCCCCTGGGAGGCGCAGATGACAATGCTCATTGATATGGGCACTATTGAGGGAGTCGGAGGAGTGGAGGCTGGTGCCGGTACCCAGGAGGCTGCAGGTGAGACCCCCCACACAAAATTACACAGACCTGTAAGAGTCATGCCTCCAGACCTTGAGTGAATGTATGTGCATGCAATGTGCGTGAGGCACCGCAGCCACCCATGACCGACACCTCGTACCCCCGTACCATAGGACCCCCTAGTCACCTGAGTACGTACACTGCATGAACACTAAGCCCTAGGGATAGACATCCATGACCATGGCACAGCAATGTGATGTGTAAGTGTGCATGAATGCCCCCCAGCAATATGGTCGCTGTGCATCCCCAGCAGACATCTGAAGATGTCGCGCCAACATGTCCAAGCAGTGTTCCTCCCCAGTAACACGTTGCACCAATCACAACACGGGGAGTCAACAAAATGCAATGGTGAATCATGATTGATACTGTGTCCAATCCCACTGTAAGGCATGAAATGCATGATACAAATGCAGGCTGCCCTCAGCTCATACAACACCCTATGTACTCCACAGGTACACAGCGCCCATCACAGGTCAATAATGATGGTGAGGAGGCTACAACATCTGGCCGCCCAACCCAGCGCGCATCTACCAGCACCACCACCTCGCAAAGGGGCTGGGCAGTAACAACGCAACGCCGGACGCATCCAACATCACCCCACCATAGCCCAAGGGTGCAGGGTCCACAAGGCCACAGGGGGCCTGCGCCTCATACACCACCAGCCACCATGGAAACCCTGGATGTTGAGGCAGCCACCAGTGGGTCCGAGCCTGATGTGGAACACACATCAACAGCTGCACGTGACACTGCACTGTTGACCTCCCCAAGCCTCAGTGTCACACATGAAATAGGCACACCCCAGGGAAGCCCGGAGCCAGCGGAAAAGGATGCACACACTCCATATGTGCGTTGTGTCCGCACACCTGAGCCAGACGTGGATGCACCGTCCTATGGTACCCCTGAGGATAGACACTCCTACCTCAGCACCCCCACCCAAGGTGGCAACATGTCCCCCCTACAGCCTGCCCCAGACAGTGCAGAGCTGTCAGCCCGATCCTCGGCACACCCGAAGCACCACTCATCACGGGAGCTGCAGTGATGGGGCGTCTGGATGTCCTTGAGGCCAGACAAATGCGAATTGAGGCCATGTCCACAGTGCACAGCACCCACATCGAGGCCATCAGCCATGCCATACGGAACACATCTAAGAGAATGGCTCATGACAATGCACGGACCCGTAAAGTGGTGGAGGGATGCACAGCAGCCCTGACAGGTTTCGGGTAGAGGGTACAGGAGTTGTGCTCGGGCCTATCAGCGCATGCAGAGCTGATGAGGGAGTCGAACAATCTGCTCCGCCAGCAGCTGCAGGTTACTGTAGCCATTCCATCAACCTCACCTACGGAAGGATCCCTGGAGCCTTCACTGAGGCGCCATTCCATGCGCAATATAAGACACCGCTCACCCGAGGATCCCGGACTTGGGAAGCGCCTGCGACCATCGTAGATGGACATGGCACAGTAGTGGTGAGCCTCGGGTACATGCACCTACCTGCACTGTTTTGGGGAGTTCCCAGTGGGGAGGGGGGATTGTGGGCTGGGGAGGTCTCAGGGGGAGGAGGGATTGTGTGCTGGGGAGTTCACTGGGGGAAGGGAGGATTGTGTGCTGGGGTGTTCACTGGGGGGATTGTGTGATGGGGAGTTCACTGGGGGAGGGCTAGGGTGTTCACTGAGAGATTGTTTGCTGGGGAGTTCACGGGGGAGGGGAGTTTGTGTGCTGGGGAGTTCACTGGGGGAGGGGGATTGTGGAACATATAATAAATCACGTTAAAAAATCATACAAAGCATGGACAGTCATATTTGTGATAAAGTGCTCTTTAATGTTCAAGTTATGTTTCAAATGTACCCTTCACCCATATCAAAAAGAATTCTCAATCAAGCCCTGTCTGGCCAACCTCCCCTCCCTCACCTCAGTCCTGTGTACACGTGCAACAGCTTCTGGCACATCACAATCTTCACTCCCATCCCCAGGTGGCTGCACATCAGCATCGGGGGGCAGTGGCACATTCCTGCAGCAGCAAATGTTGTGCAGCATGGCACATGTAAGTACGATTTAGCCAACTTTTTCAGGTGCATACATCAATGTCCCTCCCGTACGGTCTAGGCACCAGAAGCGTGCCTTCAGCAGTCCAAATGCCCTCTCCAAGCAGATGCGTGTACGTCCATGGGCAACGTTGTATGCCCGCTCAGCTGGAGTGTGTGGATGACGCACAGGGGTCATGAGCCATGTGTACTGGGGATACCCAGAATCACATGCAGGGGAGAGAATGCAGGTATGAGGACAAGGTTGGTTCAGTGGGTGCACAAGGCTCAGTCATCAGTGACATTGGCAGCAGAATCACGTTTGTGTTGAAGAGGTCATGCTATCTCATTGCAATTTTGGCATACCCCCTTCGCCTTTCGGGACACGCATGGTCTGAGGTTGCCATGCAGCTATGTATCAATGTATATGTGAATGCTTATGTCTATCACACGCATGTACTACATGTGCACTAGTTATCATATGGTCACTTAGATTGTGGTGTGTGCTGTGCTAAGGACAGCATTGATTCAATGGACTACTTACTACTAGAACCACCCCGTGTCTAGATGTAACAGTACTCTGTCCCTTTTCACTGGATGAGGGGACCCTTGTATCTGCTTGTGCATGCAACATATTTTTAGCCCATGTGTCATTGACATTCCCTTTGGCTGCTGTTGCGTTTGCTGATTGGCACAATTATGCACAGTTCTCGAGGCGTGTGATTGGCCAATCAGGGGTCAGTGTTTCAGGGATGTACATTGACGTGAATCAAACTACTCGTGTGTAGTGCGTTTGTAGATGTGCCTACTTTTGGGCACCATTGGCATGGCTGTCGGGTAGCTAGGGAGGGATGTCTCTGCTGTGTCAGGTTGAGAAGCAACATTGTGACACACGCAAGAGGCTTTATTTATTTATTTATTTTTTATTTTAATTCTTATTACACATCACATGCCCGTAGGCCTCAGGGCGCACAAAAAACAAAGACAAGGCACACAACATGTCCAGAAGAAAGGGAATGAGGCCGTGGAGGGTTATTCCAAATTGAAAAGGTGAGTCTTTATGGCTTGCTTAAACACAGAATAGTTTTGGATGTCGTATCCCAGCTGGTAGGGCATTCCAGAGGAGGGGGCCCTGGACGTCAAGGGTGGTGCCCCCAAATTTAGCTGTCTTAAATCTGGGGTGATCAAGAAGAGTAGCAGTGGAATAACAAAAGTTTCTTCCATTGGACTTGATGCTAATATGTTCAGACAGATAAGTGGGATTGCTGAGCGACAAGCACGCGTGTGTTGTCATTAGCACTTTGTGTGTTATGCAATGTTTTTCAGGAAGCCAGTGTAGCTTCTTCCTGAAGCTGGAGATATGAGTGCGACGAGACTGATTGAAGATGGTGCGCACAGCGTTGTTCTGAGCCACCTGTAGAGATTGAATATTGGCGACAGTCGTGCCAGACAAAAGACTGTTACAATAGTCAAGTCTGGAGTTTATTAATGCTGTAGACAAGAGAGCACAGTTTCAGCTGTAATGAAAGGGCGAAGATAGCTGATTTGTTTGTTAATCAATCCACAACTGGACCTGATGTTGGAGACATGAGACTTCATAGATAGCTCCTCATCAAGAACCACCAAGGTCTTAACTTTCCTTTGGACAGTGATGGTATTGTCTGCAATAAGGAAGTTGGCATAGTCAGAATCAAGATTGTTACGGGTGTTCTTAGAGGACACTATCATGAGCTCAGTTTTTTTGTTGTTCCGAGCTAGGGAGTTGCAGGCCATCCAGTCCTGTACGGCTTTGTAGATGCTGTTGATAGTTGCAACATCGTGCTTTGTAGTAGTTGGGCTTCCAGATGTGACTCTGCTCCCACATGTCTTTGCCATTCAGACTGGGTGTGTTCTGCTGTGTTGCACATGTCCAAGGGTTCTTGTGCAAGGTACATGCATGGGAATGCTGCAGTGCTGGTGCTGCCTATGTCTCCTGCTGGCATGCAGGGGTTTCACTGTGTATGTCCATCCCCATGAGATGTCATTTAACATGCATTAGGGACTACATTTGTATTCACCCAGCATCCATGTGTTTTGGCCTCGTTACCTTTCCATGTACACTGGCAGGGTACTATTGCGCAGGACCTAGGTGGATCCTGGATAGCAGGCGCAGCAGTGGGTGAAGGTTAGGTAAGGGCTACATGTCATCTGCACATTCATGAAATGGAAATTCTTACGGTTTCTGTAGGCTGCCTCATGTGTCTGGGGTGGTCCTAGTGCTACATGAGTGCAGTCCAGGGCTGCTATGACGTTTGGAACTTGGGCAATGGCATGGAACTAGCCCTTCAGCTGGGTCACCTGTGCCTGTGTGGCTGGCTGTGCCATGTTCTCATTCACATGGAGCAGCAGTGCATCCAGCACCTGTCCCAGCACGGCACTGAAGGTGGACTGGGCCATGCCATGCATCATGGCAACGGTGTGTTGGTAGCTGCCAGTCCCGAGGTATTGTAGCACAGACACAAGCTTCACGAGCAGGGGCACTGCAGTGCTGATAGCTACACAGCTGCCTAGGTCAGCATGGATTGTGTCCAGCAACTGGGTGATGGTTGCCCTGTCCAGTCTATACTCGGTCACCAACTGCCCATCAGTCAGGGTCCAGGGTGTTGGCCTGACCTGCGGGATGACTGGCTGCCTTGCTGGTGCTGCTCTCCCCCTCCTTCTCCTCATCCCCTCCACCCCCTGTGCTCCCAGGGACCTGGCCTGGTTGGATGACCTCTGTAGCTCCAGGCGCAGCAGGTAGATGTCCACATCAAGGCTCCCAGGCTCCAAATGGCAGCATGGTATTTGGAAGTGTGTGTTGTGCATGGGTGGGTCCTTTGTAGGCCCCTGGCGCGAATTGGTTACACCTGGGCACTTTTTGCTGTCTCCTCCCTGCTCCTACTGGTGTTCTGGTGTTGGGGAGGGTGTGTTGTTCATGGGTGGGTCCTTTGTGGGCCTCAGATTTGCATTGGTTTCACCTGGGCACTTTTTGCTGTCTCCTGTGTTCTTTTACCTCCAGCATTTGGCTAGGGGTATTTTCAGCAGACTTTCCGCTGGTTTTCTGGCGCTAATAGCACCTACGCTGGACTCATGATGGCTCTGTAATAGCGTGAATGAGTGCCGACGCTATTACAGCCGGCTGTACTTGCGCCGGCTGTAATAGCGCCAGCGGTATTTGTACTTGTGATCCAGCGGAGCGGTATTGGTGGCGCTAATACCATCACTGCCAGATTTAAGGGTTACCGCCCAAATCGCGATGAGGCCCATAGCATGATTAATAAGTTAGCTCATAAAAACCTTGATTTTCTTATTAATAATTTAGGCCATGCACTTGGCCATGATGAAGGCTGTGGTCACTGGCCATCACCAAACACCATAGCTAGTGGTCAGTTTGTGTTGCAAAATGCCAATGTGAATGGTTAAAAGCCACGCCTAGTGGCCCATCACTGTTTTAATATATACAGTGGGCAAAGTTGAAAGCTGTAGTCAGTGGCCATAGCTAAAGTCCCTAGCTAGTGCCAATTAATATGTCTGAATGTACAATCGGCAAGGCCAAAGGCCATAGCCACTGGCTAGTATTGTATTGAATAACAAGGCTCGTGGCTGGTTAGTGTATATAATATACAGTGGGCACGTCCGAAGTCCATTGCTTATGGCATGTTAGTATTTTAAAATATACAGTGGACATGGTAAAAAAATGTACAAACTGCTCATGGTCAAAGGCCACAGCTAGTGGCCCAAATTATATATTGGAATATATAGTGGGCACAGCCAAGGATTGTGGCCACTGGCCAGTATTGTGCTAAAGCCTATGGCTAGTGGCTGATTAGTGTATAGAATATACAGTGGACAGAGCTGAAAGCTGTAGTCACTGATGAAGAGCAAAGTATATGGTTGGGGGCCTGTTAGTGTTTTAAAATACTGACATGACACAGGTAGTGAAAACCAGATCAAACCCAAGCCAGGGTTACCTACCTCCACTATCTGGGATCAACAGTCTATACTTATATAAAGAGGAGAAGGGGATACATTGAACAAATATCTAAGGTGACCATTTCCTTTAGGCTCCCAAAATCAAGTGCTGAAAGAATGGACCAATAACGTCAACAACAAAAAACACAATGCATATTTTTATTACAGATTCATATCTGAATCAAACCTGATGCAACTTTAAAAAAGATTTGATAAAAAGATTTTTATAAAAACCTACACAGCAAACAATTCTAAACAAAAATCACAATACACTAAAAACATAACACTAATTAACAAAATACATGAAATCACTTTCCATCACAATCGGACAAAAACCCCAATTTATAATGGTCCAATTTGTGTAAACACAATCGCCAGCCCAACATGTTTCTGTCCCTGTCACCAATTCGGTGGGACATTCATCAGGGGCTATCAATGAAGCTTTTGTTGGATTTTTGATTAGTGGGTGTGATGATCGCCATGACGTTAGAAAAAAAGAAAGCAGGGTTTCTAATACTGCTCACTATGCATGGTAACGTCCATCCAAACCAATTCCCAGTCCTACTTCATAGAACTCATTAGATTTATAACAGGCTCCACTGGCCACCGCAGAACATTGGCATAGAGAAACGTCCCCCGCACACTCCAATTGTTCTAGGTGCATAAAATTAGTTGTTCCTGGGAGCCCAAATGCAATTGAAGGGACCCGAAACTCGTCCCTCAATGACTTCTATGCCCAAAGGTGTAAAAAAACAATCCAGAGTCCTGCAGCAAAATCTAAAAACTCGGGATAGCGCCGCTGCTGTCCAGTTTTAAAATATACAGCGCACATGGATGAAGACTGTGTCCAGTGCACATGACTGTAGGCCATGATGTACCCATTAATGAGTTCAAATATATTTGGCCATACACACTGACCATGGCTGAAGGGCATCCTTAATGTCGGTTGCTGTTTTAATGTAATTAGTGATGTCATCAATAATTTGATCTGTGTTGTCATCATTGTGGTCATAGGCTGCACAACATGGGGCGCAAAGCTAAGGTGGCTTTAGCTGAATTTCAGGTGTTTGTTGCGTTAGGTTCTCACCTTAACGTCCAAGCAACAAACGTTTTTCCTTGAATTTCAAGTTTTATTTTACAATGTATTGCTCACCTTAACGTCCCTGCAACTAAAGTGTTTTCCTTGAATATATATATATATATACATACATATACATATATATATATAATACCAGCTTGTGTGCCTCACACTGTTCAATAACTCAGTTGCACCACACATTCACTTACTGCTTGTGTTATGATATGACATGGCATTTATAAAGCGCCTATACACAAGTGTTTCAAGGCGCGACAAGGCAAGGCAGGGGGAACAGAGGGAAGACGGACAATGATCCTACTAGGCCAGGTATCATTCAGATTGCGCAAGTGCATGGGAGGGGGAAGTGGGACAGTGCGGGTTCGGAAGGGGAGGGGACAGTGCAGTACATAATAGAATAATTAACAGTAAGTAAAAGTACAGCCAGCAGGTGGCAAGTGCAAAGGTAAGTGCAGACAACAGGTGTCAAGCGCTGGTAGTTGGACTGTAGGGATACAGAAGCAGTCCCCAAGTGCAGGGGTTGCCAGGAAAGCAGTGCAGGTGTGCGACTGGCAGGGGAGGGGATCTGGTCCCGAGATCAGAAGGTGGGCATGTAACCAGTCCAGTTTCAGTTTCGGTCAGAAAGCTTTGCCCGCTGCTCTCGGCTATTGACTTTCCATTGAAGACGTGCTTTCTTCGTTTCACTTACTGTTAAGGACTCTAAAACCCACAAGTCTTTGTGTTCCTATCTGTATGGGCGTGTCTACATAAGAGGACTTGCGCGCACACCACGAAGTCCCGCTTTGCCGGCTGCTCTTGGCTATTGACTTTCCATTGAAGACGTGCTTTCTTCATTTTACTTACTGTTAAGGACTCTAAAACCCACAAGGTGAAGCATATAGGATACTCTTCATCTACTTACTTACTAATACGTATTATACGTATTATATACATACTAATCGTGTGTTTTCTTGCATTCAGGCTTTGTGTTCCTATCTGTGTGGGCGTGTCTACATAAGAGGACTTGCGCGCGCACCGCGCGCACGCACAGGCGAAGTCCCGAGAAGTCCCGCTTTGCCGCTTCGCCGCGGCGTCGCGAGCAAAGTGAGTTACTGGGACATTCTCTGTTTGCGCTTGCCCTCTTGCTCATTCACAGGTTGGGAGTCCCAAGCTTCTTCTTATTCGCTGCTGTTGTTGCTTTATAAAATCCAGTACCTTAGAATTTCTGGACACATGCTTTTGACCTTTTTGAGGCACAATGAAGCGAAATCTGTACACCCTACGCACTGGAATGCCCCCTTTGGGAAGTGCAAATTTGAATCTAAGTGGTATGCAAGCTAGGACAGTTCCTTGTGTATCCACCCCGCGTTTAGCAGAAGCTGAAGCTCACATTACCTCAAAAATAAAAAAGAGAGTTACCCCTCATGCTGTAAACTCAAAGAAACAAACTTCAAGCACTCAGGATATGCGCTTTTTTTATCCTGATTGTGTGATTCATAATCCAACTTTGAAAAATCCTAAAGACAACACCCAGTCATCTCCAAATATAGCCAGTAACAATCAGGCGGTGTGTTGCACGACCTTGCATGTCTCCTTATATGATAGTACAATTCTCAAAGGGGACTCAATGGCTCAAATTTCTGTGACCAAACACAGCTCATCTTCAGTAAAAATCCCTGGGGATGTAGCTGTGATTGATTTGCCTTCCCCCGGCTCTGATTTCACGTTACAAGAAACACTTGGTAATCTATCTTTTTCGCTTAAATTGTTTTCAAATGGAGGTTTTACTCAATCAAACATAACTTCTTCCTTTCTAATTCCTACACCTCGTAAATGCTCTCCAGTCGAAAAGCCTCAGTTACCACAAAACGTGTCAAAAGTGGTTGAATTAACTTTAGGAGCCATGAATTTAACTATGCAAATAATCGCCACACTATTTAATACACTGAATACTAAATTAGATGTACAAAGCGCTCAGTTATTATCTGTTCTAGCCTGGCAAGCTAAGCAAGAGATACTCTGGGGCCTCCAGAGACCCACTACAAATGAGCCTATTATGCCGTCAAAGGTACAAGTTGACAAAAGTTCATCACCAATCAAACTTGCACCTGTCGCCACTACGACCTTAGTCATGGCACCTCCCCCTCCAAATGTGCCGCAGATTCTGTTGAATAATTCGAATTCGCATTTACACTCAGGAAGCCAAATGTCACCTATCACCGTAGACAATTCAGGTATTTTGTGCTCCCTCCCCTACATTGGTCAAATCATCCGAGAAGTCGCTCCTGAGGACGATAAGGGTGTAGCTGGTGTATCGAATAATGTTCCTTCTCAAGAGCCATACACAAAATTTTGTAAAAACCCACCTCGGTTAGAAACAAAATCTCCCTCCACTGGGCAAACTAAACAACAAGAAAAAAAGGCTCCTGATGTCAGTAAAAAATCTAAAAATGTTAAGAAAATTGAAGTAAGTGCTCCGGCAAGCTCGAAGCAATTCTTTAGCATGCTTACTCTTCCTAATAAGCACAGTCAGTTAACCTCCTGTGCAATTACTAAAAAGTACATGCAATTGAGTCAAATGCGTAAAGCCAAGCTTGGCTTTTCTAACAAAAATCCCGTATCTGCAGTTCCTTATGCTCCACTGGACAACTTAGTCCAAGCAGTTCAAAATCATGAAAAACAGAAAGCTAGTTTGGAAGATCAGCATTCCATGCAGACGGTTGGTACCAGTGCAAAGCGAATTTTACTGAAGGGAACTGATGCTATGACCTCTAAGGGCCCAAAACTGAAACAAGTGTTATCCTCCAAATCCAGCACACTCTCTGAACACGATCAAGAGCCGAAGATTAGAAATCAGAAGGGAAGTTGATTCATACATGAGTGGATTTGTCTCTTTACCGATACTTAAAGCGCCATCAATTGAACCACTCATGTCTGATATTCCATCAAATCAGCTATCTGTGTCAAAGCCATCGGTTTCATTCAATGGTGACAAACTCAAGAAAGTGCCAGTCTCTCCTCCTTCCTCGTCTAGCCACAATGCAGAAATAGCTAAATTGTTAAAATCTTTACGCCCATTGTTAAATAACCCAACTCCTTCTGTGGCACCAATTTCCCCTAAAAATCTTTCTGTAAAGTCAATACTGAAAACAAAAGTGGGAAAGAAGCATAATATTGTCCTAGTGCTGGGATGTCGCCCAGCGCCGTACCCGCAATATGGGCTAAATCGCCACAGTATCTTAGAGGTGTTCTCTGATATCCCACTATTGCAGGACATTGGATCTGCAGACATAGCTCAGGTGGAGTTCTTTAATGACAATTTAGTGAGTACGGCGTGTCTGTGGCTGACGTCTCGAGTTGTTAGGAATCTTATATGGGAAGCTAAAGATCAACTCCTAGCACTAGGGTTTATACCCTTACTGGGCCCTACAAATTCACCCAATGGATCCCTTAAAGCAGAAGCATGGATTGAATCCGCTTCAAACGAGCTTAATAAAACTACAGGGCCCTTAGAAGCTAACTCAGTAGTTGATGTGGCCTCCAAATGCTGCTGTAATTGTGATTCCAGAAGTTAACTTCCGTACAAGATTAAAAATGAACGTCTTGTAATGCTTGCTTCTTGGAATACTCGAGGTTTCCGTCATTTGCTTAACAACACGCAAGACACCTTGAATAACCACGATGTGATTTTACTACAAGAAACATGGCTTACGACCGCACCCTCTTGGGATAATCACGCTTTACACTTTTTGCCAGCACTGAAGGGAGAGAAAGGTCGACCGATGTCTGGTCCCTTAACAGGCTCCAAATTAAGTTCCAATACTAGCATAATATTTACTTATGCTCCAAATTCCTTTGCTCAATTAACTGTTATGGCAATTGAGACAACCTTGTACGCTATAGTGAACTTATACTGGAATCCCAAAGGCATTGATAATCAGAGGTTTTTGGTTGAGTTCTCTACCATGTTGGATTTTATTGTAGTTGTCCCGAAAATTCAGTATACAATTGTTGCCGGTGACCTCAATCTCCATTGTCTCCCTGAAAAATATGTGTTGGAAGATTCGAGACGTAGATTGTGGGAACAACTCATGTCAACCAGAGGCTTTTGTATGTTGAACGGAAGCAGATTTGATAATAGTGACTCTGAACACACATGGCAACAGGACGCCTTAAAAGCCACAATTGATTACATTTATGTGGACGATAAGTTATTTCCGAAAATCCAAACATTCAATATAGAATCAAATCCAAATAGTGACCATCAATTGCTGACTATTAAACGGTTAGTTAATGTGGCCCTTACCAAGTGTAGCACTATGGCAGCATTAGGTAAAATGACTGTCTCCAATCAGTTAAATCGCATACACTGGAATGAAACCAATTTAAATAATTTTGACAATTCCTTGCAAGCTGCCTTTTATTACTCGCGAGGAAACTTACCATCCATTGATATTCCCTATTACGACCTTTTGCAACATTTTGTAGATAATAGGGTACGCAATACTCAGATCCCCAGGGGTACACACATATTTGATATGGAAGTTAAAAATAGGAAAACGGAATTTCGATACCAAAAAAGAGAGGCTATGAAGCTTCCTTTGAGTGTTAGATTTAAAGCATTAACTAAAGTTAAAACCTCATATAGAAACTGGCGGCGACACCATCGTAGTAAACTACTCCAACAAGATGGTGAGTTAATGCTACGAATCACCCGTGACCGGAACACAGCTCAAATTTGGAAAGTTTTAACTAATGCGTTATCCACTGTGCAAACAATGTCTCAAATTCCGGAAGCGAGTTGGATTAGTTACTTTTCTAAAATCTATGCTCTTCCGCCTAACTCAGGGTTAACCTCTACTATGTTCTCTCATGAACCATTCCATATCACCATTTCCAAGTCTGACATATCGTATTTCATCAATAAAATAAGTCAGTCTAGAGCCCCAGGTCCAGATGGTCTGTCTAATAAAATCTTTAAACAGCATCCAGAGATATGGTCTTCGATTCTGTATCAAATTTTTGAACACATTAATGACACACAAGAGATTCCTGCTTCGTGGAAACACTCTTTAATTGTCCCAATTCACAAAAAAGGTGATCGTGTCTCCCCGAGAACTACAGACCCATTGCCTTATTAGATGCCCTTGGGAAACTATACAGTCGCATCATATTACAAGAAATAAACAGGTGGACCGCTAACGACCTTAAAAGAGACCCGTTTCAAACTGGCTTTGTTGCTGGCTTAGGGACATTGGTGAATTTAATTACGCTAAATATGTTAAAGTCTAAATATGCTGAAGTCAATCAACCGCTGTATGTGGCCTTTGTAGATTTCCGCTTAGCATTTGACTCGGTTGACAGAACGTTACTATTTCGAAAACTACAAAATGATGGCAGTCCTCCCTCAGTACTAACGATAATCAAAAAACTGCATACAAATACAACTATGCAAGTTAGATTATCTCTCGATGGTTTATTATCTGCGAACATTGAGACACTGAGAGGTCTAAAACAAGGGTGCATTTTAGCATCAACACTATTTAACCTCTTTTTGTTAGACATAGGAGTTTCCTTTGAAGATGCAGTCTCCGATTCACCAAAGTTAGGATCTCAAACGATCATATGGCTTCTTTATGCTGACGATCTTGTTCTAATCTCCCAAACTCCTAAAGGACTGCAAGAACTATTAAACAAAACTAGACGTTTACGTTTGTAATAACAACTTGACCATCAATGTGGACAAAACGCAAATAGTGATCTGTCAAAGAAAGAGGAATACAAAAATAACGAATTTCCATTGGTATCTGCAGAAACCACCATTAAAAATTGTGACCCATTATAAATATCTAGGGCTTCCGTTCTCAGGTTCTGTGAAAAACCAAATCGATGATGACACGTTGAAGGCAAAAACCATGACTCTAATATCACAAGCTAAGATCATACTACATAAGTACGGAAAATTCACATCCACTCATGTGGTCACTTTCTTTAACCAAAACGTTGTCCCTATTCTCTCTTATGGAGCGGATACTTCTCTACCGCAATTAAGAACCTTTTGGTATAGTCTTGAAGGGAAATTTTGGAAAGCGGTTTTTGGCTTACCTACTTGTACCCCTATGTGTTTGTTAAGGTATGAACTGGGCTTAATTTCTTTGTCTGGTCTGGTTCTTTGGAAGTTGTGTAACTTTTACCGTAAATGTCTGTTGGGAATTAACACCATTAATATATTGGGTTCAATAGCGATGTACATCTGTTCATCTAATGATGTGTTTCCTAAAAAATGGGTTAAAGCTATTTTGAGGGTGCTGGTTGACGCTGACATCACAATTTATCTGTTACTTAGCAACCCTGACAAAGCGAAGAAAAAAATGTACTGGCATGACTGGATGTTGACGCAACAACTGTGCACAAATTATGTGGATTTTGACTTAAATCTATTTCCACATAAGAAATTTAAACAAATGGCCTATTATCTCTTAAATTGCCCATCACATCATGTCCGTACTGAAATGTTAAGATTACGCTTAAATCTTCATCCGACAAATCAAATTTTGGCAAGACGTGGTTTAATTCCAAAAGATGCAAAATGTTGCCGATTTTGTAAAAATTGCAAACAATTAGAGACATTATCTCACTTAGTAGTTGATTGTCCAGCATTGGCTGGTCTACGTGAACACTATTTTCGCAATTTATTACAATTAATTTGTGATCGCTCTTCATATGAAATATGGAATATATCATTCATGAGCAACCGAACTGTTATTCACATTGCACTTACGCAGTTCATAAAAGCGATTTTGCCGCGTGATTCCTCTTTTAAGTTTAATTGACAATTTTATGGTTTAGGTTTCTTTTAGTGTATGCCCAGTTAAATATTTTGTTAATTATTTTATGAAATTTAGGAGCACGCTTATGATCTTTTAAACTTGTTGTATAATAATGGTTCTATTGTAAAAATTCCAGATAATTGATTTATTTTGTATACATTTCTTGTTCAAAACATGTTGTAACAAAGAACATTTTGAAAGGTTGAATTATTCAGTCAACCAAAAAAAAAAAAAAAAAAAAGCCAGCAGGGGAGACGAGGAAAAAAAGCAGAAGCAAAGAGAAAGCTTTTGAGGTGCTTCCGGAACCAGAGATGATTCTCCTCAAGTTTCTGGGAGGCAGGGAGGCTGTTCCAGAGGGAGGCCCCAGCTGAAGAAAGAGATCTACTGCCAACTCGTTGCTTGGAGAAGCGACTGACCCTGAGGGAGTTGGAGGCGGATGAGAGAAGAGCTCGAGAAGGAAGATATTTAGGAAGAGAGAGTTCAAGGTATTGAGGCCCCAGAAGGCCTTGTGGGCAATGCAGAAGGTTTTGAACTTAATCCCCGCAGCCACTGGGAGCCAATGGAGAGATTTCAGTCCTGGAGAGATACGATCCCTGGGCTTGAGGCAAAGGACAAGTCTTGCAGTCCTGTTCTTGATGAGTTGCAGAGGGCGGAGAGTAGAAGCAGGCAGATTTAGAAAGAGGCTGTTGCAGTAGTCCAGCCTGGAGAGAACCAGAGCTCAGGAGACAGTGAGCTTCTGGGGGAAGGAGAGGAAAGGAAGAATACCTGTGAGCAGGTGCATCTGGTAGTGTGACTTCTTAGAGACGTCAGAGATGTGAGGAGATAAGGAGTGTGTGGAGTCGAAGATGGCCCTGAGGTTCTAGCAATCTCACTCCCAATATGCCACTGAAACCTGTTGTGAGTGTGACTTCCCACTGTGTATTGACACAGAATAACAATCTCAGCACTGGCGCGAGCAGATGCCACTCCGACATGTCACCAATACCGTCCCGTCGTATTGTCTAATGCAATGATAGTCATGGAAGCAAAGAAACAAAATATCATAAAATGGCCCCTCATGCCACAGGACGTTCAAAGGTGCTTTCCTGAGTGAAACATATGCATGGTCATGAGCGCACATAGTGGAGCTAACAATGTTCACAGCATCAGCTGCTTGCGCCGAGCCAACGCCGTTTACACAGCACAATCTTCTGTGCTTGGAGTTCACTCCGGCATGCATCACTCCGGCATGCATGCCACCCCCTGCCCAATCCAACAGTTCTCCGGGTTCATGCCGATATGCGCGCTACCCTTTCACTAAATCTTTGTCCAAACCTCCGAAATAGCCATGCAAAACCCACAATGCATATGTGGGAATGAGGGGACCAAGAGCAGCTTAAGCAAGTCCATAGGCAGGGCGGCTTACATGAAAACCGGGCAAACAGGTTACACAGTAATTGACACTGCCCATTTCACACCGGACGCCAGAAGAGCAATTTAGATGCTGCACAGTCAATTCTGCCCAGGATGTCCAGCACTTTTAGGCAACCTCTGGACCGTATATTGCCGGCTACGCTTCGTGGGTCCACACTCTAGCAGCTCGTTGCCAATATAATGAAGTCGACTTGAACATCGGGTAAGTGAACCAAGTTTATTGGACTAGCATCCTCAGGTCTGCCGTCTACCCCTCATCTTGACAGACTCCAACTGACAACCCTTTATAGCATAACATTCCATCTTGAGCATCATCAGGTTCTGTGAGTTCACAGCTTGTGCTGCTGAGGTTCTAGGCAAACTATATAACAAACTGCACCTTATTTTTTTTCTATGCTCAGCTGCTGAGTGCCATTCAATATAACCTCTCGTTCTGTGTTTAGTACCTCTAGCATCCCCAGGCATCTTGTTTAACTGACAACAGTGAATTGCAGAAGAAGTACCCTCTGTTACAGGACAAGGCAGTCCATCTGTTGTAGCCCTGAACATCGCTATTAATTTAAAAGGCAAATCTATGTGATTTCCTTCCAAGGGGCTCCATAAAAGACTCAGTGAGATGCTGGTTGAATTTCGGCTAGGCTGTGGTGAGGAAGAGTAGACAAAAATATAGCCTGTATTATGTATCCTGTCATTTCACTTTCCATGTAAGGATTATAAACAGGGTTCTGATTAGATTTTACTCCCTACATTGAATCCAAATGATTTTTCAGGGCCAATAAGGATAGATTATGCTTATTAAAAGGTGGTCTTTCCTTTTAACTTTATTCTTGAGATTTGGCAGTAATAGTACAGTGCCTTCCTATGTCACAGAGCACTCGAGTGCTGGAGCACTCAATCGTGCAGTTATGTTCAAAATGGGTCTCTTCAACGGGCTGTAATGACTCAGGAAGATGGGTGGGTGATAAAGAATAAACTTCCACTATTCAAGGAGGGTCTCCACAAGAGACACAAAGAGAGGGGGAGTTGTCTAGAAAGCAGTAATGGAGAGACACAATACTTAAACAGAACCAAAGAAGGTCCATACTGCTGAAAATTCAATTGGAAAAGTACTTAAATCGTAAGTTATTCGGTTTGTGCACCAGCAAGGTATCACAAACCCTAATTTATAAAGGGTGAAAAAATACAATTAAGCTCCCCAAGCAAAACAGGTTGCTGACAAATTCGACACAAAGAGAGGGGGAGTTGTCTAAAAAGCAGTAATGGAGAGACTAAATACTTAAACAGAACCAAAGAAGGTCCATACTGCTGAAAATTCAATTGGAAAAGTACTTAAATAGTAACCTATTTAAGTACTTTTCCAATAAAGCTGGGGGTTGCCCAATAGCACTTTAAAATGAGTAGCAGCACCAGTGAGATGGATTGGGATGCAGATTAATACTCTAGCATCAAATCAAAAATGACAACTCAGTGGTTTGGCAAAGGGAGTCCGTTTAATGACAAGTACAAAAAACAGGGAGTTAATGAACATCAGCTGTTGCTTGATTTTCCTTCTCACTTCAACAACTCCAACAAACTTCATAAAAAACACATCCTTTATACTAAAAACTTGTTATCATTGACGCATAATGCTTAAAATGTTGCATGCAATTCTATTGGTTATAGGAAGGTAACTTTAATATAGGTACTATATCTGTATATGGTAACGGAGTGAGGGGATTGGATAAACAGTGTCAGGTGGGGCATCTAAGCCCCTCCTTCAAAATGGCTACTGTGGACATCACTAAAAGTACGACGTCTCATTGGTTCTACTAACTATAGGACCCTAGATAACTTGGTCCACTGTGATTGGGTTGGCACCAACCCCACTCATACTTTTCCACTAGCTTAGCAGCATGCAGAATAGCCGGCCAGGTGCATGGTGCGCGTTTGCTCCCCCTCCAATTATTGCTACAATCAATCATCAACTCTGTGGTCATATGTCAATTATTTCTTTGTGGTTGTCCTCGAGACTGCATCTCTGTCTAGAAAAATTCAGATATCTGTGCATGGCACAAGGCCACACGTAGGTGTGAAAGTTTAATCTCTTCTCGCTTGGCTGGTCATGTGACCCAGACACCATGAAATCGTCTCATTCTCCATGCAATTTGTGTATTTGATTTAGTTTTGCCCACCACCTGCCTTCTGCGGCTTATCTTGACCTCTCTGAACAGGATACTCTGTTCTTTACTTCATTAATTGTATCTACTGTTGGTCTATTTCAGCCAATACGACCTTGGCTTCTTGGCATGATTTGCATGCGTCTGAGTTTCTCTCTGTCTTTAGTTTTCGATTTACATGCTGAGGTGCTCCTCTCCTGACACCTTTAGTAACCTTTGGTTGATTCTGTTCTTGTGCATAGTGGAAGTATACTTATATGAAGTGCTCCTTTTTGAGGTAGATATGTATAGGTGGCGCTTGCCGCAATCTATTTTACTACTAAGCATAACAAGCCGCACAATTTTCTTAGCTTTCTTGCGGTTCCTAGCATATGTACACTTGTAAACTGGCTGCATATTTTCATCACACTCATGGCATAAGCTTCTTACATTTGACATCACTCATTTCACTTTAAACTCAGGATGTCACTTATCCATGGCGTTTCATCTCTTTTCGTCATTTCGCAGGTCGTCATATCTTCAATATGTGAGTCAGTCCGGGTTCTTGTGACATCACCATTCGTCTTCCTTTAGGACTTTCTTGGCTTCTTTAGGCATTGTTTTTTGGCAATCATCAGTTTGTCTCACTTGTCGATATGGTTTCCTCAATGGTTACCTTGCTGTCCAAGGTTTCATATGTGCAGGTACTTCAATAGGTGCCCACTGCGGCTCTCTGCTGGTTTATTTGCTCATCATGCGTCACATATTTTGGCGTGAAAGTTCCTGGTACTTCAAAATGAACAATTTGAGTCTGGGTCGTGCTTGGGACCTCCTCTACAACCTTAACAAAGGAGAGTGGGCCTCCGGGGACACTTGTGCGTAAAAGTCTATGGATACGCATGGGGCCACCGGTAAGGGTTGGAAAAACTTACCAACCCTCGACTCACTACGGACCAAACTTCGCTAGTCAAGTCCAGTTCATTCACAGGTTCCAATCCTGCAGTGGCGCGTCTCTGCAGCTTTGAGGGGCTGCATTTCGATGGGCTCTGTCCGTGGCGGGACAGTGGTGATTTCTCAGCTTCTGGTGAAGGTATTGGGCAGTTCCACTCGAGCTCATTTTAGGGAACAGGGGGGCACATCAGCAAGGCACCCACGAAGATCGTCACCACAGCAGGGTGACAAGGAAACCGTGTATGTTCTGGTTCAGGCAGACTCTCCTAATTCCTGACCTAGGAATGCTAGGTGTACAAAACTCGGTGGGAGAGGGCCTTCTACCAGGAGCTTATGGTCCCCAAAGGCTCAAGTCGAAACTCGAGACGGTGGCAGTTCCAGGGCAAAGGTCCCGTACAAGCTGGTCAGTTCACATTAATTCTGAAAAGGGTCACTTACAAGTTAAGCAGGAGTTGCCGAGAGTAGTTAGTCCCACTACTCCAACGGATCGAAGCGCCCTTACAGGGCTTCTGTGATCGATGAGAAACAGGGGCTCCAATGGGACAACAGCGGGTCAGGGTGCCAAACCTTCCAGTGGGTCACCTGCGATACCACGGATCATCTTCTTCGGTTAAGGATACTGGGCTCCTTTACTAAGTTCAGTGTGAACTCAGAAGATCAACCTGGAATGGGTGTAGGGTGCCTTGTCTAATCCAAAATCTCCTTTGTGCCAAAATGAAGAGAAACCAATAAGAGATCTGCACAAATTCTGCCATCTCAGACATAGACCAATCACAGACCACGGTGGTCCCAGTCATCCTGAACTAGGCAGCTCCAGCCCACATCCTGGGAACACACACACAAGGTATGCAGAAGCCTGCAAAAGCTTTAGTTTGAGTGTGGAGTCTGCATGACCAAATAAGGAATTTCCTGCGTCTGCTCGACCTGGAGGAAGGCAAAGGGACAAAATAGCCTAAGGACAGAATAAAGGACCTCGTGGTATGGCCATTTTAGGTACAGGCCACTGTCCTGGGCCAAATGAGGTAAACTAGTTTGGACCATAGAAAAGAGTCAAACATGCTTTTAAAGTAACTGCTGCCACCAGCTCTGTCCTGGACATATTTGCACGTTCACCAAAAATTCTTCGAGGGTGTCAAGGGCCTTAAAAATGAAAAAGGGACCCAGTGCACTGTACTGCAAGGTACATTGTGCACTGATAAAATGATACTAAGAAATAGCAGAAAAGTGAAAGACTAGGATGGTCAGACAAATGCAAAAAGTTGGGGGGTTCACAACTGGAGGGAAAATTACCCATAAATGGAAATCTTTCCAAACACTCGGCCCTCCCAGACACAGGACAGGCAGAACTAATTCACCACTGGATAAGCTTCTTGTTCAGGTCGGTTAAACATTCTGGACAACCCATCAGCATTGCTATGTTGGGCACCTGGCCTATGCTCAATGCTGAAGTCAAACCCTTTCAGGTTTATGGACCACCTGGGCAACTTTGGATACTCTCTGTTCATGTTCATGCACCACTTTAAGGGCTTATAGTCAGTTTGCACAGTGAAGTGGGTTCCATAGAGGTAGGGCCTCAGCTTCCTTAGGGCCCACATCACAGAGAAACATTATTTCTCTACTGTGGACCACCTTAGCTCTCTGCCTTTAAGCTTGCGACTTTTGAATCCAATCGGGTGTTCCTTGCCTTTCTCATCTACCTGTGATAGTACAGCACCTATCTCAGTGTCAGAGGCATCTGTCTGCACAATAAAGGGTATTTTGTAGTCAGGGGCCCTGAGAAAAGGGGCCTGCCACAAGGGGTCTTTTAAGCCATTGAAGGCCTTCCCACACTTCCAGACCAAGGGACCTTCTTGTGTTTCTTTGGAGTTGTGAGAGCAGTCAGAGGGGCAGCTATGGTACTATAGTCTGCCATAACGTTTCTGTAATATCCTGTGAGACCTAACAAGGCTCTCACTTGGGTTTGAGTAGTGGGGTTTGGCCAGTCTTGTACTGCTTGTACTTTACTAGGTAGAGGCTTAATCCTCCCTCCACCTACTTCATGCCCAAGGTAGACCACTGAAACTTGACCAATCTGGCACTTGCTGGCCTTTATGGTTAAGTTGGCCTTCTGAAGGGCTTGCAACACAATTCTGAGGTGTTTTACATGATCCTCCCAGGTGGCACTGAAAACTGCTATATCATCCAGAAATGCAAGACAAAATTCATCCAAGCCATTAAGGACATGATTCACAAGCATCTGAAAAATGGAAGGTGCATTGTTCAATCCAAATGGCATTACCCTGGACTGGTAAAGGCCCTCTGGAGTTGAAACTGCTTTCTTCCCCATGGCATGTTCTCCTAGGGCTATTTGTCAATAGCCTGGACTGAGGTCAAATGTGCTGAGGTACTTGGAGGCAGCCAAGGTATCCACCAGCTCATCAGTTCTAGGCAAGGGGTGTGCATCTGTTTTGGTGACAGCATTCAGAGCCACGTAGTCCACACAGAATCTCAGCTCAGAGGAACCTGCCTTTGGTACCAGAACCACAGGGCTGGACCAAGGACCACTGGAGGGTTCAATCACCCCAAGATCTAAACTATTGTTGACCTCACTCTTGATGTAAGATCTCACCTTATCTGACATCCTGTATCCCCTAGTTTTGGTAGGTACACTATCTCCTGTCTCAATGTCATGTTTGCACCAAGGTGTCAAACCAGGAGCTACGGGAGACAAGGGGGAGAATTACCTCAGGAGACCTCTCACCTTATCTTGCTGAACAGAAGTCAGGTGAGGGGCCACTTTGACACCCTCAATATAGCTATTTTAAGGACTGCCTTGGAACAGGTCAGGAAGAGGTTCTGACTCCTCATCCGATGCCAAGAGCAGTGCAGCAATTTCAACCCTAGGGATGTAATCCTTCAGTCTATTCACATGGAACAATTTGGAGCCTGTCCAGCCCTTCCAAGGTCCACTAAATAGTTTACCTCGCCCAGTGGCTCAACTATTGAGTAAGGGCCTGATCATTTATCCTGTAAAGCTCTAGGCCTTCATAATCAGGACTTGCTGGCCTGGTTTAAAGTTGACAAGGGAAGCTCTCTGGTCATACCAGTGTTTCACTAGAGCTTGCCCAGCCTTCAACTTATCACTGGCCTGAGCCATCAGGAGGACCATTCTCTTCCTCCATCCTAGCACATAGTCTACTACATTGGTAGTGATAGGGGGAGTAGGCATCTCCCACTCCTCCTTGACTATAGCCAAGGGTCCCCTAACAGGGTGACTAAAAAGAAGCTCGAAGGGGCTGAAGCAAACCCCCTCTTGAGGTGCCTCGCTGTAGACAAACAGTAAGCATGGAAGTAGGAGATCCCATTTTCTCCTAAATCTAATAATCCTCTCATTTAACCTTGAGGCTAAACAGCCGACAAAAAGAACTTGCATGTCTCGCAGTGGGGCAGGTGCTTAGCTCAAAAGCCCACTCACAATGTTAGTTTTGTTACAAATAGCTGCATGAAGAAGTAAGTTTTTGTAGTCGGTACACCTATGAGAAACAGGAAACACTTGCTAATACTAACGCAGGAGGGGAGCAATGTCACAGGGAGTCAACACAGTCAGAGTCTTCCTCCAGAGATGTTTAAAATGTGATTTATCCCTGTGCATTACTTTCAACTGTGCAGGAAACAGCATTTAACATTTCACATTTGTATCCCTCGGATGAATCTTAACATCCAAGACTGTCCGTCTGGCAAACAGTAGAGTGACACAAATCTCAGCTCCCCTTTCACTCTTGCAGCCTTAAGAATCACATCTCTGTAGTTTAGTACCCTGGTGATGACAGAGTGAGCGGACATCCCGGGGCAGGTCTAGGACCATGCGTGCAGTGTGCCCTTACAATCAGGAAGTGACTGGAGAAGACTGGTTATCCCAACATGGGTGGTAATTGTTTTTTGCAGGAACATCTCGAGGGGCCCCTTTGCTGCCGTCTCTGGAGTCCGGCTATACAAATATTGTTACAGTACGCTCCGTACTCTAGGTCATCATTTCTATTTTGTACTGCTTTCATGTCCTTTTCCAGGCGTGCCACCTGTCCACCTTTCCTTCCAGGGTGCTGGCTGTGTCTTCTGTTACGCCAATATGGGTCTCCACCTCTGACATATGAACACAGAGCAGCTCATTGTTGAACTGAGCTTTCAAGCCTGCCTGTGGGTGTGTCAATTTTTTGGTCTAGAGTACTCGGGGTGGCCTTCATTTCACGCATTTTGGTGTGCAGCTCCGCAGAGTGCTGCTCCCCAGTCGGAACATCTACAGGCATAGACAAGGATGGGAAGGCAGGATCCTTCATGTTAGGGGCACCCTTAGCAAATATGTCTACTTAATTGGAGCTAGACACAGGCATTCTGCCAGCAGAGGAGGTGGGCCACCCTGTAGCCCACACATCTTAGGTGCCAGTTATAAGGATCACTCTATGACATCACACACTTTTAAGTTTTGCAGAGCAACAGGTAGCTGGCTGGTCTCGTCATGCAAGGCTCGGGGCATCAGCATCTCAGCAAGATTTTCCAGTGGGCCAGGGGTAAGGGTCACAGCCGTGCAAGAAGGCAGGAAGCCAACAAGGGCGAGTCACTGCAAGGTCTCAAGAGCAGTCAGCTGAACACCTGTGAGCTACCACCCTCAGGCACTGCTATTGTATGTCCAGGTACTCACCACATTTTGCAACTGCTGCCAAATGCTTATCCCACGCCTTCACAAAAGCCAAAACTGATGGCATTGCCAATGCTTCTTTAAAATTGCAGCAAATAAACAGTGTATCCAAACCTCAAAACAGCCACCAGGATTTGCCGGAGCATTTAAACCTGGCTCAAAGCAACAACGCCCCCACTGGTGCCCACGGTGTGTGGGTATTTCTGAGGCTTGTGAATCTGTAGAGTTGCATGCTATGTGTATGCTGCCACCGGGTGGTATTTATTACACATTGTTTACTTCAGAACTGAAAGTAGGTGTCAACTGAGGCCTTTCTATCACACTATCCAAACGTATGTGTGCTGGTAACCATGCTGTCCTTATGTGCTGTAGTGAGTCAGAAGGAGGACACAGACTCTCGAAGGACATGTTCTTCAATATTTTATTAAATTAATGGTATAAGGCCTAACTTTCTCTATGTCTATGGGTGGTCCCTGCCTATCTCACTAAGGTGCTATTCCATCAGTCGTGAATGGCCATAGGAATATGTCTGCTGTCCAAAAGTAACCTAACTGACCCTGCCACTTGTTGGGAATGATTTCCATGTATGGATAATTCTCCCTCCAGTTGTGAACCCCCCAACCTCTTGCTTTTGTCTGACCATCGTAGCCTGACCTATACCGGTGGAGCCCAGCCTTTGCTGTTCTCTGCTGGGATTTTGCTCATTTTGTTATGGGGAAACTGACATGCCCTTCAGACTGTTACTACTGGGAGACTGTGTTTCCCTTGGTCTTTCACTTTGTTGCTATTTCTTAGTAACATTTTATCAGTGCACAATGTACCTTACAGTACAGTGCGTTGGGATCCCTTTTACATTTTTAAGGCCCTAATCATCCTCGAAGGATTTTTGGTGAATGTACAAGTGTGTCCAGGACAGTGCTGGTGGCAGCAGTTACTTTTAAAGCATTTTTGCCTCTTTTCTATGGTCCAAACCGCGTTTACTGTGTTTGGACCTAGACAGTGGCCTGTGCCTAAAATGGCCATGGCACAAGGTCCTTTGTTCTGTCCTTTGGCCATTTTGTGTCTTTGCCTTCCCCAGGTCAAGCAGACCGGGGAAATTAAATTCCTTATTTGGTCATGCAGACCCCTGCGCATACCGAAGCTTTCACAGGCTTCTGCATGCCTTGTGTGTGTGCGCCCAGGATGTGGGCTGGAGCTGTCTTGTTCCAATACACATCCTGGGTCCCAGGATGTCTGGTGTGCTGGGATGACTGGGACCACCGTGGTCATGATTGGTCCACGTCTGGGATGGCTGAATGTGAGCAGATCTCTTATTGGTTTCTCTTAATTTTGGTGCAAAGGAGATTTTGGACAAGAGAAGGCACCCTACACCCATTCCAGGTCGATCTTCTGAGTTCACACCGAATTTAGTAAAGGAGCCAAGTATTCTGAACTGAAGAAGCAGATCCGTGGAACTGCTGGTGAGCCACTGGAAGGTTTGGCACCCTGACCCCGCTGTTGTCCCGTCTGAGCCGCTGTTTCTTATTGATCACAAAAGGCCTGCAAGGGCGCTTCAACCCATTGGAGTAGTGGGACTAACTACTCTCGGCACCTCCTGCTTAACCTGTAAGCGAGCCTTTCCGGAAGTGTTCCTGGACTGGCCAGTGATCTGACCAGCTTGTACAGGACCTTTGCCCTGGAACTGCCACCATCTTGAGTTTCGACTTGAGCCTTATTTTTGTACACCTAGCATTTCTAAGTCTGGAATTAGGAGTCTACCTGAACCCGAACATACACGGTTCTTGTGTCGCCCTGCTGTGGTGACGATCTTCGTGGGTGCCTTGCTGCTGTGCCCCTGTGCCCTAAAACAAGCTGCAGTGGAACTGGCCCAATCCCTTCACCAGAACGGAAAAATCACCACTGTCCCGCCATGGACTGAGGTCCCAAACGCAGCCCTTGAAAGCAACAGAGATGCGCAACTGCGGGATTCGAACCTGCAAACGAACTGGACTTGACTGGCAAAGTTTGGGCCACAGTGCTTCGAGGGTCAGGAAGTATTTGCAACCCTTATTGGTGGCCCCTGCTGCATCCATAGACTTTTACGCATGAGTGTCCCCTGAGGGCCACACTCCTTTGTTAAGGTAGACTGTGGCACCAAGCTGAAGAGGGAAAATCGAGACCAAACCCATGCCCCCTCACCCCAAGCGCATACATAGAAGAACAGCAGGAAGAACAAGGAGCGCACTTATCATTTGAACCAGGCCCCAGCGCACCCATGGGTGACAAATATGCTGAAACGCACCCACTTCACCAACAGTGCAACTTCCATGCTACATTAGAATCAATGCTGCAATATCAGAATCTACCAGCACAAAAATCCCTGTTTAAAGGCTTGCAAATGCCTATATGAATTAACATGGTCTAAATGCACAGTGCAAAATCATGTTTCAGGAAAATTACAGCCAAGTTCATTTCACTCACTGAACACTGGCTGCGGGAGCCTCATCAATGTTCCTCGCAAAAACCCAGTCCGACCTGCCAAGGCCGCAAATTGAAGACAAAATTGCTTTCTGCAGACAAACATTCCTCGCAAAAACCCAGTCCGACCTGCCAAGGCCGCACATTCAAGATAAGACTGCCACAAATGCGAATAAATCACGGCAACCCAGTGTGTTTTTTTTTTCTTTCTGGGAAAGAAAGACATTTTCTCAAGGACTCGCACAACATGTAAAACATAACTTGTAACAAGAATGGCGCAGCCCAGCCAATCTGCGCCCAGAGCCCAGGTGCAAACTGTTTGTTCAGCTAAAAAGTTATGGGAACAAAGTCACATTGCAACAAGTTAGAATTAGGTTATGGGGGCTGGCACAGCTAAATCAACCCACTGACGCAAGAGGTTAATATCCAATTATCAGGCTCTCTATAAGGGCTACATATGTAACCTACCACTTTGCAGCCAATAACAGGAGGAGATAGGTTTCTGGGAGCTGATCCAATTCTGTGAGGTCAGCCTGCAGTGTGATTATAAAGCTGGCTTGCAAGCCAGCCCCCGGGGGAGACGGTGCCTGAACTCGCGATGCACGATGCTCTGTGCTTTTCTTTTGTTTTTTTCTTTTTTCTTTGTCTAGAAATAAATGCAGTTTGAAACATGCTGCTGCCTGCTTGGGACTCTGTTGCATTTCTGGGGGCCATATGGGAGGTGTTGGGGCCTCCCATAGCTGGTGAGGGTATGGCTGCTGGCCCCCCACTGCCCTGGGGGTTGGGATCCAGCTTCTCCCCAACAAAGCTATTCCCGATTCCTGGAAATCGCTCTGCCCTCTTGTGGAGACCCTCCTTGAAAAGTGGAACTTTATTCTTCATCACCTCACCCACCTTCCTAAGTCACTACAGCCCTTTGAAGAGACCCGTTTTGAACTTAAAGGAATGGTTCGGTCAAAAATGTTTATTGTCCCTACGGGTCGGCCATGTGTTTTTAAGCCTAATTCGCTCAATTTTAGAAAAATTTCCTATGGACCTTACCCGAGTTTTCATCCATTAAACGCATGCGAAAACAGGCATCAGGGCGCTGCCATTTTGTGATAATCCTATCACTTGCTCCATCACCCTGGCTGACCTGCTTTTGTGGCACTAAATCATATCCCCCGCCCCTGAGCCTGACATTATCAAAACATTCATATTCCCCGCCTCTCTCCGTGACGGTACTGTGCTGCGTAGGCAAACGCGCCCAGTCGTCTTCTACGCGACTTCACACAGAACCCGGAAACCAACACAGATCAACTCACAACACAGCGCGCCACAATTCGGAATATGAAACTGTACTTTCAAATCAAACAGCAACACGGTACATTTGGTAAAGTACATTTATTTAACATTAAATGTTTATAGAATATTCAGCAATTGGCATATTAAATCGGAATGTCATTTTTTTTCTTTTCTCTCTATCCGCAAATCCTGATCCGTTTTATCGTGAGTCACGCGCTGTTACTTTATGGTACACACGGTGTTGGTTTTCGTTAAAAGAAGCACTTTGGTCGCACGGTGAACCGCAAGGCTGTTCCATCAACTAGGCACTAGGCCAGCGTAATGGTTGATATGTTGCTTCTAGCCGCTAGTACCGCGTGAGGGCATATGGGCCCTTGGGGATCGTCCCATAAGATCGTCAAAGTGGTGCAGTTGTTTACGATAAGCTGCAGCTGGCGGTTGAAGAAACCATCTGCCGGGGTCGGAAACTGGTGGCAGTAGCAGTAGGGTAGGATATACCTGTTTTGAAAACATAAAAATTATAATTAGTCTCGCCAGCCGATCTTTATTAATATTATTCATTTTATTTATCACGGCCGATCTGAAACTATTTGCTTTCAAGGATAGTGCAATGGAGTATGTTCAGCTCTAAAATCAATGTGAAAACTAATGAAATAAATCGAGGTTAACACACAATGAGAAACGACTGTTTGTCTACATGCGTGTGGAATGTGGACCTGCATGCTCATGTGCCCGGTACAAAGACGATATCCCACAAACATTTTACTTGCTCTTTATTCATTCATTCATCCATTCATTAATTCTTCATTCTGGTATAAAAGCGTCTAAAGAGTTACTTATATCATATTTGCAATTTCCATTGTGTCTCTGCGTAATGCAGTCCGTAAATCCCACTGTGCTCTTGACAACGATTTTTCGTATACTGAACTAAGATGAAACTCGGTCTAGTTTCAGAATTGTCTGCCTTATCGTCTTTTACGTTATTGCACCCCTCCTTCAAATGAAATCCTTTCGGCATGGTCCCTGTCTCTCAAGGTCAAAAAACAATAGAACCATATACTGCTAGTGTGAGTTGTGGGCCTCTTCAGGCCGCCAGCTGAAAATCAAAGCCGCTGACCTTCACTCTAAACAAGCATACATTCTTCCTTTGCAACATCCCGTAGTAAAGCCATCTGTGAGAACTTGAATTTTCGAATCCATCTATGTACTAGCCCTCAATGTGCAAATGTGAACTGGCTTCTCTCCCATCTGAAACAGCTCGCTTGGCGCGTTCTGAGGCCCCCAATTTTGTCCTCGTTGTCCGCGAGCTTTGCAGCCCTATAGAACCATAACTATGGAGACATTGACTTTTTGGGGGAAGGTCAGGAAAAGTATAACGTACCCGAGGAGTTGAGTTGAAAGTGAGATTTATTGTTTGTTTTATTATTTGCAATATGCAAGCCTTGCGAAAACTTAGTTACAGTAAAAAAATATATACATGCACATATTGACAAGGTCAGCGATATGAGGTGAATAGAGAGAGAAGTCAAACATGACACCCAGGTTGTTCGCCACCCAGGATGGTGAAGGGGGGGGTTAGGGTTAGCATACTTTGTATGTACACTGTACAATAACATTTATTTACAAAAAGACAATCATGTTACAATTATTTAAACCGGAATTTGTACTTCACAACCAGCTCTGCTTTGGGTGGACATGGCACAGTGGCAATGTTTGGTGGCAATGCATCAGTGCTCTGCACAGAAACGTTCAAAATTCCATATCTGTGCTTCTCGAGTACAGCAACAATAAGGCTTCTTACAAAGTCAAACTCCATTTCCTCATAGACTGGTTTGATGACCCATTGCTTACTTCTTTTAGAAAACACCTTAGTGTAGCAAGGCATCCTTACATTACCCGTAGTCCTAGATTGCTCATGGCAGAGATTCTCGTTATGGGCCAAGACCGCAAGTAGAGTCCTATGTTTCATGCCCTGTATGCTGAAATGCAAGCGCTTTGGCCTGTACTTTAGGCACATATTGTGGAACACCTCCAAACCTCCTGTGTGACAGAATTCTGTCAGTCCCCTCAAATCTCTTGATAGAATTTTATCAAAAACAATCTTCTCAATGGCTTTCTGTATCGGTGAAGATGGAATCAACCACTTCTTCTTCCTTGCCTCCTCTGGGGACAAAGGGCCATGTTCACATTGGTGGAAATGTAGGTTTTCTGACCAGCGGTGAACGTTGGTACAGTGGTGCATCAGTGACCGCCATTTTTTAAGTAGTATTTCCACTGACCCTTCACAAGTTTTGGAGCTCCACCAAAGATGGTTGCTGATAGACTGGGACCACTGTGAAATACTTTCCAAAAACTTTGTTTTTCCCTGCAGCTGAGATTTTCTTATTGATTGATTTAGCTAGATGCCATACATCAAATTGATGTTTAATATGTGGGAACTGCTCTCTCATTGTCTTGGCAATTGAAACGTGTCTGTCCATGGCTATGAGGTCGATGTGCATTCCCCTCGACTGTAGATATTCCACTGATTTTATAAATCCTAGTTTCTCCATGGCCACTGAGGATGTACATTGTGTTACCTGCACGACCACCAAACTCACAATTTTCTTACTATCCATGTCCTGAAAGTGGTAGGTGCAGTACTTGGCAGAAAATCCAGGGCTGTCGCACTGTCCATCGCCGGCTAGCCTGAATCATTTCCCTTCGAATGTACTTGCTAGAGACAATTGTTCAATTTTCCAAGCATCACTAATGGCCGGAAACAGATAATCATGTTGGTATTTGTAGTACTGGGTTTTAGAAATGAAATGAAGTCACACAAACTGAAAGAAAGACTCTTACTTTCTAAAACGGGACACACTAAACAGTGATACAGCTGCACACAGTAGATTGCCTGCTGGCAGCTTCCCCAGCATCGGTTGTGCAGACCATGAGAACGCATGATTTAATCTACAGGCGGCATGTATTTTGACGTTACTGCCTTGTTTTTGACAAGTCACATGAATCAATGGCCTCCGACGGAATGCCCACATTTCAGCATACTTATAATATCCATCAAACAACTGTTGAATACTATGTATTTGCCCTCTTTCATTAGACTGTCATCCGGTGTCACACTTGTTTCGGACTGCATCGTTGAGGACATTTCACCACAACTGAAAGAAATATTGCAGATATCAGGTTCTGATGCATCGGTGAATTCTGCTGCTGGTTCATTCTCTGTCATTTCAACATCTGTTACTTCAACATTGATGGGAGAACACAACATTGTCGACAGCTTTTTTGGTGGCAATTTTTTGGCGGGTGTAGATTGTGTGAATTGATCTGCAACTACTTCCGAGCTATCCTCAATACATTCAGTATCGTCTTCTTGTGGTGGTGCAGTCGCACTGTAGCAATGGTCCATTACAACTTTACTGGATTCTCCGGACATATTCATTTCATGTTCTGGCCATTGGATTTGAGCATCTCTAGTCTGAACACATGGCGTCTGAATTAATAGTTCCTCCATAGTGTAAATATTCTGGCAAGCAACATCTCTCATTCGCTTCACTGTCTGTGTATGTATAGTTCGTAGACCCACGGGTAACTACAGGGCAGATTGGAAAAGGGATGTTCAGTTTAAACACAAGATAAAGTATAGTACAATTGACTGGAAAAAAACATAAAATAGTCCCCAGCACAAAGAAATTCTAAAGTTATGAACTGTTTGTAACTAAACTTATTTTTGTTTCTTTTCTTTGCAACTTTCTTGACTCGACCTTCAACATCTGCACGCTGTAGCTCCGATTCGTTTCCATCTCTTCCCTTCCTCTTGCGCTGCAACGACTATATTTTCTCTATCCGCATAGACAGCACGGAATGAGTCTCAGATTTACTCGACTTATTTATCCGATTTCTTTACATCTGCATCATCTAAATGGGATCTTGTGATTGTAGTGGAAGCTCCATCGTCTCCCTGAAACACAGTACTTGCGTTAATAGGGAAGAAAGTATAGCAAATGGTATCACGTTATATGATCACGCTCGATGGAGCTGTCAGTATCCATACCTCGTGCTGCTGAAGAATATCTAAGGATTTTGTAAATGTGGTGCGCACTTCCGAAAGCTGTTGCGCCGATTTGTATCCACATGGTCCCGCTTCCACTTCCCCTGGAATTACTTGAATGTCAGGCTCCGCATCAAGTGTGTGGGTTGACGCTTCAACAACTGCCTGAAACATAGTATTTGCATTAGTAAGGATTACAATATTGAAAACACAACACACACTTGGGGTCGACCGCACAGGTACATATCAATGGCTAACCACGAATGAAACATGTTGTATAACAATCAAACGACAAGTGTTCCAGTCCTGATGATCGCGGTCGATGGAGCTGTCAGTATCCATACCTCGTGCTGCTGAAGAACATCTAGGGCTGTTGTCAATGTGGTGGACGCTTCAGCATCTCCCTGAAAGACAGTACTTGCATTAGTATGGATAACACTAATTATAACTGGAAACAAACACCAGGGGACGACAACTAAGGTGTATGTCAATTGGAAAGCACTAACCAAACAATTGGTAAAATAATCACACGATACATAAAAACTATTACTTGACATGCATAAAACAAGTCTGTAGCGGAATAGCCAAGTATGATTACCTGATACGCGCTAGAAGTGGTTGATAACTGCGGGCACGTCATGGATGTAGAATGTTCTTGCTTCAGATTCACTGGATAGTCAAGCAGTTGTAAAGGTAAATTATTGTTTGATAATGAAATGCAAATATAAAAAAATTGCCATGTAAACCGACAGAATACTTGAGAATAATGCTATTGAAAATGCGCAATGTAGCACAGTTCCCTGTGCCCATAAATAGATTTCCTTTGGGGGTTATAAAATAGAAAAATAATTTATTGATAAATGTCATTATTCAAAAAGCCATACACTCATATCAATATCGAAAGTATTACAAGCGACACAACATCTAAAATATCAATTAATACATTTGGCTATCTAGACACTACCGCAAGGCCTAAAGCTAAATCCGGACACTTGACTCACTAGTGGCGGAATGTGGACGAATAGAGTTGGAATAGCGTTTGCGAGCAATTTTCATGTCGTTCGCCGTTTATTCTTCTTTGTTACCCAAGATGTGGCGTACATGTTCGAGGAAAAGTGTCGGCTGCAGATGCGGTATTGATCACCCCTCTTGTCCTCAAAGACTTGCTGGACTCTACTTTCAAGCTCTTCCGGTGGATATCCGCAATGTCTGACCCATTCTCTTATTCGATCAACAGTTTTAGGGAATACATGCATTGTAGTGTCTTCAGATTTAGCATGGGTCTTCAAAGGGCAACCGCTAATTGAACAGGCAGGCATTGTTGAAAATTCTGAAAAGTAAATATCAAGATTATTATAAATGATGAATAAAAATGTCATAAAAAAGTAAATGAACCATACCATGTTCAATGCAAGGTTTGTTTTGGTCGCCGGAACTATACCAGTTCATCATGTGCGGCTTAGTATTTGCATAAGTTACAGACATTTTTTAAATGATGTGACTAAACTCTGAACATGTGACTCGTCCCTTGGATGTTCTGTCTTGCACGAGAAGGAAACATACTTACATTATAGACTGGACCCCCAAACGATGCAATTCGATGACAATTGACACAGATGAAAATAAATAGATCTATTGATAGCATAGCAATTGAAACTCAAGTCAATAGCAATGAGACCAATGACCATAGCACTATTGGGTACTGTAATCGCAAATAGATAGAAATGTAAAAATGACCGAAATATGACTAGGATACATGGCCTTACCTTGACCAACAAACAGTTGGATTCAGCAGGCCGAGCAGTATGTTGCAGGAGAACAGGTAGATGGCCACAGGTAGCACACTGACGAGTTTGCTCGAAGCGGTCACAGATAGCACAACGACGATCAGATTAGCGTAGATCCCAGTGCTTCTCAGGTAGAAGGTTCAGGTGTTGACTTGCAAAGCACAAAGATGTCCTCATGAGACAAATCAAGTGGTTTATAAAGTATTAGAAACAGGGGTGTGTTTGTGAATGAATGACGTGTGTATGTCGTGGTATTATGTGGTTTGCAGGGGGGGCGGCCTGCCTCAGGGGAGGCCTGCCAGGAGCCACGGGGTCTGAGAAGGCCATGTGAGCGATGGCCCGTGGGCGTGGGATACCTTTTGAAGTGTACATGCTGTTTGGCACCTTGGCCGTTTGCGCCCGTGACAGCCCCTCATGCCAGCGCTCATCCCCGGGTGCGAACCGCCTTTGATAGAGGGGGGTGGGATGGATGGGCCTGGGGCGTGCAGATAAGGCACAGGAAGACTGCTGAATGGAAACACACTTATGTGGATTGCAGGGGGGCGGCCTGCCTCAGGGGAGGCCTGCCTGGAGACACGGGGTCTGAGGAGGCCATGTGAGCGATGGCCCCTGGGCGTGGGATACCTTTTGAAGTGTACATGCTGTTTGGCACTTTGGCCGTTTGCGCCTGTGACAGCCCCCCATTCCAGCGCTCATCCCCGGGTGCGAAACGCGTTTGATAGAGGGGGGTGGGATGGATGGGCCTGGGGTGTGCAGATACGGCACAGGAAGACTGCTGAATGGAGACACACTCATGTGGATTGCAGGGGGGCGGCCTGCCTCAGGGGAGGCCTGCCTGGAGACACGGGGTCTGAGGAGGCCATGTGAGCCATGGCCCCTGGGCATGGGATACCTTTTGAAGTGTACATGCTGTTTGGCACCTTGGCCGTTTGCGCCCGTGACAGCCCCCCATGCCAGCGCTCATCCCCGAGTGCGAACCGCCTTTGATAGAGGGGGGTGGGATGGATGGGCCGGTGGGCGTGCAGGCAAGTGTGTGGGAGCGAGGGGCCATCAGGCCCCTCTCATCCTTTACTTCTCAGTAGAAACTCGGACCAAGTGCCTCCAGTAGTGGGTTCGCCCCTTGCCCTTATGTGATGTTAACTTTGGTTGACATTCGCATAGATGGGACCACTGAGCAGGACACAGGGCATCCATTTTTGTACCCCCTTTCCACTCCATCTTGGTGACCAGGCCTCACTGCGCAGAGCACATGGCCCCCACCCTCGTTCCCACTCTGACTGGAAAACTCCAGAGGTATTTGCAACAGCTAATAAATGTAACACATCACTCTTCCTCTGAGATCACTGTCCTGCATGTGAACCAGCCTGAACTAAGCACATAGCTCGTTCATCTCCACAAACGTGTCCTTGCCTAAGCACCCTCGCCAGTGGAAACTTACTGCCATTCTGACCCTGTGCCCCTGCAAGGTATTCTCTTCATGTGCCAGACCACTGACCACGCCATGATGCCCACCTAGCAGATCCCCAACTAACATTAGACCCCTACTGCAGTATATCGTTGCCTATCAATAACAAATGCCACATACCAGAGATTCTTGTGAGCACAGACCCACAATTCAAACAGTGTATTATAGTGGTCAAGACCCTTAACCTAAGGCCTGTATAATCCAATGTTAATTGATAGTATCGATATATGTGTGACTTTTATAGAGACATAACCGACTGAAAGACTTTGAACAAGTGTTATTTAGTGCATGCATTATTGAGAATATATTATGTTAGCTTAGATAGTGACCACCCTCCTTCACAGCGACCTGACCTTCACCCATTCGGAGCACAGATGTCTGACGTCCATCCTTGAATAGAGACACACTTGATTCATTTAAAAAATCGAAACAACCGTTGTTACAATATATGTGGTGTTTTATTTTGTATCTTATTTTGATGACACAAAAATACAAGACTTTACACATTGTACAGGTCAGGTTGCAGCACAGCGAGAGAAAATCCCCCGTACTGACCGCTGTCACTTGGGGAAAATTTCTCTTATGGCACGAACAGCACAGGCGGGTATTACTCTTCCAACGTGGTGTCCAAGCCTCCCGTGAAGCCGTGAAGCCACCATGTAAAGGAACGATAGGCCACCAGCCTGTACCACCTGTGAAAAGGAATGAAACAAACTGTTTTTAAATTACCAAGATAAGTTTAATAAACGTTTGTTGTCAATGACAATTCTTGTAACTTATGGCATTCTGCTCGGACAAATGCTGTCTAGACACTGCACACTATTGAACGACTTTCATTCGTTACAATGATATGTATATGTAATTTTGGATATAGTAGAAGACCATGAAATAGGAGTGGCATGACAAGAAGAGTATACTTACTCATTACTCGGATTACGAGGACGAACAGTTGCGCGAAGTTCATGCATAAGCACCATCATTATCCTCAACACGGACCGTGTGAGGCAGGCTGCCCTGAAGTCTGGCAGCTCGGTGATGCATTGCGGTCGTGGCTCGCCTTCCCAAATGTAGGCCACGCATCCCGAGTTTTCACAGCAGCAGCAGTTCTCGTCCTCGTTTGGCATTAGTTCGCACCGATTGCATGTGCACCAGGTGGAAACACCGTCCATGCGACTCGGTCCAGGCTCTTCAGCTGTTGAATCGTCCTCCCAACTGCCGTCCGAAGACCCATCGTTTTCGCGTGTTTCCCTTTCCAGTAGTTCCTCCTCAGTATACTCGGGCTCGTACATGTAGGGCATTATTGTAGCCATTGTGTGTTAAACAAACTAAAATAATTTATAGCGGTGGTACTGGTATCTGTTCACACAGGCTACAAGCAACGAAGGTAGCTGACCAGAGCACAGAAACGAGTCACAGAATACTCAAAGTAACACAGAGAGAGGAATGGAATCGAAAATCTGCTGCTGTGTGTTGTGAAACGGTCTGTTTATACGTATTGAGGAAAGAGGCGTCCTGCCATTTCCATGGCGACACGTCATTAGCTGAAGCGCAGCAAATGTTGACACGAGACGTGCTTTGGCGTTGTGAAATGGGCGGTACGCGTCTGCTGATGACAGGCTCAGGGGCGGGGGATATGATTTAGTGCAGCAAAAGCAGGTCAGTCAGGGCGATGGGGCAAGTGATAGGATTATCACAAAATGGCAGCGCCCTGATGCCTGTTTTCGCGTGCGTTTAATGGCCGAAAACTCGGGTAAGGTCCATAGGAAATTTTTCTTAAATCAGGTGACTTAGGCTCAAAAACACATGGCCGACCCGTAGGGACAATACAACATTTTGACCGAACCATTCCTTTAAATGCATGAACGAGTGCCCCTGCACTGAATGTACCTTTGAGCAAAAGGCTCCACCACTTCTTAGGGACTGGACTACCTATTAGTTAGAGTTTGAATTGTTGAAGGACAGCCTGAAGTATATTTGCACTGTATGACCACTTTCTGTTGCAGTTTGTGGATCTCTAGTGTGTAATATTCCTTTAGGCCAATAGTTAATGTATGTATGTTTCCTAGTTAGTGTTGTGTTGGTGTTGAAATGTATCTTCATGTCGAAATTGGAACATCGCATTGGAATATGTATTGTCCCAGAATGGGATAGAATGTTATGTTCCAGATTACGACGGTTGGTGATCTGACTTAGAGTGGATGAGTTGGGGCCCTTTTTACTACTATGTTACTTGCGAAATTAACACATATTAGCTCACTGGAAAGTGTGTGTGCCATCTTTACATTGGTGACAAGTATCTGGCTCAGCAGACCCCACGCCATCCACCCCTTTGCTGCTAAGTGTTCACCAACTGCCTCGAATGGCCAGACGTGAACAAATAAGTAGCAAAGCGATACAGAGAAGAAAGCACCGGCGTGCCGGTCTCCGGAAAAAAGATAGGCTCATCCGGGGTCAGCTGAAAAAGGCAGTGAGTGAAAACGGGGCACGCACTCACAGGATACCCAGTGGTGCGCCATAGCGAAGGGGGAGAGCAGGAAAGGAAAGTCCAATCACTGCTTCGATAGCAATGCTGCCACGCCCATAGCAACAAAACGTTGTGAAACTAAAAGCCTCAGTCTGCATATGCTGGTTCAATGCGCCCACAGCAACGAGGCATTGTGAAACTGAAGGATCCAGTGGGCCTCATTACAACCCGTCGGCGCCGTTAACCCTTAACGCCTGATTACCATTTTAACGCCTGCTTTTAGCAGGCGTTAAAATGCAAGGCGCTAACCCGCCTTGGTGCTAATTACGGCACCGTAATTTACGGTGCCGTAATTAGCACCTTCCCCACTCCCGTTATGCCCTATGGGGCAAAAATGGGAATGGGGAAGGGTAAATGGGGAATGGGGATTTACCGCCCCACTCACCTTGGAATGGGGCGGTAAATCCGCCATCCACCATGGTGTAAACAGAGTAGGGAACCTACCGCCTGGGTTGTAATGAGGCCCAGTGGGTGTACTAGCGTCCATAGTAACGAAGGCTGCAGTCGCCATAAAAGCGAGTCCAACGGACTCATAACAGCAAGGCGTTGCTAAGGAAAACTGAACCCTCAGTGTGAAGCCCACGCACAACTAGGCCCCAAGGGGAGGGGCACGCGTTCAGCAGTAGTAACATTCTGAGTAAACAAGAAGGAAGTTTCAGTGCGGTGTGTCATCTAACAGGGCTGTGTAGCACATGAGGTGAATCGAGGAGAAACAAAGACTGAGCCCCCATAGGAGAGTGGGAAAACCTCAGTACTATGTGAGTGACAATTTATGGACTGGTGAATATCAGGAGAGGGGGGAGCAGAGTAAATCTGTGTGTGCAATATGCAACTGTAATGGACACATGCAGTTCATGAAAAGGGAGAGCATTGTGATACTGCTGTGAGAATGTTTTCTCTTCACTAAAAACATTAAACTGTACCAGAAGACTCTTAGCTACAAAGACAGTCCAGGGCCAGTGAGGATTAAGTGGGGAGCCTGGACGAAAGGGTTCATCCACTAAATGAAAGCTGCGTGCAGTAACACCATATCCGCTGAACGCAAGGTGTCACTTTTGATGCACTTCTTGGGCTATGAAGGCCAACGGATCTATGAAACCCTACCAGAAGTGTCAGACTTGGATCAGAAAAGTGGGGTCAATGAATTTCATATGACCCTCCAGAAACCTGACCGCCATTTCGATATCAAAGCCAGTACTGTCCTAGAGAGATATATTTTTGGTATAAGGGAGCAACATGAAGGAGAGTCTGTGGAGGAGTACATAACAGCTTTACGTCATCTCGCTATTAATGGCAAGTTTGGAGAAAAATTAGATGAGCACATAAGAGATCAATTCAGGGTCCACTGTTCCAATGACAAGATAAGGGAGGAACTATGGCTGAAGGATGAACCAAACCTGGATGAGGTGTTAGCGATAGCGAAGGGAGTCAAACATACCATGGCTTGTGTTGTAAAGCTGGGGAAGAAGGAAAAGAAAGTGGCGTCCAGTGAGATATTGAGAGTGGGTGACTCTGGAAAAGGGCATAGGAAAGTGAAGAAGAAGGGGAGCAGAACCAATAACCAAAAGGGGCCTGAGGGATGGATGTCCGGAACGATAAAACGAGAGTGCCTAAAATTGATGAAAAGTTGTGTTTTAGGTGTGCACGTGCAAACCACTTTGCTAGTTGCCCGGTTTGCACAGGGAGGAGAGGAACTTATAATCAGTGTAAGAGGTGGGGTCACTACGCAAATTGCTGCACAAATTACTCTCTTGGTAATGGGAGAAAGGTATTTTATGTAAGTGAGGTGTATAGGAGGAGCCAAGTACCTCTACTGGAAGTCCCGCCCCCATTCTGCATATATGTTGGCAGCCGGAAATTGCGACATGCCAATGCCAGTAATGGTACCTATACCGCAAAGAGTCCTCGAAGCAAGGTATCCATTAAGAAAACCCTATATGTATCCACAAAGAAATTATGGTCTTCTGAAGGAAGTTCCAGAAGAAGTGTGAAGATGAATGAAAGAGAAGACTGGTGATATCACATGAATCTGAAATGACGCACCCCACGTGCGGAGAAGCACTGAAGAAAATGCAAAGCCAGAATTGTACAGATCCAGCAACGCAAGTAGACGAAGTAATCATAAGGCTGGCTATAGGTAGTGAACAGGTAGTGAACAGACTGCAGGCAGTGCCGTATATATATATATATATATATATATAATCTAGATGTTCCTCGATGTATTTGAGCAAACTTGGACCCCGTGAAAAAAGGGCTGAAAATGTGGTGCCGCAGAATAAAACAGCTGATGTTGAAGGAAGATTCAAGAATGCTTGCCTGGTCCAGTGTCAAGAGTCAGGCCACCAAAAGCCTGGTTATCTACTCGAGAAGATAAAATGAACGTGAGAAGCGAGCCGAGCTCCCGTTTGAGGTGTAATGGAAAAACACTAGAAGTGCCAGGTTTTCTACCTTTAATAGTATTAAATGCAACGGAGGAGCTCAAAACGTGGTCTCCAGTCACATGGTCAGACGAAAATAGACTTTGGGGCGAGCTACACCGAGACCAGAAGATAAGGTCATGCTCCTACTTTCTTTTATTCCCAGAGATGAGAGGCTATTTCAAGGCTGAATTCAAAGCCTAATTGACTGGCAGACAGCAGGAGTGATGATGAATGTTGGGCTAATTGGGTGGGGAGGCATGACCAGGCCAACAATCCAGCACCTGGGGTACCAGCAAGCGTGCTGCTAGCGAGTGGAATATTGCAGAAGGGTACAAATGTGCCAACCAATTATAGTGGGCCACCTAGCAAGGAGCCCTATAGTTTGAGAAGCCAATAGAACTTTGTGTATTTTCATGTATTTTCATGACACGAAAGATAACTTGCAATTGGGGTGGGCTTAGTTGTCCACGTGACCTTAGAGATCCAATCACGATCCCCGCCCTTATTGAAAGTATACTTAGATGTTCTCTTTAAGCCTATCACATCCCCATGTATGTTTTCTTATTTAGCCACGTAGTATGACGTCACTTATGATGAATCTTTAGTATAAAGTTGTGTTTTTTCATGAAATGTTTGAGGAACTCTTGAGAGTAAATGCTGTGCGGCATTCATTGATGCCCGTTGTACTCCATGTTTTAACAAGTGCAATTAAAACAGTGTGTTTTTGCCAAACTTCCTGAGTAGGTCTGATTATTGATGTATGAGTAAGATCTGCATCCCCATCTATCTCAGATACTGTTACCTCGTCTTAAAGTACCTCTGGGTTCAGTTGGTAGCAAAGAGAGGATGGTTACAGAACCATCGACCAGTAGGATTTTAGCATTTTCGGAACATTGGGTCCCTCTTTCACGAAATCCCTCCCGGTTTCTACAGGCGCTGGGCGGACCGAAGGTGACACTGGCTGATTGGAGGAGGAGACGATCCCGAGGGTCAGGTGCTGAAAGGCGAATGATGAGTAAATGGAGGGTACTGTCAAAATAAGGGAATGGGGATTGTGGTAAAAGAATAAAGTAAGGGGGGTGTTGCTTAATATATGACAAGGAGTGTCAGAGATATATGACGAGGAGCATCAAAAAGAGCCCAGAGTCCTAAACTCAAGGAGCTTTTAGAAGGAGTAATTTCAAAACCCAAGGGGGTACTTAGGCGGCACATACACATGCCTATTATAGGGAGTGATTCAAACTCCGGTCGTAGTGTTTTAGGGGCTAAGAGAAAAGGAGTGTCATGACAAGATATATATAAAGTCGATTAGTCTGTCTGTTTTTGTAGTTTGAAGTTGAAGAAAGGTGTCAAGGAATGACAAAAGTAAAATTGTGAGTTTAAAGAGGAAAAAGTTGTTATCTATCTTTTTAGTCATTGTCGGCGCCGACTGAATAGGTAAATTGCGGTAATTGAGAAAGTAGAGACTTTGAGAATCGAGGGTGGTGCGCGGTTATATTTGTTATTTTTCTGAAACTTATTTTGTGTAAATCAACGGTAAGTATCAACAGTCAATTGAGACTTGTCACAATGGGGGATGTTACTCCACTGATGCACCTGTGCAAAGCACTGCCAAAACACGCACCCAAGCTCAAACAGTATAGTGCAGAATGGGTCATGGGTACAGCAGATAAAATGTTCATGCCATGGCCTCAAGGGGGGTCGATTTCAAAAGTGATTTTGCAACACATGACCACATATTTGCACTCTGCGTACACAGGGAAGAAATTAGAGAAAAGGCTAGCTAGTTTAGAGCTCTGGAAAATGTACTAGGAGGAACGGGAAGATCCGCCTCCTGAGGACTTGATGCTTGATCAGTGTAGGGAGGAAGGTGTTGAGCTTTCTGCTCCCCTTGCCTCACCAGAAGTAAATGGTGATAGTGCAAAAGATGAAGGATTGTATCCATTAAGGGAACTAAAAGGATATAGTAATCCAATACATGAATGGCCTGCTTACAGCAGTGATGATAGCTCAGAAAAGGCTAAAGGAAAAGAGGAAACCTTTAAGGTCTTACAAGACAAAGAGGAGAAAAATGAATAACCAAATGTGACTCTAGATATTGAACAGGAGATTACGAGATGGATAGGAGAAAAGGATAAAACTGACAAAGTTACGCTGGTACAAAACGAATGGCTGGGTGGACAGATACTGCTCAAGTTCGATAAAGGAAGAAAGGGCAGAGGAGCAAAGGAAATATGACAACAGGCTGAGAGCGATCGAAGAATGAGACAGGCTAGAAAAGAAGAGAGAAGAGGAAGAAGTTCAGAAATTACGAGATAAAAGAATGCAAAGACGAAGTGAAGAGGAAGTGCGTAGAGCAAACGAAAGAAGGGAAGAAAAAAACAAGAAGAGGAAAGGGTTAGATGGGAAGCAAAGGGAATTATATGAAGAAATGGAGGAAAAGAGGAGGCAGAGGGAACGCGATATTGATTGCATCGAGAAAGAGCTGATTCGAACTGAGTCCAGTAATATCATGGGGTGAAAAAGAGGAGTATCTCTCGTCACAGGGAGCAATGCCAGGACCATCTAAAGTAAACCTAGATGGAAATTTTGAGATAGGAAGCATCAGAGATAGGATCCATAAAGCTTATCAGGAGATGAGGGCAAAAGGTGAATCAGGAAGCAGAGGAAAAGGAGATTGATTTATAGTTGCCCAGTCACAAGGCAAGGAAGGGAGCCCATTTAGTCTCGAGCATAGAGCCTTGTCTTTAGACAGGCTGACTTTAAATAGGGATGAAAAGGATGAAAGCCATACTAGTTGGGGACTAGATATGTCAGACGAAGACAGAGAAAACATCCGTGGGGAGGAGGGAGAATGTGCATGCACTCCAGAGGGATGTTTGCAGACAGACAAGAAAGTTAGATGGTCTGATCTAGAGCAACCTAAAGATAGAACGCCAAATCCCATTGCATACCCAGAGCCACCTAAAGGACGATTGCATAGTGAGAGGGGGGAATTGCCACCATATGTGAACAGGTTGAGGTAATTGCCAGGTAGAAGGCAATCAGGAACCATTGTCCCCACTATGGATAGGCAGACAATGGGAGCCAATTGCGGATTTGGGTTCACGCAGTTCCCCTTATTGGAGAAAGGAGGGTCCAGACCACAGTATATCCCCTGGCCCCAAATGGACAAGGATAATTTAAGATGTAAACTCCCTAGTTTAATGGCGGGTGTGGGAAAATGGATTTATGAACTAGAAAAGATGACAGGAGGAAATAGTGTGACCATAGGGGACATTAAAGGTCTCCCAGCAGCCATTCTTGGGGAAAAGGCTGATGACATTTGGACGAGAGCAGGTTACTCAAGTGTCACAGCACAGAACACAGCTCATGACGGAGCGCCATTTAATAATTGCAGAGCAGATGTTCGGAGAGCATTCAGGGTACAGTATCCTTATACGTCAGATATGGGTGCAATTATTGCATGTAAAAAGAAAGATGACGAAGACAGCTCAAAAAGTTAGTGGGAATGGAAGCGAAGTCATGGGTAGTGATACAGTTGACTATTACACATCACTGCCAATTGTTGCAAGAGAAAAATAAGAAGGAAGATGCTAGAAAACTCAAGGAAGCTAAATTAGTTCAGAAGAAATTGTCAAATGACACCATAGAAGGGGCAGTACTGACAAGCAGAGAAGGGCTGAAATTCAGCAAGCAGTGGGTATATCACAGGCAAATAGTCAACACCAAATAGATCAAGGAGGGAATGGGTTCATGCCGTGAGGCACAGGAATGGATTTCAGAGGAAGAGGTGGTTTCCAGAATAATCAGGGCGGGTTTCAAAATAACCAAGGCGGGTTTCAGAATGTACAGAATAACCAAAATGTGCAAAGAGGTTTTAATCAAGGGGGGCCAATCAGAAGAGCCCCTCCTATATGTTGGACATGTGGCATGACAGGGCACAATGCGCAAGCATGTGGGAGCCAAGGGTATGTACAGAATAGACAATTCTCAAGAGGAGGGACAGCTTATCCTCCAGCATATAGCTCACAAAATAGGGACAGGTTTGCCCAAGATCATATAGTGTATCAAGCACAAGTGCCGCAAATTCAAAAGGCATTGCAACCACAGCAAGCACAATTGAATCCGCCGCAAGGGCAGTCACAGCACGCACCCATGCAGATACAGCACAGTGCAAACACCGGACAGTTATTGAAACCTAGATTGGGGGGGTCACTGTCATCGGAGGAAGTCCTTTTACAGATATGGAAATAAGTATATACCCACAATGTATTTATTTATTTAATATACATATAACCAAATTGGTTTTGTATATAAAATATAAAACCATACAAAGTGATAGAACCATTAGTACAACAGAGACAACAATTATACAATATTACAATCTAAAAACCTCAAGTGTATAAAAACAATGTATCTGTTCCACAAGTTCCAAATTAGTGATACTATGAAAATGAATAGAGCATCAAAAGCAAGCATGTATATTTAAGACACCTTCCAACAACTGATTTAAAATATCAATACATTTCCAAAATTTAGTGACAAAATATATAAAATTAATATTGCTACCTTCCATAAAAAAACTCCACAGGTTAGAAAGATCATCCCAATTACACTGGTTATTGTATGATTTTAGAAATGGTGTGTGAATACCATTCAGACTTTCACATTCGCATAGCAGGTGCTTTAATGTTTCTAATTCAAAGTTGCCACACAGGCGACACCACCTCAGAGCACGGGGAATGCCAAAGGTTGCTCCCTTTATCGCCCAGCTTTCACTACAATCAAATTTTTCATTAAAAGATGCTGGCGTATGATCTTAGGTGAGGTGGAATGCCTGAATATATGCTGGAACAGAAACCTGTTCCATGCGATACTGCATGTACATACCATTATTACTAAGAGTGGAAAGTTTTACAATGTTTACTTCAGTACTGAGATCAACCAAGTTTCAAAACTTAGACCAGATGTGGTGGCATTACTAAGAATACATTTACCACTCCAAGTCGTGTAGAATGCCAATATTTTACCAGGAGGGCCTTCAAACAATTTTCAACATTTTTAAATACGGCCATAAACTGGACATCAATTATATGATTATCCAAAGATAACAGTTTTTCATAACACATAGTAGACCTGAAGTTCACATCTGTAGCAATGCTATTTATATCAAATTCAAGCAATATATACTGAATAGATATACACTGTGGAAGGCGCAACAATTTGCAAAGTATAATGGCTTCAAACCTTTGTAATTTGGACATATAGAGGGTAATTCATAGAATTTGGCGCACAAGTGGCGCAGGCAGCTGGTGCACAGTGTGCGCGTGCGGCAGTCTGCGCCAGCCGCGTGCGCCAAAACCCATGTCAGCGCACAGCGTATTCATGGATTCTAACATCCAAAACCAGCCGTGGCGCAGAGTGCCGCAGCGACCCTGCTGCAGCGCCAGTTACGCCCCCGCCCCGTGCGCCATGAACAGCGCACAAATCCAGTACTTGGCGCAAAGGCCAGTGGACCAGCATACAGCCCCCCAACAATGAACACACGTGTAAAACACCCTGCGCACCCCTCAGAATACACATCCCCCTCTCGCACTAGCAAAATTGCATGTAAAACTCCCTGCGCACCCCTCAGAATACACATACCCCCCTTGCGCTAGCGAAATCGCATGTAAAACTCCACCCTGTGGTGTGGGCAGCTAGTGGGGCATGCACTGGGGTGATGGGCTGCCTGTGGGGAATGTTGAGGGTGGATGGGGTGCATGCGTGTAATCCTGGGGTGCGCGCAGAGTTCCACACGCGATTTCGCTATCTGAGCAGGGTACATGTATTCTGAGGGGTGTGCGGGGAGTTCCACACGCGATTTCGCTGTCTGAGCGGGTTATGTGTATTCTGAGGGGTGCGCGGGGAGTATCACACACGATTTTGCTTGGAGATCAGGGTACGTGTATTCTGAGGGGTGCGCTGGGATTTTCACATGCGATTTCGCTTGGAGAGCGGGGTACATGTATTCTGAGGGTTGCGTGGGGAGTTTCACACGCGATTTCGTTTGGAGAGTGGGGTACGTGTATTCTGAGGGGTGCGCGGGGAGTTTCACACCAAATTCGCTGGCTGAGCGGGGTATGTGTATTCTGAGGGGTGCGCTGGGAGTTTCACACGCGAATCTGCTGGCTTAGCGGGGTACGTGTATTCTGAGGGGTGCGCAGGGAGTTTCACATGTGATTTCTCTTGGAGAGAGGGGTACGTGTATTCTGAGGGGTGCGCGGGGAGTACCACACGTGTATTGGCAGTGTGGATCCTCCCAGGTGTGCCCTCTACCCCCTCCCCAGGCCCTGCAGGCAGGCCACACCAAAGGGGACTGCCCTGCACCCCTGGCCATGTCCCGCAGGTAGCCCATCCACCCTGGCCATGACCCGCAGGAAGCCCATCCACCCTGGGCATGCCCCCCAGCCAGCCCACATGTCACCATGCACTAGTGAGCACTGACACATGTCCCCCTGCACCCCCACCCACCCAGCATTGACGGGCACCTGCCAGCAGGCCCCGACTCATGTCCCTCTGCACCCCTACCCACCCAGCATTGACGGGCACCTGCCAGCAGGCCCCGACTCATGTCCCCCTGGACCCCCACCCACCCAGCATTGACGGGCACCTGCCAGCAGGCCCCGACTCATGTCCCTCTGCACCCCCACCCACCCAGCATTGACGGGCACCTGCCAGCAGGCCCCGACTCATGTCCCCCTGCACCCCCACCCACCCAGCATTGACGGGCACCTGCCAGCAGGCCCCGACTCATGTCCCCCTGCACCCCCACCCACCCAGCATTGACGGGCACCTGCCAGCAGGCCCCGACTCATGTCCCTCTGCACCCCTACCCACCCAGCATTGACGGGCACCTGCCAGCAGGCCCCGACTCATGTCCCCCTGCACCCCCACCCACCCAGCATTGACGGGCACCTGCCAGCAGGCCCCGACTCATGTCCCCCTGCACCCCCACCCACCCAGCATTGACGGGCACCTGCCAGCAGGCCCCGACTCATGTCCCCCTGCACCCCCACCCACCCAGCATTGACGGGCACCTGCCAGCAGGCCCCGACTCATGTCCCCCCAACACGTCATCAAGATCCACAATCATGGGCCTTATGTCCACCAAAATCCCACTGCATGCCACCTGCCTCTAAAGACCCAATCAAGTATTCCATCCACCCCAGATAGAAATGCCAATTACATGACACAACCCAAATGCCAAGTATGTACATCAACACATGTCCGTCACACACACACAATGGGTGCCAGTGATTGCGAAAACCCACATTGTGACATGCATGAAACCAATGAGAGAATACCACACATCGAAGTAATAAACCAAAATGTATTATACATAAAATGAAGGTAATGAAATGAAAACATAGAAAATTTCAAACAAGAAATGAAATGCAGCATGTCCCAAACAGAAAAAAATGAACAAAGTCTCAATCCAAAATAATCCAACTGAAATTTTGTCCAAAGTCTCCGGCCACCAAAGCAAATCCAAAGGAAATGAAAATAGTAAGATCCATTGCTCCATGGTGAGAAAAAAATAAAAAATAAGATAAATCCACTGTTCAACTATGTACAACGAAGAAATTCAGTGTCCATGAGCCCAACAAATGAAATGAAACCTATAAAAAAAGAATACCTAAAAAAAAAGGTGGGGCAATAGTCCAAGTGCCCCAAATCAATGCAAAACAAGTCCTACGGCTCACTTTTCGATTTCCCGGGCCAGGGCATCATCAAACTACTGGTCTATGTCCTGGAGGCGGGCCTGTTCCATGGCCCGAGGTTTTGCAGGGACGATGCCATGTTCACCTCCAACTCCCTTCGAATTGCTTCGAGGCCCGCCTCAGCGCCCTGCGCATGGAGTTCTCCACCCTGACCATTGTGAGCCGTGCCTCTTCCACCCGCCGCCGCTCCGCATCTATCCGCTGGCCCAACCACTGCCACACGGAAGACACTCCCAATCCAGGGTCCTCCTGCCCTCCGACTGATGCCTGCCCCTCTGATGTTGTTAGCCCCGAGCCATCATCGCTCCCACCTTGAGCCTGCTGCTGCCGTGCATGTGCCCTGGCTGTTGTTGCCTGCACGTCATCCTCCCACTGGGGTCCAGTTGTTGGGGTTGCCACCCCTGCTGGACCTCCGACTCCCGACTGTGGCAGGGATGTGTACTCCACCAGCCTGGCCGCTGGGTCAGGGGCAGCTCCACAGGGCGCCCAGGTGACACTTGGGCAGGAAGATGGCACGGAGGACGACTGACACATAGGGGGTTCAGTTGAGGAGGGGGTCAGTAGAAGCTCCAGCACACGGAGGAACCCAGCACTGGTGACCCCACCTAGTAGGTTGACGTGGTCTTCGAGACATTCAAAATGACATGCAGAGTCCTCACGAGAACCCCGCACGTCATCCCGAATGTCACGAACACGCAACGCCACCCCACCGAGGACAGGCTCAAGCCGGTCCCGGATTGCCATGTCTGCAGGGAGAGGAAGGCCAGTTGTTGTATGGCTATCCCCTCCCTGAAAACGGGTCTGGACGAAGGCATCCCTGCTAGTGGGGGATGATGCAGTCACAAGATCGGGGACAGGATTACACACAGGCACCTCTGCGGCGGCCTGTGCTGCCTCCTGTCCCTGCCCCTGGACTGCACCACTGGCACCAGTGGAATGCCACCCCTCCAGGCCCCGTGTGTGTGACTTCCACTGCCTCCTCCTCAACCAAACCCCCCCACCAACCTGGATGACTCCGTGCCATCTTTCTCCATGGGCCCCTGTCGGGTCTCAGCTGCCCCTTCTGCTGCCGAGGAGTCCACCTCCGACCTCTGCCTCTTGGACCTACCCCCGGCAGCGGCGGCCGCAGAGGTGGCACCAGACTCCTCACTCTCCGACCAGATGACAACCTGGGAGGGGAGCTGGGCCTTGCCTCTCCGGCTAGCGGTGGGATCCACAGCACCGTCTCCGCCCTCTTCATCAGTTGACGCTGCAGACAGGGAGAGACAGAACACAGGCATCAGGGCTCTGTACAATGGTATGATACACATATGACAGTTACACATGAGTGGCAGTTCCAAAATGCACACATGCCATCACACTCCCCAACCCACATATCATTTGAACACACACACATGCACAATTTAACAGGAATCATGCAGCAGGCAGCATCATCCATACACATACAGCAGCATGTACATCCGCAGGTCAGCCTCAAGTCACATGCAACATGGGGACTGCCAAACACATGCACACACGTCACCAGACATAAATGCATCTGTACAACTCCACCACCTGTCACAGGAAAATCATCGCCATCCATGTCACATCTGCAAATTACTCCCCTACATGTGGGTGTCTCATGCATCCATGGTGTATCACAGTTGCACATTGCGCAAATACACACACATGCGCCTGTGCATGTTGCAGATACATGTAGGTGGAACCAGCATCCTTGTGTGACACCACAACCATGGCACAGTACATATACCGAAATTCAACGTGAGCACCCACCCATGCATTTGGCCGGCATGCATTTCAACACATACACCATTGATGCGTCTCACACATGACATGACTCACATGCAGCAGGCTCATTTCCCTGTACATACGCATTCACACATGGCCCTACAAACACATTTGTTCAACATGCACACTCCTGGCACACCTCTACACGCACAGTGTCCAATCAGTACGCATGTACACTTACCGCTCGACTCCGGCCCGGACTGCCTCTCAAGGACCTGGATGTGGAGCGCTGGGCGTATACGTTCCAGGACCCTCATCTGGATGTCGGTTAGGCGGACCCGGCACCCCTCAGCATCCGCTGCCTTCAAGAGGTGCCGGGCCTTACTGAGGGTCCTGAACCTGAAGTCCTCCCAGCGCTTCCGGACATGTTGAATGTCGCGGGCTACCACCTCCTCCACGTTGATGGCAGCCACAATGTCCATCCAGATCCTCTTCCGTCCTTCATTGTCGGCGCGTGAACTTCCAAAGAGGGCATCATACTGCCCCAGGACTTGCTCCACCAGGATACCAACCTCTTTGGCACTGAAGCTGGTAGCCCTCTGGCTGGGGGTTGCCAGTGGTGTCCGATGGTGTTTGCCCCGACATGGCAACCCCCAAGGCAGGTGTGGGTGGGCAACTGGGTCCTGCGGCTGGGCTCTGGAGCGATGGTACTCCAGTCAGGAGTCTTCAGTTCTAGCAGGGGTGGTCACAGCAACTGTACCCCTGCAGATGGCTGCTGTGCAGGCACCAAATAGCAGGGCACGTGGCCAGCAGGCAGGCAGCAGCAGATGGCAGGTGGGAACGTACTCGGGGCTCTGGGGGGCAGGAAAATGGCCTTTTTGGCAGGAGCGTGGTCTTCCGTGTGTTGTCGCGTGGCCAGCTTGATACGGAGTGATTTGGCACGTGAAAAAAGTGCACGTCAGTGTGTAATTCCAGGAAAGGCCCTTAGCGCGTAAGCGCTTCTGTGACAGTACACGCGCGGGCGTTTCCCTCATGATGCGTGCATAGTGATTCAGCATGTGAAAAAACAGCACATCCGTGTATTAATGCATGTAATCCGAGGAAAGGGCCTAAGCGCGTAAGTGACGTGACGCTTGCGGGCGTTTCCCTCAGCACGGGTTAAAGGTGAGCGGGGCCAGCAGTTTGCTGTACATGCCTTTCATGGAGACCGACGTGTGTGTTGCTACTTCGTGTTGTTTCGCGCACCATCACAACGTCACAGCGGATCAAGGACGTATCTCTTCTTTTGGCAGGGGTATTGGCTACGCGTGTTTTTCATTATCACGCTAGTCTGACGGTGAGTCGCGCACGCTATTTTTCCTACTGCGGGTGCACCTGTGTATCGCGTACCCGTTTTCGAGGTCATAGTAGCCTGCGTGTCCCATGTGTACATGTTTTTCGTGTCCCTGGGTGACACCGCGTACTGCGGGAGGTTAATTCCACACATGTGGGTTACCAGGGTTGCGTGCACGGTTTTACTGCAGTTTTGGGGTGCCTGAGCGTTGCGTGACCTGTCACTTCATCACCGGGGTCACATACAGCCTTGCAGGTTCAGGGGTGCTTTTAACATCTTGTACCCCACCTTCACCCCATTTGCCCAGGACAATTGTCGTGTACACCTCCCATTGGCACTTCTCCATCTGTGCCGGTTGGGTGGCCACCAAAGGTGAGGGGCGCCTCAGCTGGGCGTAATCCTCGTGGCGGGTATGGTTAGGGACGTGGCTGGGGTGACCTGGGAGTAGGGGGACTCCAGGGTGTCCAGGGTGGCCGCAGAGGGGGAAGAGGCAGGGGTGCACCACTATGGCACGATGTTGTGCCATGTGTTGGTGCAGTCATGCCACCAGCCCCTGTGGTTCCGGGAGATGCAGCTTCTGCATCTGGCACTACCGCCGGCAGTCCATTTCATCGAATGCCACGGCCCAAGGGTAGTGGTATCTGCAGGTGCAGCTGAGGACACCACCACCCAGGCTCAGGGTCTGCCAGCGCGGGCTGCGTTGGCACTTGAAGAGTCCATGGAAGATTTCCAGCAGGTCAGGAGGAAAAGATGCAGGAGGAGGTGCATGAAGGGCTGCCCTGACCGAGACACGTGTCCCTGGGCAGTAATGTCATCTGCTGCCCCGACCAGCCCGGTGTTGGCAAGTGCAGGGGCAGATGCAACCAACAACAAGCTGGTTGTGAGTCTAACAACTAGGACAGTCGCGGTCAATGCCCCTGCCACAGCGGATGTTGCTTCGCAGGGTCCATTCCAGGGCACCCAGCAGCCACTGACGCAAGTCAGGCCTTCGGTCGTCCTTCCACCTGCCACTCCCTTGGTTCAATCCACCGGTGCCACTGGCCATACTGATCAGGGCGGCATTTGCCAGCCAGGTTCCGCGCCACTATCCAAGAGGAGGAAGGTTGCACCTGCAGCACAGGCTGGGACCCCACACACAGCCACAACCTCCTGCATGTCAAGGAAGAAGCCTTTCTGTGCGCAGGAACTGGACTTCCTCGTGGACTACGTGCGGGACCACAACCGTGACATGTTAGTGGGGCCTAATTGTCAAAATACAGCTGCCCATCAGGATACCCACTGGAAGCAAGTTGCGGAACATGTGAGTGCATTCGGCCTTGAGGTGCGCAGGGCGCAAGAGTGCAAAAAGCATTGGAATGACCTCAAACGCAGCGCTAAGGCAAAGCGTGCCTCAAATTACAACATGACTCTGGTGACTGGCAGTGGGCCGGCACCTGAGGAGGAAGACCTCACTCTGCACGAGTCACTCGTTGCGGAGTTCATACCACCTGAATTGGTCAAAGGAGTGGGAGAGTTGCAGGACTTTGATGCCCAGTCCAGTGAGTGTTGCTGCGTGTTTGTCGGCCATGTGTGTTTTACTTGTGTAATGTGCTGTGCATGACTGCCACTACATGTCATATGCACATGGTTCAGATGTGCAAGTAATGCAATGCTTCACTGAGGCATTGCTGCTCTGCAGGATGGTGGACATGTGGAGCAGACGGGGACTGTCCTCATCACCACACTTGCACCCTACTCACATGCTGGTCACCTCGATGCCCCTCCGGTCCATGTACCAGCTCACTAGTCCTTCTGCATGTAGCCTGGGGTGTCCTTCCTCTCTGCACTGGGACTATGTCATGGCATGACTGAGGTGCATGTGTCCTCTGCATCCATGCGGGTACTCCACATAGGCATGCTCCCTTGCCCCTCCACCCCCCCTGGACCCCAATTTCACCTTTGCACTGGTGTGCATCATTTTGCCATAATGCAATGGCCTGTTCATGCCTCCTGTGTACATGCTAACTTCCACTAGCCAACCTGCCAGACACATGCAGTGGGGTACATCCTTTGTCCTTGATGCAGGGTGTCTCACTTGGACTGTGCATATGGCAGATGCTCCGCAGGGACATGAGTGCCCATTCATGCTCCATGTGCATTCCATGCATGCCCCTATGTGTCTTTGAGTAGTCATTGATCATTGTAGTACGTGTCCAGGGTGACCTACATTTCATGGTATTTCATCAGCCTTCCCATGCCCACTGTGGCTCAGACCTGCGTCCCACACATGTTTAGGGTGTGACAGTCTGTGTGGCTCACAGGCCTCACCTTGTTTCGGGCCCACTGACTCTGTCCAACTGGTGTAGTGTCTTCTGCACACATAGGTGTACTACTGAGGGTTCATCATGTGTCCTGCTTACTGTCCCATCATCATCTGCTGTGTTGTCAGTTCACTCAGATGATGCAATTGATGGTAGTCAACACTGTCTGCCAATACAAAGGTCTCTGGTCATCCTTTTGATACCATGCAAGGCATCCCTGCATTTCCACTTAGGGGGAGGGGTGGTTTGCTTGTAGCCATGCAACCCATTGCATGCACATTGCTCATGATGCCTGAACTTGACCTTGCACTGCCTTCACGTTTTCTGATACGCATAATGAAGTACTTGTACATGTAGATAGTGAGTAACGTTCACATGTTCTGCACTGCATCGAGCCACTTCTGAGCCGTATAACACCCTTCTACGTGCCTAATCACTGAAGCAATGTCAAGTTGACCCGGCATGCATGGCAGGTTCTCTTTTGTGTGTGTCATGTCTGCTTCATGTGTTCGCTGTCTGTGTGATGTCTATATGTGTGTGTGTTGTGTGCTTCTAACATGTGTAGTAATCTTTTTTTCTCTCTACTTTTCAGATGATGACGCAATGGAGCCAGAGGATTGTGTTGTCATGCCAGGCACAGGGTTGCTATCACTACAGCAACCCGGCACAAGTGGGGGTCATGGGGTAGTAGACCACGAGAACACACATGTGCTACATACCATCTTGCCTTTGACTGGCAATGAGTCCAGCCCAGATGACCACTCTGACATCCATGTCGAGTTGGATGTGCATCAGGTCCATACGTCAGGGGTGAGTGATTCTGATGTGGACACTCCTCTGTCTGCGACACCTGCTCTGAGGGGTCAGACAGTGGTGGGACCTCCGCCTGTGGTGGATTGGGACGCAGGGTCACCCTCCACACCAGCCGCTGATGGGCCTGGGCCATCACGTCGACGGGGGCATGTAGTCGTGCAGCCGCGGACGGTGCCAATCCAGCGAGGACGGCCGGTCCTTGGGTCCCGCAGGTGTCAAGCCCAGCAACACGGTGGCCGCACGCCACCGAGGTATACTGAATGGGAGCAAGACATGACTGCCAATTCAGAACGCCAGGGGGCAGCAATGTAAAACATTGCTGTGAGCATGGAGCGTGTGGCCCAATCCGTGCTCCCCCTGCTAGGCAGTTGCTTCTCCAGCAGTGGGCGGCACAGTCCACGGCCCACTTGGCCAGGCTGGCCATGGCGGCCTCAGACAGGGCACGCCAGGCTGAAATGTTGTCTTTGCGTCAAGCAATTGCTGCTCACACAGAGGCACACATGGAGGCCCTGAGGGGTGAGTATGAATCCCTCAGATCCACTCTGGGTGTCCTCTTGATGTCCCAGAGGGCGCAGTCAGAGGAGAGGTTTGAGCAGCTTGAGCGTACCAACTCGGCTGAGCTACGTGCTTGCCGGGAGGTGCATCAGTTGTCCAGCCAGGCCTTGCAGGAAGAACTCTGTGTTACACGTGTTACCTTGCAAGAGGAAGCACGCGTATCACGGGAGAATCTGCATGCAGACCTACGTGTCATCGCTGCACAGAACCAGGCTCACCTGTCCGGCAGACTTAATTAGTTAACATAGTTTAAAATTGCTTGTCTACTGTGCTTTCATGTGACGGTGTGCTTTTGAAAGCATCCACTGTCTGTTCCAGCTGGGCCCTTCAAGCTTGTCTCGTGTATGTGTTTGCAGCTTGGGGTCCTGACTCACATAGGCCACTCCTGCTTCCCTCATCCATGGGCTTGCAAGGATGGTTCGGTGTTACAGTCAATTTCACAAGGGCTTTGGACTGTCATATCTGTGGCCTGTCTGCTGCTGTACTACTTGTGTTAACACCCCTAGTGGGGATTGTAGGAGTCTTATCAACGGCATTTCAGCATTAGAAATGGGTGGTTTCATGAATCAAGTGTCCATTAATTGCTATACATTATGTTGTATGTTTATTTTCTTTACTGTACATGTGCTTGTTGCACTTCATGCTGTATAGAGTGTCCGCCAGCCTTTGCCTGTCAAAGTCACACTGATGGTGGGATGAAATCTGATGTACGTCTCTGACATGGGCCAGTCACAACCAGCATGGAGAGACACACACAGGGGACTTTCCAGCATTAATTCTGTGTTTTGTGCCCTTTCTGCAGGAGAATGAGCCTCCAGACCACCTTTGCCGGCAGACATGGGCCAGTGTACATCTGGTCACGTTCGGTGGTGCAGACATGTGCATGTATGCGCAAGCGGTGCAACAGGGCTTGTGCTCATACATCCAACAGAAGCAGATGTATCTCCAGGAACTCCAGGAAAGGTGAGCAGCACAAGGGGCACACACCACAGCCAACCTTCCACCAGGCCTTTGCACATGCATGCTAAGTAGCACCACTGACGGTGAGCTTGGACAGTTATTGGTGTTGAAGCGCACAGTACAGCTAAGATGAGCCGGTGGACACATGGCAAGTTGCTTTTCAAGTTGTCAGGGGCACCTGCAGGGGCTGTCGCACATATCCTCCAGTCCACCATGCTCCATAGAAGCAGATGTATAAGCCCAGTAGCGTTCAAAGCCAGAAAAAGAAGCTGCGCACAGAGACACCCAGCGAGGGACAGACTCGTGTGCAGTGCATATCATTTGCATGCTCAAATTGACACATGCACTACCTCTTTTATTTGGGGGATGCCAGAACACTACTTGTACTGAAGTCGTACCTCGCTATATGCGTCTAGCTGCTTACCCAGGGACCATTGTATGATGTGTGAATCTTGACACATTGGTCTTCCATTTGCCACGCGCCGACGTGCGCCTGACTTACTGCATTGACAGTGAATGGACCATCAGGGGGGGAATTTTACGTATGGGTACAAAGCAGCAGACAAGAGTGTTTGCTTGTGGAGGAGTTACTTGCTTTGGGGCATGTATGGTGTTGTGTGTGTGTTATAGACACGCACAGATTAGTAACTCTTACTATCTTTGCAGCATTGAACTGCTCCTGTTACCGGACCTGAGAGTGCGCAGTCAGGAGGCCAGCACTCACCCCAGAGATAAGTCTCTCTTTGACTTCCATTTGATTCATTTGGTACAATGTGCATGATGTACATGGTTTCTCTGATTGAGTATGTGTTATTGTGAATAGTATATTTTTGTCTTTTCCCTACTTTCCCTTGACAATCCGACTACCCTCTCCTGCTCCTCTTTCCTGTTATCCTGAATAACAATGCCTGTCCAGACAACATATCCCTGACCCTCCTTCCCCACCATGGTCTCAGAGGCCTGTGTAAGTTTGTCCTTGCAGGCGCCCAAACCACAGAGGGGGTGGTTGGTTCGTGCCAATCCTGCGCCTGGACACCGGAGCAGTGACACTACCCATCAGTTGGTGCTGCATCATTGTATATTATGTAGCAAACATGGTACACATCCTGTTGTAGCATTGTTTAAGTGTGCTAACTTGGTTGTTCCATTATTGTGCTTGTACATGTGCTTTGAAATTTACTGCTACTTCAAGTCATCTACTGGAGACTCTTCAAGTGTTTTTTGCTGCCTACAGGCTCTTTGCCTGGCTTGTGTATTTGGCTCCTTTGAGTTCTCTTCGATTTGGTATTTTTGCCAGCCAAGGTGGCCTCTGAGGGTGCTGGACACTATTTACACGCAAGGTGGAAGATGGAGACAAAGGGGTAGGGTGATCCTGTGGCCAGGTAGACTTCAAGGAAGAAGGCTACATACCCTAGACACAGTTGTTCAGTAGGTCATGGTGATATGTGGATGAGGGAGGGTGTTTGGTTGTTGGACAGTTGTCTTGGCCTACAGTGTGATGGGCACCCTGACATTGTTATTGTGGTGTCCTATGTACATGATGTGTTCTGCTGGTCAATGCCTGTTCCTGTGTTGTGTTTACCTTTCAGGTGTGAAGGGATTGGTGTGGTTTGACATGCTGGGGTGTGCACATGGGCAATGTTCACATGTGATATGTAGAGGACACTGAGGGTCACTTGATTGGACATGCATGTATGGAGTGCATGTCCCTACTGACACACATAGTCGCACTATGATCCACCACATGTACATCCACCCTTCCATGTCCACATGTGCACACAGTTTGCCTTCTGGGGACCACTGTGTCCCTGCAGCACATGATCTATGACCATTTGTGGATCCTGTACATGTGTCAATTGTTTATTTATTTGTTTATTTTGTCCTTTTCATGTGATGGTCAAGGTGTGTCTCTGACACAATGGCTGGTCACTATGCTTTGTGCTGATCAGTGTGTTGCAGGAGATGCACACAGCACACGGATTCAGGAGTAGGGATTTTGCCTTGCCCAATGTGCATGTGAACAGGCATTGATTGTTATGTTCATGCTACAACTGTTGGAATGCATTTGGGTATGACTTGTTTTGTGTGGGAGGTTGTTGGTCAGTCATTTCATCTGATTCCATGACAGGCGTCATTGTCTGAAGCCACTTTCCATTTATCACATGTCACTTTGTATATTATTGGTAATGTGTTTGGCTTTTGCTATTGCTTGCCATGTCATGATGTGTCAGACAAGGGTGATGTGGTTTAGGAGGGTTTGGATGACATACCAGGGATTGTGATGGCCTGTTTTACAGGGGTGTGTGATACAGGATGTGCTCAGTGGCACTAGGTGGATGTAGGGCCACATGGGTGCAATCTATGGCACCGAGCACTTTGGGGAAGTGTGCCACCCTGTTAAAGTCCTGGACTACGGCCTGCCTTTCTTCGGGTGTTCTGGGCATGTATATGTGCCTGCGGACTGAGGGCCGCGCAATCATGATTGCCAACACCTGGTGTAGGCAGCATGACTGCGTGGTCTGTGAGACCCCCCCACTATGGCAGTAGTCCGCTGAAATGACCCAGTGGCCAAAAAATGCAGGACATTGAGCACCTTCTCCAAGGGGCTCAATGCTTGGGATCAGAGGGTGGGGGATGTAAGGTCATCTTCCCACTCCCTTACCAGGTCTAGGATGATACGAAGTTGAAACCTATACCTGCCGTAGACCTGGTCATCAGGAATCCCAAAAAGGCTAGTCCCGGTGGAAAAAATGCAGGCCCTGGCTATTCTCCTCCTCCTGCGGTGTCCCACGATCAGTGCTGTGACAAATGGGGCATTCATCGTAGCTGGATATGCGTGTTTGTTGTTTTCACGCACTTTTATACTGTGCGCAGGGATGCTTACGCCTGCCTTCCTGTGGCGGACGTGTTGCCGCCTGTGCGCGTCTTTTTGCATGCGCTTGTTTGCCGTATTCGATTCCATGAATACGAGTTGTTCGCATGCGTGTGGGCGTTCCTTGTATTTCCCTGCAGTACTTCCCCAGTTATGCCTTCTTTTTCACTAGTTGTTCCCCATTCTGCATGTTACGCCCCGTGTCCCCCCCCTTTTGGTGTGTGCGCCGACGTTGTGCGCTTTCAACGTGCGCATCGCGCACGCCGTGAGGGTTGTTGCAATGACGTGTGCGCCCGTGTGCGCCACTCGCGGTTTTGGCGCACAACCAGTGGAAAACATGCACTTCCTTGAATCGCACACGTGCGTGTGCGCTTGCTTTTTCACGCTTGCGCCACCTTGCCCCAGCTTGCGCTAAGATTTTCGGCACACATTTGTTCCATGAATCGGCCCCATAATTGTATCCCCAAAACTCAACTACATAGAGCATAATGGATTTAACTCTGGCTGTATATAACAGTAAAACTGTCCTAATTGAGTATCCCATGTTCCTACCAATAAAACTACTAATGGTGTTAACCACTTTCAGACATTTCCATTTTAGTTCTGACAAGTGCGAGTTCCAAGTAAGTTGATCATCGATATACAGGCCAAGATATATGCATGGCTCAACTTGTTCAAGGATATTCCCATCAAGTTTCAATGGATATATTTTTTGGCATGCATGGTTTTTGCAAACACCATAGTTTTACTCTTCTCTATATTAACCTTAAAGTTACTAGCTTTAGCATACACACTCAAGGTATTTAGAGCCATCTGGAGGCCATGTGAAGTGTGATCTAGCAAAAGCAGATCATCTGCATATGCCAGCCATTTGAAAGACATTGAACCTACTTTAACGGGACAGGTAGCTGTACTTATCATATTTTCTGCAAAGTCTGCCAAATACAAGTTAAAAAGTGTAGCTGCCACTATGCATCCTTGTTTAACACCAAAAAAGGTAGGAAAGGATTTGGAGAGGTTCCCTGTTGCATTAAGGCGAACTTGCACAGTGTCCCTGAGAATAGCAACATTAACATTTAAAGTAAGCCTGAAGGAATATTCCATATACCCACAATAGGACAGCTCACAGGGTGACTTGATGTGTTCAGTACTATCGGTGATGCCGAACCCCCACGAGGAACCAAGGGTTGACGTTACCCAAGGAGGCAAATCTTTTTCTTTTTAAGTAGACCATGGGGCAACTCGCTCATGTTTACGAGAGGGAAAATATCTGTTATCTGGAAATGCCATGAATGCTCAGGGCTTCTCTGGAGCTTCAAGTAGAGTTCCTTTTACTAATGAATTACCAGTCTCGATAGGAGAATGTGACATGTCTGTTCCATTATTGTATTCAAGGCAGACACCAGTTAATATTCTGTGCTGAGATTTAATGACAGAACTAAATATGACGATTTCTTTTACTGATGAAGGCACAGTGTGTTCCATTCCAGGGATACATTATCCAAACGTGGGCGAATTTATAATGGCATTTACGGGGCAAATGGCTCTGCGAAGAATGTTATTAGAACTAGAAGTCTTTCTTTATGGGGTATGCATTTTGTTGACATGGCTGCCTGGCCTAGTGGAAAAGATTATGAGGATAACTAATGAGTTCTTGTTCAGGACGCAGGTACCAATGGACGAAGAGGGGACAGACTGTTCCCCTAGAGTTACATGCAGCCATAGTGTGAGGGGAATTGGCCATGGTTGAAGAAACGGATGGCGAGGGCAGGCCATGGAGAACAGTGATTGCTATTGGGGAAGGGTATAGATTGACTGTTGTCACAGATGAAGACATGTTTAGAGATGACCCGTCAGATGATGAAGTAGTATTCAAAATAAATGAGTATTACATATCGGATCAGAATAAAGAGAAGGGAAATCCCACTGTGAATGGTGAAAGTGCAGCAACATTTTTTGATGAGGACATGGAAAAAGTGCCAACCTCTTTATGTACTACAGGCCCCTATGATGTAGGCCTATTGAGGGGGGTGGGAAAATTTAAGATTAATCTAAAACCAGGAGCAATTTTACCTCGAGCAAAACAGTACCCCATGTCCCGAGAAGCGGATGAGGGTATTTTTAAGAATATATCAGCCATGATGGAAAAGGGTATCTTAGTGATGTCAGAGTCACTATGTAATACTGCTGTGTACCCTGTGAACAAATCTAAAGGGGGGTCATGGAGATTAATCCAGGACATGAGGTCAATTAACCAGATTGTAGATGCAGAGTTTCCTTTAGTTCCAAATCCTGCAACAATTTTATGTAGCATTCCCACAGAGGCCTGATATTTCCTGGTATTTGACTTGAACATTTAATTTTTCTTAATCCTGTTGCATTAGGACTCTCAAGATCTTACGTCATTCACGTTTCATCAGGCTAAACTGAAGAGTACTCATTTGCCCCAAGGGTACTACAAGTCTCCATCGATTTTTAATAGGGTCCTACAGTTGGACCTAAGAAATATCGATTTGCAAAGTGTTGTGTGCAGTACGTAGATGACATTTTAGTTTACAGCACGACAGAAGAATGCAGGCAAGATTCGGTTCGCTTAATGACTATCCTGGCAGACAAAGAATATAAAGTAGACAAGGAGAATTTGCAATATTGTTAGGAAGAGGTGTTGTCCATGGGCCAGTTAATCTTACATGTGGGAAAGAACGTCACACCTGAAAGAGCTGAGGCGATTATGAAAACATCAAAACCGCACACGATAATGCAAATGGAGCAGTTTCTGGGATTGTGCAACTACGTTAGAGCATGGGTATTTGATTATAGTTCATACACGAGACCCCTTTTGCAGGCTTTAAAGAAAGCCCAAGTGAACAAGGAAAAAATAGAATGGACTGAAGAAATGGAGGGAGGATTTTAGGAATTGAAAAAAACTATTTGTACAGCTCCAGTTTTAGGAATTCTCAACTATTCTGAGGAGTTCTTTCTGTGTTTGCTCACAAATGGAACACTTATGACAGCAGTGCTTACACAGAGGACTACACTGGGGTACAAACCTCTAACATATTATATTGGGATTCTAGATCCAGTTATGAGAGGATACTTTCCTTGCGAACAATTGCTGGCAGCAGCCACATTCACCATTGAGAAGTCTACAAGCATTGTGATGGGGCGTACTATCATGACTTTATTTGTTGAGCATGTTTTATTTGCTGCTTTAGAGAAACCTAAGGGTACAGTGACATCTCAGAGGGCTTCTGCATATGAAGTAGTTATATTGAATCCAGCCATCAAAATAGTCAAGTGTAAAATAATGAACCCTGCCACGTTTGTAGCCAAACCTGTGACAACGGATGAGCAAGCACATGATTGCCCAAATTATGAGGAGTTCTACGATGAGATTCCAAGGATAAAGGAGAATTCTCTACCAGAGAGGAGGTTCTCTTTATTGACGGGTCTTCAAAAATGTATCAAACTGATGGGGAAAGGCATTCAGGTGTCAGCTCTGGTAAGGCATAGAGCTAATAGGGAATTTGAAGTGGCCAAAAGGTTTGCATATTCACCAATTATTTTTAGTTGTGATACTCCAGATGTAAATGAAAAAGTGGTTATGATTATGATTGTAAATGAAGGGTTTAATCATCAGGTTTTTAGCCCGAGAAGTCTTTCCTAGATGGGTAGTATGTGAGGAGCTGAGATCCAACAATGGGCCCCATTTAGTTAATGAATTATTTTAACAGATCAGCCTATTGCTTAGCATAAAACACAAGTTTTCTTCTGCTTATCACCCGCAAGCAAATGGAATATGTGAGAGACTCAACGGTCTTCTCAAAGAAAGAATTGCTAAACTTAAAATGACACTGAAGAAGGGATGGCTGTATTGCCTGCCCCATGCATTATATCCATTAAGGAATCAGCCTGGGTCGGACCACCACCTCACCCCCCATGAGTTAGTAACAGGAAGGCAAATGAGAATACCCCTGTCACCTCCATCGAGGAGTAGAAGTGATGCCCAGACGACTACAGAATTGTTAGGAAAAGAGCTACATGTGTATTTGACATGTATGACCGCTAGTATCTCTGTCATTTCAGATCAACTCAAGCGTATGGGGTATCTGTCTCAGGACACAGATGAAGACCATTCTGCAACCGGATGTATGAAATTACTATCTGTACCCAAGTTGTTTATTTGAAACCCCGTTTTAGTACACAACTTCCCAAAGAAGTGGCACGAGTCCCGTTTTAGTGGACCATTCATCATAGAAAATATCACTCTCTCAGAAGTAAAAGTTCAAGAAAAGCATGCCTGAATTTACTTGGGCGACGTGAAGCTGTATGCTGGTGAGACAGATACACCCCCACCCGTTGATTTGGAAGCAAGACATGAAGAAGCAGTTCAGCACGTGCAGACTCGATCAATGACGAGGAAGGAGGATGCTAAGAGTGCTGATTAAATAAACGCAAATGAGCATTTGGATTGTGGCTTACCTGGATCACTCTTTATAGATATTTTAGCAGGAGTGCAATAATCAATGTTCTTATGCCACAGGAATCTCTTTAATTGGACTTTAGAAGTGCTGATGTGCTAAAAATGCCAGTTCTTGATTTTATATTCGATGACCGGAAAAGGGAACAGTTCCCCGATTCATTCCTCACTGAGTTTCTCTTTGGCTAGATTCATGGTTCTATCTGTTGTTGATATTCATAGGCTCCTTCTCACTGTCTTCATTTTTATACTCTGAGCTTAGCCTGCTCTTGTTGGGCGTAGCACTGACATACATACTTTTGTGCAGGATCCTAAGAATGGACTTGCGATTAGAAGATTGCTTGCAGCAATAACTGAGCACCTAACAAGGCTGCCTGATTTAAAAGGTTTTTTCCTTCCTTAAAAATAGTACACAGGAACAATGTGGATTATTGAGAATGATGCAGTTCCAGAAAATGAGCAGACTCAATGACATTTGCATAGACACCAGTGGTGGGGTCTCATATATTGGTGCATGATATATGTGTGCACAACATCTTTTATTGTCTTTCTGTTTTTGCTCATCCACGCTGCTTACCTTGCTAGTCCCACAAAAGTAGGAGTTCCCTTGATTCTTTCCACTCCAAAGAGACCAAGGCCATATGTGATTATCCCTACACCATTGACACATGTAAAGTCACCCATTTCTCTGACAAGTGCTCCTTTGATTCCCCTTCTACGATGGTCTGTTTTTCATATACTCCATGACCATTATGTACAAGCTCATTTGGCAAGAAAGAGACCTAAGAGAAGTGCATGGGAAGATGATTATGAGTCAAATAATTATCTAGCTAGTACAGCACATTTGGGAATAACATGTGGTATCAACACATGAAGGAGGTAAGGAAAAGAACCTCTGAGGAGGATTGCTATGATGTGCTCTCCTACCTTATACTATGGGGAAGTCCAAGATATTCATAGCTATAGAAATAGACGTCCAAACAGCTAATTGTCTGACTCACCTTGCACTCTGCCATACAAGAGGTCAATTCCAGGGTCGAACAACATCCTTGGTATGGGTGACGGAAAGGTCAGCTCCAGAGGAAGATGATTATGTTCAAGATTTAAAGACAAGAACAAGAGCCCACACCAGAGATCATGTGATAAGATATGAGCAGCCTGGAATGAAGGCAGCGGGAATCAGATGGGAGATGAATAAGAAGCTCAATTGCCAAGGAAAAACTGATGAAGAAATATGAAGATACAAGTAGAGAGGACAGATGCAGATCTGGGGAACAGTACTTTCTCCAGATGGCTGGGAAGAAGGCATAGTCATATGCAGAACTGTGGCAGTGACAGGACATCACAAACCAGTTATAGATCATGTGGAAAAAGGATACAAACCTCTATGGCTGAAGCTTGCAAAGTTGCTGACATGGGTCGAAGACAAAGGAAGCCCGTTGCAGATAGTGCCTCTGCAGAGCTATGTTTCAGAAACAATGGCACAAGAAAAGTTGGAAAGAATCAGCAGTGTGGTTGAATCTTTGATGTACCAGGAATGAAGGATGGAACAGTAGTCATAATGGACCACTACTGGGCCTGTGGATCCAGAGCATACATGAAGCTGTCCAGAGACTGGGGAGGACAATGATCCATAGTGACTGTTCATGTTCAAGCATTGGTGATACCGAAGAGTGACCCGAACATTGGAAAATTTCCAAAAGCAGATGCTCACCTGAGAAAGAAGAGGTCAGCCGGATTCCTTAATTGAACAAGAAGGGAGAACTACTTCTCAGCCAAATCAATAGAAGCTTTCAATGACATTCCATATGAACACGGGTTGTTCAGCCAGATCTTCATGCCAGGGATCCAGACGATGGCAAATGCCAGAGGGTTACAGATAACCAGATGGGAGCTCCTGCAGACGATCAACACTACCATGACGGGATTCAATGCTATCCAGGAAGAGCTGAGAGCCATAAGACTGATGACTCTTCAGAATAGATATGTCTTGGATGGATATGATTACAGCTATGGATGGTGGTGTTTGTGCCAAAATCAGAGAATCATGTTGCATATTCATACCTTGTCACAATGAGGAGAACAGGATCTTGACAGAGGCCATAACGATGCTCCTGAACTTACTGGTCAAGATGGAAGATGAAGTGGAAGACATTGCTGATAGCTAATTTGCATCAATCTTCTCATGGGTTCCACAATGAATGGGGAATATCTTTAAGTTTCTTGGAGCCTTGGTGGTGATGATCATGTTGGATTGTGTGTGATGAGAATAATAATCACACAATGGAAAGAGGCCTACAAAGGAAGCAACAGGAATGAAGATCACGATTGATGTCGAGTTAGGTTTTGGACCCAAAGAGCTGACAGATTGTGAGGAAAAAAGGGGATGTGCAAGTAGGAAAGCAGCTCAGGAGAGCTACTACAAGGAAAATGAGCAAATACTACATTTCCCATGAACCCTGTGGCAGTTGGAGCAGGTGTGTCAATTATGAGGCTACTTAAGCCTCTCCCAGTCCGTGCTGCTTGTTGGTGATTGCGGTATGCAGGCACGGGTCGGAGGAGGAAGGTTTCTATGATGGTGATTGGAGAAACCGGGCCTGGTGGTGATTTGCAGCACTCTATCCCTCGTGAGGGATAAGAGCGGCTTACACTTTTGTGCTGGCGGTCTGGGCTGGGTGGTGAAGATGCCTCCAGAGCGCCTGCCCCTCCAGGGCAGCAGCGCATATGCGGCAGTGAGGCTGCCAACATTGTATCTACATTGCCTGGGGAGGTGCTGGCAAGCCACCCCCCCCAGGCATCAGTTAAGTGGTGTCCCTCTGCTTTTTCCAAGTTTCAAAGTGAGCATGCATATTTGTTTGGGTGCGGACGCACTGTTTCTTCATTTGGCGTAACACTCTCTCACGTTCTGCGGAGAGAGGCATATGCATGCTTCGGCTCATGGGCTAATGAACATACGCCTTAAATGCTGTGGCTCAAAGCGCAAGAGCGCTCAGTAACTGTGAATATAGCAAGATGCGGTTAGGCAATGTAGGGACTTGTTGTGTTGTTTGTGGCTGCTTGCTTCTTGTACTCATTATTTGTCTACCTGAAATCATTTATGTTCAAGTTGGGAAAGCATGCTTGCTGGCAGACACGGCAGGAGATTCTGAAAGCCATTACCAGGAGTATGCCAGACTGGCAGGAGGTACGTGTTTCATGTGCTTCATATGACATCTTGTGTTGTTGCTACACGTTATTCATGACCATCAATAATGTTCCATGTGCTTATGTTTGTTGTTAAATTCAAGTGGTATTAGGCATACAGGATTCAGGTGAAATCCTAATCAAGAAGGGTCTTCATGAGGTTTAGTTCTGAGAGGCACAGGTTGGTTCAGGTTATATGTACATGCTACGTCTTTTTCCCTATGTTCCCTTTACCTATCCTCATGAAATATTCCTAACCCTTTTCCTGGTGACCCTAACACCCCCTACCTATCCACAACCTCTCCCTAACCCTCTTGCCCCCTTAAGCTGTATCGTGGTACCTGTGTATATCAAGATCAGGACCTCCGTGCCAAACAAGGTGGGAGGGGTCAACTGCATTTGGCTTCTGTGGCTAGGAAGGAGTTGTGTGGTACTCCAGGGGTGTGACATAATCACCAACCCCCAATCAGAATAATTCAGCCACCCGAGCAAGATGGAGTCCCCTACACGCTTGACAGATGTGCTCAAGGCACTACAGCATATACAGGCTGAATTGATTCAGTTTCGAAGATGGAGGTTAGTGGGTTAATTACACAAGGAACGCCGCTCAAGGGGGAACCAGCAATGACATCGTTAGCAGGACCATCTAGTCGGTCAAATACAGTGGTGGTCCAAAAACATGTGGGTGTTTCTTTGGCTGCCCCCCAAAAGATTTGCAGGAGACCCTAGAAACATTTCCACTTTTGTGACACAATGCAAGTTACACTTTTTATGTAAACGAACAGCGTTTGAGTCGGCACAGACTCGAACTCCATTTATTATTTATTATTTGACCGGGGATGCCACAGCCTGGGCCATTCCCCTAGGACAAAAGGATGACCCTGTATTGTATGACTGGGCAGGGTTTTCAGTGGAAATTTCAAGGCTATTTGACAGGCTTAATGTATTATTGGCTCAGGATAAGGAGTTATTAGCACTGAGACAGGGTACGATGGATTTGGTAATTTATGTGACACAATTTAATCATTTGGTAGTTGAGACGGCCTGGCCAGAACCTAAGCAAGCAGTGTTGTTTTATCAAGGACCAAAGGACGAGCTGAAGGATGCTATAGCACATGTGGAACCCCAACCGGAGTCATGTAGTCCACTTATTGACTTAGCTCTGCGATTAGATCATCATCTGAGAGAGTGCAGGAGTGAAAAGAGGAGGATGGATGGAATCCTTTGTGTGCATTTAGATAGGAGCAGAGATGTAGGATGTCGTGCTGGTGGGGATCAGGGGGAACCCATGCAGATTGGTAGTATTCAGGGTCCCCTGACTGCTGAAGAAAAGGAAAAGAGGAAGTTGGTTAATTTGTGCTTGTATTGTGGGAAGATGGGACATTATATCAGGAATTTTCTGAATACGCCCGCATGCATGGAGGAGTGGAAGAAGGTGGAGGCGGGAAAAGAAGGGGCTCGGTAAGTGGAGGAATGACTATACTGAGCCAGTAGGAAACATAGTTCTCGTAAATAATGGCAAATACCATGCAAGTGAAGGCTCCCCATATCTACCTCTTGGTGGCTTTGATTCTTTGCCAATAGTAGGGAAATAGTATGGCAATGGTGGATTTGGACGCCAGGAGGAATGTCATGGATATTGCGTTGGCTAAGTTAGAATTCCCACTAGAATCAAAAAGGAGAGTGAGTTGGTGCTGGCAGTGGATGGTTCATATTTGACCTCAGGTCCAATTACCACGCAGACTCAAGAGCTAAGCATGTGGTGTGGTGAGGATCATGAGGAAGTGATCACTTTTGATTTGATTGTGGTGCCCCATTTTGGGGTGGTTTTGGTATGCCTTGGTTGGTTACACACATTCCCTGCATAGATTGGCAAGGAAGGACTTAGACTTTTGAAAATGATCTGTGTGCATCGCATTGGACTGGCATTGGAGGACCCACTACATATTTGGTGGAAGGAGTACCTCAGCTGGTTCAGGTAGGAGCAGGGGTTACTACCCTGCCAGAAAGATATCAGGAATTTGCTAAGGTTTTGAGAAGGGTGATGCTTCAGTTACCACCCCATAGGCCATTCGACTGTGTGGTGGATATTATTGGTCTTTGCCCAGGTTCTTCACTGATAATACCTGGGAAAGAACAGGGAAGAGATATATCCATGGTCTCTCACATAATCCACAGATCTTTTTTTGATGATATAGGTAGAGGGGCAGTGGTTTTATCGGTCTCTCCAAAATAACCCACAAACTGGTGTACATGGGTTGACTCTGGGTTTATAGGTTCTTTATACCTTGGAGGGGTTTCATGGGGTTCTGTTTTTTCCCAGTCCCATATTGGAGAGTTTTGCCAGCAGTCCTGGGTGAAAACCCTCTAGGAGGTGGAGTTTCCTGAAAGAGAGTGGAAAAGGTAGGGAAATTACCGCCCCAGAATAACCTCTTTGAGGAGTCCAGGAATCATGGCTGAATCTGCTAAGCAGGACTCGCCCATGATGTTAACGCATATGGGTATTTTGGGATATACTTCATTGTCCCTGTGTACACAGGTAACTCTAACTAGGGTAGTGTTCTCAAGGTCCGTTGTTGTGTCCAAGTCAGCACTTATAGCAGTTAGTTTGCTACCTGAGTCAATTAAAGCCTTTAGCTGCTTCTCATTCACCTAAGCTTTTTCATATGTGACGTCAGCAGAGGACTGACACACACATATGATGAAGGTCTCTAGATCTTCTTTGGGTTCTTCCCACTCTTCTCCCTTTAAACAGCCTATTTCCATAGGTTTGGCTATTACATTTTTCGGACAGTGCCTGGTCAAATGCCCAGTTTCTCTACATGAAAAGCAAGTAAGGGGGGTGGTCTTTTTCCTTTGGGTTACTCCCTTTTACTTTCGTCTTTGGTTTTATGGTCAGATCTCTTGACTTCTAGTCTTTCTTTTGGTATCCATTCTTCAATTTTATATGACCCTCCCTGTTTGTCTACTCCCTGAGGTTGGGGTCGGTGGGTAGGCTTGTAATATTTCCATTCCTCCAGAGTGCTTTTGTGCAGTTTCAATGGCCATGGCTAGGGTAGGTCGATTTAATTGCAAGACAGTCTTAAGTGCCCAGGACGAGGTATATCATCCTTGGGATTGCCTCCCTGTTGCCAAGGACGAGATACCTCGTCCTTGGCACTTAAGGGGTTAATGAAGGAGAAAATATCAGAAGGCATTGAATGGTGAAATACCAAAATCACCAGAAAAGGCCTAGGCACTGGGGGTGGGGTGGGGTGACCCATGGCAGTTAAAAGGTTAAGATAGGGGATAAGGAATTGGTGAACTGTTTTAGTGTGATAATTTCTATTAACTCGCCTAGGTATTTGTTATTGATCCAAAGGGCTACTGTGTTCTTGATATGTTGGCTCATTTCCAGAGGGGTTTCTTCCAGATTTAATCTAATGGCCCTCAATTTTTGCCGATAGAAATTATAAGTTTGTCCCACTCTTTTCAAGAGCCCTTCTTTGATGGATACAAAGGTGGCTCCCTGGGCAACATCTGTTATTAGCGCCAAGATGCCCCTTCGAGGATGAACGTGCGCTTTACAAATATCCTTGTTATATGTGTTATATCACTTGTTATGTTATGTAGGCGGTCTGTAGTTCACCTTTCAACAGAGGACCCAAATGGCCTCTTTTTAGATATTTTGCCCATCATAGCTGTTCGGTTAACCGTTCAAAGTTCAAAAAGAAGTTCCCTACATCTTCGCCTTCTAGCTACGGTTGAAGTATCCCCTGTGGTAGTAGGGGTCTGGCTTGCAACTCAACCAATTTTGTTAAGTTTTCTTGGATCCTGGCTTCGGCCTGCATCTGATGAGCAGATAACTGGGCAATAACAGCTGCTAGGTCGGCCATTTCTTCCAGTGAGGTAAGGTTTCCTTCAGTGTTTTTTTCTGAATCTGAGAAAAAACAGGTCTCGACACCTTCGGATAATGTTTCAAAGTCATCTGATTCTTCTGAGTCTGACTCCACCAAAGGGAATGATTTTGCTAGGTTTGTCTCTAATCCTGATGGCCCCGCAACGGAGGGTAATTGGGTACCAAAAAAAAGGCTCAGGTGCGGGAGGGTTTAGGGCACTAGGCCTAATTGATATTGATATTGATATTTTATTTGTATCACGCTCATACACAAGTGTTTCAGAGCATGACGAGGCAAGTGAGGGAACAATTGAGTACTAAAACAACAATCTTACTAGGCCCAGTGACATTGAGAACGTGCAAGTGCAAGTGCAAGGGAGAGGGAGGGAGAAAGTTCAGGGGTGAGGGGAGAAAATAGAAACTGCTGAACAAATTAATAAAACAACAAGTGGTAGTGGAGCCAGCAAGTGGCTACTGCTAGGTTTAAGGCACAGACAGGGAGTGTCTGATAAGTGCAGAAAAAGGGGGGGACTGTAGGGTTACAGATACAGACCCAAGCGCAAGGCTTGCCATGAAGCAGTGCAGGTGCGTTACAGGGTGGACAAGCACCTGGGCCCGAAATCAGAGGGTAACCAGGTGCACGATGCCGAAGCGGAACAGATCAGCAGGGGAGAGGAGGAAAGAAAGCAGAAGCAAAGTGGAAGATCTTGAGGTGCTTCCTAATAAAGGTAAAGGGTGGTTAAACTTTCAGTATTATTCGATCAAACTGTTGTATTTTATAATGAGAGAGTGGGAGGGGATCTAAGAGTACTTGAGTTTTAAAGAACAGATCTTGTTGTAAAAAGGCCATGTGGGGAAGTGTGTTGTCGCTCATGGTGGGCTGTCCATGAGAAAGTGTTTGTCGGGAAAGGGTTGTGGGTTGAGTTCCTAGGTATCCATCTGGTAGGATGAGGAAAAGATGTTATAAGGAAGGGATTCTGCATCTCGCCCTTCGGTGTCCCACTTCCACTCCCCGTAGACCCCTTATCCAGGTGATCCTCCCGCACTGTTCCACCCCAGGAACTGGATCCAAAAGCGATGGCTGTGTCCTGGCCACCTGGATGACAGATTCCCGGGGACTAGCGAGTGAGACACCTTCAGGTTTCTCACACAGCGCATACTAATGAGAGTTCATTAAAGCAGGCCTGCGGGAGGCCTGGTCGCAGGCCTGACAAAGGACAGGATGACCAACATCCTTTAGATATGCATCTGTGCCAGCTTGAAGTCAGCTCCCGCCCTTTACTCTGATGGGCAGTGAATGTCATGTCTGAGACAACTGTTTACAGTGATCATCCCCGCAGGGAGCTCCCATTCAGGAAGGTACGAGTATGTGATTTGATGGAGACGCAAAGTCTGTTTTTGCCATAACTTCAAGGGAGACCTGTGCTTTCATCAGGGACCACAGAGAGCTCAATTAACCAGAGAGACCCTTTGATCCACAACAGACAGGAAGATGGGTGGGACTTAGTAGTACATGTTTTCACCCCTTTTCCTTTCCTGTGTGAAAGCACTCTGGTTATGACCTCACGCATAACAGAAGATTGCTGATGGGGACCCAATATTAAGGTAGGCTTAGCCTGCATCAATCACTGTGGCCCATTCAGCTTTAAAAGAGGGCTGAGCCCCTCTCTTGGCAGATTATCTGAAGACTTCTCAAGGAGTAACAAGAAGAACTCATTTGGACCCTGGCTGAAGGAACAGTCTGCCTTACATCTTCCACCAGTGAAGGAAGGCCAAGATCTCCAAGACGGAAGCAAGATCCCTCCCCTAAACATTTCTCAGGGAACAGAGGGAGATACTGAATCAAGAGGACCCTCTATCAGCTCCAGAACCGGTACCCTGCCAGCACCCAGCGTGCCCTGCTAGGCTCTGCAAGCAAGCTTCCTAGGTGGGAAGTGCCAGAGAGTCTCTGAACCGAAAGAAGGACAAGGCTGTTGCCTGCAACACTCTCCTCAGCTTTGGGCTGTCCGCCTTTAAGGATGACATGAGCCAGGTGAAGAAGCTAGGAGGAGTGCACCAACAAGCGGTGTCCACTTTTAAGGACATTTTCAAGGCAGTCGAGACCCTATTGTCACGCTGCAGTCACTCACACTGTCAGAGACACCTCAACCAGTGCTTCAGACCCACCATCCAGCATCAAGACAGCTATTCCTGACCCGAGCTGCCGTGTAGGCCAGCCTGCAGCCGTCTGTCCATCCTCACTCAACAAACTGCCTGCCGCATGATACCCACATCTGTCTCCCATCTTGAACTCCTTTGCAGAAGCTGCAAAGCGCCCTGAAACCGACTCGAAGCTGTCGAGCACCAAGAACTTCTGCAAGAACAAGGTACATTGTAGTTCAGTCCCCGTGGTCCTTACCCGAAGGCCCCTAGTGAGATTTTACGACCCATTGCTCCCTTTGTGCTGAAACCAAGTATTCTTGAACATTGAGATTAATTACTTTACCAGCTACCCTCATGTCAGTATTGTGAGAAACCTGAAGGTGTCTCCCTAGCTAGTCCCCAGGGATCTGTTATCCAGGTGGCCAGGACACGGCCATCGCTATTGGATCCAGTTCCTGGGGGCGGACCTGTCAGGGAGGATCACCTAGATGGGGGGTCCTTGGGGAGTGGGAGTGGGACACCGATGGGCGAGACGTGGTACCCCCCTCCTTTCAACACCTTTTCCCCATCCTACCATGTAGGATATTTCAAAACACTGCCACCGGTTTTCCGACACAAACACTTTCACACAACACGGAAGACAACGGACTAACACCAGAGTCGTTTACCTGACATGTCCCAATAAAAGGGCCAGGCAAAGTCAGGCAATTGACCACAATCACACACACCTGACAGCCCTTTCCCTTCCGACAGGGATAAAAGGTACTCAATGGGAATCACAAGACGAGCAGGGCAGACCGGGCAACGTGAGCGGAAACTCAGCATGGCAGTTCAAAAGGAGGAGAAAGACGTCGCAGACAGAGAGGTTGACAAGGAAAGAAGCAAACTTGCCCTTTCTAACCATGGCACGTGAATCAGCTCCAGAAAGTATAAGACCACTAAACAATAGCCAGCATGTGTCGTAACTTATGTCTACGGTACGCAAGACCCTCTTCTGCTGATAACCAAGCCGGGGAAGGACTCTGGTCTCGGAGGTACGAACCTTGACTCCAGAGATAAAGAAAGGCAAGCAGTTCATCACAGCCGGTGAGTCGAGGGGAGGATTGATAAGAAACAAAACTGTGTTGAACGAAAAGTAGCCAACGGCTAATTTGAACTTCGTTAACCTTGAAAGAATTAAAGATACGATTGATGAAAGAGAGGGAAAGCCAGAAGCAGAGGAGGCGGGCAACACATGGGTGCTCAAGAAGGAAACTCTGGGTGATTACACAATGGTAGAAATTACTGGAACCAGAAGCTCTTGGGAAGAGGCGAAAAGAGGTAAAAGTGGTCATAGAGGGGTTTTGTAAAATCCTCTGTACCATTGAAAGTCTTTAACCTACAGATGATTAAGAAGCGAAGGGAAATGAATCCCGCTTGGTGAAATGAACTCATGAACAGTGTGTTGTAAAAGTTGGCGAGAGTGAACCAGGAAGAGGGAAGCAGACAATCAGGAACGAAGCCTGACGTATTGTTTTCAAAGACATAAAAACCGCCTGGTTACCGCCAGACTCGTATTACCATTCCGCCTCCCTTCTCCCAGAATTACCAGGGCATTACAGCCCGGTGCACCGGGAGTCACGGAGGCAGAATGGTGTTAATCCCCATTCCCATTGAGTCCCAGTGTGGAGTTGAAGATGACCCCAAGGTTTTTGGCTTTGTAGGTGGGAGCAGGAGGACCACCAAGAGAGGCCGGCCAGAGAGCAACAGGAAAGGAGGGAGCGGTTGTGCCGATGAGGTGAATCTCAGTCTTACTGGCATTAAGGCAGATGTCATTGGCGGCACACCACTCCTGGATAGCAGACAGACAGTCAGAGATGAAGGAAGGAGAGGAGTAGGCTGAGGGTAGCCTGAAAATGAGATGCGTGTCATCCCCACAGCACTGAAAGTTGGGGCAGAGAGTGGCGATGCAGTGGGCAAGGAGTGCCAGTTATTGGTTGAACAGCCAGGGATATAGGTTAGACCCCTGGGGGACACCACAGCTAGAGAAAAAGATAGTGGAGAGGAAGGACCCAAGTTGGACCTGGGAGGGTCGGTCAGAGAGGAAAGAAGTCAGCCATGCCAGAGCCTGACCAGTGATACCCAGGTTTTCGCAGACGGTTGAGCAGGATGGCATGGTTTACAGTGTCGAAGGCAGATGAGAGATCATGCAGGATGAGGACACAAGGGGTGTTAGAGTCAAGATTGGGCAGCAGGTCTTAACGGATGTTCAGGGGAGCAGTTTCCGTGCTTCTGGCAGCTCTGTAGCCAGCCTGATGGTCATGAAGACAACCAACAGATTCAGTGCGGAGATTAAGCTGGGAGATGGCTTGTTTCTCCAGGAGCTTGCCCAGGAAGGGAGAGATGGAGATTGGGTGATAATTAGCAAGGCATGAGGAGTCGGCAGAGGGTTTTTTAAGAAGGGGGTGCAACAGAGAGTGCTTTAGGGGGGATGGGATGACTCCAGTGGCAAAGGAGTGATTGCATAAATCAGCCAGGACAGGAGCCATGGAGTCGATGTGGCCCTTGATAGTTTTGGAGGAACAGGGGTGAACCTGTTTCAACGAGACTTTCATAGATCGGACTTGTCTAGAAACCTAGTCTGCGGAGAAAAGGGGAAAGGCAGAGAAGGAGGGAGCAGGGGTGGATGCAGAAGGGCCAGATGAAGAACAGGGAGTAGGGGAAGGGAGGGGATAGGAGGAGAGTGAAGACAGGATGTCCTGAGCTTTAGAGATGAAGTGAGGGCCTGCGAAGGGACAGTAGAGGTAGAGACTGCGGCAGGATTTGCCAGTTTCTTGCAGATTTTAAAGAGTTCAGCCGAGTTGTTAGATGCCGCAGAGACGCGGGCTTGGATATGAGCTCTCTTCTTGGTTAGGATAGAGAGCCGGTATTGCCTTTGCAGCAGACAGCAGGCCAGTTTGTCAAAGGATGTACATGAAGCACACCATTTCCTCTCAGCCACCCTGCACTTGCGTTTTAGGGTGACGAGGTCTGAGTCGTACCAGGAGTTGCACTTGGCTTTGGGCTTCAGGCGGTTTCTCATGACAGGGGCAAGGATATCAAGGGTATCAGAGATAGCAGAGTGGAGCATAAAGATGGCTGTTCCAGGGTGAGAGTCAGCCAAACGGGGAGAGGGGTTGAAAAGGTGGCAGCGAAAGCCTCAGCTGACACGCGCTTCATGAGTCTGATGACCGAGAAGGTGGGTGGCAGTGATGTAAGTGGCTTGGCCTGAGGGGTAGGGAGGGAGAGGTAGGAGGAGAGGAGACAGCAATCACTCCAGGAGAGAGGGGTGGAGAGAGGAACAGAGAGGGGAAGGTCTGAGGAGATCAGGACATCCAGAGTGTGCCCTGCAGAGTGAGTCGGGCCAGAGGGGAGAATAGTGAGTGAGAGTCGCAGAGATCGCAAAAGAGTACAGAAGAAGGACAGGAGGCATTCAGGTGGATGTTGAAGTCTCAGAGAAGGAGGAGTTGAGTGGTTAAAGCCAGGAGTGAGGAGGAGAGGTCCGCCCACTCAGAGAGGAAGGAAGAGATCTGACCAGGTGGCTGATAGATAGTAGCCACAGTAAGGGAATGGCTAGGGCAGAAAGGGAGAGCCTGCAGATGAGGCATTCAAAAGAGGAGTAGGCCTGCGTAGGAGTGACAGAGGCAGGAATCCACTCTGGGAAGATCAGAGCTACACCCCCACCAGAGCGATTGGACCTGGGTGCGGAGAGTATCTTGTAACCGTCAGGTATGAGCATATCAAAGCTAGTGATGGAGCTGGCAGTGAACCATGTCTCTGTGAGACCGAGGACAGCAAGGTCAAGTTTTTCAAGAAGGCGGCAGATATTAGAGGAGTGTTTGACAGCAGAGCAAGAGTTTAGAGTGGCAATATGGAGAAGGTTGTCATCCTTGAAGGACTTCCGGGGAGGGGTACAGATCAGAGGTATGCCTTTCAGGGGTGAAGAAGGAGCCCGAGAAGGGGCCAAGAGGGAAGGAGAAGGCAAGGTAGCCGAGGAGAAGGAAGAAGGGGAGACGAGGTAGTCACGGAAAGGGGAGAGGGGACAGCAGGAGAAGAGAGAAGTTGATGAGGTGCGGGAAGCTTCAATCAAAGAGGTGAAGGTTGGCCTGAGGGCCTTGGACCAAGTAAACATTAATGATGACCTTAGAGGAATGGAAGGAGGCCAGGAGGGCATCCCACCGGGTGCCACCATTAATGGGAGAGGAAGAGAAAGGAGAGAGCACCAAGACCACATGGAGGGTCCATAGGTCTGGCGAAGGAACGACAAAGAGGATGTCGGTGAGAGTTTCCTTGGATGAGGCACTGGTGTAGGTGTCAGCGATAGGGAGGCCTGGGTTGCAGACCAGGATGTCCTTTTTAAATATTTGTATACAACCTTGACTGGACAGTCGCTTTTATCATTGGGTAGTAATTGTATTTTTGCTGTGTTGCAACTAACCAACAATCCACAAACTTGCAGAGATAAGCCTGCAGTTCCATCCATGTTACCAAAAATTGGACACAAAGTTTTATAATTGACTTGTTTTTCCAATCTGTTCACACCCCTTCTGGTGTACTGGAGGTGTTTGACTGATTGATGGTTTAGAAACCGATACTCACCTCTGGACTACTGGTGCCCTGAAGTTTGTCACACCGTCCACACTATTGAAACACTGTGTGTGCCACCCAAATATTGTATTCACACCAAGTACGGGAGATGGAACAAGCTTTGTTTCCACTGTTTATGTATGTTGTCTTCAATCCATTCCTAGCCCTGTATCTGAAAAAGAAGAACACTGCTCTGCACTCTGTGTAGCATAACATAGGACAATGACTGCAAATGACAGCCATCTGAATTCTCCCAACACCTGCGGGTGTCCCTGAAATGTCTGTAACGTGGAGGAGCAGAGGTCAGGTATCTTGACCTGGGCCTCTGGATAGACACAGCAAAGCTGTCAGCTATAAGCTGAGCCAGCTACGCCAGCCCCAGGACACAATAGAGCCCCGGTACAGGCAAAGTGAGGCATGGACTTGGCTCCACCATAAGTCATACCTTGTCATATCCCTAGCAACAATGAGTTCAGGTCTCTCTAGAGATGTGCCAGTTCCCCCTAAAGGAAGTGCAGCTAATTTTATGTTTACATACTCGCCCAAAGCATGTACGTTTCTGGATAAATGGCACAAATATACACAGAATGAGTAACTTAGACACTTTCCTCAGGAACGTACATTCAATTTATACAATATAACAATCCTGCACAAAGTGCTAGCGAAGAAAGGTGCCTGTGTACACCAACAACAATGGGATAGCTACCTAGACTGGTACACCAAAGCTACCAAGAGACAATCTGACTCAAAGACCTGAGCCCTGAAAGATACCCAAGAGAAGCTCCAGGAGCAGATGAAGACCCTAAAGACTGAGTACGACAACTTGCAAGTCCTAGCCCAAAAAATAGTGTACAGAGTAAAAACAGTAAACAGAAAAACATTATATCCTGTCATCCAAGAGGGGCCCCCACCAAAGGAATCTCCTGAAGACATTCTGGACTCTTATAATCAACTTGTACAACAAGAGGCCTAAATAATATATAGTTCAGCAGGACCTGCCCAACAGAGTTTAAATGATATCACAAAGGAATCAAGCAGGATCCCCAAGTATATAGAAAAGTATTGTATATGTAGACTCTCCTTGTGATATACTAGACAAGAGACAGAGAAGAAAGTAGCTGTCCCTTGCATGGGTTCCCTCACCCTAGAGTGTGGTGGTGTGCTGCCTATCTAAAAAGTGGATAGAAAAAGAAGACCACACCTAAATGTGTGGGAACCTTTTATCAAGGATGTTCTGGGGCAGAGAACACAACAGAAACTTGCTCTGAACCAGTAGTGCTATATACAGAACAGTCAAAAAAGAGAAAACAAAATAAAATAAATAAAATGGGGTCAACGTTGAGGTGGTCAATTCTATTAGCCCCATAAGTATGTGTCCTAAGGGTAGATAAACCCCAGAATTTAAAAAGCTCTGATCAGAAATTAAGTTAGATCTGGACAAGTTTAGGTAGCATATTAATCCCGGGGTGAGGTCGCTCGGGTCCAACTTCGCCCTCTGCACTTATGTGGTGAATGGTGGTAATAGGTGATGCTGCTCGGGACTGCTCCTGCGTGGAGAATAGGGGGCGTGAGTATGCCAGCTTGTGCACCTAATCCCCTTCCAGACCCCTTCTCCCAAACTGTGGTACCCGTGGGATGCGCTGTCCTTGGAAAGCGCACCTGTTCATTAGTTTTGGCGAGCACTCCGTCTTGCTGCTTCTAGCAGGTGCGCTTGTATGATATGGAACGAGTTCCTTCACTGGTCCTTTGCACGTGGTAGTCCAGTTCTTCCCTTGCAGGTGATGTTGCCGGCCCGGCAGAAGTTTCAGAGCTCGAGGCAGCAGCCACAGGGAATGAGGAACGAAGCTGCAGCGGTAGAGTAGCTGGTTAGTTGTTAACTAGGGGACGCGCAGGCTTCAAATGCGGAACGGCCTTAGGACAGATGTTCTAACCCTGTCTTTCTTCTTCTTCACAGGGTCCGAGTGAGTGGATGCAGAGTGCGGTGCTGCAGCATTGGGATCAAGATCATTGGATGCCAGGAGATGAGTTTGCAGATGAAGCAATGAAGCACCGGTTTCCTGGAGGTGAGTATGCAGGAGAATGCCTGGTTTCAAAGGTAAGTAAACTTCTCCAAGTGGTGGTGAGCGTCACGTTGCATGCGAGTACACAGTAACGCAAAGCACCGGCCTTAAGGATGGAGCAGCTTATACATCTGAGCTTCCGAAGCCACGCCCACAAGGTTTAGCCTGCCACACCCGATGAGTCAGCACATGAGGATGTTCTCTGGAATAAAGGCTTTCAGCTCCTGGAAAGTTCTTGTAAAATAAAAGCACTCCTGCACTGAAATAAAGTGTTCCTGCTCACATCTCTATATGAGCCAAAGGCGCCAGGACTGAGTCCAGCGTCAGCTTTTCCATTGCCTACTTCGGGTCTATAGATGATGACGAAGTCGTATTCCGCAAAGAAGAGAGCCCAGTGGAATTGGCGTGATGATTGTGCTTTAGCAGTCTTCAGGTATTGTAGATTGCGATGATCTGTGACGACGGTGGCTGTATGCCTAGCTCCAAGAAGATAATGTCTCCAGGCTTCGAACGCTGCCTTAATTGCTAGAAGTTCTTTATCAGTGATTGCATAATTCAATTCAGGGGCTGAAAACTTGTGAGACCAGAATGCCACGGGATGTAACTGACCTGTTTCGGGGTATCATTGTGACAGGACTGCTTCCATTGCTATGTTGGAAGCATCAGTTTCGACCACGTATGGTAGTTCTGGTCGAGGATGCAGTAGAATTGGTGCTGTGGTAAATGCTTGTTTTAGCTCTTGGATGCTTTCTCTGCCTCTGCGGACCAATTAAATTGTTATTTTTAAACATTGCTGGGATCAAACCCTGTTATTACTTGTTTGAGGATTAAAAAGACTGGGAACTACAGTGCGCACCTGACCTTTTCTTTTTTACTTAATGTTGCAGGAAGCCCGGGTCCTGGAGGCAGTAGCACCCGGGGTTATCATGCCCTCACTTTGAAGAGCCATAATCATGGTTTTTCCCCCTGCCCCAATTTTGGGTAAAATGCGTGTGTTTGGAGGGGAGTTAGTTCCTGGTCTCCTGAACAAAACATTGTGGCATCACTACAAAGACCAGAATTCCTTGAGACTGTAATTAAACAAGCAATTGGCAACAGCTGAATCTGAACACAGCCTCTCTGAAGAGAGTTGGAGACTATAAAGTACTTGGGGGAGCAGAACGATTGTGCATTTGAACTGGCAGTTGGGATTTAACCCTGTTATATTTCTTTTTGAACATTTTGTGGCAGTTGGGATTTAACCCTGTTATTTTTTAACATTGCTGGGATCAAACCCTGTTTTACTCGTTTGAGGATTAAAAAGACTGGGAACTAGAGTGCGCGCCTGACCTTTTCTTTTTTTCAATGAAATTGTTTATTTTTCCATAGTAAAGAGGTGATTGGGTGGACGATCTGGGAGAACGCGGGAATGAACCGGCGATAAAAGTTGCCGAACCTGAGTACACTCTGTACTCCCTTTATGGATGTCGGTGAGGGCCAGTTAAGGATAGCGTCTACCTTGCGCTTGTCCATGCGTACGCCCCGTGGTGTGAGAATAAAGCCGAGGAATTCTACCTCTGTCACATGAAAGAAGCATTTCTCCAATTTGGCATATAGCCGGTGTTGCCGCAGTTTCTCCAAAACTGCCCGGACATGGTTGACGTGGTCCTCCTTCGTGGTCGAATAGATAAGAATGTCATCAATATAGACAAGAGTGCAGGCGTCCAACAGTTCACGGAGCACGTCATTCATGAAAAATTGGAACGCCGCTGGGGCATTACATAGTCCAAAGGGCATAACCTGATTCAAAGAGGCTTCTCATTCTGTTATGCTCACCTGGTCTCTGCGGAGGCGTTGGGGCACTGTTGCTCCCGGGGGTGAGGTTGCTCGGGTCCGATTTCGCCCTCTGTGCTTATGTGATGACTAGTGGTAATAGGTGATGCTGCTCAGGACTGCTCCTGCATGGAGAATAGGGGGCGTGAGTATGCCAGCTTGTGCCCCTGATCCCCTTCCAGACCCCTTCTCCCAAACAGTGGTACCCGTGAGATGCGCTGTCCCTGGAAAGCTCACCTGTTCATTAGTTTTGGTGAGCACTTCATCCTGCTGATTCTGGCAGGGGCGCTTGTATGATCTGGACCGAGTTCCTTCACTGGTCCCTTGCCCGTGGTAGCCCAGTCCTGCTGCAACTAAGCCACTATACTTCAGGTAAGTGTTCCTGTTTGCCTTTGTCTTTCCTCCTCTATTTTTGTTGTATTGTAAAGTTCGTTGTCTTGTATTGCTGTCCATTCCACTTTTGATGTTTACTCTTTTGCTTTCTTCCCTTGCAGGTGATGTTGCCGGCCCGGCAAAAGCTGTGGAGCTCGAGGTGGCAGCCAGAGCTGAAAACCACTTTACTGGTCCAATCATTAAGAAAGCTTGCAAAGCACTAGGAATAGTTCAGGAGTTCCATTCTGCATACCACCCCAGTCAAGCGCTCATGTAGAAATGGCGACCTCAAACTTCACGCCTCTAAAGTGTGTCAGGAAACTGGATTGCCCTTAGCCCTGTTTGCCCTGCATAATAATCTGCAAAATAAGCATAAATTGTCCATATACAAGACACTCAAAGGTCACCCCATGCTAGTAGGAAGTGCTCCCCCTGCGGATCTCCATCTCCAGAACCTGCACCTACAGGATGACACCATACTTGAGTACTGTCGCATTTTGATTACAACTGTTTGGTCTCGGGGCATGACCAAGATGGCGACTTGAACGGACGCGTTCCTGTAACATGCTCCAGATGCCGCTGCTCTTAAGTAAAGATAAAGGCACATAGGAAACGAGCTTTAAGCAAATCCTGCTCGGTAAGACACACCGATGCATGGACAACAAAGTGGGTGCCGGTGGCTCTGAGCTGCAGGTCATGGAAAAGTGTGGAGTCTCCTTCACTCCCCCTGGAACTCCGACTGTCATTGCCTGCTTTGGTCTGGATTCCTCTGTTATCCCAGCGTGTACATCTGAAGTTAGAAAAACCTAAATTAAGCACGGGAAACAGTCTATTACAGTTGAATTTATTTATTCTGGTTATCTTTTAAGCATAGACCAAGGTTCGAGAAAGCAGTGGGGCACTGTACAACAATGGGTTAATACAGGTAAAGGGACACCTTACTGCAGTTCTGTTACATAATTTAGCAGTAATTCGTGGTGGCATGGGGTCGGCCTGTAGGTGGGATTGGGGCTGTCTGCAGTGCTTGAAGCAGGTGCATCTTGCAATTGAGGATCTTGAGTTCCTTTCTGAATTGCATAAGGGTGGGTTCAATTGTAATGTTGACCAACATTCAATTTCACAGCCTGGTGGCGTAGATCGATCATTTCTGTTTCCTGTTTTTTTGTTTTTTGTATTTTTGCAGCTCTAATCTGGCCAGGTCACAACTTCTTATGGAGCATTGGCCACCAGAGATGGCGACCTTGTTGGCTAGGTAGATGGGAGCATGCAAAGTAACAATGTTGTAATGATGCAGCTAGTCCTGAATGCACTGCTTGCTTTCTGCCTTCCTCAGCTGCTAGGAGGTTGAAAGTTTATTATGCTCTCAACGCTGGAACAATAGGATTTGTTTGTTTCCTTGTTTGCACATTCAATGCGAATCACTTCTTCATCATTCAAGGGTAACTTTGTAACCACTAGACCTCTGCAGGCTGCACAAGTATAAGTCACAATAAAAGGGTTTCTCTGGTTCCAGTGCAGAAGAAAATAAGTACTTCCACATATGTCCGGGACTTTGAAATCTCGAAACATTGTCCCCTTCAAGGGAGAAGCTTCCTTTCCTGTGCTAAATGTTTAGATCTGGCTAGGAAACTTGAGTGGCTCTCTAAATATGTTCACCCTATGAGCATCCACCTCACCTTGTGGTCGTTACTGTGAGGTGTAGGAGTACTAGACCCACATATCTAACACCTTTGATGTTCTACATAGAGGCATACGCAGTGGGAGTGAAAATGTCCCCGTGATTGCCCCCTTGGTGGTCATGCCTATCAGAAGGAGTAGTGGATGGATGTGTGAATGGCTTTGTGACTACTCCCTTGGGGATCCTGCCTTTCTGCATCGCACGTAGGGAGGCAAACATTCTTGTGACTGCCCCCTTTCTTGGGGCGAGGACACAGTGAGGGTGGCCTGGTGATTCCCTGTATACTTCCTCTGAGCCCAGCATCCATTAGCTCGCAGTAGCCGTTGTCCCCTCTGACCACACCACAATTGTTTCCAAAGGTTAGGCAGGTTTTTTTGTAACACTAAGTAGAATATGCAGCCTACATTTTGAATTAATCTTACAGAATACAGACCATCAAACCATATCCTGGCAGGATAGCTCAGTGGCAACGTGTTCGCCTTGGAAGCAAGACGACACGAAGCAAAACAGGTTCGATCCCCGGGTCCAGGCTTAGAAACCTCTGAGTATTGAAGCGCGTTATAAATAAGCATCTAAGGAAAAAAAAATCAATTACACAATTGAAAAAAAAAACTGTTCCTATAACAGCGCCTCGAGGTGTGAGCGCTTTAAAAATACAAATAAATTAAAAAGAAATATATATATATTTTATGCCAGCTTTTGACATTAGAAAGGATGCCACTAGTACTCGTAGCCAGGCTTCATCCTAACAGAGAGGTAAATGTACACTGGTGCACTTTCTAAGTAGTTTAGAGGAGACTTTAAAGCAGCAAGTGCACATTCTATGGAGATATCTGTTGTAGAGGCCACACCTCATTACGAGGTCGGGGGCACCAGTGGGTTTCCGCTGACCTCGTAATATCGTTTCCACCACCTGATATCTCAGTGCCACCAAGATGTCAGGTGGCGGGAACTGTAAGTCCCATTCCTGTGGAGTCCTCCACAGGAATGGGGACATGGAAGCACCAGCATTGTTTCTAATGGTGCAAGTGTTTCCGTGAAAACCATGCCTGCAGGGGCTGGAGCTCCCGGCAGGTCAGACCTGACAGGGGTACCGGCCCCTGCAGGAATTCTTATTGTCTGGCAGTCCGGAAAGGCTGTATTGCAACCAGCCCCCTTATTTCCGGACTGCCAGACTTGTAATGAGGCCTAAAATCTAGGGTTAGCAAGAGAAGAAGGGGAACTTCCATCCCATATCCAGCTGTAATCATAATGGGTATGTGTCCATCAACTCAAAAGGGGCCACCTAAGTGATATTCCACGAAATTGAATCAACTTGAGGCTTAGGGTTAGTCATATCTGGGGGAACTATCCCATGATGGAAGGGGCGATCAAGCCACCACCAAAAGGAGACCCTGCCTGATTAGATTTTCACAACTAATGTGCAAGAAAGGTAACTCCAATGTGTAGACATAATATCAGCCACATACTAGTCTATAGGTAGAAATCTAGAAAAGAGCCAAAAGAGAAGGGGATGACATCCAGTGCAAAATCTAATAAAGTCAGAACTACCTTCTCAACTGAAGGGTTAAGGGGATAGACAGCATAATGCATGGCTGCCAAATATGGCACCAACAGTAACAAAGCACCCTCCTCAGAAAACAAAATGTGTAGTCCTAAATAGAAGCCAGTTGGAATAAGGAATCATGGGACAAAGATAAAGGTATGGTTAGAATTACCTATAATCTCAGACCTATAGCACAGTTTAGAGAAACACAAAGGTAGAGAGATGAATGACATACCTTTTTCACCAACAGAAAGTCAAGAAACAGAGCTCAGTATCAAAGGGAGATTAGAAGGAGGAAAAGATGGTAGAGCTAATGTAACACCTTACCTGGCTCAAGACCGGTCTCCACCCAGGTAAGATAGTGAGGTTGGACCTTCTGTAGGGCGCGAATAGGGAACATCCAATTCCTCTAATGAAGCTGCCCAGAGAACACAATGCACATGTACTCTGCACAGCACCCCAAAAGATTGGGGTCAACATTGCCTTCCCCAACAGCCTGAAACCTCTGTCAGACCGATCTTGCTTCTTGGTGATTTCCTTGTAAATGATAATGATGTGTTATTTATATAGCGCCTTTATCCAAAGTGCTTATTTACATACAATATCACCCAATTGAAATTGGTACTCATTTCTCGACCTCGGAAGGATGAAAGACTTAGTTGGCTTTGCCGGGATTCGAATCTGCGACCTGCAGATCAAGGTCAGATTGCAGCAGCAAGCGCTCAACCCGCTGAGCTACCTTACCAGCGGGTAAATGCAAGGCACAGATATTAATATGCGTTGTCACCAGATACTCCACGCTATGCTCCCCTTCCAAGTGATCTTGTCCCTGAATTATCTCAATTACAAGCCTGATGGAGCTTGAAGCAAGCAAGCAACGAGTTTTGTAGTACTTGTTTTGGAACTTTAGAAGTTACTCTACTCCTAATGTTTTCAGTCCTTGGGGGCTGAGTTAACTGGACTCATTACAGCATAAGCAGCCAGCCACAGTCTGTGAGTAATGTTTTGCACTGAATTAGGCTGTCAGTGGTATATTAACATGCAAAGCTTGAACATAAGCAGAAACATTCCTTCAAATGTGCCTATGCAGTGTATTACTTTACCAGTCTTTTGTTCTTGTTAAGTTAGTAATCTGGCAGGCATGAGCAAAACATAAGCGTAAGGTTATTAAATGTGCAGTCGCAGAGCGCTAACTTCTGTCATTTTTTTCTGTTCGTATAGGTACTGAGCTTTAGTGACTTCTCTCTTCCTGCCATTCAGGTGGTGGAGCACGTGGATTCTGGCACCTGTTGTAAAGCCTTTCACTAGACATCTGGATGCATCATTGAAACACAGACCTGCTGTGGAGTCTAGATTTCGTTCCAGGCAAGGCTTTATTTTACATATGTACATATTGTACATTACTCCAGTTTCTCTGGTATATATGTACAGTCACGTGTAGACACTGACAGGAACATGGATGGGTATAAACATAACTAAAACAGGAGAGGACCCACCGGCCATCCAACCATCCCCAGCTCAGGCTCCCAACTGACACGCTCAGAACATTCACACACAGATCCACCCAACATTCTCCTGAGTTGCATTCATGCACCAACATTCTTACAGCAAGCACCCAGGCCAGTGACAAGACAAGACTACACTACAACAGGACCATGATAGTGTGACGAAACTGGAGCCATGGTTCTTGTCACAGCAGATCTAGCCGGCAAGAGTTGTGGAGAGAACCATTCCAGGTAAATTAAGCTCTAGAATTTGCAATGGTAAGCCTGTGCCAGTGTGAAGCGTGGCTTTATATAGCGGTTGATCCCAAGATGGCTCCAGAGAATGTAGTTCCTTCGTTCTTGTTGAGTTGCTTTGTTCCAAAAGGGACTTTTGAGGTTTACAAGCAAACAATGTAAAAGGTCCAGACCCACAGAATATTATTAATAATTAAGGAAGCCAGCAACTGGATTGAGGTCATTTTGGTTTCTAGTTCAGACATTTCCATTTTTTCGAGAAAATAAATAAGGTTTACAGAGGAACCATCAAAATATTTTGATGCACTTGTTTTGGCCAGCTTACACGTAAAACAGGATGTACTTTTGGTAGCTCAGTCTGTCCCACACTTCCTATTAGAGCAGCACAACTGATCAAAAATGATGTATGTATTAAAATGTGATGTCCACTACATGAAATACCATCATACTCAGCCCTACATCCTGAGAAACAACATCACATCAAAGCATCAACTACCCCTCACATAAAACTGAGAGTAGACTAGTTGTTGGATCAAGGAGTCATAATACAACAACAAGTACATATGATACACCCATACTTTCAGTGGGTAAACCAGATGATACATTCCATTTAGTTGTAGGTCAAAGAGTACTCAATGTGTGTGCAAACATGCAATCAAACACACACACACACACACACACACTCTCTCTCTCTCTCTCTCTCTCTCTTTCTCTCTCTTTCTCTCTCTCTCTCTCTCTCCCTCTCTCTCTCTTTCTCTCTCTCTCTCAGGCAGTTAAACCTCTATAGAATTCTGGACATTTGAGTAACATCCAGAGGTGAACATACAAATCTTTGCTGGACTTGGCGACCTGGTTTTTCACACAACCATTAGATCCAGAGACTTTAAATTAAACTAAATTTACCTTCCTAGGGACACACTATTGTTTCACAGGAATTCTTCAGGGCTACAAGAACCACCCAGGAACATTCTCAAGCAGAAAACAGAGGCTACTAGAAGGCATTCCAAATTGAGGACATCTATTTCAGAGATGATAATTTGGTAACTCACTTACACAAGGTGAAATTAATCATTAAACCCATTAGCTTCAAGGAATATATGCAATTTACAAAAATCCAAGATAGCAAAAAGGGAGACTGCAATTGTTGTATTCTCATTGTCAGATGAGGGGAGGTGCCTCTCCCCACACTTTGAAATGTGCACACTAACAGAGTCCTGGCACACTCAGGTAGCTTCCAGCTTTACTCAGTTTGTTTAACTATGGGCATACAAATGTTTGAAAACTATGCAGCATCAGTAAAACCGCTTTTTAGTAAAAGTGAGTTTCTGTCCATCAGACTGGAAGCAGAAAACACAAACAGTTTTCAACACATTTGTAATACAATGATTCAGCAAACCCTTAGGCAAAACAAGAACCCTGATAAAGGTTTGCAATGACATTGCTTTCTTGTCAGATTATATTTACCTGTAGAGTTTGTAATTTTGGCGAGACCAAGCCAATAGCTTATCACTCACATGTCTTCACGATGTCAGAATTAGAAGTTCACTCCAGAGAAAAGGATCTTAACAGCAGTCTAGGTAATAATGCAGAAAGAAAGGCCACTTGCAGCCAATAAAAACATATAACAGCTAAAGCTGCAACTATCCAACTTCGAACTTTATTGAACACCATGACCTTCTGGGGAATCGAAAATCTGGCTTCAGACCAGCTAAAAGTATGGAAATAGCAGTAACTGAAATGAAAGATACGTTGCCTAAAATAATTTTTAATGGGGACAGTACCCTCATTATACTGTTGAATCTCTCCTAGCATGTCATAGATCAGGGGTCTGCAACCTGTCGCTCTCCAGATGTTTTGGACTATGACTTCCATGATCCTTCAACCTTCATTATGCTGGCTAGGGCTGATGGGAGTTTTCGTCCAAAGCATCTGGAGAGCCAAAGTTTGCACACCCCTGAACTAGATCATAATATCTTCATTAAATGAGTTGAAAGGGTAATCAATAGCTCAGCACAGTGGATGTCTTCCTTTATCTCCAATATATCTTTGATTGTCAAGATAGGCAAAAGAAAATCGGCACCTGCAGTGTTCCCCAGGGAGCATGTTTATTACCACTACCTTTAAACATCTATTGAAAACTACTGCCCAATCTGCTACGAGAGCTTGGCATCTATTGTCTTCCAAGATTTTGCAGATAACACACAACTCATCTTTAAACGTGTTAATTATTATCAGCAAAACATTACTAGAAAGCAGTACATCTTTGAAAGGGTCAAAAGATGGATGACTGACAACTTCTTATGGCTATGTGCCAATAAAACGGAACTCGTACTTGTCTCAGCTATTGAACTCTTCCCGCAGTTATTGCAATGTATGCAAATATCTCTCAAGGTTTTCTATATGTAGTCAGCAAAAATACAAAAAAGGTAGCAGGCGCCTCTCTCTAGAAAGAAAATGGCATGATAACCTGTTCTGTGTTTTTTTCCCACTTTGAGAGTCCACAACCATCGCTTTTAGCTGTACTTTTCACAAAGGAGGAATATCCTTGTTTCACTGTTCCTTGTTCCTTTACGCACCTCCTTCGTGTCACATGGTTCCCTGGAGCTCACTCTCAGTGGTCCTCTTAGGTGTAAAGAACTGTCCAGGGTTCCTGACCCACACAGTTTCTGTTCCCAGAAAATCACTGGGCACTGATCTTTCTCTTTCCTGTATACATACTTAGCTTCTCTCCTTTGCCTATTATTTCCCTCTCCTTCCCAGACAGTGTCCCTAGTAGATCCTTTTCGCAGTCAGATGCCCCAAACCAGAGGGTTTCCAAGCATCTCCCTTCTGCCTTTATGCAGCTATTTTTGACAAGAGTGCGTTTTGTAAAATACTTATTTCCTAATAATGAATTGAGAAGTATGCTCTAATCTAGTATTGGAGTTGGGAATTAATTGATTGTAGTAATAATGTTTATTGAAAAACTGTTTATATAGCTGTATTAATTATGAAAAGGGTTGAGAAATAAAATGTGATTTTGTAGAGGTTTTGTGGAATTAAATGATTGAATCGTTATTATGTTTTGTGGCGTTATTTGCTGTTTCTATTTTTTTTCTTTGATCTGTTTTGTGCAATTGTTTGCTTTAAACATGTGCACAATAAATAAATAAATACAAATAAATAAAATGTATCCAGCTTTCCGCCATCTCCAGTAACCCATCAGCGTTTCTGCCCACCCAAAGACCTAACTCTGTGAGTTTTAAATTCCTCTTGCCTCATTCCCTGTTTCTTAGGTTCAAGCCACTTTCTGTTTTCTAGTTAACTATTATTCACCAGTCTGCATCGACTCCAACTAAAACCAAATCTTATTCTGAGTAACTGGCCCTTCATCATGTGGGTTCCAGCCCAACTGGATCGTGTATCCTCCATGTGCAAGGCTGATTCCACAGTGCAGGGTGTCTGAGCTACTGTGTCCATTCATTATAGAATGGGCTCATTCCCTGAAGTGTGTGCCTCTGACTGCTACAGTCCTGTGGCCAATGGTAAAGCACCTTGAAGTCTACATGGGCATTGCCATGTATAATTGTCAGGAAGGAAGATACCAGGACAAAGAATGGGCCTGATTGTGTTAGTCAAGGAGCTACGTTTGCCTTCAATGTATGGGGTACATGAGAAATGTAAAACTGAACATGTCATCCTTATGGTTCTCCATTTCAGAGATTAGGACTTGCACTTCATCCTCCCAATCCTTTTCAACCTTACCTCTTTTCTTTGCCATCTCTGTACATTTACAGGGACATACACGTGCAGGACTGATCACAACTCTGGCCTCCTTGCTCACCTTCTGCCTCTTTGGATGATGTGCATTTTTTTATGCATATGTGCATTCGTCTTTCACGCATTTTTACATGATTCATGATGAACTTACTCATTTGGTGTAGCTACAAATGTATTTCACGCATCTTGATAAGATGTATGAGCATGTTCGCATTTCCCCAGAATGTATGTTTTTCAGGATTTCTTATGCCACATAAACGCAAATATGCCATAATAAGCAACCCTCGTGCAACGTTTCTTAATGCACATTTCTTACACTATGCATTTACCTCTCAGAATGACATGAATATTCACTCAAGTGCATCTTGTACAAATTTCCAAGTTCCTAACAATGCCCATTTTTTAGGAATTGATCGTCTTCGGAAATGCGTGTAATATGATTGGTATGATATTGATATGATTGGTTATTTATAACACCCTTAATACCCAGAGGTTTCTAAGCACGGACCGGGGGATCGAACCTGTGTTCCTCTGTGTCATACCCCTGAGCTATCCTCCCGAGATAATACACAGGCCTCATTAGGACCCTGGTGCTCCCGTAATGAACGGTTCCGGCACGGGACCGGCACCGTTCATTATGGGATGCCCTATTACGAGGCCTGCTAGCGGGCCCCGCTTTTCACGTCTGGTCTGGTCAACGGGCCCGTTGTTAGCATCCTTCCCATTCCCATTGAACCCTATGGGGCTCAAATGGGAATGGGGATTGATATTTACCGGGTCCAAGAAAATGGCAATTACCGGGTCCGCCAAGGTCAGCATAACCCAGTTATTGCCCTGTTCTTGGACCCAGTAAAAAATCATTACCAGCGGCAGCCATGCCCTTAATAAGGGCATGGCTACCACCAGGGTCTTAATGAGGCCCACAGCCTCATTAATAAGGGTGGCAGTGATGGTAGGAACGGTGCCGCTAAGGCACTGGCATCGTTCATACTGTCCCGGCGCATTATGAGTTCTGCTTTCGGGTTCCAGACAGCCTGCCAGGTCTGACCTGGCGGGCTGTGTGGCACCCGCGAGCAGAACTCGTAATGCCGCTGGCACCATTATCAACGGTGTCGGCACATCCATGCTCCCCACCCCCATTTTGCCCTATGGGTCAAAATAGGGATCGGGAGCACGGCAATACCATCACCCGCGAATGGGCAATTACCGGCCCATTCATCTCGTAATGGGCCGGTTATTGCCCAATCGCGGGAGGCGGTGCCTGTAGCGAGCATGGCGGTAGCCGTGCCTGTAATACAGGCACGGCTTCCACCATGCTTGTAGTGAGAGTTTGTGTCTTGCCTTGACTCGTCGTGAAGAATATATGGGCCTCTGTCCCCAAGTTCCACACAGAAAGAACCAAAAACTACTCCATGTGCAAGCCTTCAGGCCACAGGTGGTTGTTGTTTCGCAGTACCAGACGCCTCCGAGGACCCCAGAGCTGTGGAATGAATTAGGTATTAGTACAAACAAACACAGTACTGTCAACAATGTAACTGTTATTGAAAAAGGGCTTACCCAAGGGTGATTTTACAACTGCCAGGAACTCTGAGGCTGTGGTGCAGGGAAGCGTCAGCAATCCTTAAAGCCAGATGCCAAAAAACTGAGCGCTGGCTACCACCTGATGATTCTTGGATGTATTCTTAATGCTGTGGTAACGTAGCAGTTCAAGGAACCATGAAGACCGTAGAACATTTGACAAGGCAGAGATGGGTGATCCAAAACAATCCGTTAAACGTTAGCCAAAGTCCAAAAGTCCGTAAATCCAAGCAGAAACCAAACACCAAATCCAAGGAGCAGGGATAATCAGTCTGTAATCCGTAAACTTGAGGTCTGTATTCAGATGAATCCAAGGTGAATCGAAAACGCCAAATAGTGTTGGGAAACAGCTGTGAAGCGGCGAGTTGTTCAAAGTGCGCTGCTTTTATCCCTGCCGACTCCTGATCACGTGAGTGGAGCTCAGGGCACGTGACCGGGAATTCGGCCCGGAACCAGGAAGTGGTTGCCGCCGACTGCTCCTGCTCCAGCCCTCTCGCAATCTCCATGGCAGTTGCCACTGGAAACGAGGGAACAAATAATATCACCCTCTGACAGAGCCTGGAAGCTGGTGACGCTTCCCTCGCACCACAGGTAGCGTGACCATGTGAAGGGCTGACTGTGATTTGGAGAGTCTCGCTGTGTTATGTGTCAGAGAGTCCCTGGGGGTGTGAGTGTTCTGTAAGGTGGTGTGCCTGACCTTCCTACTGCGCATGACAGAGCCCCCCTCCCAATGGCCTCGACCGCATGGGCATGGTGGATGGTCCAGGTGAAAACGATAAACCAGCCGCGACGCATGGACATCTGCCGCAGGAATCCAACAGCCTTTCTCCGGGCCAAAACCCGCCCAGTCCACAAGATACTGGAGACCACCCCTAACCACGCGGGACCCCAGAATGTTCGACACCTCATACTCCTCAGATCTACCCACAGAAATGGGTCCCGGGGCAGAGCGAAGACGGGTAGGAGCGGGAAAAGGTTTCAATGAGGAGGTATGAAACACGGGATGGATGCGCCAAGACGTGGGAACAGAGAGGTGATAGGCCACCGGGTTGATCACTGCAGAAATCCTATAGGGTAGTACAAAACGGGGAAGCAATTTGCGACACCCTGGCAGTCGGAGGTGACGTGAAGAAAGCCAGACCCTGTCCCCCACCGAATAGGAAGGTGCCACAGCCCTTCGTCTATCAGCCGCAGACTTCGCTGACGCCTGAGCCTCGCGAAGATGAGTGAGTGTCTGGGCATGAATAGCCAATAGGTCGCGAGCACATGCAACCGCAGCAGGATTAACAGAAAGTGTGAAATCAGGAACAGGCAAGGTACGGGGATGCTGACCATACAGAACATAAAAAGCAGAAGAACCAGTGGAAGTGTGCAAAGATTTGTTGTAAGCAAATTCAGCAAGGTGTAGGACATTCAACCATGATTGTTGGTGCTGTAAGATGAGACAGCGTAAATACTATTCCATGGCTTGGTTCACCCTCTCAGTCTGGCCATCCGTTTCTGGATGATTGGCGGATGAGAAATGGGAATCAATGCGCAGGAGACCTGTGAGTGCCCGCCAGAACCGAGACGTGAATTGCGGCTCCCGTCCGAGATGATAACGGTGGATAGCCCAAAAAGACAGAAGACAGATTTAAAGAAAAGGTTGGCCAGGGCTGGGGCGGATGGTATGCCAGAACAGGGAATAAATCGAGCAAGCTTAGAAAAAGAATCCACTACCACCCAAACTGTGTTGAAGCCCTTCGTTCGGGGTAAATCCGTCACAAAATCCATCGAAACTGTGTGCCAGGGCCCAGGAGGTACAGGCCCACTGGTCGCCCCCAGCCATGTTTACACTGGGAACATATTGCACACGTGTTCACATAGCCTTCAATATCGTGTTTCATGGATGGCCACCAACACCAACGTTTGAGGAGGTCCAACATCCTCTTTTGTCCAGGATGTCCATTAATGGCACAGTCATGGGACCATTCCAGAGCAAGGTTGCGAGTCTCTGCTGTTGGTAACCATAATTTATTCTGGATGAAAGGTAACCCATCATGAAACACCGGATCACACTCTGAGACTTGTTCAGGATGTAAGGAAACCCATGTTCGAATCGATTTCAGTAGTGGTAAAGGAGGTGTACATAGACAAATGACATGTTGATCTAATAGGGTTTCCGGAAAAAACGGTAGGGAGACTCCGCCAGGGGAACGGGACAATGCGTCTGCCTTTCCATGGGACAAGCCCGACCTATGTTTGATCTGGAAGTCGAAGGCCCCAAAGAATAGATGCCACCGCACCCGCCGGCTATTGATACACTTGAGTGAAGCTAAGTCCTGGATATTACGGTGGTCTGTGAATACCGTGATTGGATGTTTTGCTCCTAATAGATGATGTCGCCAAACTTGAAAGGCATCCTTGATGGCTAATAATTCTTTTTCCGTAACAGTGTAATGTCTTTCGGTAGGGGAAAACTTTCGAGAATGAAAAGCCACTGGATGTAATTGACCTGAATAAGGGCAATGCTGGGATAACATTGTGCCAAGGGCAAATGAGAATGCGTCTGCTTCCACTATGAAAGGGAGTTCTGGATCGGGATGTTTCAAAACGGGGGCAGTGGTAAACGCTGTCTTTAATGTGTCAAAAGCTGTTTGGTGTTCTTCTAACCACACAAAAGGCACCTTTGGATTGGTTAATGCAGTAAGGGGTGTTACAATGGAGGAAAAATCCTGAATAAAACGCCTGTAGTAATTTGAGAAGCCCAGAAATGATTGTAATGCCTTAAGGTAACTGGGCTTCGGCCAATCCAACACAGCACGAACTTTGGAATGATTCATGGATAGACCCCCAGGCGTAATATGGAACCCCAGGAATTCCACACTGTCAGTATGAAACTGACACTTCTCAGGTTTAGCGAAGAGTGAATTTTGGCGAAGACGGGACAAAACCTTGCGGACGTGTGTCATATGTTCTTTTAAGTTTTGTGAAAAAATGAGAATATCATCAAGATATATCGCCACACATACATCCAGCAAGTCATGGAATACCTCGTTCATGAAGCATGGAAATGTGGCTGGGGCATTACAAAGCCCTAAGGGCATAACCACATATTCAAACAGCCCATACCGAGTACAAAAAGCAGTTTTCCACTCGTCTCCGGGACGAATTCTAAGCAAGTTATATGCTCCACGGAGATTGAGTTTCGTAAAGACAGTGGCGTGACTTAATCTATCCAACAATGGAGTGAACAAAGGGATAGGATACCGATTTTTTATAGTAATGGAATTCAAGCGGCGGTAATCCACACAGGGACGTAAGTCGCCCTCTTTTTTGGGAACAAAAAAAATAGGGCTGGCCGCCGGAGAGGTAGAAGGGCGTATGTGACCAATTTTTAGGGCCTTTTGGATGTAATCCTTGAGAGATCGTTCCTCTGAGGGAGACAGTGAATAAATGCATCCCGAAGGAATGATGGAATCAGAAATTATGTCAAAAGGACAATCATAAGGGCGATGTGGAGGAAGGATTTCAGAAGAGCCCTTATCGAAAACCTCCTGAAAATCTTGGTATTCTGAAGGAATGCCAGTTGCAACCGCCCCCACCAAGTGTTGCAACGGCCCCCACCAAGTGTGACTCTGATGAATTAGGAAGGTCATCGTTCAATGTAAGCTTTGTGATGGCCCCCAAAGCACGTGGGGTGAATCAATACCTTCGGGTGCGGTGAGGCAATCATTTGACATATTTCCGACTCAAAATAAACACGCCCAGACTTCCAGTCAATCAATGGATTATGTTGTTTCAACCATGGGATACCCAATGTAAACTCAAACTGTGGCATCAAGATTAGATCAAAGGAAATCACTTCCTAATGGGTGTTTTGTATATTCATGGTGATTGGGGCAGTTTGTTGTCTGATTGGACCGGAAATCAATGCCGTGCCTTCAACTGCATGTACAGGTTTTGGGTGTTGTTTGGTAACCAGGGGTAGAGTCAATGACTTGGCCAACATTATATCGACATAATTGCCTGTGGCACCTGAATCAATAACAGTAGAAACTGTGTGAATGACATCTGATGTGGGTTTCAAAGTAGCTTGTACCACCACTGGCCTAACCCTCCCAAAAGCAGGTACCATTTGCGAGGGAGTGGATGAACTACTCGATCCGGCCCTCGAATCTAGGGTCGAGCAGTCTGAAAAACTGAATTTTTAATCTTGGGACGCCGAGGACAGGTCTTTACAAAATGACCGTTTAAGCCACAATAATAACAGGCGTTGTCCGTTCTACGGCGTTCTCGCCCGATTTGGGAAATCGTACTGCGGATTCCGCCTATTTGCATGGGTTCCCCACCTGTATCTGTGGAAGGGGAGGTCTGAACTGTATTAGGAAACCCTGCTTCGGATTTACGTTCAGAACGCTGTGCGTCTATCTGTAGGGCGAGGTCAACTAATTCAACAAGTTGTGTGGCAGAGAAGGAATGACGGCCATAGCGTCCTTCATGGAGTTGCTGAGTCCTCTATAAAACACCACTGCCTTCTTTGTTTCGGGCCAAGAGGTCTCAGCGGCCAATTGATTGAATCGGGCAATGTATTCTATGAGTGAATCCTTTCCTTGAAATAGTTCCAATAACTCAAGATCCCGGGACTGGGCCTTGTGGCGTGTGTCAAATACCTGAGACATTTCTGTGACTAGTAAGTCAAAATCATAAAGAACGGGACTGTTGTTTTCCAGTAACGGGTTTGCCCAAGCGGCAGCTGTACCAACTAGATGGGATAAGGTAAATGCCGCCTTTGTGGTGGAATCAGGAAAAGCTTGAGGTCTACAGAGAAAATGCAATTTGCATTGGTTTATGAATGTACGAAACTTTCTGGGATCCCAATGAAATCTTTCTGGAGCAGCCAAAGGAAAGGGCGTGGGCACCAGTATGGGAACTTGAGGTGCCGCCGTGGGAATGACAGGTGGCGCTACTTGTGGTTGGTCTGCCAAATCACCAAACTCTGCATCAGCGGGTAAGGGATTGTGAGCACTTTGAATGAGATCTAACCGCTGATGTATAGCGGTATTGGCTGCTGTCATATCCGCCCTCAACACTGTGATTGCCTGTACCAATGCAGCTACGGAGTCGTCGGCTGCGGCCTCCATATTCAACACAACCCGCGGCTTCACAGTCTGTCTTGACTTGACTCGTCGTGAAGAATATATGGGCCTCTGTCCCCAAGTTCCACACAGAAAGAAAGAAAAACTACTCCCTGTGCGACCCTTGAGGCCACAGGTGGTTGTTGTTTCGCAGGACCAGATGCCACCGAGGACCCTAGAGCTGTGGAATGAATTAGGTATTAGTACAAACAAACACAGTACTGTCAACAATGTAACTGTTATTGAAAAAGGACTTACCCAAGGGTGATTTTACAACTGCCAGGAACTCTGAGGCTGTGGTGCAGGGAAGCGTCAGCAATCCTTAAAGCCAGACACCAAAAAACTGAGCGCTGGCTACCACCTGATGATTCTTGGATGTATTCTTAATGCTGTGGTAACGTAGCAGTTCAAGGAACCCTGAAGACCGTAGAACACTTGACAAGGCAGAGAAGGGTGATCCAAAACAATCTGTTAAATGTTAGCCAAAGTCCAAAAGTCTGTAAATCCAAGCAGAAACCAAACACCAAATCCAAGGAGCAAGAATAACCAGTCCGTAATCTGTAAACTTGAGGTCTGTATTCAGATTAATCCAACGTGAATCGAAAACGCCAAACAGTGTTGGGAAACAGCTGTGACGCGGCGAGTTGTTCAAAGTGCGCCACTTTTATCCCTGCCGACTCCTAATCATGTGAGTGGAGCTCAGGGCACGTGACCGGGAATTCGGCACGGAACCAGGAAGTGGTTGCCGCCGACTGCTCCTGCTCCAGCCCTCTCGCAATCTCCATGGCAGTTGCCACTGGAAACGAGGGAACAAATAATATCGCCCTCTGACAGAGCCTGGAAGCTGGTGACGCTTCCCTCGCACCACAGGTAGCGTGACCATGTGAAGGGCTGACTGTGATTTGGAGAGTCTCGCTGTGTTATGTGTCAGGGAGTCCCGGGGGGTGTGAGTGTTCTGTAAGGTGGTGTCCCTGACCTTCCTACTGCGCATGACAGTTTGATCCCTCTCGTGTCCTATGTTCTCAATTTCTCTTAGCAGTTCCTCAACCACCTTGTGCCCAGTCACGGTTCTGCTGCTTTTCATTGCTTTCCCCATACAATTGGAACTCTCTTCTGCTCTCTCTTCGCTCTATTAATTCTTATTCTTTATTTCGCACTTCTCTTAAAAACGACTTTCTCCAGTGTTAAGTTGAAATTTTGTTTAGTCTGTTATCTGTCTTTGATCGTACTGTTTTTGTTCAGCACTTCGAAGTAAAGCGCTAAATAAATTACTAATACAATACAAATACATTAGCCTTGCACTGTGTGCATCACTCAGATATTGCATGTACGCAGAATGCTAGCTAGCTCCTCTCCTCACTTACACCAAAAACGGTGTGTCCCAAATTTCAAAGGCACGCACTCGGATTCCCTGTTCTAGCCCTTTTGCACAATTATGCAAATAAGGGGGAGTTTCCAAACATTTGAAAGCACATACCGAATCCACAAATGTGATGCGCATTCAAATGTTTTAACAGGTGCAGGAGAAAGCGCACTTCACAGAGAGTGCTTTCTGAGCCTTCCATGAATATTTGTTTAGGTGGAGCAGCATGGGTATTTTATTTTTCACACATTTCACAGCGATCAGAACTTCAAGGGCATGTCGCTTTGGGTGCCAGGGGGCCTTTCTTCCATTAGCGTCAGTTGTGCTGCCTCAATACTAATGTATTTAAGGGGCTGGCAAGTGCATCATTTCTGCTGCCGCCCAGCCCCCTAGAAATTAACCAGCAACCTTTGTGAATAATTTGACCTGCACATTTCACAAAGCACCGCCAATAAAAAAGAAACTGCACCCTCTACACATTTTTTATTTGCATTTCTTTTTTAGAATGTGGCACATGATGTGGGTAATGTCAGTACTTATTGTCAGTTCTTGAACACAAGCAGTATACGTGCTGAGCTCTCGCGAGTACAGCTAAATAGCAAATGCAGCACCACGAACCGCCGGCTGATATCTGGAAAATTGATTGTGTAACCTGACAAGCTCCTGCGAACACAAGAGCAAAGACATCTGCTGGGTGCAGCTTCCTGAATTCAGCGGAGCACGAGTAACTTGAACCCTCTCTTCAGGGATTGTTGTCATCAGAACACAGAGTCAGGCAGCACCCTTCGAAACCACAACAGAGCAAAATGTAGGGGGCACAGGAGACCCTGCGAGCCTGATGCCAAGCAAGGAAAAACAGTTGCGGATGTGCGCCCGCAGCTCAACAAGTGGAGAGAATGGCAAAGAAAGAGCTCACCTGCAGGTAAATAACTCAAATTATGTGTGCTTCTGAAAGTGAGCAGTGCAGGCAGATTCCATACAAACTGGTTGCACGACTGTCTTTTCTACTCACATCTAGAAAACATATCGTTCGGAATGAAATGACTCACAATTAATTAAATACAGATCCGAATCCATTGGCTCAGCAGCTCTGACAGTATGGGGATACATACATGACTAGGACTCATTCATTAGGCACCAGTTATCTTCATAATTAGGAATGTTTTGATCACAGCTAAGGAGGGTCCAGGGAAGCAGCCTGATAATGTGCTGAATAGTTCCTTCCCGGCAGCTTCCAATGGAAACATAAAGATAGAGCGGTGCATTTTCTTAAGCCTTGAATGTACAGGTTTTTGGCTTCCTCACTTTTCTTTTGTCGCCATTCCATTGTCTTTTGTGCATCCCGTGTGTACCTCCAGACAAAGCACCCACACAACATCAGTTCATAAAGCACAACATTCTATTAACATTGACACTATTGGCATTTCTGAGGGAAGTATTCATAATAATAGAAAAAGAGGGTGAAACAATATTTGGAAGTTCAAAATATTTTAAGATTGTGCTTTTCTTTTTCTCTTTTCTGTTTTTTTCTTCTTTAAATGATAATGAAGGGGGCGTTGTCCCCTGAGAAGATGAGGTATCATTTCATTGTATTTTACTCTTATTAGGATCATGTGGTATATTGGTTTGTGATGTACAGCAATAAGGTTTAATTTTTAAAAACAAATGCTAATAAAAAAATATAAAAAAAATTAACATAACACATTAAAAACAATTAAAAAAAGAGGCTCAGTTAAGGGTTCAGCAATGGTGCTTTTAATGTTGCTTTTATTTGCAATCTGCTTCAGTTTTAATGTTGGTTGTATGTTTAAGGATAGGTTAAACCTTACCAATGGCACGTTTAAAGATTTCAACTTTATATAGCTAGTAACTTTAAGTGAAACTTTTGTTTTCACTGTACATATATATGAATACACCTAAATAGACACAGACACAGAAACACAGACAGACACACGCGTACATGTCGGAATTAACCCAATTGCAACTAGTGAATACATGCACATACTACAAAAGAATGCAGGTCCAAAGCAAGCAATATTATATTCATTTTTATTTCTCTCAAGGCTTAGTTAATTTGTCAGTGCAGCATTCCTTTTTAGTTCTTAAATATTGTGATCCCGCAGGATTTTCATATAAATGCTGTCTTCACCACTGCAGCCTGACTAGCCCAGTCAGTTCTCCTAGTTAACGCTGTAGCTATCAAGGGTCTCTGGGTGCCGGTGACACACAGCCTTAACCCGTTCAGTTCATACCTGGGAACCTCTCTGGCATATTTATTCTAGCCAGGACACACAGGAGAGCTCATTTATATTAATTTGGCAATAGAAGTTTCAAGCTTTCAGGTCCCCCTCCTACCTTGGTATGACCTATCAATCACCTAGGTAGGGTGGTGTGCAGCAATAAAATCGCGGCAAAAAAGTCGCCTGTATAAATGATCGCGGCAAAAATGCTGTAGTTTGACCAGGTAAAGGTGTACCCACTATACCGTTTGATGGGGGCGGAGGATTGCAGGGATGTCCCCTGCACATCTTAAATGGTATAATGGCTGCAGGGGTTGCTGGGGTGTCCCCCGCATCCATCAAATGGATTGCGACGGCAAATCCACAGCCTTTTTGCGTGATTCTTTGCGTAAACAGACACTTTTGCCACGATTTTAACACATTGAAACAGTAGAATTTACCAGCTGTGATGCAAACCTCGGGTGGAGGAATGATGCTTGACTAGTATAGATTCAAAGGCTGTCCAGCTGATCATAGGCACTTATTATGAATGGCGTATGGCGTCTCTCTCTCTCTCTCTCTCTCTCTCTCTCTCTCTCTCTCTCTCTCTCTCTCTCTCTCCATGGCAGTACATATTTAAAGCAGAACAGGGGACTTCTCTCTGCGCTGTCACAGTGCAAATCTGCGCCTGGTCAGTCGCATAGCCAGAGAGTGGACGAGAGAGTGGTCACCCCCCCTTGGGCCCATTCAGTCCCAGTTCTACCCCTGAGTCCCAGTGGGTTGCCACTCGATGGAGCTTCTGAGCTACCGCTTGATGGAGCACTTCTTCTGTAATAAGAAAATATGAATGCAGAAAGTGTGAGACATGCATGTTCTTTTTCTGCGGGGATGGGCACACCATGAACATTAGTTACAATGAGAAAATGGCAGCAAACATTATGTACACAACATAATCAAAGTGATAGGGACCATGCTCTCATACATTGTGAGCAGAAATTCTAGGTGTGAGTGGGCAACGCTATAGGCGGGTTCGTTATTCAAATTGTTTATTGGTTATTCTGGTTAATGTCAAAGTGAGGGGTGCATACCCATTGGAAAATGCCTCTGCACAGGGCATTCAAGATAATGGCACAACTGTGGACCTTGGCTAGTGAAAGCTAGTGGTGTGGGTTGCACACCCTTAGCCTAGCTAAAGAGCCAGAGCAATGTACGTTAATGGTGTCAGTGATCTTGTTGTATTCATAGGTTGAAAAAAGTACATGACTACAGATTCATGTTGAGACAAAACAATGCTGTATTCAATGTGTTGATCACTATACTATGGTCAATGGCAGAAATATACAACGCCTATGCATTACGGACTAGTGGTCCATAGGTGAGTCGAATGAACACCCCCCCCCAGCTTTCACAGCAGTGGAAGCAGTTGGTCACGACATGCACCTTGATTGACTTTTTGCTTTCCTTGGCAATCACACAGCACCGGGTGCGCAGGAAGATGGGCAGTTGATGATTATGACACGTAGGAACACCCTTATCACCATGCGCGTTCTATAAGCCAGCAGTATGCCCTGATGATGGACCACTGGTTCGCAATGCATAGGCGCTGTCGCTTTTTGTCTTTGGCTGCAGTATAGTGGTGCTGTGCTACAATACACGCCAGCATTGCTATTGCAAATCACTTTCATGAAGATACACCCACACTATACAGCAGTGTTGCCACTGTATATCATTTTCATGGAGCTGTGCTCACAATATATGAGGGCAGAACTGTGGACCTTGGAAAGTGACTTACAGTGATAATAATGGCATATCTTGTGTGTGAAGGTTCATAAAAATATGCATTGTCGGTGGAACATCAAAGTGGTTTACAAATATAAAGGTATTACCCAATTTGACCATAGCTGATTTGCTCGTGGAGGATTTGATCGAACATTTGGGTGAACATTTTTGCTGCAAATATATGTGGGGGGGTGTTCAGGGTAATAATTAATATGGGGCTTTGGGGGGTGCTGCGGGGGGTCTCCAACGGCATATATTTGCAGCAAAAACTACCAAAAAAGAAAAACCTTTTTGATAATTTCCACCACAATCAAATTAACTCGAACAAATCACACAGATGCAATATGTATGCTGACATTTTGTGGGTGCGGTATCATACAAGTGATATACATTGGCAATGCCAACACATGCTGGCACATCTTCATGAATCCATCAGGACATCTAATTACGTGCTGGTTACTAGGGACCAGGGGTACGGTACAACTAGGAAGGTTGCCCTGCGTGGGCCCATTGACTCTTGGCTTTGCCTTCCGCCAGCTCCTGTGGCACCATCTATGCCAGTAACAGTGGATATGGAGCCAAACAATAAGAGCCATACACAAAACCATCTTATATCTTATATCTGTACCTTAGGATCCTCCCACTGCAACGTCTGGTCCATTGCAGCGATTGGACGCACCAACGCCTCCATTTCCCGGGCCGAATCCGGCTTTACCATCTATTGCCTGAGACTCTTGCCATAGTGATTGTGGCACTGAACTTCACCTTGAATTGAGGAAATGAGCCCGAAAGCAGAGAGCCCATTCTTAAATAGGTCCTTTCTGTTGGCTTTATGGAGATGGATCCCGGGCCTTGTGGCCATTACTAATGCCAACATACTGTGTGTCGAGCTTCCAAACTGGTCTAGCCCTACAAATTGGGTCTTCATTGAGTTAGCAACACCTTTGGTGGCCACTATATTATATCTGTGCTTATGTATGCTGTATAAGTTGGGCTTTCAGGTAACAGTATGTCACAAACAAACAGCCAAGATCCATGATGAAGTCAGTTTAAGAGACACTATGTATACCTCACTGGTGTCTAATTTCATTGCGGTCCATCCCCTTGAGAGGCTTAGTTTGCTGAGTCTAGGTGTATGTTCCTCTAATGAAGTAAGTAGGACCCGAGAGACTACATCTGGGGCCGTAAACTTTGTGAATTTGAATAACCAATGACATGGCTTCTGGTGTAACACTGACCAATGGTTCTGGGTGTGATTTTAAGTTTGTACAATTATCTTCAGCCTCCTTGCCTAGGCCATTGGAATCAATGCGGGTGATATCATGGAACATAGCAGGCATTCAGAAGTACATGGTGGACCCTGCGTAGCTGGGTCTGGTACATTCTTATGATATAGCCCTGCAAGAGACATGGTCATTGGTGGCCCACGATATCCAGGGCTTTGTATCATTTAACCTACCAGCTTTAAAGGGAAAGAAAGGGTGCCCACGTGGTGGGTTTAAACTGTCGGTTAATATACAAATATTTTCAACAATATGTATGTCTTCCTGGTGATTACATAAAAATTCAAATACGTTTTCTTGATGGGTTTATCTTGTTGTTTATTAACTTCTATAATCACCATGATGCCGCCACAAGTAATCCCCTGCTATAATTTTTGGAAGAAAGAGTGACTAAATGGAGGGAAAGTCACGCTGGTTCGATAAAAAATATTATTTGTGGTGATTTAAATCTCCAATTGGAACCACTTGATATAATGGAAGGGATCATGGACTAGGAGGACTAAAGATGGGGTTTGGGGGACCTGGTGGCAGAACATTCAAAAAGAGTGTATAGACCTGCCAAGGAAATTGTTCTTGCAGCTGGGTCTCAGGGCCTGCAATGGCAGATTCCCAAGCGATTGCCCGGCTAGTATAACATATAGTATGTACCCAAATGTAGTCTGATTGATTACATCCTGGTGAATGTGGAATCTTGGGGTTACCTGCAAGATTTGTGTGGGCTAAAGAGGCCAGAAAGTGACCACAATCCCATTGTACTAGGGAAATTGTTTGGTGCAGGGAGAGAGGCTCATGGGCATAAAACGATTCTAACTGAGCCTAACTGAGCCTAGGGGTAGTGCCAGGTGTCCCATAAAGTGGCACTTACTAGACCAAGAATCGAAATTACCAGGTATATACGCAAGCATCATGCCTCTCCTTGAGCTTTTTTGTAGCATTGCAGTTAACAACGCTGATCAACTCATTCAAGTGCATGAAGGGATTGTGAGTGCTGTAGGGCAATGCATGAGTAGAAGGGCTGTTCGTACCACTTTATGGTGTGACGGTGAGAGCTGCGCCGCTAAAAGGGCATTGATCAAGCAGGCTAAGGGCCGTGGGGAGCTGGTCACTACAAGGGCCCTATACCACAAAACTACTTAAGGTTAAGAAGGTGGCATACTCGGATCAACTCTGGGACAATCTTCTTCAGGCATCTAAGTCTGGCAACTCTAGAAGTTCCTGGCACCTCCTTGAAGTAGGGAAGAGCAGCAGTCGGAATCTACCAGTGGGAAGTATCCCAGAGGCAGTCTGGGTTGACCACTTTGAAAGCCTCTACAAGGCAGCAAGCCAGGCCCCTCTGCTGGACCCTGGTGCAGTCTCTGGAGCGGCTGGGTTGGGGGACACTGCTCCCCACGTGCTGACCATATGTGACATTAAGGTTGCCCTATTATCGCAGAAACTGGGGAAAGTGGTGGGTCCGGATATGGTCCCGGCAGAGTAATATAGACAGGAGGTGACCATATGGCTTCTGTATTTGCACAAGTTCTTTAATGTTTATATTGCAGACAATAGGGTGCCCTACTCATGGACCCAAGCAATCATGGTCCCCATTTTCAAGAAATGGGATAGGGGATGTCCAGCTAACTACAGACCCATCTCCCTCCTGGATGCAGCTGACAAGGTGTTTGCCAGGGCGGTCTTTGGGCCTTTAATGGCATGCAGCATTGAGGTGGGGGCTTTGCATCATCTGCAGGCTGGCTTACAGTGCGGTATCAGCCCAGTAGATCAAGTACTGAGGCTCCAGCTGATTTTGGACAAGTATGTGGCATTAAAAGCAATTAACATATATGCAGTTTTTGTGGATTTGAAGACTGCATTTGATAGTGGACCCAATGCGAGACTGGAGAGCGCTGATTAATAAGGGTCTTCCTAACGGTATTCTAAGAGGCATACAGTCACTTTATAATAATAACGGGGCTATAATGAGGTACTCACCAAATGGCCAGACATCTTCAAGAATTAAAATGGATGTGGGCATCAGACAGGTCTGTGCCCTTGCACTCATCTTGTTTTGCCTCTTTATTAATGTGGTTATTGATCACCTGGTGGGCAAGAAGAACAATGCCCCATCGCTTGCATGCAAGCCAATACCTATTCTCCTATTTGCAGATGAAGCGGTTCTCTTCTCACTGACTCATAGGGGTCTCCAAACACAACTGCCAACCTTTGAAAGTTTTTGCGAGGAAAATGGGCTCACAATAAACATGCAGAAAACACAGTCAATGGTGTTCAGTAATAAGCGGACCAGGATCATCCCCAGGCTCAGTCCGGTCAGTGTAATACTACAGATTTATATGAGCCAGGTACGGGAGGCAGCACTATGGGTCCGAGCACTAGAGCATGTGTAATTTATGCATGCTCCAGGTGGCGGAATTGACATTTATTAAGTCCATATTAGGGTAGGCGGCCAATGCGCCCAATATCCCGTTGTTTGTGGGAATTGGGTTTACAGGGCATTGGCTTTGTCTGTCGAACAAGGCCAGTATCCCTATGGGCTAGTGTATGGTTAAATGGTCATCTGGATCACTATAGAAGTGCTGTTAGGGATGTTCTGACTCATCCGGGAGGGCGTGATCTACCCTGGGTTTGAGCCATAAGAAAAGAGGTGGTTGCCATGGGGATGGAAGGCTACTGGCTGGAGCCCAAATCGGGCCCAACTAATTTCAAAGTGTTATTCAAAAAGGTCAATGTAGTTAGATGGGAGAGAGATTCCAGGGTGAAACCTATACGCTCAGCTAGTTTGGCCCCCTTTCTATCCAGGAAAATTGCCCCTGGCTTTAAAGGTTATCTGGATGGTATGCAGGGGATGTTAATGAAGGCCCTATATGTGAAGTTGCGTATGGGTACATTACCCTTGCTAGTCTAAAGTACATCTGGGACCCAAGTAATCAAGTAGTTTGTCCCTTTTGTCTTAAGGAAGAAGAGAGCACTGTGCACTTTATCCTGTTCTGTCCAGCCTATGTCAACATCAGGAGAAACTTGTTTTGTGGGAGAAAGTGAACTATCACATTTTTGTTGCAGGCTTGGAAAAAGAGATCTTCATTTTTAGCTTTACCATTGAGAGATCCATTGGTACCGGACCCTTAGTAGGGCCTTTTTATAGTTTAATGTTTTAACACATTTTAAATTGTACTGTTTCCTTTTGTGTAGATACAAATGATACATCTCTTATGTCTATGATGTAATTTTTGTATGTGATGTTTATGACCTATTTGGGTTGAAATAAAGGAAATAAAGTAAAGAAAACGAATTATATTGGCATTGCTGGAATATTGTGCAAAGCTTCATAAAAGTGAGTTACAATGGCAATGCTGGCATATATTATGGGTGCAGCTATGTGAATGCAATTTATAGGGGAAATGCTACCGTTAACTGTGGATGTAACATCATGAAAAGGATTTACAGTGACAATCCTGGCATATATTGTGGACACAGGTGTCATGAAAATATTGTAAAATACACCCATGTACTGTGGGTGACTTGCATTTATTGGATTATTTAATGTGTTAGCCTAGAGAACCAATTGCAAACTGTATATCTTTTGACCTCATTTTTCTAAAAATAAATGGGCAGTAAAATGCACAATCTTAACCAATTTTATCAAATATAGTCTTGGGTTCAGAATCAACCCAAATACCTTACATTTCGTATCGCTCCCTATCTATGCTTAGTCACTCACACTCATTTGAGAGGGGAGAAATGTCTCTTAAGTGAACTTAATCACTGGCCACCACTAATCCTGAACTACTTAGAATGCTGGTTCCCACTTCAGAGCCACCTGTTGGCCCAGCAAAAAAAGATGCCTGTGACACTGTGGCCAGCTCACCTGAATGTGTGCTTACCAGGTGAGAGTTCATAGACGAAATGGTGCATGAAAATCCTTTGTCCACTCTGATGGCTGTAACACTCCAAGATGGCAGCTTGCCATACAGGGCCTGCCAAAGAAATAGCCTCTCACTCTCTTTGCTGAGCTCACCCTCTGCTCCATGAGGCCACCCTTCTACCAACTAAGACTGCAATCCACCCACCTATGCTTGCGCTATGTAAATCTAATTCTTCTCTCCCACTACCACTTACTGCCTATTCCTACCCTTGCTCCAAATTTCCTTTCCGCTTTGGTTTCCTTGCTCCTCCACCCCTATTTCCCAGCATGCCCCCACATCCTTTGAATCCGCTACCTTCCACCCCATAATCTCTGATGACCTTCAATGGGCATCCATCCATCTACACCTTCGTAGCTCCCACCGTTATCCCTCATCTGTGCCTTCTATGCCACCCATCCTGAGGCCTCTCCTTTTGTTTGAATCCACCCTCCTGGACCAACTTTGCATCCACCCACATCCACTCATAGTCCTCTTTAGCCATTGGCCCTCCCCTAGCTGAAGACCCTCTGCAACCCACTCTCTCCCTTCTATAAATCTCTCTCCCTGCACTGCATCCCCAGGCTACTAACATGCATGCATGGAGCTTGGGAAAACCTAATTCCTGCAAGAATCCATGGCCTCCAACTCTCATTCAGGGATCCCCACAGCACAACCTATCATACCCAGCATCTTCTTTTTGGGATGCCACTCTCTGGTCACCATGTTTGTTCTGTGATTTTCGTTCCGCCTTAAGCTTCCCGGCAAATATGCCTAATTCTGGCTATTTACACAGGACATTAACTGTGGTTGGATTCCACGTTGCCTACAGCCTCAGATATAATACTGCTATATGTTTTTGATGTAAAGAGGATAGCAGTAGTTAGCTCACCTGCATTTTGCTGATGTACGGTTACCTGCATCATTGATTTGTGAATGTTAAAGGTCACTCTTAAATGTCATGATTGCAGGTGTTCCTCTCAACTTCCTCCAGTACTGATTTCAACCAGGGTGCCCATTCTTTTAGCTCCCCTGACATTGCCTGAAAACACTACCTAATATCTTTCCTTAAAACCACTCATGATGGAAGGGGCCCCTGTTATTAATTCCACTGAGCACTGTGCCTCATACTGCCTGAAATGTATATGTCCTAGATTAGTCCTTAGGCATACTAGCTGTTCTTAATATCCTCTTAAACACCTTACGTGTCCAATAATGAGTTAGATCAGGTGGCCTTCTCCTTTCATTGATAACACAGTTCCTCCTTATAGGGAAATTGATACAACACGTATGATTTCTTGTCTCAATCTATTCTCCTATCATTCTACATTCTTGAGTTGACTTAACCTCGTTGTATTTCTGTTGACGGTTTCTGTCAAATTATAATCTGCTGTAAATCCTGTCCTAAGCGGCTTCCTGAGTGACTGCCTTTGGAATGTGAAAGACTAGTAACACCTTACTAGCTGCTGCGCTCTATCTGCAAATAACCCATGTTCTAGGGATTAGCCCTCTTTAATTGATCAAACACATTACTCTTGACCGTATGGCCCTGTTTATTCTGGCATTAACAGACCCGGTGGGACCAGTTACAGCTGTGTCTCTGTGGTGTGTTCATACTATAGAGAGATACAGGGTTTGACAAGTTTCCATATACAGTAAGCCAGTTCTGTTTTGTATGACCCCATGTACATGCAATCTAAATTAGCGGGCCATTGCTAAATCTCTACTACTTTGTTCTTTTACTCATGTAACCAATCTTCTGCAGCTGCTCTTGCCTGTCCATTATCTATTGTCTACCACTCTGGCCACCCACTCTCCCTCTTCCCCCCTAACCAACCCGATCCTTAACAATCAAGATCGTATTCAGATACCTGTTACCTGTGGCTCTCCTGTTACAACAAAATGTGTACAATGATGGCATCCATCAGTTCATCTTGCCTGGAGGTCAGGATGTAACCCCAGTACATTGTGGCGAAAGAAAGTAAGAAGAAATCCTAGGCCTAAACTTTAAGAGAACATTCTGCAAGCATCCTTGCAGACCGGTACTGACGCTGACGACCGATACTGACACCTTTAAACTGGCGCTATGACAACAGATCTATTATTCTTCACATGCACTGCATTTAAATGACTATTACTCTCCACGGTAGTATTATGCATTGAATCCTCTAACGAGATTAACAGAGGCCTCAAGCATCAAGGGGCCAATGAATGGCCAGCATTGCGCTTTGGACACCGTCAACCCAGGCACTTATGGTTCTGTAGTTTGTATCCGCGTTGGTGTCCCTCCCTCCTTCCAGGGAATGGGGATACAGGGCAGGGTGCCGCAGCCGTCACATGAAATATGGCAAGATGGCAGGGTTATGGGGGGCTATCAAGTCATGGGTGCCTGCCATCTGGAAGGGAATACACAGAGGACCAGTGCCATGCTTTACATATCCCAGTTTGGGAAGCATTCTCCGTCTTCTTGCCGACACACCAAAGAATGATGCGCCTCCCTTTCCGTAAGGGATGGGACTTAAGCCTGTTACAACCAGACGATAACACATCTTAACACATTCTGCTTGGTCTGTTTTTTTTTGTCACTCCTGTAAGGATATTTGGCGTGTTACAGTACAGAGTACAGTAATACTGCACAAGTAGCACATTTTTTTGCAGCACCACCACAAGGGTGCGGTGCATTGCTATATGGGTTGCCAGATTAACAAGGAAAGACAGGCTATTCAGTCAAAAACGATTTTAACATATAAGATGCAAATCTATTTTTACAGTTAAAAGCACACGTGCTCATTTAAAAATGCACACTATTTTTCACCTGAAATGCCTATATTGCTAGAGACACATTTGAAAATTAACAGCTAACCTATTAACAATTAACCTGACTAATAAAACCTTATTTAACATAACCCACTAATAAAATGTGTTCTCCACTGCAGAATTAGGCATACTCTGAAAACCATTTAAATGCGTGTGCAGATTTTTTTTTCTTCTCTTCTCTGCCTGATTCTCTGTGTTTTTGTGCACAGTAACTGCAGGAGAAGGAAGTCAGATTTGCAACAATTGCAAATGTATAAGCGAAGCTATTGTTGAAGAGTAGGAGGATGAGAGATGATGGATTTCATTGGGACACGTCATACAGAGGGCTGAGAGGAAAGTTTTAGTGGGCAGTATCAGGGAAAAAGACAGGCAGACATCTTTCTGCACTACTGGGGAGAAGACCTGGCTGTGGGGTCCTGACTGAATGCAGATTCCTGTGTCCTGCTGCAGTCGAGATTGGGGGGAGCTGAAAGAAAAACCTTTCCACTGGCTGAGGCATTCCTAGCTGAAAAAGCTGAGAATTCCAGGCAATGACCCCGGCTTGAGAAGGCAAGCGTTCCTTTTTGTTGGAGTTAATCCAAGAGAGCCACATTCACAAAGAGAACAACTAAAAAGATAAGGTAATGAGAAGTGTGGGAGCTGAGTGTGTACGGTAATATGCAGTCAGTGTAGGATTCCTGTGCGTGTCTTAATCAAATACCAATGTTGCAATTTGAGTTCTGTTCTCCGCCACGCTCTTTGCAGTGTGTCATAGACAATGCTTTGACTGTACCATTTTATTTATTTCTGTAAAGAATGAGATCGTGTCTAAATGCAGCTTTTATAATACAGAAAATATTTGAAAACAGACGGGTGTTTTATTTTCTATTTACCATTACAATGCCGATGATGTGGGGAGATTTTTAAACAGTGCAATGGTCATTTTAAGACAGATGTGTGCATGTCAGAATCAGTATGAATAATTGTGAGTGACTGTAGCATAGCTTGTTGGAGGTACATGAGCCAACGGGAAGAGAGACTCTCTGAACATAGCTCCCTACCGTATATAAGGTAGTGGAAATTACCACAAGACTACCACATATAGCTCTCTGTCGTAAATAAGTCAGTGAGTTCGCCCATGGTGGCACACCAACACTATCACTGGAAATGTGGTATTCCTAGAATGCAGGTCTGCGGTCTCTCTAGTGATCACACGAAAAATCTAAGCAAAGATAAGGGATTCTGGACATTGGGGCCACAAATAAAACAAGGGAATTAGGCTCACCAAAATACCACCAACCACGTATACCAAATATGCAGGTCTGGGTGCTGAAATAATGCATGTCCATTGTATTATTGTTGCACATGGCCAAATCTGAATACAAAGAGTGATTATTGCTAAGTTATTTTTCGGCGGTAATAAAATACCGTCAGGCCCCAAATCTCCACAAAATACCCTACATATTTATGGTGCGTTGGCCGGGAAAGTGATCATAGAGTACCTACTGGGCGTGGCAAGCGTGTCTCACACTGCCATTTGCACATTAAAGGGAACCCATTTTATAATAGCAGTGTGCCACTAAAAACGAATTTCAGAATGTCACAAAGGGAAACCACATTCTCAGATCTAGTGCAATATTTAGAGGCAAAGTTATTTGCACATGGGAATTGGTCTTCGAATAGCACGTTAGACTGGAGTAACCGCATTCAGGGTGAGGTGCAGAAAGAAAAACTAGACAATATTTTTGCAGAAGGCAGCATAATTCAGGTCTGCCTTACAAGATTATTGAATGCAGCCGATAAAAGTGCAGAGAAAGACTGTTTAATACGGCTATGCGGCAAAATATGGTTTATTTTAAACAAGTCCCTGCGAATGCAAGAGAATGATACTCAGCTAATTAACAGGTTAAAGACTGAATTAGAGGGGGCAAGTAAAAATCAGGAAATGTTGAGAGCAGAATTGGATGTATGCCAAAAAGACATGCAATTAAAATGCAGAGACTTTGATACTCAGTTATCCAAAAGCAAGAAACAATTTGAAGATAGTGAGCAAGAATTGACACACTTAAAAGCCTTAGTGGATCACATTAGGCAGGATAAAGATGAGGTTGTTTCAGAAATGCAGATTTTACAAAAAGAACATTGTGAAAAAGAAGGTGATCTCCAGAGTGCAGAACAAGAAATGATTAAAATGATTCAAGAAAGAGACAAAAGAAATAAAGAGTTCAATGAATGCCAAATGCAAATGTGCGACATGCAGGAGGCGATTAATAAAATGAGCGATGAAAATAATTATTTGCAGAATGAAGCAACTAGACTCCTTAAAAAGTGTAAGGACTTAGAACAGCAAATGTGCATTCCCAGGTCCCAGGAGAGGCGGCAGGGTACCACATTCAATGGAGTGGAGGTGAATTCTAGCTCTGCCCAAAGAGCTAGTGCCCCAGTGACTGGGCCGGTGACTGAACTTGGTTGCAGCGCCCTTGGGGGATTTGATACTCCCATTGGGGGCAGCCACCAATCTCATACACCTGAAAACAGGATTGAATCACAAAATAGTGCAATTCCATGCATTGCAACAAGTAGCCCCATAAAAATAATGAAATCCATTAAAGCCCTGATCAAACCATTTAAAAAGGGAGGTGAATGCTGCATTGAGGATCACTTAGAAGCGGTACATGACATTTTTAAAGCACTCCAGATACCTAAGGAACAGTACAGACAATATTTTCATTTAACTTTAGATGCCCCGACGGCCAGCATCATAAGGGGATTAAATGAACAGCAGAATATGACATGGCTGGAGTTTGAAAAAGAAATTAGGCGTCATTTTTCTCCTTTTCAGTCATTGCAGGAGGCAAAGAAAGTCGCGTACACTATTACTGCTGGACCTAATACATCCCCTCGCCAATTTTTACAAGACTTAAAAAGAGCATTCTCTCGCTTTGATGTATCTTTTGACTCAAATTCCAATGAGTTTAAAACCGCATACTTCTATGGGCTACAGAAAGACATCATATCCCAATTGGTCCGTGAATTTGACCGTGACAAGTCCCTTGAATGGATTGTACATCAAAGCACCAAGCTATATGAGGTACTCTATTGTCAGGGTAGAGAAAGTGATAAAATGAAAGATACTAGACCTAAATCTAAAGAACCCTCAGCCACAGTAATGGAAATCAGGTCAGCCAAAATGTCCCTTGAGTCTGCTCAAAGCCAAGGTAAAAATAATGTGACACCTGAACAAAGGGGTAATCAACAAAGATCGCCATTTCCTGTACCAATGTTCCAAACACATGATCCTAGTAATAGAGAGAGCTACATCAGCCCTAGATATTTAGGGGATAGACCCCGGGTAAGATATCGGCCTGATATGGCAGGTATGAACAATAACCAGAGACAAAATCAAGATCAAAGAAATGATGGTCCCTACCAGTCATTGGGGACACAGAGTAGGTTTGATCCCAACACCATGATATATGGTAATCAGGATAGGCCCCGATATGTGGATCGATTTAATGATAATGGAAATCAACATAGGGGCCAGTACCCACAATCTGAGAGACAGGACATGAGGCAAAACGTGAACTACAATCCACGCCAGTACAATGATTCCCCACCAGGGGACTATAATCAAAGGATGGGTGCAACCCGCTCCCCTCCACAAATGAATCAAGAGTTCAGAAACCATCCCAACCGACGTCAATCACCTGAGAGGTATCAGAATAGATCCAATCAGGGGGAAAACAACCAATATCGACCTAGGCCACAGAAAGAGGATCCTAGAGAGATGGAAAGGTTCCAGTGCCTTGAGGCCCAAGTGAAAATGTTAGCTGAGCAAATAGGAAAGCTCTATACAGCGCAAAAACAACCTTCCAAAGAGGGGGCTGATGGCCATAGCAATGACCGGGGGGCTTCCGAAAAGTGACTAAGTACTCATGATAATCGCAGTGCCAAAATGACAGATTGCTCTGATATAATTTTGCATGACAACTCTGAGGTGACTAATGGATTAAAAATAAAAGTACCAGTAAATGAAATTGTGATAGAAAGTGCAAATACTTCTAAAAAAGAGGTACGGTTTAACTTAGAGCTAAATAAAACAGTAAAGATTTGCACAAATGAAAAAGAAACATTAGGAATTCCAAAAGAACAAAGGGACAGATTTAAGAAAAATGACTCATGCATGGGGAGTACCAGTGAACAGGGAGTAAGTGGGGATGCCATAGCTCCTTCCCTGGGCAATCAAAACAATGACCAAACACAGACAGAAAAAGGAAATACTCACAAGGAGGGTACAAGTCAATCACCTGAAGAATTCTTTGAGCCACATATTTTTGAAGAGGCTGAAAGGGCTGGTATTACACTAAATGATCACAAATGCACAGAATTAAAAAATGACAAATTGCTGAATGATGTTGTTACACATGTTCAGTTGGAAGGTTGTAATGTGGTCTCTGATGTTACCCAGATGGATGGGCGAACAGTGGCCACACTCCAAAAAACTTCTGATCATGGAGAAATGAATAAAATATCTCGCACAGAAATGGGTAAAAAGGAGGGAAAAATGTCTTTTCATTTACCAATGTGCTTAGCCAAAAGTGAAAAAGACCTGAGAAAGGTGAGCCCTGAAATCAGTAAGAATTCACATTTCTTATGTGTATTAGAGGAAGTTGAGGACAGATATTATGCACCCATCACTGTAGAAGAAAAATGCCACACCTTCGCTACGATTGACACTGGCGCACAGGCCACAATTATGTCCAAGGAGCTGGTAAAGAGTATCAATGAAGGGAGGCCTCCACAGAGTCAGATCACAGTGAAGGCAAATCAAGGCCCAGTGCATAACTTTAATGGGGAGGAGGTGCCCATCATAGGTGTAACTGAGGTTGACATAAAAATAGGAAAGCACAGAATGAAACAAGAGGTATTGATCACATCTATTTGTGAAATTCCATTTCTGATGGGGACAGATTGCCTGAAAAGATTGTCTCCTCTCATAGATGGGGTGAATGGAGTGCTGTGGTCCTTAACCAAAAAACCATTGAGGCCTAAGAAACTAAAATCACAAAACAGCAATATAAAAGAATGTCACACCGTTGCCAAAACAAATGATGCTGTGGAGGTATATCTCCAGAATAGCTGCATACCTAGTGTCACTGTTATATTAATGTGTCAAGACAAAGATCAGAGCGACAATGAAAAACTACCTGTACAAATATATTTGGACCCAAGGAAAGATTGGCAGACTGCTATAGATGAGCACACATTACGTTTTTACTTAAAAGAGAATACATGCAAACAGAATATTGTTCCTAAAACAGATTCAGAAAAACACATTACCACTCTGGCAGAAATACACATGGAAGATGAGCAACCATGGGTTCACGTTGGTATAAATGATTATCTTAAAACAATAAAAGCCACTTTAGCGCTTGAACATGAAAGGAGTTTCATTAATGAGAAATTGTTGCAAAAAATTATGGAGAGGGAAGAAATCCCGAAATTTAGGATTAAAAACCAATATGTTTCTGGGTTGGACAGTCCAGACTTTGAAAACCGAATTGCAGGCAGATGCATGCTTAAAATTAGCATTGGGCAGAAAATAATTTACCATAATGTATGGATAGTGAGTGGAGCACAAAATGAATTTTACATGGGCAATGACATCATGCACAGAATGTGTATGGTGTTAGATTTCCTTAATCAAAAAATATGGTCACGCCTAGGTGGGCCGGCACCTGAATTTGAAGACAAAAGAAAGGCTTATCATTGTGCACAACTGGTTCCTTATGCAGTCGAATTACAAATGAGGAAAAATACTATTATTCCTGCATTTACAAAACAGTTTGCAATAACACTGAAATGCAAAAATGGGCAGCAGATGAAAGGCTCTGATGCATTTGTATGCCTGAATGAATCCATAAAACAGCAAGGCCTGGATTATGAATACATTCCATTGGTAGACATTGGTGAGGGATCTGTAAAAATCATGGTAAATAATAAAGGTTGTCAGGATATTCATTTAGAGGAAAACTCCCCATTAGGAATGGCCATACAAAAATCACATTATACGGCAGATTTAAATAACATGGTGATTGGGAATATTCCTGAAAAATATGTAGATGCCAAGGGCGAGTTGCCAGAACACCTGGACTCTCAGCCCAAAGGAATATTTAAAATTCATTCTGTGTATCCTTATGATTCAAATGAGACAGTGTGCTGTCATCAAGAGGATTGCATAATATTTAATTTAAATGAAAATGAAACAGGAAATCAGCCCATTGAAGTGGAAGCTGATATGCCAAAATATTTAAAAGTGGCAGCTCTACAAAAAGACACAGCCACACAGTTAGAGGAAAGCGCTGAGATTCCTTTACCAGAAGAGTTTCCAGAATTTTCCAGAATGGTAGAAGAGCAGATCTCCTTAGCGGATGCATGTGACAGCGATGGGGATCGAAACGACCTGAGGGAAATATTTATGGAGTTTAAGGATGTATTTGCAAAAGATGCTTATGATTGTGGTTTAACTGATTTACATGTGGCCACACTACCAGAAGGTTGTAGCAGAAATCCAGTGTTTGTACGCCAGTATAGACTACCGCTGGCATGTTTAGAATCATTGGCAGAGATTATTAAAAATTTGGAATCACGGGGAATAATTAGGCCCATTCATAGCACATCCAATACGCCTATTTTAGGTGTGTTAAAGCCAAATGGTCAATGGCGGCTGTGTGCAGACTTAAGAGAGTTAAATAAAAGAGTACCAGTATCTAGATGGCCACTACCATTCATTGATCAGGGCCTAGCTCAGATACATGGTTCAAATGTATTTACCACATTAGATCTCACATCTGGATATTGGTGTGTGCCATTGGCAGAGGAGATACAACACCTATTTTCCTTTACATTTGACAGGACTCAATATGCCTGGCTTAGAGCTCCGTTCGGGTACATCAATAGTGGGAGTGAATTTGGCATATTTTTGAGAAAGGCCATGCCAGATGCAGCGGAAAGAGGAACAATAGTTTATGTGGATGATGTCCTGATAAAAAATGAAAACCTTAAAAGTCATTTTGATGAAATAAGACATGTGCTTGGCCAATTGCAGAAAGCAGGCGCCAAAGTATCTTTGCAAAAAGCACAATGGTGCAAGAAAAAAGTGAACTTTCTAGGGCATGAAGTGACTGAACATGGGCTAAATCCACAAAGGAAGAACATAGAGGCCATACAAAGATTAAAAGATCCTAAAAATGTGAAAGGAGTAAAAAGTTTATTAGGGATGACAGGCTATAACAGAAAGTTCATTGAGAATTATGCAGAAATCACTCAACCATTGACTAAACTGCTTAAACTAAATACTCCCTGGAGATGGGAAAGAGAGCAGTCTGATGCAGTGGCTAGATTGAAGGAATGTATTGTAAAGGCACCATGTTTAGCATACCCCATAAAGGACAGGGATTTCTTTATAGAAATAGGCTTTTCTGAACATTGTATGTCAGCAGTGTTATCACAAAAACACGATTTGAATCACAAAACCATTGCATATGCAAGTAAGGCATTTTCCCAAGTTGAAATTAAATTTAATGAATGTGAGAAGGCCCTATTAACCACTGTGTGGGCGCTACAACATTTCCGCCCCATTGTTCAGGGAGAAAAGGTGATTATTGAAACAAATCATCAACCTTTGCAATTTTTAGAGAGTAAAAGAATTAGATCAGGCAATCTAGCGCAATCCAGAATCACTTCATGGACGCTGGCATTACAAGGTTTTCCCGTAGAAGTGAGATATGGACAAAATAAAAAGAGCCCAATTGCTCAAGGGTTAGCTGACTTACATGACTGTGCAGCTGAACAAATACCAAATGAAATGGAAGTGGAAGCTAGTTTACAGGAATTTGAACAATCACTACACAAAGCTTTTGATGAAAAAACATGCAAGGATTTGCCAACTGTATATGTGGATGGTTGTGCTTTTCACATTGAAAATGACAGTAATAAACAATTAGTGGCAGGAATAGGAAATGTCTGGTTGAAATGTGAAGGCGTTCCTAGTATAGGGATGAGGATTGGAGATAGGAGCAGTCAGGTGGCGGAATTGGCAGCCATCTATAAAGCAATTGCTACTGCAGTTGATAAAAAGTTCAGTGAAATTGTCCTGGTGACTGATTCTGACTATGCACGGAATAGCTTTGTGGAGTATTTGCCTGGTTGGAAAGCAAGAGGCATGGTTACATACAACAAAAAGCCACTTAAACATGGAAAAATGATACAAGCCATAGACAAATTGGTGTCAGAAAATAATTTAACAATATACTGGAGAAAAATTCGTGGGCATTTAAAAACACCAGGAGAGGATAAGGAGGGAAATGATAAGGCAGACCATCTGGCTAAGATTGGGGCTGTGATGGGAGAATTGCTACCTATTGATTATTTAATGGGTGAAATACAAATTGATGCAGTCACACGTTCTAAAGCACCAAAGGAGGTAGATCAACCGGTGGTGCAGTGGAGTCATGACACGCCAGACCAAGATTTGATTGAGGCACAAAAGAATGATCAAATTTTGGGAATCTATTATAATCATTTGATAGATCCTGAACAAAATCCTGTAACAGAAAAAGATTGTATGGGAAAAGAAGAGTTGAGGGTGTTATTAAAGAACAAAACACGAATTAGATTACAGGATGGGCTCATGATTAGAGAGTCCATAACAGGGCAAATACAGTGGGTAGTACCCCTTTCATTCAGAGGACTAATGCTACACCATGCACATGATGCCATAACTGCAGGCCATAGAGGTTCACAAAAAACATTAGAAATACTAAAAGATTATGCTTACTGGCCTCATATGTCCCAAGATGTGGAATTATATACTAGAGGATGTCTAGTATGCGCCCAATTTAAACCTGCTTCACCAATGCATAGAGCACCATTGATGAAAAGAGGCCTAACTCTCCCATGGTCAGATTTGCAAATAGACTATGTAGGTCCTTTAAAAAGGTCGAGCAGGGGACACCGTTATATTTTGAGTGTGGTATGTTTGATGTCAAAGTGGATTGAGTGCATTCCTGCACCAGATTGTAGTGCGCAAACAGCAGCCACATTGCTGGTGAACCATGTGTTCTCAAGGTTTGGGTTGCCGCAAAGAATTGAGTCAGACAGAGGAAGTCATTTCACAAGTACTCTAATGAGCAAGGTATGGCAAATACTAGGTGTGAAAAGGAAACTACATATCGCATATCGGGCGGCGTCTTCAGGTACAGTTGAAAGAAGCAATAGGTCTGTTGTGGATATTTTAAAGAAATTTGTGGCAGAAGCAGGTTCCAGCTGGGATTTACGTTTACCGTTGGTTCTGATGGCAATCAGGTCGACTCCTGCCAAAGCAACGGGTGTTAGCCCCCATGAGGTCTTAACAGGTAGGAAAATGGTGATACCACAACACCTACTATACAGAACACATGAGCAAACTCTAGTGAGTGCATCCACAGTTCATGAATATATTGATGAACTGAGGAGGCATTTGCAACATGCATTTGCTTTTGTGCAGAGAAATCTGGAAAGAGCTGCTGACAGTGCTAAGTCATATTATGACAAAAAGACATCAGTAAAGGAATACAATGTAGGGGATCAGGTGTACAAGTTTCATTTTGGAAAAAGTAAACAGAAAAATTCTAAATTTCTAGCAGCCTGGCAGGGGCCATTTCGAATTATAGATAAGGTTTCTCCTGTAGTGTATAAAATTTTGAAAAATGAAGGTGAAACAGCAATAGAGCAGTTTGTCCATGTAAATCAAATCAAACCATGCCATCCCAGACATGAGATCAGGCAGCTTGAGCATGTAGAAACAGATAGAGTCCCTTGAGAAAATAAATGGGTGTAATCAGGAGGCAGTGACAAAGAAGTTAAAAAAAGTTGATTGTTATGATGGCACATAAACACTGTAATATATGTAAAAATATATAATATAAATAAATAAATAAATAAATGCACATATAACGGAAGCTCGTGGTTGGTGTGCAGAGAGAAAGTGTATTAAATATTGAATGCTGTTTTATATATGCTTGTTTTCTTTTAACTTGTATTTGATTTCAGAAAAAAAAAAACAGAAAAAAATATAAACGAAATATTTTTACCAAGCATGTTTTATTTTTGGCAAAAGGTGGAAGTTAGTATTGTGCTATGTACTTAATCTGTTTATTTTCTATTTTGATTTAGACAATTAACATTATTTGGTCGGAGGTTCCGGGATCAGAGGCCACGGGAGACGATGGAGTCCTGGAGTCCCCTGGATGAAGACCAAAAGATGCCTGCCTCCAGGTGGAGGTGAAGACAAAATAACCGGAATGCCAAAAGAGATGACTACTGTGGATTCAAGATTGCCAAGATGAAAGAGTACTCGAATGAACCGAATAACATCGCTGGTCGGGACATACCAAAAGAGACAAAACAAAAGTTCCGGCATATGAAGTTCCACGTATTTATTATTTTAATTATTTATTTTAACTTGTTATATTACTTATTTGTTTTAGTTAGTTGTTTTATTTCATTGTTTTTAATTGACTTGGAAAATTTAAACTTAAAGTAATGCCACTTCCACTGAGAAGGCAAATGTGGAACATTTTATGAACTGATGGACTCAGATGAAATGTTGATTGCAAATTTTCATTGATGCACATGAATATTCATTTTGTTGGATTGCTATATTGTAAAAAAAAATAGAACAAGTTGTTTTTAGGAATTGGCTTGGATTATAGCCAAGTTCTAAAAACAAAAGGAGGGTATATGTAAGGATATTTGGCGTGTTACAGTACAGAGTACAGTAATACTGCACAAGTAGCACATTTTTTTGCAGCACCACCACAAGGGTGCGGTGCATTGCTATATGGGTTGCCAGATTAACAAGGAAAGACAGGCTATTCAGTCAAAAACGATTTTAACATATAAGATGCAAATCTATTTTTACAGTTAAAAGCACACGTGCTCATTTAAAAATGCACACTATTTTTCACCTGAAATGCCTATATTGCTAGAGACACATTTGAAAATTAACAGCTAACCTATTAACAATTAACCTGACTAATAAAACCTTATTTAACATAACCCACTAATAAAATGTGTTCTCCACTGCAGAATTAGGCATACTCTGAAAACCATTTAAATGCGTGTGCAGATTTTTTTTTCTTCTCTTCTCTGCCTGATTCTCTGTGTTTTTGTGCACAGTAACTGCAGGAGAAGGAAGTCAGATTTGCAACAATTGCAAATGTATAAGCGAAGCTATTGTTGAAGAGTAGGAGGATGAGAGATGATGGATTTCATTGGGACACGTCATACAGAGGGCTGAGAGGAAAGTTTTAGTGGGCAGTATCAGGGAAAAAGACAGGCAGACATCTTTCTGCACTACTGGGGAGAAGACCTGGCTGTGGGGTCCTGACTGAATGCAGATTCCTGTGTCCTGCTGCAGTCGAGATTGGGGGGAGCTGAAAGAAAAACCTTTCCACTGGCTGAGGCATTCCTAGCTGAAAAAGCTGAGAATTCCAGGCAATGACCCCGGCTTGAGAAGGCAAGCGTTCCTTTTTGTTGGAGTTAATCCAAGAGAGCCACATTCACAAAGAGAACAACTAAAAAGATAAGGTAATGAGAAGTGTGGGAGCTGAGTGTGTACGGTAATATGCAGTCAGTGTAGGATTCCTGTGCGTGTCTTAATCAAATACCAATGTTGCAATTTGAGTTCTGTTCTCCGCCACGCTCTTTGCAGTGTGTCATAGACAATGCTTTGACTGTACCATTTTATTTATTTCTGTAAAGAATGAGATCGTGTCTAAATGCAGCTTTTATAATACAGAAAATATTTGAAAACAGACGGGTGTTTTATTTTCTATTTACCATTACAATGCCGATGATGTGGGGAGATTTTTAAACAGTGCAATGGTCATTTTAAGACAGATGTGTGCATGTCAGAATCAGTATGAATAATTGTGAGTGACTGTAGCATAGCTTGTTGGAGGTACATGAGCCAACGGGAAGAGAGACTCTCTGAACATAGCTCCCTACCGTATATAAGGTAGTGGAAATTACCACAAGACTACCACATATAGCTCTCTGTCGTAAATAAGTCAGTGAGTTCGCCCATGGTGGCACACCAACACTATCACTGGAAATGTGGTATTCCTAGAATGCAGGTCTGAGGTCTCTCTAGTGATCACACGAAAAATCTAAGCAAAGATAAGGGATTCTGGACATTGGGGCCACAAATAAAACAAGGGAATTAGGCTCACCAAAATACCACCAACCACGTATACCAAATATGCAGGTCTGGGTGCTGAAATAATGCATGTCCATTGTATTATTGTTGCACATGGCCAAATCTGAATACAAAGAGTGATTATTGCTAAGTTATTTTTCGGCGGTAATAAAATACCGTCAGGCCCCAAATCTCCACAAAATACCCTACACTCCCCAGCCAAGGCTGACGCTTGCTCTTTCTTGCTGCCTTACACTGACCATCCTTCCAGCCTGCCTTTTGCCACTTGTCTGCCTACCTTGGCCTGTCCTTTTACCAACTTCCTTCCTGCATTTTTGTCTGAATGTCTTGACCTTCCGGTCAGCCATCTTCTATCTGTTGGTTGCCAGCCCTGCCCTTCCAGCCGCCCTGCCTGTGTTCTTCTGTCTTGCCTGCCTGCCACTTCTCCTAATGCTATCTTCCAGCTATAATCCCTTTGTTTTCCTCATGGATTGGCCTGTGGGTTATCATCCTTAATGCCCACTGTCTCATACTGGCTAAACCATCAACCATTGCATCTCTCCTGTACAGCACATGGGGCTGTCCTTGCACCACGTACATCAGGGGAATCTTACTCCTGATAGTTCCGGAGCGACCTCACATGTGTCTCAAGGAGGGTGCTCTAAGGCCCATTCTGGTACCACCAATATTCCACTCAGCACACCCTGATAGCCAGAAGGAGGAATGCGTCACACTCTCAAGACAAGTTAAGATGCCCACATTCTGACCCTGACATGGATGCCCTACATAAGGTCAGAGATGAAATACAGGCCTTAAGACTAGAAGTGGCCACCTTGAAACAAGAGAACACTATATTAAGGGGTTATGAAAGGAAAAGTGGCTGTCTCCTCAGCCAAGAATACTGTGGACTGTACATCCTCCATAAAATATAACATGAATCTCTGGAATTTCATGGAATCCGTAATCACAGTAACATACAGTTCCATGTCCAAGCCTGCACAGCCCCGTATGTATCAGCCAAATGTCCAATACTGGAATACTTAAGTGACTTTGAGAAAGCCTTTCTGAAGGTATTCCAATCACCTAGGTTGGTTGCTACTGCACAAAATCAGTTCATTGATTGGAAACAAGACCATTCAGAGCATGTGTTGTAGGAGTGTTTATCATTACAGTGTGTGTTCTAAGAGTGAGTGTGGTAAGCGTGTGTCATAAGAGTGTGTGTGATAGAAGCATTTGTGGTAGGAGCATGTGGGGCACATGTCGTAGGTGCATGTGTTATAGGTGCATGTGTCCTAGGTGCATGTAAGAGCACTTGTCATACGTCTACATGTTATGTGTAGTAAGTGCATGTGTATTAGGTGCGAGTGTTGTAGAAGCATGTTATAAGTGTTCATATACACAATGTTAATATCACAATTGTACGATTAGGGTTTTAATGTAAAATGTACCTTCTTTCTGTTCATGATTTGTATGCCTTCTAAAGTGAACATTTTCATATGAAAAGTGTACATTTATTCCATCACTTTTAAACTGACATCAAAGTCACATGTCACTTGCCTTTGAATTAAGTTTTTAGATGTTAAATGTGTAATGTATGAAATGTAAAACTCATACGCTCTGTGTGCAGTTCGCATGAAAAGTGTACATTTATTCCATCACATTAAAATGACATCAAAGTCAACTGAGATTTGCCTTTGATGAGAGTTTTTAGGAGATATTAATTGTGTAATGTACAAACTGTTAATTGTGTATTGTACGAACTGTGTAAATCATAAGCTTTGTGTAGTTTGTATGAAATATGTACATTCAATACCTGTATGCCTCATATATAGATACATTTCTCAAGTTAATATCTAGAAATGGTCCTAATCGATTTAAAACATTTTTTTTCAGTGCACCAATTCCAGATAAAATCTAGGTGTCTGCACAACATTAGGAAATTCACAGTGGCCAATTTTAGATATTTGGACCAATTTTTTTTATTAGATGCTATGGTTTCTATTTTAAACCTTTCATCCTTCCATGTTTGACCAGTGCTTATATTTACATACACAATTTACAGTTATTCAATGTCTTTTAGTACTGAGTTTAAAAAGAGAACAATATAAAAATTTCATTTTTAGTGCCACCTTGAAGAAACTTTGTCCATCAATCTTCAGAATCTAATTGCTTTGTCAAATTCATATACATGTCTCTAATTTGAATCCTTCTGTCTGTCAGAGCTGGACAGGAAATTATAATGTGGTTTCAAGTTCATTTTTTTGCTTGCAGAAACGGCAGATCTCCAGTTCCTTGGGTAAAAGGTTCAGCCGGAATCTCATGAAAGTATCTCTGATCTGATGTTATGGAAAACGTTGCAGATAAAGTGGAGGGCAGTTGATTGGATGATTATCAAATTTACATTCTAGATTGAGTTTGCTTTCATCTCAATTGTCGCAATCCAATCATTTTGCGCAATTCATTTTTTTTTTTTGCTTTTTCAGGACGCTTGCATAGCATTTCTGTCGAGATGTTTGCAGTGATTCCGATATTTTCCATATGTGTTTTCCATGCTTCCAGAGGTGAAGCTTGTACTGTTGTTTTTTTTCCTCAAAATATTTGTAATGCTGGAATTTGAGAGTCTGTGATTATTTTCCTATATAGTTCAAGGGTTTTCCATATATTGAGCGATTTCAGCGATTGAAATGACAATTTGTATCTAAGTCAGACCATTGGGAGTGCAGGAGGCAAGGATAGCACTTTCCTCCAGAAGAGTCCTTCTAGGCGCTGCCGAATCGTACCATCTATATTAATCAAAATGTCAACTCCGTAAAGGAGAATTTCCACAAATTTTTGTCTATTGAATGTTATGATTGGTTGTGTCGAGCATTTCCTGTATTTTCGGTGTAAGTACCGGCCTTGACGTGCTAGCGACATGGCTTTTGCTTGAAGATGCTTGATCCAGTCTTTTTCTGTAGGGGATTGATTCGGCCAGATACCAAGATATTTCACAGTTGTCACTTGTGCTAGTTTTTGATTATACAAGAACATTGCTTTCATGGGGTTGCAGTAAAAAGGTTAAATGGCAATGCTGCCAACTGGCAGCCCTGCTTAAGTCAGTTAAATGTTGGTAGTGACCATACCATCTTTTATAAGTCTAACTCTTATTGTCGTGTTGTTATAGAGTTGCTTTATTGGCTCAATTATGTTATCCGGACAGCCCCATAACCGTAGTTTACTCCATAATCGATTTCTATCCACTAGATCAATTGCAAATTGGAGGTCGATAAATGCTGCATAGATTTGTCTTTTATTTCTAATTGCCTCCTGCTTAAGTAGATTTAGTAGTATTAAGTTAATGTTTGTGCCTATGTGTTTCACAAAGTCTGTATGTCTAGTTGCATATATCTGGTTTTCATTGGCCCAGGTGTTTAGTTTATCTAGCAACAGGGTTGCAAATATCTTCCCCTAAGGCAATTGGCCTATAATTACAAGGATCTTTTGTGTCACTCTGCTTGAAAATAGGAATCAATACTGCTTTTTTCCATGATGATGGAATGGTCTTAGTTTTATCAATAGCTCTAAAGATTTGGATACAGATCTTTGTCCAAATTGCTTTGTTGGCCTTAATTATTTTATTTGAAAGGCTATCCGGGCCAGGAGCCCGTGAAGGGTTCAGTTTGGTAATCACCCTTTCTATGTCCTCGGTTTCACAGATGACTGACCAGTGATTTCGTTGGTTTTCTGTGTGTTGGTTATAATCAGCTTGGCTGGCTTTATACAAGTTGGTAAAGTGTGTTTTCCATCTCTGTTCCTCTACATCTGTTGTCATTTTCTGTGAAGCAGCTGTTTGGGGATTTAGTAATTTCCACAGATCTCTTGTATTACGCTTGTTTAAAGCTTGCAACATTTTTTCGGCATCTGTTTGGCTTTGTAGAGCTCTGCTGCTCTTTATCCAGTTTGCATAGTATTGTCTCAATTTTCTTATTTTTTCGTAGTTTACCGGTGACATTTGTCGCATTTGTTTTATTGCTCATCTCAATTCCTTCTTTTTCTTTACAATGACTATTGAGTACCCATGTATAAAGTTACATTTCTTATGTGGTACTGTTGTTGAAAAAAAGTTTGAAAGGATTTAATAACTTTGGGTAGTTCAAGCGCTGTGCATCTGTCAGAACGGTACTATCAATGAGTCCGGATAGTTTCTCTAGTTCGCACCCAATGTTAAAAGCTATTCAAAATATGATCAAAGTAAAAACATTTTAAACTATGAAGTCGTTAATGTCAAAATCAAAAATGTTGCCGCTGCCTCGAAATATTACTTTGAAATCCAAGTGTTTGAAAGTTATTTAAAAAGAGACATTTTCTGAAGTGCCATATAGACTTCCTGTCACACAAAGGCCTTATGTATGTATATAAATGTATATATAAATGTATGTATATATGTATTGCAAAGGATATATCACTGTCTCAAAATGGCTACATGAAATTGGTTGGTTGAATAATTATATATATAAGGTTATAGATAGCATTAAGATGAATACAAACTATATGACGACATTACATTTTATTGCTCACAGAGGCTTAGAATGTAAGCACATGGTATAGGACGTTTCATGTTATGCATCTTTTAATGTGATTTATTTGATCAGTCTTCTTTTTACACATGCAGGTACCCTTCTTAAAGGGCAACATTAAAATGAGTTTCTGATTCCCACTTCAAAGATTAAAAATAAGACACTCTGTATGTTACACACATGGTCTAATGGATAAAAGGGGCCAAGTTACACAGGAATTCACCTGACACTACAACATGGACAGAATTGTGCAGTAAGCAAATGCATCCCTTCTAAATCAACAATCATTCAAGTGGCTTAAACATGGAGATGGCGCCCGGAGAGTAGAAGGACAAAGAATCCGGGACACCCTCAATGCAAACCTAAGGGCAAAGCCCAACTATATGTACTTCTGAAAGGTCCTACAGAGTTGTTCACACAGGCACTGGACTGAGATTTGACTATGTGTGGGGTAGCGACAGAGGAACTCTTCATAAGGGCCACTCTTCTTATTCAGTGGGATTCTAACTACCTGAAACGGGTGCTGTTCAACCAGCGTTCTGAAATAATCGTAACGTGATGTGTGGTGCCCAGCAAAGCTCCTTACTAAAGGAATATGTCTAAGACAGCAGTTGGGTTCTGAAGTCCAGGAAACAATGAAATTACAATTCTCTACTTGTTCTCATATAACAAGGGAGACTGTTGAGAATAACCTATCCCACATTTCATGGGAAAACAATTAATGAAAGACATATCGCAGGTGATTCACACCAAGAGACTACAAATGTCAAAGGCTTGTCAACCATATCGGAAAATTAAAAGCAAGATATAAAGCGGAGGATGGAAAACATTTCTGAGGGACCCATGACAAGCAAGCAGTGGAATAAGGGAGATGTCACCAACAGAATTGAAATTACTAACACAGAGAAGAATCAAAATATATTTGGCTCACCAACTAATCAGTTACTTTGGTCCCAATGCAAAGGGGTGGAAGAGGACCTGATAGAGGATGTGATAACGCAGGATAATCAACTTTATAAGATCTCAACTGAAACTAATGTTAAACACCATTTTCCAATTAACAAAACATTGGTTAATCTTAAACTGCTCAATCTGAAATTAATGCACTGTAATTACCAAGACAGTGTACTTAACCAAGCCGCTGAGAACTTCAGTGTTTCTGCTGCTGATGATGAGGACAGTGACACCGAGCACCAAGGCGGGGTGAACGAGAGAGCTGTGGTTTCCAGGAAGGAAGCCACGAGTGAACAGGAGCATGACCTGTCTGTAATGAAGCTTCTGGCACAGTGCCACATTAAGCTGGAAGAGCTGGAGGAGCTGAAGCACACCTCAAAGGAACTAGCAAGGAATGTAAGTACTGTTTCCTGTAAATGTACACCTCTGATATATACTACTGGAAATTGAACAATCAGTCATGCTCCCATCCTATTGAACTGTTTTAATTTGTTATTTATTTTTATTCCAAGAGATGTGTGGCTCTTTGGAGGAAAAAGCCTTGCATACTTTGCACTTGCATGCTTTGAAGAAGGTTATGTGTAACCACAAGGTGTCTCCAAGCCCATGGCATTAGGTTTTGAGGATAACTACTGATTACGTGTACAATTCCCATTGAGATTTGTTGGGTCCAGTTCACAAAGCATTGTTTGCAGCGGATCTATGTGCTCATTGCACATTTTCTACTGCGCATCCCAAAATGTTGAATTATCTTTTTTTTATTTCACTGCATATATAATGCATTCATTCCCACACCACTCACATAATGGGGTAATACCTTTGCAGCCGCACAAAAATGCAGAAATTGAAGGTGCTGCAAATCAAGCTGATTCACAAACAGTGCATCAGGGCTTTTGTCACTGGCCACATAAATATGCATGCATGGATGGATATTGCCCTGCACGCGTGGGATGGGCGTGTACCTTCATTAACTCCCACTTTACATATGCAAAATGGATGTGTCTGGAGGAGTGACAATATCCGGGCAATTCAAATAGGGGCCCATCTATACACACAGTGTCCTCCTGTGGCAAACTTTACGAGCTGGCGTAAGCCTGATTTGGGACATTGAGGCATGTGCATGGGCAAATTCCCAGGTACAATTACATTTTTTTTCCTGAAAGTGGTTCACTTTCCCAAGAGTATTATACGATTTATCCTCAGCTAACTTCTTTTTTTCACTCCAGTGCTCTGAGACGATCATCAGAATGCATTGTGAATTACAAGAAACCTAAATGAATAAGTACAAATGAAAAGCGCATGCACTTGAATACATCCATTCTTTAAGCACATCGTTTTAGATTATACATCAATTTTTGTATGGTCAGTTTGCCTTTATTTTGTTCTAGTGTTGGATCCGTAGATCTCTGTTTTCACATTAACTTCAATCTAACGAAGGTGGACGCATAGTCAATAAATGACGTTTCTCGTAAATTATTAAATCTCCACCGGTCCTTGGCATACATTGGATAGAATTAACTTCATCTTGCTAAATTCCTATTTGTTTCCTGACCTGCATACATTTCAATGTGTTTTCAGAGATGGATATTCTGCTGTTATGTTGTAACGACCCAGACCCTAAACATCTCAAGTAGGACACACTTTGCTAAATTCAGTAGCTATCATGATCGTCCATCTGTCCTTGTCCTCTGATTACTTACTTGGTGATAACACTTCGTATGACATTTTGAATGTCAGGTTAGGGCACAGATGCAGAAGAGTTAAGCGGATGCTATTGTAGGGCTTCTTGTATTTGTTTTCCATATTGTGGTAGTACTTGCTCCAGATAGTATTGGAATGAGCTATATTGCTGACAATGGCCCTCATTACGACCTTGGCGGAGAACCATGGTGCTATTAGCACCATGGTCCATGGCGCTAAGTTGCCAACTCCGCCATGGTGGTTGGCGGACTTACCGCCCCATTCCGACCTTGGCGGGGCGGTAAGTCCCCAATCCCCATTTACCCTTCCCCATTCCCATTTTTGCCCCATAGGGCATAATGGGAGTGGGGAAGGCGTTAATTACGCCACCGTAAATTACGGTGGCGTAATTAACAACAAGGTCCCTTAGCGCCATGGATTTTAACACCTGCTAAAAGCAGGTGTTAAATCCGCCATGGCGCTACGGGAACTCGTACTCAGGCGGTAAGGGTCGGCGAAGTTTACGCCGGCGTAAACCCCTTACCGCCTGGGTCGTAATGAGGGCCAATGGGTTTCACATATTTTATTAATGTATGGTGTATATTTTCTGCAGACACACAGTTCCATACAGTTGTGTTATCTTGAACTAGAGCTTAAAATATTGTGAACATGTTCAGAGAAGAGGGCTATTACTAGCTATCAGCCAGATATCATGGTACGTTCAAGAATGTGCTTATTTCTCCCCAGGAGTTGTGATAGTACACTAGTCTTACACCTGTGAAGTGCATTGCATTGATATCCTGGTATATGGCTTATGAGTAGGTATTTCTAGTCAATTTAAGGTGTTGATATTTGAGTAGTCAACATTTTCCAATATGCCGTGAAACTCCATGCTACACATCAATGATGATTCCCAATGAGGCTGAAACATTGCTAGTGGTCTCATGTAGAAGGGCTGTGACCTAGCAGTTTGGACGGCAGTGCCCCTTTTGTGTAATGGTGTGGTAGGCTGAATAATTATTGGCTTGATGGTTGCCCAGACCAATTCTAGACGTTTCAGTTTAACATTTTCCATTAAGGCAGATGAATGTATGTATGTATATATTTTTATATAGTGTTAACCTAGCTGGGAATTAACTGACCTCTGTTGAGTTGTGAAGGTACCAAGTGAATGTTGACAAAGTGGGCTCCACCTGAGGCTCTTGCAGACAAGATAGCTGGTGCTGTAATTGGTTTCTAGAGCTAGCTGAGGAACTGTCTGTTGAGTAAAGTATTCACTTTTTCTTTTAACAGAAGTAGGGTTGGAGCCATGTGGATGCCTAGTGGAATGTTGTTCCATAATTCAGACATGTAGCATTAGAACATCTATTTCTTGATCTTCCCTTTTTCCAATCTGGTGATGGTGTGACTTCTGGAATTGTGCTTACCTCTCGAAATCACAAGCGAATTCACTAGATAAGGTAGTGCTTGTATCAATATTAACATGGATGTTATACATGCCATTTTTAAGATGATCCGGGTTTTTATTAGGAGTCCTTTCAAACATGTTATCCAGTAATTACTTTGAAGGTTTGATAGAACCCATTCTCATTTCAATTTGCTTCCAATTAATGAGAGGGGATCTAACAAAGTAATCTCTGCATTGCTAAAATCCTACTTTTTATCCATGTAATTTTTCCCACTATAATTGCATTTACGCTTTCTCTTGTTTGTAACTCTTACTAAGTTTTAGCATTAGTGCTATAGATTTAGCTTAACAATAGTACTGAATGTTTTATGTGTTTAAATACTTAAGTATCTACATTGATTTGCCACATTTCAAGGTCATTGCAGGTCCACATTATACAATACAGGTCGATGTTTCAGTAAATTTTTTGCCCATATTATTTTGTTTTCTGATAATATCTATTTCGTAAATGTTCCATTCTTGATATAATTTTTGAAAGTATATGTATATTTTAGTAAAAAATAAAATGAAACATTGCTGAATAGGTTTCTCTTATGAATCCCTTTTAATACTATTTTCTGTGTTAGTGACTCAATAACTATGGCAACACGTGCTGAAATGAACAAAATCCTAATCTTTCTATGTAATAGCATGTTTTTGTAAGATCCTATGATCCAGTCACATTTCTTAATTTCAAATTATAAAAATTGTTTTTTATTTTAAATCTTTCAATCCTTCATAGTGAAAACTCATTTTGGGGGAAGATTATTTGCACATGGATGTGTTCTATATACATTATCATGTCGTCTTTATTTTTGACAAATGCATTTTCAAACATTTTGAGAATTTCACCATTAAATGTTGTTGGTTGTATAAATATTTGACTCTGGAGAAGTTATTTTTTGCATTTTAAAAGTGTGTCAATAGAGCCAGTGAATTCAATCTTCAAGTGCTAACTTCTTAGTGTATGTGTCTTTTATGATTACATTGTTTTTCTACAGTCTAATATTGAGTAAATGTGTGCTGCGTGTGTGCCAGAAGTTTAAGATGTTGATGGTGAGATTCCAGTGATTACGCCTGCTTCTTCAATATCTTTGTAAGATTTACTTACTTACATGTGTCGAGGCAAAAAAAATAGGACAATAGCACATAGAAAGAAATACTTCTTCTACTCCCCTATAGAAAACAGCTGTTGTTATTGTGATGAATCAGTATTACCCAAATTGTTCTTTTACAATTGTTCGAATGAACAATTGACCACATTTAAAGGGTCACAATTGACCTTTTCACAATTGACTGCATATATATATATATATATATATATATATATATATATATATATATATATATATATATATATATATATATGTATGGGGTTTTGTGCGGGTTTGGGTTGGGTGCTGGGTTTCGGGGGGTTTCCCCCCGCATATATGTTACAATTGACCTTCACAATTCAGTCAATTGTGAAAAGGTCAATTGTCATTCGAACAGTTGTAATACGAAGAATTTGTATACAACCAATGAATCCTGTGGAGTCAGCACTGATCCCCAGCCTAAAATCTCCTCCCATGTGTCGGGGGACGGCAGCTGTTACCTGATCCAGCGGGTGGTGTTATGAAGGAGGATCACATGGGAGGAGATGGCTGTCGTGGAGATGTGATCAATTCCTCAGGAGGGATGCAGTATTCTTCTCCACAATGTAAGGAAGACACTAAAATACCAAGATCTCTGATGGCCTATTGCTATTATAATTTGTTGTAGGTAACTTTTTTGGGTAAATCACTCTTAGACCTCCGCGACTTAAGATCTATGCACCAAATTCGGTGGTGTCGCAATGGTGTGTGCAGAAAAACCGGAGACAAAGAGTTCCCCCACTCCGATTGTAAAAAAGACTCGGGGACTGCACACATCTCTTAATTGCGCCTGCTCTGGTGTCATCTTCTGATCCAAGTGGTTCTCCTTCCGATACTTCTTCCACATCCGAGCTTGCAGGTGATGTATTAGGTGTACTTTCCTTGGACGATGAGGTAGAAATAGAAAACTTGTTATATTTCTCCTGAAAAGTATATATCCTGTCTTCCTTATAGTCTCTCTCATCCCTGAAAAATTTTCGTAATTTCCGTAATTTAATCTCGTCTTGGTAGTCTTTTAGTACCTCATACATCTTCAAGTAATTTTTTTCCTTAGTTGCCTCCAATGCTTTAGCATCTACAATTTCTTTTTTTATTATGTCTATTTGTTCAATAGCTCTCTTCTGTTCCCGAGTGGCATGTTCCACCAACATCTCCAGCATTCTTGTGGAGCAGGATTCCAAATTCTTTTCCCAATCTTCTGCAAGGTCTTTGTCATCATCTTTGTTAAAGTCAGGGAAGATCAGGATTCTTAAGCCTCGAGGAATTTGTTTCTTGCTTAGGTAATTCTTCAGTGAAATAATTTCCCAGTACTTGTCTATCTCTTTCCGCGAGACCCGTTCCAATTTAATGAATTTGTATCTCAGATCTTCCCGTTTGGGTGTACTTGTCCCAAATGCATGGGCATTGTTCCCTCTTGGTGTGAACAGGTTATTGGCTTCCTCCTCTCGATTTTCTAGGTATTCCGCCATTAGATTCTATGAAATTGGTTCCGTAGTCAGCGTGGTGAGTGATTAATGGAAGTGTAATTTGTTGTAGGGAACTTTTTTGGGTAAATCACTCTTAGACCTCCGCAACTTAAGATCTATGCACCAAATTCGGTGGTGTCGCAATGGTGTGTGCAGAAAAACCGGAGACAAAGAGTTCCCCCACTCCGATTGTAAAAAAGACTCGGGGACTGCACACATCTCTTAATTGCGCCACAATTGAATTTCACAGTTTTGGACACTTGGTCGTAAAATAGAAAAAAAAAATTTTATTTGTTGATGGCCCTTATTGATTACACGTGTTTCGGCACACTCCTAGTGCCTTCCTCAGATCAGGGCAATGTCTATTTACTAGATATTAATGATACAACATAGAATTAGAAATTTAGCAAATAGAAAATTATAAACGTTACAATTACAGAGAAACACAAAACATATTGGATTCATATGTTTCGCAAATTCCCCAAAACAAAAATTAAAAAATAAAAAATAAAGATGCATGACAAATTGAGACATTAATTTATAACCATAAGCAACATTAATTGAATGCACAGACCCATTTGTAAACAAAACCAAAAATAGTTGACACATACCAGTCAGAAGTCGAAAAATCAATTGGAGGAGTGTGGAGGTGGGGGTGAGGGGTAGTTGAAAATATAGGGAAAAAAAGGGAAAAAAAGAAGAAATGAGAGTATTTGAGTCCATGGTCGAAATCACGGAGTTGCATTGATTCACTTATTCGAAAAATCCCAAATGGGTAAATCTCGCTTACCCATCCACTGATTTAACCGCTACAAATAACGTGATTGGTGGCTGAGTCCCATCAGACTCCAAACGATTTCTAAGGGAACCGAAGTGAAACATCCGAGTCACTGCGCTGTATTCATACATTATTATTCTATTCAAACATGCATTCATGTGTACAAATTCCTCTAGTACGTATTTCGCCTAACATTAACATTGGTTTCCCTTCAAGATATCTAAACTGGCTCCCATTCAACGTAGCGTTTCCGCACGGCAGTGCGATCTGAACGGTCTTCATGTTGTTACCCAAGTAATATCACATTTTATCATTGTGTGCATTAACGATAAAGAGCTTATACGGGTGAAAATATCAACCGAAGTTTGGAACGCGGACCCTTTGTTTATTGGTGCGTTATTATGTGGGCTGAGCAGACCCCTAGGGCTTACCTTACAAGTTCAATTTTACTGCATCACGCGTTTCTATTTCTATTTTACGACCAAGTGTCCAAAACTGTGAAATTCAATTGTGGCGCAATTAAGAGATGTGTGCAGTCCCCGAGTCTATTGCTATTATACACATCACGTTAATTGCAAAATCCATAAACCCCTTCTTTTCACATATCCTCAACAGTATATTATTCATACCTTACAAATACCTGAAACACAGCTCAAATATCCTATCATGATGATATTATAATAAGCAAGAATCCGAAACAGAATCTCCTTAAAACCTCTGTTAATACTATGGTATCCAACCCCAATAGTGCCTCAGGCAAGGAAGTATACCAGCTAATCCCTAAAGCCGATGACAAATAAGAGGGACAAGGATTTAATGTATATTGAGAGAAGCCCTAAACACAATGTGCAGTCTAGTTGTTTTAGAAGGAACCAGCTCCGTGGGATATTTAAAGATGACTTCCACTGACAATCAGTGGAAGTTGTGTGTAGAGTCAGAGAGAGAAGACGCAGTCCAGGCGAAGGGAAGGGCAAAGCAGCATGGAATGGCAGACATGCTGGAGCAAATCGCATGGGAGCAGGCAGGTTCTCCTGGGCTGCTGTTCCTCAGCCTGTGGTGCTGGCATAGCAAGAGACTCAGAGGAGCAAGGCAGGTTCCAGGGAGAAGCCACAAGGAAACCAGCAGCAGCAGTGAAGCTGTACTGGCCGAGGTGAAGGCAGGAAGCAGCCATGTTACCCACGAGTGAACGGCAGAGTGGGGAGAATGCTGGAAACAGGTCCGCCAAGTGGGAGAAGCCATTCTCGCCTTGAAACTTTACTGTAGCAGGGTGCAAGAGGTCGGGACGCAAGGAAACATAAGTGAGTTATCCCAAAGACAGTGGGAATCCTGGGGCGTGCCGGCGAGCACACAGATAGTTAAGGGTGCCGTTTGAATACTGACCAAGCATATTTGAAAGACTATATTTGCACAACTCCTCATGCCTGAAATCTCAATATGAGGAAAGCTGGAGCAAATGTAATCATAAGCAAGTGAATGATAACAAAGAAGCTGAAAAGCAAGATTTGCATAAGTGTCCATACATGAAGAATTAATATGGGGAAAGTTGGAGCAAGCATTGTCCTAAGCAAATAAGTGTTGTTGAAGAAGTTGAGAAGTGGAACTTGAACAAGTCTTCATATGTGAGAGGTCCATATGTGGAAGCTTGGGACAAGTAAAACAAAAATGGATACACAAGTTTTCAATGTGAAAGGTCCAAAAGGGGGAGCTTGAGGCAAATGAAATCCAAAGTCAATGAGGTATAGACAGTATAAGAGTGTTACTGTGCTATACTGGAAGATAAAGACAGTGAACATTGTGGAAAGACCTAGTTAGCAAAACACACCAGGCAAACAACTCCGTTTGGAGGAAGATACCTGGCAGGGGAGTATGCCAGATGATCTGCAATAACCAGAAGAGGGGATTCCTGGCAAGGGAGTATACCAGGTAATCCCTAAAGCATATGACAATGAGAGATACAGTGAAAGATACCTGGCAGGAGAGCACACCAGGAGATCTAAAGAGTAAATTGAAGAATTCCTGGCAGGGGAATACACCAGGAAACCATTCTTGGAATAGTAATATGAAAGACACATCTTACCATCCTGTCATTTGTGAAGTAGTTGGGACAAATAGACATTCTTAAATCCTTTAAAGCTGAATAGGCTTCTTTTACCACCTTCCAAACAGTGTCACAGGAAAAGGCATTTCTTCTACTTCTGATGATTCATTGTTTGGAAAAAGACACTGTTTGCCATTTCTTAAGAGACTGCTTTCGTGACAGAAATATCTCAGCCATCCTTTAAACTCAGACTTTAAGAAAGACACTTTGGTTGACTTACCTGATATAATCCAAGGGAAGGGAACCACTCCTAGATTCAAGGATTATATTTTGAACTTTTATCTTGGTTTCTACACCCTTTTCATTAAGTAAAATCAGAACATTTACCTTGCAACTTTTGATTGTTTAAGTGTGAGGATTATATATAGTTTGGACACATGGACTGTTTATTAGTTTTGACAACGAGACATAGACTGATCTTAGTTTTAGTTACCTAGATAGGGAAACTTTGGTTAGGACAGGCACAGATAGGCTTTTATACACACCCTTTTCTTTAATAAAAATGTCTCATGTTGAAAATATTACCTCTTTGTTTCCACCTCTCATTTCTAACCCCTCACATAACTCACACTAAGCTATAACGTACCCAACCTCATTATGTACATCAGTATAACAACCAATGCAGAGACCTTAACATGGAAGTGAAACATAATATCCCATCCTTTACTTAATCTTCAACATGTTAAAAAATCACAGAGAGGATTCAACTCGGAATATTGCCAAACGGCTTGCTGCCACTGTAGCTTAATCATGAACATCAAAACTGAATTTCTCTTCTTTTTAATACTAAGAGATTTAAGGCTACTCATTTCAGGATTTTAGAACATTTTCAAAATCATCCTGATAATTCAAAACAGTTTCACACTTAATGTTTTTTCTATTTATTTTGCTATACAAAAATGCAATAATGCTAAATGCATTCTGCTAGACCTCTTGTGTACATTAAGAAATCCTGTGCTATTACCCACAAGAAGCTTAACTTCACATCTAAAGATAATAAATTCCTCCCTTACTGGAACTCAGCAACCCTTTCATAATTCCAATTCCAAATCATGTATGTACTCCATTGCAAATTCCTTCAATTGTCAATAATAATTATTAAGTGACTACATAATCTATATTGTCTTCTCTCACTGGTACCCAAACAATTAAGAACTTTTGAGACGCCTTTCATAATCAAGCACAATTGAACTTGCTTCAAAATCACCTCCCTATTTTCTTTTCTTTCCTGGAACATACATTATGCAAGCAGTATTGGAGACCATTAGGATAGTTATGGTGAGAAGACATAAATACTGCAGGCTAATTTTAATTCCAGTTATTAATTCCTATAATATTTTGCACACACATAATATGTATTTGTAACTATGTTGCAAATATACACTTTAATATGTATTTGTAAGTATGCTGCAAATATACACTTTGAACAAAAAACTCCACACGGTTGTCTCTAATGTAATTATCCCAAGAGTTACCTGGTATATTAAACACTTTCTTGTTATTCCATATTTCGTTTTCAGTGAACCAAACAATGCAGAATTGCCGCTAATTCTGGTTTCTGGTTTTCAATTTGTTTTTACATTAGTTATAATATCACCAATATTACTAGGTTGCTTCTAGGAAATGTGTGGTCTCCTGCCACATGCTTCTCCTAGGACCTCACAAAGAAAGATTTCTTTTCAACATACTACTGTAGGTGAGGCATGGTATCACAAATATGACATTGACACAAGAGGTACAAGTTTCCAAAACCTTTATTACATTTTCTGGGTTTGGAAAAATGTCTGTTTGCCCTACAGCTATGATGGGAGTAGTCTCTACCATCAAATAATAAAGTAAACACAGTCCTAGTCAGTCTTTGTCAAATCAAAATGGCCTATACTAACAAAACCTTATGCCTGCCCTATCTCTTATACACAAAGTGTGTAATGGAGAATATGTATGCAAAGGAAAATCAGTGTCATAACATAAAGGATCAAGATAGCTGAGTCAGCTCTCCTCCCCACATTGGACAGCACAGAGTAAGGCGGCCCCCATAGACAGGATGCCACACTCTGGCTCCGGTTCTCAAAACAAAGGCAGTTCAAAACGTGGATTGAGGACCGTCTGGCCTTCCACGTTAAAGTCACTTATTCCAGCATTCCAAAAGTAATTTCACAGTTCAACAAAAAGTTCACATAGGTCTCCCTGCATTGGGCCAGACCTCTTAAAGCTTTAGCAGTTTACATAGGTCTCCCTCAGCCGGTCTCGGACCTTATAATCAACAAGTACTTGATTCAACGCAGATCTCCCTCATGCGGTGCTCGGACCTCGCAATCACAGCACTTGCAGGGGTTCCCTTCCCCAAGCTTAATTCACATTTGTTAAGGGGTTCCCTTCCCCTAACCTATTACAATTACAATATCCCTCAGTCAGGCTCTGAACTTTTACTGATGTAGAAGACTTTAGAATGTGCAAGGCTTTTACAGGACCACTTTGACTTTCTCTTCAGCTCACACTCTTATGTTATTTGCCCCAGTGTCGCTTGGTCTTGTTAGTTCAGCACCATAAGCACAAAAGTTCAAAGAAATCTTTCTCTTCAAGCATTCACCTTTTCACTTCCCCTTTTGCCGGTGTTAATCTTGACCATTACGCATTTCAGAGTTTGTTCACTTTGCTGCTTTATAACAAAACATTTCACATTTCTCATAGACTTTCGAGTGGGCTACTTCCTTTCGGTAGACCACTTTGCTACTCTGTATCACTGGCTTCACAGTTATCAGCTTCTTAAAAGTTTGTCACTGGTTAGCTTTCTTTCACGTCTCATCAGCATGTGCGCAACCTTCACTTGTGAGATATACTGTTGCAGCTTCAATCTTTTCTTGACACAAACTGGCCTTCCATGTCTTTCACTAACTCGCCGGTTGTGTGCATTATTTTCTTGTCTCAGCAGCTTTGATTCCCTCACCAAGGTGCTCTTCCCACAATGGTCCACCCCCAGGGTCTGGATCCAAAGGCGATGCCCGTGCCCTGGCCACCTGAGAGAGAGATCCCCCAGTAATAGTAGGCGAGACACTCTTTGGTTTATCACACTACACAATTACCACACAATTTCTGTCTGTCCTGCATAGGTAATTACAAATCTTACCGTGCAGTCATATACACCCCCTGTTTTCTTTGGAAAAGCACACTCTCCCTATTATTCTGTGATACTCTTATTTTCAGCAATGAGATTGCCTTGTTAGAGAAACAAGGAAACAATGGGAAACTGATTACCCCTACGCCTTGATTGCTATTTCTGGTGACCAACCTCAAAAGACCATTTTACTTAGAAGAGGCATTTTTTTGGGATGATTTTTTCAGCATTTGGTAATTTTTTCATGAACCACAACCACGTGATAAAAGAACAACCACCTTCAATATATAGTAAAAATATATAAAGTTTATGTTAGATTTTCACCATTTCTAAAAAACAATCATCACTTGTTCTATTAAACAAACACACAAAACACAAATCAATGCTAATGGTTCAACACAAAATGGGGTGGTAGTATCGCTGTTATGTTGATTGTGCTAATGTACTCTAATCACATTAGCTTCTTAGAAGTGTTCGTATAAAAGTTGATATAAACTTAATTGTTTCAGAGATTATCATGTCTTCAACACATAACAAACAGACTTTTTCCAGAGAGTCGTCACTTAAACTCTGGTCAGGGTGACTGATTTCCACCATTATCAATCACATGGAGAGTCGACATGTTTCGGCCACAGACAATACATTAGATACTATCTCTAGCATCTGTTCACAATTAATAGATGCCTTCTTCAGGACTAAATAATTTCTTGAATTTCTGCGTTAGTCTTGACTACCCCTCTGGTACAAATGCATGATAACACTGGTTGTATCCGATGTGTTATCTATTGGCAAGATTCATCACGGTCCTCAAAACTCTTGGCCGTGTTGGTTAAATAACCGTTCAGATCGAGTACTTAGGCATCTCCTTTAGATGCTATAAAGTTCACTATCTTCTGGGTGCCCCGATCATTTCAAGATGTGCTAACCATTTTTTGTTTATTATTTTTGTCGCCCCTTGTTAACGCACAGGACTGCTACGTGTTTCCCGACTCGTTCAACAATAAGTCTGGATTGCGATGATCCATAGGCCAAACTCGATTGGTATGGCTTCCTGATTAGAGAAACGCCATTAATAGGAATTTGAGCGATACCGTTTTATTCTTCCAAAGATCCTCGTTTATTAAGCAGTTTCTTTTTGCTCTTAACAATTCCCCTATACTCCCTACATTACTAAGGTGTGTGCAGATGCCACGAGAAAATAATTCCCTTTGGTTTGCTTCCTCTACATTTTAGTTACACGTTTATGGTTAACAACCATAATTTGTAAATCCATGAACTCACTCAATCATTTTCAATTGTGTATGGAAAATGTGAGTTATAATAATTTCTATTCAAATATTCCAATTGTTTATGTTTGCCAGGTGCTCATACACTGAGACAAATCCTGAGATTCATCACCCTCCTCAAGGGGGAGCCACCCACTAAGGGACTAGTAGAGAACAGGCAACCCGAAGATAGGGATATTTGTTGCTCCCCCTTATATGAAAAAGATAATAGTTGTATTGGTTATATGGGAATTGAATGTTGTATTGATTCACAACTTCATACGGTTCCATGTGTTAATATCCCTGCAAAAATATCGGCATACAAAAATTTTGCCATATTTTTCCAGTGATATTAAACCATGGAACCTGCCGGGGCACCCCCGCAACCGCATCATTTTTTTCATGGAACTGCCGGGGGCACCCCCGCAACCCCCGCTCCCAATAACCCCATAAATTATCCCCACTAATAATATCGCCTATGGTCTATGGTCCATATCTATGGTGATATTATTGTTGGGGATAATATTACCTGTTACCCTTCATACACAAGTGGCTGACTTGTCTACTGACCCCTTTCAGACACTGTCCGTGCCTGAACTGAGTGAGCGAAGAACAACCCTGCCCCTTTCCTGGGTTGGAAATTAAGACACGGCTCGCATTAGTGAAGGGATAATGAGTCGCCTGTGGACAGACAAAAAGACCTCCACCTGTGAGGTATGTTCAGAGGAGGCAGGCCTACGTCAGGCATGGGGAATATATGCGCGGACAAGCCTGCCGAACGCCATGACATTGACCAAGGAATAACCCAGGAAACACAGGAGGTCTCAAGAGAAGAGACTGGTGGTGGATTGAGGGAGGAGAGCCACCGAGTGTGAAGGGGCAGAGAGAGACAGGCAGCAACGCTAACCATGGCAAGTACGAGAAAAAACACTGAAAGCTGGCGCCACCTATCACACAGCTCCCTGTCTGCCTGAGGCGGACCTCAACAAACAAAAGGTAGGTGGTGGCTCCAGGAGACGTGGGTGGGGAAGGCTAAGAAGACCCCAAGTCAGGATGTGAAAAACCAAACATCAAGGTGGGGTGAGAATGAGTACAGCCCAAGGTGGGGCAGGAGAAGCTGAAGCCCAAAGCAGGCTACGAGCAACCATACCCCAAGTGAGGGTACTATGCAACATACCTCTTGGTGGGGCAAGAGAAGCCATAGCTCGAGGTGGTTATCAGAAATCATATCCCAGAGCAGGGCATCACAAAATAGACCCCAAGGCGGGGTGAGAGCGATCATACCCCACCCCATGGACACAAGAAGCCAGAACCCAAGATGGGTACCAGAAACCAAACCCCTGAGAAAAGCAAACATCATGCCGGGATAGTAGGATAATGAGCATTGTAGGGCCTTCAATAAGATTCCTTGGTGGGGAATCCAGGAAACATACCTTGTATGGACTAACGAATCAGGATGTAAACCAGGCTGGTTCATGAACCAAAAACGGAGACAAACTACCTGATACATATATGGGAGGAAGAGACTCGTCAGAGAATATAATACAAGGGGGAGAAAGATAAAAGAGACTTGTGATACAGAGTGAAACTCTGAAAAGTGCAAGAAGTCCCATTCTGCCTGTGATTAGGAGATATAAAGGCAGGGACTTAAGACATTCACCACCCTACTGTTTGGGGGAGGAAAGCTTATTGGGTTTCTTTTTCGCTTGTGTTCAAAATGGTAGGGAGATAATCCACACTAGATTGGACTTTCTGGATGGCAGACTTCACTTATTTTGTGGGACATCGTGATGAGCACCCTTTTAGTCTTTTATTAGGATAGGGCTCAAAACATTAGGGAGAGATTAGTGTTTGAATAATAATAATTAGGGTTTGAATAATAATAATAAAGAACACTTGAACCAAAATGTCAGAGCATCCGTCCCCTGATTCTGACTTACCACAACACCCAAAGGCTTCAGGACACTGACATTGAAAATGAGGTTTATGCAGAACAAAGATAAGTGTTTACCACCTGTGTGAAACCTGAGAGCGTCCTGACAAATTTCTCCATCCGGATCCTTTGCTCAGGTGGCCAGGGAAGGGCCATCGCTGTTGGATACCGACCCTGGGGGTGGACAAGTGGGGGAGGATCACCTGGGTGGGAGATCCTTGGGAGTGGAAAGAGGATGCCGTCAGGCGAGGCGCGGTATTTCCAACCCCACAGAGAACACCTACACTCCATCTTTGTAGGTTATTGCCATCATGTAGCACCACGGCTCATTCTACCATGCATCATGAGGGATTGTCAACCCAACAGACTAACGTGGGTTTCCCTGGGGTGCTGACCAAGCCAAAAAGAAAAGGCTTGAGAGGGGCAACACAAAGTAAAAAGAGAAATCTAGACTCTTATTGTAAACCATATCCCTGTGAAGTAATAAAAGGTAAAACCGAGACATGCTATCCCCCTTTTCCTAACCTCGACCTCCCATACAACCCCTCCACCTTTCTGGGCTATTGCCAGGAAAACCCATCAAAACCCCTGGAATACCCTTCAATGTTGTAAGGCAGAAAAGGCAAGGAAGGTAAAGATACACTCCCCCTTTAAGATTGAACTCCCTCAGAGCTAAAGGACAGGCATGTCCAGATAATTGGGTAATGGAAGGTCAGGCAGGTTCTACACTGACCACACACCTGGAGTCTGTTAAACTTTGGCAGGTGTGTAAAAGGTGGTGCAGGGAGCAGCAGTTGGAGACACAGCAACAGGGAGACTGTGTGGCTGAGTCCAGCAGGGCATCCCTGACTTGCAAGGAACTGGCGGTCTGGAGTCGAGAAGCAAGGAGGCGGAGAGAAAACGAGCTGAAGGAGACTGATGAGCTGACATGCGACCCTGTGACAGAGCAGAGGCTCTGGAGTGAAGAGGCAAGGGAGCCATGTCTCCATGGAGCCAGTGCTGTTAAAAAGGGAAGGCTGTGGACAGGGCCGACCTCCCCTTATGTAAGCCGGGTGTGCTTGTTCTCCTGCCATGGCCAGGAATGTCTGAGGGGGAGATGGTGAGACCCTGACCTCAGCTGCAGTGCTCTGGAAGCAGCTAGCCCGAAAAGCGAGCAAAATCACTGCCCGTGAGTCTGAAGTACAGGGAGACTCCCAATGTGATGCGCGTGGCTAAAAACTATGTAGCAAGAGTAAACGGAAAGAAAGGAAATCCATTATTACAGTCCTCCATGATTGTGAGACAATCGTGTAATACGGGTTGGGAAAGAAGAAACACAGAGTATTTGAATGAATGCGGGGGAATGGAATGCCCATTGTTCAGGCATTCAGAGTGAAAGTGCTGTATGCGGCAAACAAACAAATATAACCTTATGTGATACAAAGTTACAGAGTGGTCACGTAAGGAAGGTTACGCTGTCGAAACTCTCGGTGAACTGAAAGAAGGAAAGTGACAGCCGAGGGAAGCTGTGTGAGGTGCGAAGTGCGAGCGAAATGGCGCTGGCAATCGGGAAACACAGTGAAAGCTGGCAGAAGGCTGTACACAAGGAAGGAACACTTTTAAAGGGCCAGAACAAGTAACTCCCAGCCAAACCGAGTAAATTAAGTGAACTGACAAGGAAGGGGCAGGGCTAGAAGACCCAGGGTCCGGGTTGCGCGCCTTGTAATGAGTGGATCGTGCAGTCCGACAACTGCACCCAGAATAGGGGCAGCCTGAAAGTGGAACACGAAGTTGGGAATGGAACGCCAGAAGTGTTTGTGAATAACTACAACAGCTACACCTAAGAGCTGAGACTTGGGGAAGGGAACCCCAAGTCTAAAAGGTAGTGTGGACCTTAAGGGAAAAGACAAAGTCTAAGAAACTAGCTGGACATTTGTTGTTTGTGCATCTAAGAAAACCTAACAGGAAGATTGTGAAGATGAGCATAACAAGAACCGTGAGCTGTTAAGGTACTGTGACATTTACTTGAAGTGAATCCTGAAACCTTGTGGAACTTTACTCCCTGAGTGTCTGGAACTCAGTGAAGGGAGTTGCCGGAGAAGCTCCTGAAATACATTGTCATATGATTTTGGGACACTTATTTAGTTTGAAAATTCCAGCACATTGTTAGTATTAGAAGTAAGGGCAAGTCTCGGTTGTGACACAGACCGCATTTTACTTTGGACTTTTAGACACATGCTGGCCTTCGTTGAGGATAGTCCCCTCTTCAAGTTAGGGAAAGTTAGGCGTTACTCACATCCTGAAGTTTAAAAAAAAAAGGTATTCCAATGGCATCTCTTGCCTCTGTGTCTCACTGTTGATACCATGTCTGTCTCACACACCTTCCATAACATAATTTGTTTTTATGTAATCCAAATACGAATTCTTTCACTATACACTGTACACTGTACACTGCCAAGTCACCTTTTTTCCAATGTTATAAGAACAGGCCTGTATAGATCGGGTGAAATTTGCATTGCTGTTCCTTAATCGGATGCAAGTACCCTTCTTTCAACTGGAAATAATTATTGCTTTGGCATCACCCTTTGGCCTAACTACCTGGCAGCATCATCCTTCTGCCGCACATCACACACATCACATGGAGGAGGCAGTCTGCCATTACACTGCTGGACGAAAGGGCCTTTCTTGATGGCCGCCATCCGAAGTGGATTCAACAGCTGATCCTAGCTGCCTCTGCAGGCCCTTTACTGATTGGCTGGCCATTTGTTTTTGTTGTGGAAGCCCCTGGAGCCAGCAGGCGATGACCGCCCCCCTCAAGGGCGGCACTATAAAGAGGTGGGTTAGTGAACCTCTGCTCCTCTTTGGCCTAATAACCTGGCAGCGTCATCCTTCTGCCCCACATCACGGGGAGGAGGCAGTCTGCCATTACACTGCTGGCCGTGACAGCCTTCCATCATGGCCATTGCCTGATTGGCTGGCCATTTATTTTTGGTCAAGAAGCCCAGAGGCTGGTAGGCGATGGCTGGCCCCCTCAAAGGGCCTCATCTATGGGCAAGGTCCGTTCCTGTCTGGGCCTGGAGGAGCCAGAGGATGCCTCACTACGCCACTTAGCTGCAACTACTGGTAAGCACCCTACACCTTTGACTTACTATTGCTGCTCCGGCAGCCTGCTACCCATTATCACTGACATGGGGTCACCTGGCCCTGCCAGAAACATCCCACTACTCGTGTACTTTGTCCACATTCCTGATTTGACTTGTGTGCAGTGCTTCTCTTCACAAATGTGTGCCTCTATTGCAGCCCTCCACCAAGTGGCAAGCATATATGCGGGAGTTGATTGACTGCCTCCTTCCCCCCTCTATGGCGACCACCTGGGCCATGCCACCCCTCATCAGAAGACACCACAGTCAAGCTCTCTTCTAACTTTCCTGCTTTGTCATTTTCCACTGCAACTGTCCTTACATGCTTATTCTATCTGCTATCTATGAGCCACCTTGTATGTCCAGCCAAATGCTGCCTCTCACATGTGGGCTTGTTACTTATATGTAGATGCCTTTCTCTTTCTTTTCATTGCTGATCTGCTGTATTCTCTGTCTCTTAGGTGTGCCTCACATCTGTGCATCCTCCATTTTGTGCTGCTTTTTAGTGCTTTTGCGAATATTCAAATGTGGCTGTGCCTACATCTGTGCATTCTCCACTGTGTGGTGCTTTTTATGTTTTGCAGAAAATTTTAATTTAGGTGTGCCTCCTCCTGCCTCCCTCGGCTGCTAGACGGCCTGGTGAGTTTGCCCGTGCATTGTGCAGCCTCTCCAATCTGTCCCTTCCCTTCCTCCACCTCAATGGCACTCTCAATCCCTCTCATCTATTCTATCACCTATCCCTCCTAAAGAAAGATCTTTTGGCCTCTAATCCTGGCCTACCTATTGCTTACACCTATGTTAGTGCTACTTCCAGACAGACTATCACTGATATCCTCACTTTGTGCCCCAGCCAGACCTATGGACCTCCCAGCAGATCTTTACCCTCTCCCCTTTTTCCTCTTCACCCATTACTGGCAGCACTAAATGGAAAGTACTCTTGGTGCACTTCACATCTTCTAGGTGCATCATTAACATCTAATTTACGACATCGCAGTAGAAGCGAATATTCAAGGAATTCATCTGAGATTCAATGCCAGGATGGTCACTCAAGTAAACCAAAATATAGCTGAAGCTATTAAAAAATCCAACAGTGACAAACCAACAGTGATGGTGTACTACACAAACCTCCTGACTCTCTACCGGACCAAGAAGAATCATAAGCATGGTTCTCAAAAGCCAACATATCCGCATACATTTGACCACATTTTGGCCCAGAAACGTAAGGAAATGCAAAAATCTACAAGATATACAATGACTCATCTGTTCACGTCACAGGATGCAGAAGTTAAACGTATTAAATCGTACCATAGATCCTGGTGCATAAATCATAGAAATGAAATTCTTCAAAAAGATGCTGAAGCTATGATGAATGCCATAAAAGGGAAACGTACAGCTCAGATGTGGTCACTAATAATTGCCCTTAACCGACCTCAACATTGTCTTCAATCCTCGGGGGTGACTGAAACTGCTTGAAGAGCCTTCTATCTAAAGCTATTTGCAGCCCTTAACCAGGACACACCCTACTATGGAGACGACCTTGGCACAATGGCATCTGCCTTATGATCAAGAGGACGTGATTCACATGATAAAATGTCTCAATCCCTCCAAAGCGCCAGGCCCTGATGGGATTTCGAATCAAATGATCAAATATCACCAGGAACATTAGGCCAAGCTTCTGGACACAGTATTTCAGGGCCTCCTCATCAAAAAGTAGACTCTGATGTCTTGGAAGAACGGCCATATAATCCCTATATTTAAACACGGCCAAAAATCTAAGCCTTCAAATTATAGGTCCATAGTCGTCCTCGACATCATGGGCAAACTGTACACCTCACTACTTTTGAAAAGACTGACCAGGTGGCTAGAAATCAACGCCCTCCAGGACAAATTCCAGGACACATTTGAATCAGGATTTGTAAAAGGATTAGGGGTGGCCCCTACGGCCTTTGTAATTTCTCTACTGAAATCCAAAACCATGGCATCAAACAACAAATTACATCTGGCCTTCATGGATTTCACTAAGGCTTTCGATAGCCTTAATCGAAATCGACTCTCGAACCAACTGGCAGAGAAAGACTGTCCCTCGGATCTACTGGAACAAATAAATGGCCTCTACTTGAACACTTCTATCAGAGTTCGACTTAACACGGCAGGCCTTTTGATTGAAGAAATTCAAACTTACAGAGGAGTAAAGCAGGGCTGTGCTTTGACCCCGGCCCTCTATAATTTCTATATTGCAGACCTAGGAGATCAATTGGCTTCAATCCGCTGTTTCCCACCGAGCTTGGGAAGAATGCAAATATCCCATCTATTATTTGCGGATGACCTTGGCCTCTTGGACTTCACTGAAATTGGTCTGCAGCGTCAACTAGAGGGTCTTCAGAGCTACGCTAAGATAAACAACTTAGAAGTTAACATTAAATTAGCAAAAATCTTGGTTCTGAAAAAGGGCTCGGTAGGTAAAAATAAAAATTTCAAATGGGATCTGAACAATGAAGAGATAACAAAGATAACCTTGTTCAGATACCTAGGAATAATAGCATGGTCGAAACAGAAGCAGTGGATTCAATAAAACGCAAGGTCAGGTCATTGGCGAGTCAGGCACTGATCCTTAAAAGGAAATACTGTAAATACTCAATGTTCCCGATCATAGACTTCTATATAACAAAGGTAATCCCAACGCTAACCTATAGATCATAAGTATCTCTGAACATGCCAACAAAATGGTGACCCCTAATAGAAGGCCGATTCTTGAAAAGTGTTTTGGGGCTGCCTCGCTCAACACCCATCCAACTGATAAGGAAGGAACTAGGCCTGAGCTTGCTGCTGATGGTAGTGCAACGGAAAAAACACTTTATGCAAAATGTCAGACCAAACCGACAGCCCCAATGATCAAAGGGATTCACCAAGTACTTTTATATTGAACAAATCCCTTAATCATTGCGTGGGGAAAGGAATCTGTAGCATTACTCGAGACCCTGGAAAGCCAAATGCAAGACATTTTTCTTACTCCAGCCACAATCAAGAAAAGAATAATTCTGAAAGAATGGATAAACACCATGGAGGAAGTGACCCAACTAAAACTCCATCAGGACCTGGCAGCAGAAACAAAAAAAAGGGGCACGACACACCAATACCCAGGGGAGTTGCTAGGTCTGGAAAAGACCCGGGGCTAAGCAGATGTCGGAACTGTTGGGACTGGGGGCTAGGTAGCCTTTTGGCTGTAGCTCCTGAGATTCTATCGGGGGCTACACCCAAAAGATCAGGGGCTATAGCCCCCCTAGCAACGCCCCTGCCAATACCTAAGAAGATGCCCGGACCCAGGAATTTGAGCATCTTTCATGAGAATTTGTTTCTTCGCAATACTGGTGAAATCATTGCAGTCTGTGACTCCACTCATTGTGTGAGTTTCACATGCAGATATTCTAAAAAGGAGGATAGGAAAGAAACTCTCAGACACCTTTTCACGTTGTGCACCTATTTTTAGAGCAAAGGACATGCTCTCTTAATCATTTTTTCATGCAGTATACTACAATAAGGGCTGACGCGTGGTGGACCCATATGCTAAGCAGATCTACAATATCAATAACATTGGCTATGGTCGATTTCTACAGATCGATGTTGGAAAAAGCTCTTGCTACAAAGAATCAGTGAAGACTTATTTGGACCTTGAGGATGATGTGCTGGATGCGATGACCTGGGAAATTCCTCAATAGAATACATGAGAACCGGTCGCTTCCATAACTATGACAATATCCTGGTTTTGCTAATAGTTTAACTGTAAACTATAAAGCAATCTTAATTTTTAAAAAAATTGAAAAATTAACATCTATCATAATGCCACTTTTAATGGCACTTTCATGGCCCAGGGTCCTCAAACCAATCTGTTTCTCTTTGACTGGTGCCTGATAGCCCTCATCAACTTTCCACCTTCTCCTGCTTCTCCTCCTCCCTCTGTCTCTGCACCTCCTTCACCTTAGATGGTTGTACTACCCCCTCGTATCCCTCCTCAGAAAATCTTCAAAGGTGGTGACAAGCTACACTTAGCCACTCTAAACGTTCGAACTGCTGTCGAACATTCTTCTAACATCTGCCTCCTTCTTGAAGACTTTGATGTCTACGTCCTTGCTCTCACCGAGACGTGGTTCAATGCCAGGTCTGTCACTGCTATTGACTCCCTCCTCCCTGATGGCAACAAGATCCTCTCCTAGACTCGGCCCAACCGACCTGGTGTTGGAGTAGCCCTGATCTTCCCTGAGTTGGTCCCTACCTCTCTCATACACACCCAGCACTCCTCCTCCTTTGAAAGTGTTGTCTGCAAGCTTGGTGATTCTCCGACTCTCTCTCTCTCACCCATGCCACTATCTACAGGCCCTTGGGCCCTGTGTCTGTCTTCCTTTCTGAATGGGCAGAAATTACACCCTCTCTTCTGACTTCTGACGTCTCCTCCTTAGAGACTTCAACATCACCCTTGACTCCACTGTTCCTGCCTCTTCACTCTTCTGTGATCTCTGTACCTCTCTCTACCTCACTATTCTCCCTTCCGGCCGTACCCTTTCTGCCGGACACACTCTTGATGCCTTCATCCCTGCTAATCTCCCGCTTTCCAAACCTCTCACTACCCCTCTCTCCTGGTCTGATCACTCTCTCCTCTATTCTCATCTGGGACCTCTCAGCCCCCTGACTGAGCCTCCACCATAACTGCCAGCCTCATTCGCGGTCATTCAACCGATGAAACAAGTGCCAGCTTCTGCATTTGCCTCCACCTTCATCCCTCCTCCTTCCCCTCCCCTTGATTATCCCACTGACTCTGTACTTGCCAATCTTCATTTTGCGGTCACGAACACTCTTGACATTCTTGCCCCTTTCATGAGGATCCGCCTGAAACCTGCCTCCAAGCGTAACAGCTGGTATGTGTGAGAAACCTGAAGGTGTCTCACCCGCTAGTCCCCGGGGATCTGTCATCCAGGTGCCCAGGACACGGTCATCGCTTTTGGATCATGTTCCTGGGGGTGGACCAGTGTGGAAGTATCACCTGGATGAGGGCTCTTCGGGGAGTGGAAGTGGGGCACCGGATGATGAGACGCGGTATCCCCTCCCCTGTAACACTTTTCCCCCATCCTACCAGTTAGGATACCTAGGAACTCAAACCCCCCCCCCTTTCCCGACACAACCACTTTCTCAAGGACAGTTTGCTGTGAGCGATAATGGACTAAAACAAGAGCTGTATACCTGACATGTCCCAATACAATGGTCAGGCAAGGTCAGGCAATTACTGATCATTAAACACACCTGACTTCCATCACACTTCCCCACACGGATAAAAGGTGCAGCACGAAAGCACACTCTGAGCGAGGAAAAGTGCAGGAGGAAAAAGCAGTTCCAAGATGGCAGTAAGTGCTCTTGACCCTTAAAGACTGTTACTTTCGCAAACCATTGATAGTAAGAAGCATAAGACCAGGAACTAAAGCTGAACAAACCTACACTGTGCATTGAAGGTGCCCGGGGCTCTCCTGCGTCAATAACCAAGGCAGAGAGGAGCAATTGCCGCCATGGCACTGTCATTGGCTCATCCAACAAAGCAGCACCAGTAAAGACAGCACAACCGGTGAGTCGAAGAGGCTGATGTCAAACCAGCTTGTGCTTGAATCAAGGTTGCAAGCAGCAACATTGTATGAAGAAATCCAATGAGGACAGGGTGTGAAACGCATGTGATGAGCGATGCAAATATAATTGGAAACCAAAGGAGTGAATTAACGGAGCTCAAGTGAGATACCGCATACAGAGTGGTCTGGCTCCATGTGGGTGCTCATTCAGAGGTCTCTGTTAGGTATCCAACTGAATGGCAACTGTATTGTAAAAGTGTTAGGGAGAATTCTCATAAATGGTTGATTTCCCTTACCTAAAGAGTCCCCCAGAAGCTTTTCTGGATCTCTAGGATTTCTTTTTTCACCTGGTAGGAGTGTGAGCCTTTCTTTCCACTCTTACATGTGTTTTGCTATGTGCATTTCTACTTTCTGTGTGATCTTGGGCACTGGAGCCTCACCTACTCCAGGTGCACCACTTTTTGTGTGTGTTACACAGCACCTTCAGAGCAGTGACACAGGGTTGTCTTTAAGACTTCCCACTGACTCCATTTTTCTGAGGCTGACTACTGTCCCCCAGAAACAGGTAAAGTTGCCAGTAACTTTATATAGTCACTTTAAACCACAGACCCAGTACACCCCATCTTACATGGAGTATTGGAAAGGGTTAACTCTTACCCCTTTTTGTCTGTGCCTCTCGGAGCCTTGTTTCGCTCCGTTAACATTAAGACTTAGCTGGTGGCAGTGGTATCTACTCTAACTTTTCTACCGCGATTATCTTATATAACGTGGTAATGTTTTAGGCTATTATATTAGCCTTGAACATAAACCCGCTTGACCAAATACATTTTATGTTTGTTCCGGCTGGGCTTATTCGCCATTTCTTTTTGTTAAAGTCTTTCTCAGGTTTTTCTCTGCGTGCCAAACCAGGGATGACTCCTTTGCTCGCTATCTTTTCGCGGGCTTCTGCACAGAAGCCCTCCTTAAGGCGCCTGATAGTCTAGGTAGGCAGGAAGTGAAGGAGGGATCTTCGGACCCCTGCCATGGGTTCCCTTGGTAACCCAAGTCGCACTCTTGTCTGATTGGCTAAGTGGACTGGCCTTGCCAGGCCAGCCACCCTGCTGTGTGATTGACAGCCAGGCTGTATGAATGGGGGAAAACTGCATAAAAAGCAGGTCTCTGGGACTGGAAGAGCAGAGTAGCCACTGGAACGAAAGAACCAACGAGGAACTGGAAGAAGAGGACCCCTACAACAACTTAACCGCCCGGTGAAGCCCTGCTGCAGGTCCAAATCTCCAAATCCGACAACAGAGAAAATCCTCCAGGAAACTTCTTCGCTTATGTTGGTGGGACCAACCAGTTCACCCAAACTACAAGCCAGGACCCCTCCTCTGGTGGAATTCGCTGTACAGATCTACAGTGGGCCTGAAAGCCAGGAAGGTCGGACCCTGCTTGGGTTTTAACGAGCGCACCTTTTATTTGTTGTTTGGCGCTGCTGTTGGTTTCTTCCCTGGGTAGTGCATGACCCTCCAGTCTTCCTACTTCTGATCAGTCCGACAGCCGCTTCAGGAACCGTGAGCCTGCAGGAACTACCAGGAACATCTGCCTCAGCTACAGCCCCCTCTCCGTTTTAAGGTACTGTGCAAATCCAGTTGTGCCTTTCGCTCAGCCACAGTGAAAGTGTTTGAAATCTTTCTCCAATCCGAGGGCTTGTCTTTCTCTTCTCTTTGAACTAACTTTTCCACCAAGCAACCTAATCCGTAATCTGTGCCACAAACTTTACCGCAAACTACCCTGAACTGTGTGATCTTGAGCAAAAGACTTTTGGCCAATTGACTTTGGCCCTAAGCCTTTTCTAGCTGATCTCCTCACTGTAGTCTCTCTTGTTCAACTGCTCAGAATACGTACCTGATGGTTTTGCCTACTTTCTAATAACTTTGTCTTTCCCTCCCTTTGAAATTGCTGGAGTGCCATTTTGCTCTCACTTCATTTTGTGAGCTTAACTTGTCTGGAATTTAAGGGAAGTGGTGTGGTGTATTTATGATTGTGATTTTGACCTTGCTTAGAATAGTGAAATGTTATACAACTATTGAGTAAATAAATATATATTCTTTTATTTAGAAACCTTGAGTCAGTGTTTGCCTGAATCATAGTAATTGCTGTCCTTTGTGTAACTATTTGTACTGCTCACTTACTCTTGAGATAAGTCTGGCTTCTCTGCTACTGCTACCACTATAACTGTGTAGTACAGGCTTGTACCAAAGGTGAAATTGTACTGTCACTTGTAGTCTTAATTGTGTGTAGTGTTCCCAAAGGGTACTGCATATAATTCTGCCTAACAAAAACATCTATCACAGTGGCCCTGCAATCGGTCAAGCTAAATCCTCTGCACATTCGAAAGTCTTGATAAACCGAAGTGAACTACAATTGGTCTGAGCCCGGCTGAGGGAGACCAATTGAAAGAGGACGATCTGAGTCCGGCTGAGGGGTGAACCGTGAGCCACCCGAGAAAACAAATATTCTCCGAACCTTGTCAAAAGTAGGATCTGAGCCCAGAAGAGGGAGATCTACAGTAACGATCGTAAAATAACAGTAATCTGAGCCTGGCTGAAGGGGATCCAGGGTAAAGTACCCGTGCTGAATACTTGTAAGAAGAAAAGAACTATGTATCTTATTTTTGTACATCAGGCCCTCTGAATCAAGAGACTTTAATAAGAAAAAAGACTTGGGCACAGAAGGCCCTGTTGCTGGAAATAGAACTGTATCCTTGTGTCAGCATCTGTGCTTTGCTCGAGTGAACGCCTTGACCCGTGCTGCAAACGTGGGGGAGGCCAACGACCCGATCATCCTGACATATCATTTTGTGAACACTTCTTTCTTTTTTTTTAACATTACCCCACAATATTTGTAAATGAACGGTAAGAATGGGCAATAGGTTTTTTAGTATAGGCCCTTTTATTTTAAACTCCACTATGACTGCTGTTAGGCGGAAACCTGTGCAGTTCCCTCTGGGACCACTGCAAAAGATTTAGGACTACAGGTGTTTGGCGGTGAACCCACTTGGTAGCAGTCTGTACCACACAGATTCACTTGGTAGCTGTGGCTGAGCAGTCAGACCTCTCTCAAGAAAAGTTGAGCAGTATGTGGAGTATACAAAATAGGGCAATTCTTCACAGCAAAACAAGCAAACACGCAACGAAGCTTAGTTTAAAGATATTAAGGTATTTATTTATAACAGAACATCTATAGAAAACACTATGGCACTATCACGGCAAACAAATGAAACACAATTACTCTACGAAGCAGAAAACGATCAATCCCCCTAGCAATATTTCGACAACTCTAGGTTCTACTGGTACCACTTATTTTCAGACAGAGGTGTATACCTCAACCTAGATGACACTCTAATATTGGTTAGGACGGGATAGAAAAATAAGCAGGTTACAAAATCAACACAGTTCAATCCTTCGCGGATAAAATGCAAGGCAGGAAGGCAAGAATCACAATAGATCATAAAGTTCAGAGGCCAGGCCCACTCGGAGAGAGGTAAGGCGCGATGTCCCAAAAAGTCTCTAGTGGAGATGCATTCAAGTCTGTGTAGCAAATTGTTATCGGCAGATTGAACCAGTTCAGAACAATAAATGAGAAAAGCTTGAAGGTGACCCAACGGAAAGGAGAGGATTAAGACACCTCACTCGAACCGATCGAAAGGGAAGCCAGGCGGACACGGTACCTTGTTGTGGAGGGCAGCTCCGGCGGGGGCAGTTGTTCCTGGTGGTGGCTGCACGTCGGGTCTTTGCCAAGAGTAGAGAAGATCTCGTCGTCGAAGAAAAGTGAAGTCCGGTGCACCACCAGGGAAGAGACCAGCCGCGGAGTGCTCCGTCACAAGGCACCACCTTTTGGTCGCGGTACAGGGGTAGTGGCTATCCGGTTGCGGAGGTGCTCTGCACGGGCAATTCGACCACTGCGTCCTGAGGCGAATAAAAAAGCAAAGGGGACTGGTTGTTCCCACTAGCCAGGGGAAGAGACTCTCCGGCAGGGAGATCTCCTCTGTCGTCGGGAAGTGGTGAGTCGGTTCCGCAGGGCTCCACCGGAGGTGTCATCGTGCAGGTCGGCTCAGCGTTACCCTCGTCGGATTCTTAGGTCCTGTGGCGACTTCTGAAGATCCAGTCCCAAAAGCCCTGCTTTTATGCAGAAAACCCCCATTCATTCAGCCTAGCTGTCAATCAACACATGCTAAGTGGTGAGTGGGAAGGCTCACCACTTGGGCCAATCACTCCAGAGTGCGACCGGAGTTGGCAAGGCAACTCGGTCCAGGGTGCCTAAACCCCCTCCCACACCCTTGTGGTAACCCAGACAGAATGGCACCACTTTGGAGGGTCTCTGTCCAGAGGCCCGCCAAAAGTGGAACAAAGGGCTCAACCTTTGGTTTAGGAGTCACAGAGACGAACACAGACGCCATTTTAAAAACCGAGTTCTGGCAGAAAATACCATCCGATAAACTTATTTAAGATAAGGAGACCGGTGGTACGTTAGAGATTAACGAGAAAAAGGGTCAATCTCCAACAATGGGACGAATCCCATAGGGTTATGTTCGGGGTCGAACATAACAAGTAGTTTCCACTGCCACCAGCCAAAACTCGACGAGGGGGGACGGGACAGTGCCCCCTCGAGTAACAGACCTAGGAGTAATCGAATTACCCCTACTAGTACGTCCACAATAAGATGGTTTGTACTAGTTCTGTTAATAAATTTAGGTCTAGTAAAGCCAATGGTGACTTTACATGCCCGGGGAGACAGTAGTCAGTCCCCGGGTATGGAGTCTATGGTGGGGGTCTTCTAGGACGCCCCAGTGTTACGGCACGTAGGGTGCGGTGTAACACACATAGAAAAACATATGAGACCCTAGGAGTAAAAGACCCCATAGCCCATCGAACACATTGACATTTCAAAGGAATTACACACATACATGTCCAAGAGTGGGAGAAAAGAGTCTCACTCTTGGCAGGATGGAAAAAAACAAACTCCAGAAATCCAGCAAAGCTGCTGGGGGACTCACTAGGTTAGGAAATTCAGCCTAAACAGAGAATTCTCTCTAACACTCGCCCCCCCCAGACTAAGGGACAGGAGGATTTAATCCACTCCTGGATGAATCTCATACCTCTAGTCGATGACATACATCCTAGAGAGACCATCAGCATTTTGGTGGTGACACCCTGACCTGTGCTCAATGGTGAAATCAAACCCTTGCAGGCAGATCGACCATCTCAATAGTTTTGGGTTTTCACCTTTCATTTGCATTAACCATCTCAAGGGTTGGTGGTCAGTCTGAATGACAAAAGTAGAACCATACAAGTACGGCCTAAACTTCTTCAGAGCCCACACGATAGCAAAGCACTCTCTTTCGATTGTTGCCCACCTTGTTTCAGGATCCTTCAGCTTGCGGCTGATGAAGCAAACGGGGTGCTCCCTACCTTTCCCATCCAGTTGACTGAGTACGGCACCTATTCCTACATTTGAAGCATCTGTCTGCACAATGAAGTGTTGGCGATAATCAGGAGCTCTGAGTACTGGGGCTTGGCAAAGAGCCTTTTTCAGGTTTTCAAAAACCTGATTGCACTCCTCGTTCCATTTAACCTTTTTAGGAAATTTGGGCGAGGAGATGACATTCAGTGGAGAATCTATGGTCCCATAGTTCTCTATGAAATTCCTGTAATACTCAGTGAGGCCTAGGAAGGCTCTCACCTGGGTTTGAGTAGTCGGTGTTGTCCAATTTTGCACAGCTTCAATTTTACTGAGCAAAGGCCTTATTTCTCCACCGCCTACCTCATGCCCAAGATAGACTACCTTACTCTGTCCAATTTGGCATTTGCTCGCCTTTATGGTCAGATTGGCTCGTCCAAGAGCCTGCAAAACATCTCTCAGGTGGGTTACATGTTCTTCCCAGGAATTGCTGAACACTGCGATGTCATCCAAGTATGCCATGCAGAAGTCCTCCATCCCATTCAGAACCTGGTTTACCATTCGTTGAAACGTAGCAGGTGCATTCTTCAATCTGAAAGGCATTACCTTAAACTGGTATAAGCCAACGGGGGTATAAAATGCAGTTTTCTCCTTGGCATGGTCTGTCAGGGCTATTTGCCAATAGCCTGACGTCAAGTCAAATGTGCTGAGGAACTGGGCGGCGCCAAGTTTATCCACCAACTCATCTGTTCTTGGCAAAGGGTGGGCATCAGTCTTGGTGACTGCATTGAGAGCTCTATAATCCACACAGAATCTAAGTTCTTTAGATCTGGCCTTTGGTACTAACACAACTGGGCTAGACCATGGACTAGTAGAGGGCTCTATTACCCCGAGATCAAGCATCTTGCTGACATCACCTTTGATGTGGGTTCGTACGTTTTCTGACATGCGGTATCCTCTGCTTTTGACTGGCAGACAGTCACCAGTGAGTATGTTGTGCTGGCCCCAAGGGGTCAAGCCTGGTGAAAGCGAGAACAGCGAGGCAAACTGATTCAACATAGATTTGCACTCGTCTTGTTGCTCGGGTGTCAGATTGGAGGAGAGATTTACTCCTTCAATTTTTTCGTCTAAAGGTAAGCCTCTGAGGAGATCCGGAAGAGCTTCACTCTCTTCTTCTTCCTCGGATGATGCTAGAAGCAACGCTCCTACATCAGGTCGTGAGACATACGCTTTAAGTCGGTTGGTGTGAAAGACTGTCGGAGCCTCCTTGGGATTGCCCAAGTCCACCAGATAGTTAACCTCTCCGAGTTTACCTACTACTCGGAAGGGTCCCATCCACTTATCTTGCAAGGCCCTCTGCCTTGTTGGGATCATAACGAGAACGAGCTGGTCTTGAGCGAACTCAACCATGTTAGCCTTTTGATCGTGCCAGTGCTTGACCAATGCTTGTCCAGCTTTCAAGTTATCGCTTGCTTCCGTCATCATGTGTGACATTCTCCTCCAGAGACCTATCACGTCGTCAGTCACTCTGACTGGCTTGGGGGAAGGAGCATTCTCCAACCTCTCCTTAATCAGGGCCAATGGACCTCTGACGGGATGACCATAGAGGAGTTCGAAGGGCGAGTAACCTACGCCTTCCTGAGGGACTTCTCTATAAGCAAAGAGAAGGCATGGCAGTAGAAGGTCCCACTTACGCTTAAGGGGTTCCTCTAAAGCACCTATCATGCTCTTCATGGTTCGGTTGAACCGTTCTACCAACCCATTGGTTTGTGGGTGGTAAGCCGTTGAGAACTTGTAAGTAACTCTGCAGGTTTTCCACATGGCTTTCATGTAGTGGGACATAAAGTTTGACCCCCTGTCAGAGATTACTTCCTTAGGAAACCCGACCCTAGTAAAAATACCAAGGGGGGCCTTAGCCACAGCCGTAGCTGTAACAGTCCTCATAGGAATTGCCTCAGGATACCTAGTAGCATGGTCTACTACAACAAGTATAAACCTGTTGCCTGAGGAGGTTGGAGGATCAAGGGGACCAACAATGTCAACCCCTACTCTCTCAAATGGGACTCCCACAACTGGGAGAGGCACTAAAGGTGCCACATTCTTGGAGCCAACCTTACCAGAGATCTGGCAGGTGTGGCAGCTCCTGCAGTGTTTTTCTACTTCGGCCCCCATCTTCGGCCAATAGAAGTAGAGAGAGAGCCTTTCCTTAGTCTTCTTGAAACTCAAGTGACCAGCCAAAGGAATCTCGTGGGCTAACTGCAAGAACTGTGGTCTGTTCTCTTGGGGTACTACGAGTCGTTTGTAGTCTCCAGGTGCAGACTCGGTCGGTTCACTGTAGAAGAGGCCATCTTCCCAGTGCAACCTGTATTTCCCAGGCTCTTGCCCTTCAGCCTGAGCTTCTGCCTGGTGGCGAAGACCTTCCAGAGTTGGACATTCTCTCTGTCCCTTACTGAAGTCTGCCCTGCTGGGTCCACCTTCTGCCTGTAAAGACTGCAGTTCAGGATGGTCAACAGGATCCAGATCTCCAATGAGTTCCTGGCCTTCCATTAGCTCTTCCTCAGAGTCTAATTCTACCACACAGGGTTGTACCTCCCTCTCAGCCTCGGCTGGAGGTGGAGTTACGGGTGTAACTGTGGACAACCGCGGGGAAGTCCGTGTTGGCTGCACTGGAATGCGGGCTGCTGGTTTCGGGATAGAAGTCTTAGGTTTCCCTTTTGCTTCGGATTTCTTGGAGACAGCGGCCGACAATTCCAGTGGAGCAGGAGTGATATCTTTCTTCATCATCTCCTGGAGAGTACCGCGCATGGTCCTCTCTCTTGCAGGTCTGGTTAGCTCCTGTAACCGTTTACTATGAGGTCTGGGAGTATGCGATACAACTCCGAGAGTTTTCAAATCGTTACCCAACAGTACGCGTCCTGGTACCTCACTCTGTATGCTGACAGGTATCTTCACAGTCATGTCGTTACACTGGATGAGAACTGGTAATTGGGGAAGCATCTGCACAGGCCCTCCAGCTAACTTGGTGAGGCGTTTGGGTGCCTTAGCAACATCCTCAGCCTGAAAAAACGATTTATCCACCACAGTTATGCTGGCCCCAGTGTCCCTAATGGCAGGAGTCTCCTGACCATTCACCTGGACACTGTCCTTATAATACTCTTTAGTATTATCGGGGATAGAATTATAGACATCTAAATTCTGTTGTTCCCACAACCCCAGAGATACTAAAGAAACGCTGGCTGAGACTCCAATGGGTTCGTCAGCTAGCAGTAGAAAGTTTCCACTTGCCATTTGGACTTCCTCCTCTGGAGCGAAGGCTAAGGAGACAAGCTGGACCCCTGAAGGTTTACCCTTACATCTGGGATCTCCTTTCACGTGGTCAGTCGAGCCACAAACAAAGCATTTACCGAATGCTTTCTGGAATGGTGGCTTGTTCTGACCTCCTTCCGGTTTGGCACCAGAAGACACACTATTCTGCTGTGGTTTTCCCGGTGGCTTACCCTTCTGGTTTTGCTTGGGGCCCTCTTTGGAATGTGAGTTATTCGAATTCTCTTTTGAGTCTTTTTTAGGCTGTTTTCCCTCATCCTTTTTCTGAGTTGCCCCAGAATCCTTATGAGTAGCCCTGTTGGCAACCCACAAGTCAGCAGCCTTAGCTAGCTCCCTGGAATCCCATTCCTTCGAATCAGCCAAGTGCTGTCTGAGCTCAGGAGAACAGGCATCATAAATAGACTCCAACATAAAAAGATTTCTCATACCCTCATAAGTGTTCACTTTGTAACCCTTAATCCATCCCTCTAAGTTTTTCAACCCTTCACTCACCCAGGTAGCCCAAGGGGTACCATCATGCTTTTTGAGGGTTCTAAACCTCTTAAGATACTGGGAAGGGGTCTTCCCGAATCTAGCTATTAAAGCTAGTTTCACACTTTCGTAATCCGTCTTATCCGCCTCCCCCAACTCCATTACCACATCAGTCGCAACAGGAGGGAGCCTAGAGAACAACCAGGGAAGCAACGCATTCCAGGTGATGTCCTGGAGCCCATGATTGTATTCGAACAGTTTCAACCAATCCAACACATCCAAACTCGGTTCATACATACCCACTAATTCCTTCGGCATCCGGGGTCTTTTGGGACTGGAGCTCCTAGAGGAACCAAAGGAGAGAGAAGCATTTTCCATAGACAACTTTTTCATCTCTAACTCGTGATTAAGTTCTATTTCTCTGAGTCTTAACTCAGCTTGCTTCTGCTCAGCCTGGGCATTCATCCGTCTGAACTCGAGCTCTTGGTTTTGTTCAGATTGAGCCAAGAACCGTTTGTATTCTAGTTCGAGCTTCATTTTTTCAAGTTCAGAATAAGCAGGGTTACTTGTGGGACCTGGTATGGGCCCCGTAGGCACAGCTGGTAAGGCAGGTAGAGGAGCAGGGGAGACAGTTTCGTTAGCCTCTCCGTCCTCGTCAGCCTCTTCATCGCTATCATCAGAATTACGATTCAGATCAACACCGTTACTGTTATCTACATTCGCTGGAGAGATTGGTTCCTCTGAACCAGTACCCAGACTTTGGTTCGCCAGCAATCTCTCTATCAGTTCTAACTTCTTGCCTCTTACAGGAAGATTCTCTTGCCTACAGAGAGCTTGCAGACTCTCAGTATTTTCACCTGACAAGGACTCTTGACTGTAAGTTTCCATCGTAGACATGTTTTTTGAAAGTTGCTTTTTGTGCAAAGTTTTGTGGTTAGTTATCCTACAGTGTCGAAAAGCACTCTAAACTGTATACTCGATACAAATCCCACTGCTGTACACCAGTGTTAGGCGGAAACCTGTGCAGTTCCCTCTGGGACCACTGCAAAAGATTTAGGACTACAGGTGTTTGGCGGTGAACCCACTTGGTAGCAGTCTGTACCACACAGATTCACTTGGTAGCTGTGGCTGAGCAGTCAGACCTCTCTCAAGAAAAGTTGAGCAGTATGTGGAGTATACAAAATAGGGCAATTCTTCACAGCAAGACAAGCAAACACGCAACGAAGCTTAGTGTAAAGATATTAAGGTATTTATTTATAACAGAACATCTATAGAAAACACTATGGCACTATCACGGCAAACAAATCAAACACAATTACTCTACGAAGCAGAAAATGATCAATCCCCCTAGCAATATTTCGACAACTCTAGGTTCTACTGGTACCACTTATTTTCAGATAGAGGTGTATACCTCAACCTAGATGACACTCTAATATTGGTTAGGACGGGAGAGAAAAATAAGCAGGTTATGAAATCAACACAGTCCAATCCTTCGCGGATAAAATGCAAGGCAGGAAGGCAAGAATCACAATAGATCATAAAGTTCAGAGGCCAGGCCCACTCGGAGAGGGGCAAGGCGCGATGTCCCAAAAAGTCTCTAGTGGAGATGCATTCAAGTCTTTGTAGCAAATTGTTATCGGCAGATTGAACCAGTTCAGAACAATAAATGAGAAAAGCTTGAAGGTGACCCAACGGAAAGGAGAGGATTAAGACACCTCACTCAAACCGATCGAAAGGGAAGCCAGGCGGACACGGTACCTTGTTGTGGAGGGCAGCTCCGGCGGGGGCAGTTGTTCCTGGTGGTGGCTGCACGTCGGGTCTTTGCCAAGAGTAGAGATGATCTCGTCGTCGAAGAAAAGTGAAGTCCGGTGCACCACCAGGGAAGAGACCAGCCGCGGAGTGCTCCGTCACAAGGCACCACCTTTTGGTCGCGGTACAGGGGTAGTGGCTATCCGGTTGCCGAGGTGCTCTGCACGGGCAATTTGACCACTGCGTCCTGAGGCGAATAAAAAAGCAAAGGGGACTGGTTGTTCCCACCAGCCAGGGGAAGAGACTCTCCGGCAGGGAGATCTCCTCTGTCGTAGGGAAGTGGTGAGTCGGTTCCGCAGGGCTCCACCGGAGGTGTCGTCGTGCAGGTCGGCTCAGCGTTACCCTCGTCGGATTCTTAGGTCCTGTGGCGACTTCTGAAGATCCAGTCCCAAAAGCCCTGCTTTTATGCAGAAAACCCCCATTCATTCAGCCTAGCTGTCAATCAACACATGCTAAGTGGTGAGCAGGAAGGCTCACCACTTGGGCCAATCACTCCAGAGTGCGACCGGAGTTGGCAAGGCAACTCGGTCCAGGGTGCCTAAACCCCCTCCCACACCCCTGTGGTAACCCAGACGGAATGGCACCACTTTGGAGGGTCTCTGTCCAGAGGCCCGCCAAAAGTGGAACAAAGGGCTCAACCTTTGGTTTAGGAGTCACAGAGACGAACACAGACGCCATTTTAAAAACCGAGTTCTGGCAGAAAATACCATCCGATAAACTTATTTAAGATAAGGAGACCGGTGGTACGTTAGAGATTAACGAAAAAAAGGGTCAATCTCCAACAATGGGACGAATCTCATAGGGTTATGTTCGTGGTCGAACATAACAAGTAGTTTCCACTGCCACCAGCCAAAACTCGACGAGGGGGGATGGGACAGTGCCCCCTCGAATAACAGACCTAGGAGTAATCGAATTACCCCTACTAGTACGTCCACAATAAGATGGTTTGTACTAGTTCTGTTAATAAATTTAGGTCTAGTAAAGCCAATGGTGACTTTACATGCCCGGGGAGACAGTAGTCAGTCCCCGGGTATGGAGTCTATGGTGGGGGTCCGCTAGGATGCCCCAGTGTTACGGCACGTAGGGTGCGGTGTAACACACATAGAAAAACATATGAGACCCTATGGAGTAAAAGACCCCATAGCCCATCGAACACATTGACATTTCAAAGGAATTACACACATACATGTCCAAGAGTGGGAGAAAAGAGTCTCACTCTTGGCAGGATGGAAAAAAACAAACTCCAGAAATCCAGCAAAGCTGCTGGGGGACTCACTAGGTTAGGAAATTCAGCCTAAACAGAGAATTCTCCCTAACAACTGCATTATTATTATTTGATGGTCCTAGCTTGCTCCCATCTGTAGATTTAGGTTTAGGTAGGCGTTTATCACACCCTTGTGAAAGTTCAATAAAAACCCTTGAACTGTGGTCACTTGTGTCTGTTTTACTGTTTATACCATGACTTCCTTATGTATGTCAGGAGTGGGATTTGATTCAACTGATACAAATTGAAAATCCATTCTGATATTGCTGTACCACCAATAGGGGAAAATAGAATAATTGAACTCCTTGACTCTGGCCATGTATCCAGTCTGAAAGAGGTTTTGCCTCTCAACTATGAATCCTGACTGGTCAAAAAGACCTGTTTTTTAAAATTCAAATATTATTAGATACCCTCCCGCTCTCTAATTATAACATCCAACAGTGGGATCGACTAATATTGAAAATCTGATTAGCCTTTACTTTCATTAGACCCCCACATTCATGAACCTTTTTTTTTTTTTGGCACTCAATTACCGTCAGTTGCGGGGCCATCAGGGTTGGAGACCAACCTACCAAAATCATTCCCTCTGGTGGAATCAGACTCACAAGGATTAGACGACTTCGAAACTTTATCTGAAGGAGTCAAAACCTGTTTTGTTCCGATTCAAAATAAAACACTGAAGGGACCCTTACCCCACCAGAGGAAATGGCTGACATAACAGCCTTCGTAGCCCAGTTGGCAGCCCATCAAATGGAGGCCGAAGCTAGGCTTCAAGAAAACTTGGCGAAATTGGTTGAGTTGCAAGCCAGACCCTTACTGCCACAGGGAATACATCAACCGTACCTAGAAGGCGAAGATCTAGGGAATTTCTTTCTGAATTTCAAACGGTTAGCCGAACAGTTAGGATGGGAAGAAAACCTAAAAAGATGCTATTTGGGGCCCCTATTGAAAGGTGGAATTTAGACCGCCATCCAACTACTCAATCTTGCCCAGGGAGCCACCTTTGTATCCATCAAAGAAGGGCTATTGAAGAGAGTGGGTCAAACTTGTAATTTCTATAGGCAAAAATGAAGAACCATTAGATTAAATCCTGGGGAAACCCCACTTGAAATCGGTGAACGTAACAAAAAGACTGTAACCGTTCTGATCAATAACAAATCCCTATAAGAATGAATAAAAATTATTAGATTAGAACAATTCACCAATTGCTTACCCCCTTTTCTGCAAAAAGCTGGATTACAATTAAGTAGACCTACCTTAGCCATGATCACTGAAATGACGCAAAACCACTCCAATGCAGAAAAACACTTCCACTCGGTACATTCAGTAGAGGAACGGAAAGATAATAAACCTACCCACCGACCCCTATCTCAGGGAATAGACAAACAAGGAGGGTCACATAAAAGTAAATGATGGATACCAAAGGAAAGAAAAGAAGTCAAAAGATCTGACCCTAAAAGCAGAGACGAAAGTAGAAGGGAGGAACCTAAAGAAAGCAAACCAACCCCCTTATCTGCTTTTCATGTAGAGAAACTAGGCATTTGGACAGGCACTCTGAGAAAGATTTAAAAGATGATCCTGTGGAAATAGGCTGTTTAAAAGGAGAAGAGGGGGAAGAACTGAAGAAGATCTAGAGACCTTTAGCATATGTTTATGTCAGTCCTCTGCTGACTTTCCATTTGAAAAGGCTTGGGTGAATGGGAAACAAGAGAAAGCGTTAATGGACTCATCTAGCAAGCAAACCGCCATAAGAGCTGACTTGGTCACAACAACAGACCTCGAGAATGCACCCTACTTAGAGTTACTTGTGTACATGGGGACAATGAAGTATACCCCAAAACACCTGTGTAAATTAACCTCAGGGGCGAGTCCTATTTAATATCGTCAGCATTCATTCCTGGACTACCCTAGGAAGTCATTGTGAGCCGGGAGTTCCCTACATTTTCCACTCTTTTGCAGGAACCCCCACCTCCATATAGAGAGTTTTCAACCCAGGACTGCTGGCACTCTAATTACTATTCCCAAAACTCTCCAATATGGGACTGGGAAAAGACGGGATCCCTTGAACCCCCTTCAAGATACAAAGAACCCATAAAACTAGAGTCAAACCCCAGAGACCAGTTTATTGGTTGTTTTCACAAGACAGATAAAACCACCTTGCCTCTACCTATACAGTTAACAAAACAAATAAGTGGAATATGCGAGAGTCCCCGGATATATCTTATCCCTGTTCTTTCCCAGGTCTTAACAATACAAACCTGGACAAAGACCAGTCATATCCACCTCGCATAGGGGAAGGGTATGTGAGAAACCTGAAGGTGTCTCACCCGCTAGTCCCCGGGGATCTGTCATCCAGGTGGCCAGGACAAAGCCATCACTTTTGGATCCAGTTCCTGGGGGTGGACCAGTGTGGGAGCATCACCTGGATGAGTGGTCTTCGGGGAGTGGAAGTTGGGCACCGGATGGTGAGATGTGGTATCCCCTTCCCTGCAACACCTTTTCCCCATCCTACATAAGAACCTTAAGACTAGTAACTAAAGCTGAACAAACCTACACTGTGCACCAAAGGTGTCCGGGGCACTCCTGCATCGATAACCAAGGCGGGAGGAGTGATTGCCGCTGTGGGACTGGCCTCGGCTCCCACAACAAAGCAGTACCAGTAAGGACAGCACAGCCAGTGAGTCAAAGAGACTGATACCAAACCAGCTTGTGTTTGAACCATGGTTCTAACTGGCAACATTGTATGAAGAAATCCAAAGAGGACAGTGTGTGAAACGCATGTGATGAGCGATGCAAATATAATTGGAAACCAAAGGAGTTAATGAAATTTGGGAGCTCAAGTGAGATACTGCATACAGAGTTGTCTGGTGCCACGTGGGTGCTCATTCGAAGCTCTCTGTTAGGTATCCAACTGTATGGCAACTGTATTGTAAAGCAGAGGTTTTGTATCGAAGAGGTCCTGCAACGGGTCAAGCTAAAGCCTGTGCACATTCTTAAGTGTTTGATAAACCAAAGTGAACTATAATTGGTCTGATCCCAGCTGAGGGAGACTAATTGAAAGAGAAAGGATTTGAGCCCGACTGAGGGGGTTCCGGGTTGAACCGTGAGTCACCTGAGAAAACACATATTCTCTGAACTTTGTAAAAAGTAGGACGTGAGCCCGGAAGAGGGAGATCTGCTGTAACGATCGTACAATAACAGCAATCTGAGCCTGGCTGAGTGGCATACAGGGTGAAGTACCTGTGTTGAATGCTCGTGTTGAAGAAGCCAGAGTGTGTGCTTTGCGCGAGTAAGCCACCGAGCTATGTGCTGAAAACATAGAGAAGGGAGGCGAACGGCCCAATAATCCTGACATATAATTTTGTGAACACTTCTTTCTTTTTCATTAACATTACCCCACACTATTTGTAAATTAATAGTAAGTATTGGCACCGGGATTTTTAGTATGGGCCCTTTTATTTTTAGAAGACTCCACTAGGAATGCATTATTATTATTTGATGGCCGTAGCTTGCTCCCATCTGTAGATTTAGGTTTAGATAGGCATTTACCACACCCTTCTGAAACTTCAATAAACACCCTTGAACTGTGGTCACTTGTGCCTGTCTTACTGTTGATACCCTGCCTTTCTTACATATGACTCTGATCTAACTGCTCTGAAACACATGTGCAGAGTTGCTGAATGGAAGTGGCAGACCTTTTGCTCATCCTCTGACAAACTAGCCTGTCGCATACTCAAAGGCAATACTGTCTCTCTATCCATTCCAAAAAGAGGGCCCACATTCAGGCTCATATATGTGGAGCCTCTAACAACACAGCTGAACTCTTCACAATCTGCAAGGAACTAGCCAATCCATCTGCAGTCTCCACCTCGTCTCTTCCTTCCCAGGCCCTATGCACTGCACTGACCACCCATTTCACATCTAAAACTCATGACATTCTGACCTCTCCCCCCTTCCTCCACTCCTCCCCCTGTGCCCCTGCCTCCCATGGCCTCTCTTAAACTCCCACCCACTCTCTACTCCTTCTCACCTATCACAATGGATGAGAGTAGTCCGCTCTATGAAGGCCTCATCCAAACAGGTATCTCCCTGTTCTTCCAGAACCATTAAGGACAACATATCCTCCCTTGCTCCGGCTCTTGATGACTTTCTTCAACCACTCCTTAACATCTGGATCTTTCCCTTCTTCTCTCAAGCACTCCATTGTGCACCCCCTCCTAAAAAAGCCTTCAGCCGACCCCTTGTGTCCTGCCAACTACCACCCTACCTCTACTACACCCTTCCTTGGGAAACTCCTGGAGAAGTTGGTCTTCCCCCAACTGAGCCAACACACTAAGCTTGTTGGTTGTTTAAATCACCATCAATCTGGATTCCGAGCATCCAGAGGCATGGAGACTGCTCTAATGAATACCCATGAAGAATGTATTGCACATCTTGACTCCAACTCTCCAGCTGTTCTCATTCTCTTGACCTCTCTTCTGCCTTTGACACAGTGGTCAACCATTCTATCCTCATAAAGCGGCTCCAAGATCCTTTTGATATCTCAGACCGGGGAATAGATTGGTTGACCTCCTTCCTTACTGACCGCCCTTCCCAGGTGCTCCTGGGCTCCTTCTCCTCCACCACCACTCTCTCTACATGTGGTGTTCCCCAGGGCTATATCCTCTCGCCTAGGCTTTTCAACATCTACCTTGCACCTCTTGCTCACCTGAATCCTGCCTTCTCTCCTCATTTCCAGTGTTATGCAGATGGCACACAACTCTTCTTCAAGCACCCCTCTTCCTCTTCTCCTTCCTCCTCTATCAACCCTGACTGCCTGTCTATTCAGTGTTGGTGCACCTCCAATGGTCTCTTGTCTTAATGCCAGTGAGTACCGAGATTCTTCCTATCGGGACACCTGCTCCCCATTTCCCTCCTGCAGCCTGGCTGCCCTTTATGGGCTCACCACCGTCTCCTTCCACTGAGGCCAGAAACTTTGGGGTTATCTTTGACTCCTCTCTCTCCTTTGCGCCTAACATCTTGGACCTTACCAAGAAGGCCCACTTTCAACTTCATCTCCTTAGAGGCATTCTCCCTTTCCTCACCTTCCCCCAGAAGCTCAACGCCTCTAGAGCTCTGGTCCTCTCCAGGATGGATTACTGTTACAGCCTCATCCTCAACCTGCCTCTTTCTTCACTCCGTCTTCTTCAACTAATCCAGAATAGGGCTGCAAGACTTATCCTTGGCTTCAAGCCCTGGGATCATATCTCTCCAGCTGTAAAATCTCTTCACTGGCTCCCGGTTGCTGCAAGGATAAAACTCAAGACCCTTTGCATCATCCACAACTCTGTCTGCGGACCACACTACCTTCAGCTCTCTCTTACTAAATAGTCTCCTTCCAGATCCCTTCGATCGTCGTGCTCCAACTCTCTGCTGATCAAATGCTTTTCCAAGCAGAGCGCAGGGGGCAGATCTCTCGCCTCAGCTGGCTCCCTCCTATGTAACAGTCTCCCTCTCTACCTCTCTGTCTTGAACCGGATCACCTCAAGTGCCGCAAACAAATCAAGAACTTTCTCTTCTCCTCCAACTTCACTCTCCCCCTCGCATGCGAACCAACACATCTGTTGCTGAGATTGAGTCATGGTCCCTGAAGAGCCCAATAGGGTCCTGGCCTTCTGCACTTACCTGTTGGGTGGTAGACCTTCCTCTTTGACTGGAATGTCTCTGTCCATGCACTTACCTGTCTCCTCCCCAATGGGCATACCTCTGGCACTTCCTCCCCTAGGGAACCCTTATTGCACTTACCTACCCACTCCGACCACTTTTTTCCTTTTTCTATTCACTGCACTTGCACAATTTGAATTTCACAAGGCCTAGAAGGGCCACTATTCCTTTCTATTTATTTACTGTCATTTTCATTGTTTATTTGCTCCTTTGCAAATAAACCTCTCCTCTTGCCTTGTGGCGTTTTGAAACACTGACTTGTTGTATAAGTGCCTTATAAATATCCAATAAATAAATAAATTACTAACACTGAACTCTAACATGGAAATGAACATAGTGTGTTCCACTAAGCAGAAATATTAGACCCTTTGAAATAATGTAGCTGCCTCCAAACTGTACTCATGCCATATGCATGTAAACAGGGAGGACAAATCTGTCCCCAAGTGGAAATCCTCCTCCCATAGAATTACTTTGGTTCACAGTATATTGTGTGTGTTTGACATAGGAGGACCTTCTCTTTACACATGAGGACAAAGGGAAGTCTACACAGCTCAAGTTCTGTTGTAGAGCATATTAATAGCACAATTATTCTCTGCAAGGGCAGTTGTTGTTTGAAATTTCATCAACCCATATAATATTGGAATCACTGCAACTTTGATAATAAGGTGATTACTTGGAAAATACTGCTTTTATATCAACAAAATTGGGGAACAACAAAATCTGTTGGCTCACTTATGCAGACGACATGATCTTGCTAGATCACACCCAAATACGACTGCAAAGATTAATTAATGCCTTTTATGATTTTACTGTTGCTAATGATCTTCTCATAGATACTAAAAAAACAGTAGAATATCGTACATATTTAGAATTCATATTGAGATCATTCCCCCCAAAAAAAGCGCTTACTGGTGACATAGCTTACAAAGTAAAAAGATACATTTGCCAAGTGAGGCAGATTAAACTATGGCAGGTTTTCTACAAAAGTGAAATTATACCAGCTCTTAAGTATAGTCTTGCGATAAATCATCAGATGGAAAAAATGTATTTAAACAAAACTGAAGGCATCATTTGGAGGGGATCGCTAATATTACCTAATTGTGTCCCTATAGCAGTTATTAGTCACACAAACTGGGACTGATTTCTTTGAGAGGTTGGTACTCTATACACAGATAATGGTCCCCTAAAAAATACACTATATGAATATATTCAGATCCGAATGCTAAATGACAAACTGGACCCTTGCAACCCTTAAAAACAGTTTGTGAGAAGATCTTAAAAAACATAGACTCCACCACAAACATGCTTGTTATAACACCAAACAAGGTAAAGAAAAAAATGTTCATAAATGACTGGTGTGAAACCAGAGAAGTGATCTTAAAATATAAAATGTACACCCATTTATCTATGGACATAAGAGGTATTGATGAAATACCAAAATACCTAACAAGATTTCCTGATGCATATTGGCGTGATGAATTTATGCATTTACGATTGTACGTATTCCCTACTGGTGAGAACTGTAGCCTAAGAGGTCAGCATGCAGAAGAAAATGACTTACTGTACAGTAGAAAACGGTGATCTGGTGCTTGGCCTTAAATCAATTAAGATGCACTTTATGTCAGAGCTTCGTACATTCCGAAGAATAGATAACAACTGATTATTTTTGGTATTGTATTGTATCAGAAAAAGAAGTTCCTGTTAAGATTGCCCTGACTAGATTTTTACATAGCATTAATCCATGTAATAAAATGACATCAACTAATTTACAATGTAATAGATAACTGGACAAATTAGTGATATAAACATCTAAACATTGGTAGGAATGGACCAAATTTGTAAGAAGAAGATTTTAAAGATACAGTGAAATAGTTGTATATCTTACTTTATATTGGTGTTTTTCTTTCTTCTTTGTATTTTACATTATGAACTTTTATATGTATTATATGTTTATAACTGTATGCAAATGTATTTGCACTTGTTCTGTGAGTGTGAAAAGCGTATGTAAAACTGAAACACACTATAAAAATAAATACATTAAAAACAGGTACTTCAAGTCATCGTGGTGTAGTGGACATTGTAAGTATCATTCTTCCAAATGTCTGAACAGCTGTTCATTCAGAGTGATAGTGGGATCAAAATCGAACTTTCAATATCTATTAACATTTGGCAACTGTTTGTATCTTCCTTTGAATAGATATGCTACAAAGGATCCTGTGCAACAGTTTTGATTTTTTGTTAGACATTAAATAAATCCTTTCTTTCAGTGCCATTACTCTGAAAGCACCAGACTGTTTACCATTCACCTAGGTAGTGTGGTATTTTATTGTTTTCTCCTCTTTGTTACTCCTTCCAAAGCCAAGAAGTCACTCCATGAGTACAGAAGTCCTCATCAAACAATAATAGAGAAATCAAATGTGTGGCTGACCCAGACTTTATCTTGCCACTAACATACTAGCCTGGATAGCTTTGGGTTATCACAAATGATAAAAAAATACCCACAAATATACTAAGGCATACTCTTAAATTTGTCCTTGTAACAAAGGAGGGAATTACTATTTTGCAAATTCTTCCTGTGATTTGGTTTGACCATTGCTCCATAGGATTTCATCATCTGCTTGAGGCAAGTAACCAACACCCTCAAAATATGTTTAGAAAAGCCATTGTCGCAGGTGAGGTAAGGGTCCACTGTTACCCTACATGCACCCATTTCTATGTCCGTTAACTGTAGATAGTTGTTGACAAAATGTGATGCCCATATGGACACTATGATTCCATGGCTTGTTCTAACCAAAAAAATACTACATTCAGAGAGACTCTGCTTCATTCAAAATATCATAGTTGAAGTATATAAAATAAGAAGTGTGAACGAGTGAGGGAAAATAAGGAAATCTGCAGATCAGATATGACAAAATCTATCTGTTTGATAATGAAACCAGATTTATGTCCCAAAAGATTTCTATCTCCAAAATAGTGAAAGACAAGCTCTATTTCATGATCTAAATATATTTTACAGTGAAACAGTTAAGATGAGGCAGGAAATGTTCAGTGATTGAATAGCAGAAAATCATGTCCAAATTATCCACTGCACCACACCTAATACCCCTTACCACCACCAAATTATACTACTCCACTACCTTCTGAACAGGAAGCAGCGAAGGCTCTGCTCTGTTTCTTCCCAAATACCATACTTCAGCATTGAAAGCTACCCTTCACGCCACCGCCCATCTAATTAAAGGCCACTCTTTAACTGCTTTCTGTAATTTGAGTGCACATGTCTTTATTTAAGATACAATTGAGAAATAAGTAAAGTAATGTTGGTGAGATTGGATACTGTAAGATATGTAATACTGTTTAAATGTATCGAAGTGAAGCATACATTGATATAACAACAATGTTTATAGAGATAGGAAGAAGAGGAAAGATGAAACAGAATCTAATAATGAACAGAAATAATAAATGTATTTTTAGTGTAGTGTGTGGACTAAGGTCAAGGATTCAGAGGGCTCTCTTTAAAAGTTTGACAATAGAAATTCAAGGGATCCATCAGCTTGAAACTTGGTATGGTTTATTTAAAACCACACATTAGTAAATTTGGACAAAAAACATATTGTTTGCACCATGAGTATTTTAAAGTTTTTAAGTTTAGTGTGTAGTGTAGTGTGTACTGTGGTAGGTCAGAATCAGGACTTGGAAAATAAGGAATTGTTAAAGAGTTTTATTTTTCTGTCAAAGTTGAAACTCTTTTCCTAAACCTACACAATTCAAGCCCTATTCTATAAAAGAAGAAAGTCAAAAGGGTGCTCGTCGGGAGGTCTAAATAAATATAATACAGTCCTCTGCCCGGAATTCTACTGTAACCTAACCATTTTCCCTATCAACAAAAAAACAATAACACAAAAAATGGAGGAACTTTGTATTAACTGGTAGGGATGGCTGCTGGCTTCTGACCCTCAACCCTCCCTCCCTTCCAGTGAAGTTTTTTGCCCATAATTCCAGTACAAAATAGCAAGTTCTTGAGGTGCTGGAATGCTATCCAGCTGTTCCAGTCCAGGGCTCTCTCTCTCTTTGGGGAATCTTTCAATCTTTCTACCTCCCTACCCTGGGCTCCTCCTTTCCTCCATCCACAACTCCGGGGTTAACTCTAACTTTCTGCACTATGGGTTCTTTCCTAGATTCCTCCCCTATCTGGAGTTCTCTCAGACTCTCCCCACTCTGGGGCTTTTAACCTCATTGCCCACTCTAAGCCTTTCTTTGTCTCCTAACACTCAGTTTTTTCCTGCTTCTTTGCCACTCTGGGGTTTTCTCACTGTCTAGTGACTGCGGGTTCTTCCCTTTCTCCTCTCCTCCTCAGGGGTATTCTTAGTGTTTCCAAACTCTGGATTCTTTTCCCTCTTTCTCTCAGTTTCGCTGCCTCCCTTTCTACTTGAGCCACCTTGTACCTGACTGCCTTGACCGTAGTTCCTCTGGAGGAGAGTTGAGTCTGGTCAGCTCTCCTGTCATTGCGGAGCTGCTCATGCAAGTTTTCAGCCACGCTCTACGTCTGCCATCCGGGACTCATCTCCTTCGGTCTTGCAACTCGGTCTGTGCAGAGTCGCTTACACAATGTTTCCGCTTGGCTCTGCGTCAGTCTTCTGAGGGTCTTCTCCTTGTGTCTTGAAGTACAGTCTTTAAGGATTTGGTTATGCAATATTTCAGCTAGACTCCGCATTGGCCTTCCTAGAATCTTCTTCTGCATTCTCATGGCTTCTCTGGGCTGCTCCGGCTGTCCGTCAGCTGCGCCTTGCTGCACTCTCCTTGTGTGCATCTCGGGTGTAAATCTCGGTCCTGCCCACCGACACTGGCGTTCTCCCTCTCTCGCTGTGTTGTGACTCACCAGACACAAATCCCCACCAAGAACCTAGACCGATATGTCTAGGTCTCCTCAACAGGAGGGTGTTCTTTCTATCAATGCAACCCTCTGTCAAGTTAAAATTACTAAAAGAGGGGTTTATTTATTGGAAGACCAGTGCGCAAACACAACACAAATGACACCCGCTGTGAATCAGAAAAGAACAGCAATTAGGGACCTCAATATGTGGCATGAATTAGTCCTTTAGATTGAGGAACGTATCCCTTGGAGTGGTGTTTTCATCAGCAAAGGTTTTTTTGGAAGATGGATGTAAACCAAGTGTTTCCTAATGACAGAACAGAATAGGGTAGGTACCAATGATATGCACAATCTAAGGTAACCCTGATTTAATAGAACCTTACCAGTGTTTGGGATGTCGGAAGTCCAGGACAGCAGCAGTAGATCCAAGAAATCTAGTCAAGGAAACGTAAGCGAAAGGAATGAGGGAATGTTAGTGGGACCTCATTCCCAAAGCCATGAGGATGCTCTATCGATCGGGAAGGTGCACAATTAATCAGGAAGTGTCTCTAGTCCGTGCACTGTGTCCACAATGAGCCGCAAAGACGTCCAGTAAACAAAGGTGAGATAGCAGCTGTTGGGGGCTGCTCCGGTCCACCGGGCAGCCCCATACTCGTGTCGGGTAGCGCCCGACACCACACACTGAAGTGCGGCGATCACGCCGCGGGATGAAGGGTGGGGGTTCATCCCACCGGCTCCGGGGACACCGGAGCTCCACACAGGGGGGCAGGTCCACCTGGCCACCTCAGCCCCGGCTCTGGGGGCACCAAGGCCGGGGTCGCATTCCCAACCCGCCTCACATGGTTGGGGACCCACTGGGACGGCGTTGCCCGGCAGGAGCACCGTCCGGACGGCGTTGCCCGGCAGGGGCACCGTCCTCAAGCTGGGCCCCGTCCATGGGCCCAGCACACGTGGCGAGGCGCCATCCTGGCGCCAGCACAACACACACACGCGGAGTCAGGGTCACTCTTGACTGCCGAGCCGGAAGCGGCTCGGACCTTTTATTGGGTTGGTCACATGGGTAACCATGTGACCACACAACCCCGTGGAAAGTACCATGGCCCCTCACAGGGGTGCCATGCAACAGCAGCGTGCGGGCAGTAACGGAATCCAAACAGTTAGAAAAGGCAGTTCCAGGGACATGCAATTGGTCTGTGATTATTGGGCCAAGGAGGTACAAAACGTGAGGCAGAACAAGTCTGTGAGCAAGGCCGGGTCGATCATTGGAAAGGCAGTTGAAGGGCAGGACGGGGAACAAATCCAGAAAGCAGAGCCAGGTCAATAAACAGGAATCCAAGATAACATAGCAAAAAACAAGGAGCAAAAACAGGAACACAACTTAAAGTAGAAGCATTTGGTCCCGGGTAAATGCAGTATTTATTCAAAAGGAAAGGTGGAGCGTGCTACGTGACACGTGACAGCATGAACAGCCATTCCCCTTGGCAACAGCGGACACCGCCGAGCGACGGCTTGAATACAAGGGCTTCTAACATTGCCAAGGCAACCTTCACCGTCAGAGGGACGTGGCAATGTTTCTGTGTGTGAAACGGCTCTTTAAAGCACCTTGAAAGGACACCTTGGGTAGATTATGCCGAACACTTGTGGATTCCTAACACTCTGGCCACATCTCCTTTGGCCTCTTTGACAGGGTTAAACTCCATGGGGCCTGCTGAGAGTCTTTCGGGTGGTTCACTCGTCCTTCCTGCAGGAGATTGGGCACATCTAAGGTCAGAAGACAAGTCAGACATTAGAAAGGGTGTATAGTGTTATTGTAAAACCTAGCCCCAGCAAAGGTATTAGTAACTGGGGGATGAGGGGGGGACGTATCCCTAGGAGGGAGTCACCTATAGGGGGATACCATTTACCCTGTTCCCTAGGGGGTGACTCCCTCTTGGGGAGAGGTGACGATCTCCCTCGAATCATCACAGTACACAAGTAAGTGGTAGTTATGGCAAGTATATAACAGAATAGAGTTTCCCTGTGCGGTATCATGTAGCATTACAGTCAAAACCTAATGGTTGTGTGTGCTAAAACATATCTGATAATTTGTTCTTGTTTGTCAATATGTCATATATTCATCAAATTGAACCATGATTAAAACATTATAAGGTAAGCAAGCCCATTTTTAGGTGATCCAGACATTTAAGAATCACTGTAATATGGATAGCACTAAATTCTACAACAAAAACTATGTTACTGGTTTTAGAGCTGACAAAAAGAAGAATTAGTGGATAATAATGGAAACTGGAGATACAAAATCGCAGTGAAATATAATTTTAAAAAACTGATGTAAGCTAGCATATACTTTAACTAATTAGAAATAAAGTATGTGACAGGATATAATACTAAATATAATTTAAAAAATATTGCAGATAACCAATTGATGGAAGCTTGAAAATAAAGCACACCATTTAACTATTGACATATACAAATTGTGAAATCTCAAATTAGTAAAACCTTCAGGCATTTCACAGCTTATGACTAAAACAAGAACCTGACAATATAAATGGAGTGCATATGAATACGTATACATGATTTTCCATGTACATTTCAATATCACCTCCTCAGTACAATTTTAAATTGTATTTTAAGCAACATTATTAGAATTTTTTAAGACGTGACGTTTTGAGATTAAACACTGTAATTAGAGAATGTAACACAACTCAATAATAAGTGAAATTTCAAAGGAGAAAGATATTTGGGAAAATGAGCATTCAATCAAATGTACAAAACTACACAGTATAATGAAAAAAAGTTGAACACTGGAATAAATGTACATGCTACACAGTGTAATGAGATAGCTTTTTAAGTCTGCCAAAATAAGCCCTGAAAAAGACCTCTTGGATCAAAACGCATGTTGGCTTGGTTCTTTAGTGCTATAGAAAAAGATCTGATCTAATATATTATGGCTTGGATCTTTGCCTAAATAACGACATAGATTTGATTAAACCATGTTCCAAACTAATGATATTTACTTTGTCAAGTTGAATGTTGGGTTCATATGAAAGATGGATTGATTATTTGTTGTAAGATTTATGAAGTATTGATATATGAGAACAAATTATCAGATATTTTTTAGGGTAAGCAAACGTTAGGTTATAACTGTAATACTGCGATAGTGTACAAGTAAACTGTATTCTTTTATTTAAAACCATACCAAAGTAGCCATCTCAACCCAACACACAGTGAAGAACTCATGGAGACAACAAGTAAGACAGACACAAGTGATCACAGTTCAAGGGTGTTTATTGAACAATGAAAGTGGTATGCGGGTAGAAAAAATACTTAATCTAAACCTAAATCTAAGATGGGGACAGGTGTCAACCATCAAATGAAAAATAAGGCAGTCCTACTGGCGTCAAGTCAAATTAAAGGGCCTATACTAAGAAAACCTATTGCCAATTCCTTACTCTAAATACAAGGGTGTAGGGTTAAGTTTCAAGAAAGAAGTATTCTCAAATAATAAGTCAGAAGGCGGTAGCCTGGGTCTCACTCCCCCATGTTTTAAGCACGGGGTAAGGTTGGAGCTTGGAGCTTATAGCACACTTTGATCTCAGGCTTCTACAGGCACGAGGCGACAGTTCCAATGGCAGTTCTCAGGACTGTCGATGGCCAATTCTGGTTTCCTTAGAAAGTCTCGTGCCTTTGCGACCTGACGTATTCAAACAACAAAATAAAAGTTCCTTTAACAAACGAAAGTTCGTTAGGGTGATAACCGTTCACCCTTGGGTCTCCCTCTTCTAGGTTGACCCTTCTCAACTGTATTCCAAAGTTCAAATAGGGTGATGACTTCACCCCTGGTTCCCCCTCTTCTGGGCTGACCCTTCACGTATAGTTTTCCACTATCGCTTTCTGTTAGATGAGAGCTCCTCCCCTGGATCTCCCTCAGTCGAGCTCGGACCCCTTTCTTGAATGCGTGTCCTTGGGTGATAGCTCCCTCTTTTTCAATAATATTTATGTGCCTCTCTTATTCTTTTCTCATATACTTTGGGTGATAGCCTTACTCCTTGGATCTCCCTCTTTCGGGGTCAGACCTCTCTTGACTGCCAGCCCTGGGGTGACGGCTTCACCCCTGGATCTCCCTCGGTCGGGCTCGGACCTCTCACGACTGTCAGTGCTGAGTTTACCTTCACCCCGGATCTTCCTCATATGGGCTCGGATCCTCCTCATATATTCACGGGATTCGCATCCCTTTCTTTCATTCACAATACGGGATTCACTTCCCTTACTTTTAGCCAACTTGTGGATCAAAGTCTTTCGATTGTACAGGTATTTTACTCGACCCACACGTTAGACCACTTTGAGTTCCTTTGGCGGCCTTCCCATGGCCTTCTGGTTTATGTAGTTCTTTTCTAACGGGCAGTCACTAGCGTTTCTCGAGTTAGCACCCACATGATGCTGGTTTCCCTCTTCATCTGGTCTCCCCTTAACCACCTTTTACAGTTCATTCACAGTTCAATGTCTTGCGTTCAAACTTGGCACTTTGCGATTCTCACTCAACACATCCCGGCTTTTATCGAGTCTCCCCTTGACTCACCGGCTATGCTTAATCACCTGGGTTTCTGCTTCTTTGGAGTCAAGGCCGGTACCACAGGCGCAGGCGCCTCCTCTGCTCCACCTTATTGGCATAAACTTGCCCTGTGTACCGTTCAAATCTGCTGCAGGGCACTTTGCTATTGTTCACAATCTTAGGTTCGCGTCAGTGAAGGTTCAGTGGGTCTGTGACGAAAAGGGCAAGGTGACTTTCGGCCTTGCCACCCTTTTGCTTCCTGATGCCTTTCTCCTTGTGTTGAACTGCTGCTTGGTAGCCGTCTCGTCGTGATCTATGCTATGCTATGCTATGCCCTCCTTTCTCGCCTTGTGCTTTCTTGCTCCACCTTTTATTCCTGTGGGGAAAAGGAAGGGCCATCAGGTGTGTGTGATTAAAATTAACTGCCTGGCTTTGCCTGACCTTCGTGTCGGGACATGTCAGGTAAACAGCTTTATTACCAGTCCGTAAAACAGTATGCATATCGGAATGTCCTACGGGATAGAATTGGGGAATTGGTGCGATTGTAAGAAGGGGGTTGAGTTGTAGACTAAGAAGAACAAAATGGGTAGGGTTTGTGAAATGGGCGAGAATGAAGGGATGGAGGACAGAACATAGGGGATCATGGGAATTGTATTTTATCTGAGCAGATTGGGGGTTCTGAAGATTAGAAACAAAGGTATGAGATTGATAGGGTTCACAAAATAAACAAGGGGAGTTGTGGGAACAGTAGTGTTTCTTCTACACAAATGAGAAGCTTGGGAAATACTGAGTAGAGGGGCGTGGAAAAGAATGGCCGGAAGAGTGCAGGTAGGGAACAGGGAAACCGGGGTTCTGGGAGATGCTGCTTTGAGATGCCACAGGGTTTGGACTTCTAGTTGGTTTATCAGCGGTGTAGGGTTGATAGGACTTTAATAAGGGATCTTCTATGGGTGGAAGGGAGGTAGAAATGGAATAACCAAAGAAACCCCCAGCAAAAAGTCTCAAAATGACCTCTCTTGAGTTCAGGATGATACAGTTTTAACCAGTACTCGGGTTCCCCTTCCCCAAGTTCCAAGTAACACAGTTCCAAGTACAAAAAAACCTTGGGACTCCGGTCTCAAGTCAATAAATGGTTCAAGTCTCAGGGTTCCCTTCCTCAAGACTTAACTTCAACAGCACAAAAATGATCCTTTGTCTTTTTAAAGTTCTTTGTCACGCTTTTGCCTTGTTTTTATGGGTTTTTTTTGTGTACAAATTGTAGCTGTGTTGGAATAAACTTCCAAGTTTTAATTAACTCTGCTTTTAATGTAATTTTCTGTTATATGCAGTTTTCACGTCATTCATTTTAGAATACAGAATACACTGGTTTCACTTGGATTTAAAGTTTCATTTAGAATTCAGCATCTAATGGTTTTACTCAAATTTAAAGTTCTGTTTTACTTCGGAACTTGATATGTAACAGCTCTGCTCTTATGTAAAGCTTTCACTCAGTTTGGCATCCAATAGATATTGCTTGTACTTGTTAAGGTTTTCATTTAGTTCAGTATTTAATAGGCACGGGTTGCCCTCAGAACACACTTTCCATTCAACCTGCCGTGTAATATTTATTTAATTCACTTCAAACGAAATGTCCAGCATTCTGTGATTTTTTTTTTGAGAATGTGTTTCCTTCAACACGCGACCACTCCGATATAAAGTATTCCCAATATTTCAATATTTGACAATGGATTGAATCAGAGGCCTTCTAAAATGTGTTTCCTCAAACACACGACCACAACGATACAAAGTGTTCCTCGAACAGACAAGTTCAAACGCTCAAGCACCAGGTTTCTCAATTGATAGAAACTCACTGGTCGCGTTCACAGGCTTCCAAGCAGAGTGGATCATACAACCTTCTGCTCTTCACGTCAGTGGTCCAACTCCTGCCCCTCAGGCGCTCCTGTGGTGACCTCCTGATGCAGGGAAACAAGCACCTTCACCACAGGGAAAGGGACAGCCTCTCCACATGGCTCCATTCGCAATGTTCGGTCTGTTCCATGGAGCCCCAGCTCCTACGCCACGTTTCCATAGACCACCTCTCTCTGCAGACCTCTGCGTTTCAGTGTGGTTTCTAATTAAAGTTCCCTGCTACTTACACTGGCCTTCCTGCTGCTTATCCTGTCACTCTCTTTGATGGTGGTCTAGTCTCTTTTTATACACCTGCACACCCTTGACAGGTTGCAGGTGTGGATGCCAAATCAGCCCTGCCTGATCACAATTAAAGGGACATGCCTGACCTTCACTGTTCTCAACAGGCATCTTCCTCGTCCCAATACCAGAGTGGTAAACGAGTTTAGTCTTCATTACTCTTAGTTGCCTCTTCTTCGTCTCAGTACTGTCAGGGTTTACATGTGGGGAAACAAGGGTAGATGAATTACAATAACCTATAAAGGTCACGGAAGTGTTGGGTTGGTCATCAGTAGGGAAAGGGGTCTGGCCCAAGGGCCACCCATACCCAGTCCCCAAGGACCCTCCACCCAGGTGATCCTCCCTCACTTCTCCACCCCCATGGTCGGAATCCAAGAGCGATGGCCTTACCCTGGCCACCTGCACAGAGGATCCAAAGGGTTTAGGAATGAGAATACCCATAGATTTCTCACATATAAAAAATAAAATAGGCAAATAAATTTGAAAAAGCAACTTTCAAATAATTACGTGTCACTATGTATTACAGATACAAAAAGAGTTTGAATCCCTAAATGTACATGTTTCACGTGAGTCGTGTGTGGTATGTAAAAATACTATTGTGATGGAAACTATTGACATAGGGTTCGCAAAACCATGGAAATTCTCTGATTTAACTAACTGTGATAGCAGTTTGTAGTTCTCCTTTGTAGATGATGTTGCTATCCATTGTTCCAAAGGGTAGGAGGTAGACTTAATTCGATACCTCACTAGTTCTGGACTTACTGTATATGTTTGCATTTGATTTTGATAAAACTATGAATCTTACAAATAATCGTGAAAGTCTCCACAATATGCATTAATGAGTATGTATCTGTCTCCAAAAGCATATCAATCTAATTGTTTAGGTTTCAAATCTCTATTGCATTTAAGATGTATTCAATTCTTCATCACTGCATTATTCTCTTTTATTCTAGTAATAATCAACAGTCATTTAAGCTTTATCTTCTGGAAACAATGTGAACAGCAGACCCAGATATACCTGAAAACTACGTTCCCATTTCTAACTTTCCTTTCATTGTGAAAGATAACTGTCAACTAACTGATCCTTAACAATGAAGTACAGGGGTACAGAAAAAACTCACCTTTTTATGAAAGAGGAAATTCTTGAAGCACTTGACAACAATACATTAACAGCCCCAATACTCCCAGGTCTATCGGTTTCCTGTGAAACAGTCAATCATGAGACACTAACACAAAGGTTAAAAGATTGAATGGGACTATATGGTACTGCTTTAAAGTGATTACCAACTATTATTATTATTATTATTATTAGTACACTGTGAGGGGAGCAGAGATACAAGGGAGAGGGAGCCAGCAATAGGGGAGGTAGAGAATGTATGATGTGACAAATCCAGACTATTCTTCCCTTCTCCCCCGAGGAGAGAAAACCCCTTTTGAGGCTAGGTAGGTGAGCCCGCTCAGTAAGACCCTTCCTAGGGGTATTGGCAAGTGTGACTTCACTGGGAGTGACTCCCCACTCAGGGACATGGACTCCCCTTCCACGATGGAACTCCCAGTCCAAACCACCTTGTCTGCTTATATGGATGTTGGAAAGACTTTGACATCTCCTGTAATTACTATATTCAATAAAGATCCTTCTTTGTCTGTATTGACTGCAGGTACTGCAGGATCTTACCTGAATGCCACAGTCAACGAAGAAGGACACACCCTTGTGTTTGTGATGATGTATATAAAAACATGACAAACTTTGATTGAAGAGAGATTCCTACGGTTGGAGGAGAGCAACCGCTCCGCAGAGGCGAGCATCTGTAGCAGCAACGTGCTGGAGGGGCAGAGCCACGCCAAAGCCATGCCCCCACCAGTGGCATGAACAAACTGAGACCCACTAGCTGGAGACTGGACGGCGGGTGACTTGATGATGGGAAGACAACTGTCTTCTCTGGTAGCGCGATCACTGAAGAGCAGCAGTGGGATGGGTGCCCAGCAACTGACACCAAGACCAGAGACAGGAGAGGTGCCTGGGACTCCGAGCTCCACCCAGCAAGTGCCAGTTCCACTGAAGGAAATACCGTCAGGAACACAGACGCTATCGATTTCTGTGGAGACAAGTGAGGCCCATAGCAGTTGGTTTCACAGAGTACCGAGACAGATATGAAAAACAGAGTGAAAGAGATACAAAGACTGTATGTTATGGCTGGAATAGCTACCAAAAGCACAAGAACTTCAGAGAAGCTAACAGCCACAAGGCCCGCTAAATAAGAGGGAAAGAGATACAAACATTGTATATCAAGGCTGGAACAGCCTCCAAAAGCATGAGAACGTAAAAGAAGCTAACGGGCACACTGCCTGCTAAAACAGAGTGAAAGAGATACGAACATTGTATATCAAGACTGGAATAGCCAACAAGACTACTAAAGACAGACACACAGACGTCCTACTGGGAACAGAGTGAAAGAAAGACGTATGCTCTGCAGCAAGGCCAGCTAAGTCTATGAGGCCACAGAAACCTACACTACCTGAATGAGCAGACACCCTAAAAGTTAAATACTATAATTGTGATACAAGGCACATATCAGAGAACCACGGGACTTTGGGGAGTCCCAGTGCCACAAAAGTGGGAGAAAGAGAAGTGTCTTGTTGACTAATCCTGCTGGGATTTAGACATTTTAAATCAAACTTGAAAAAAGCTAAATAAGCAACAGTTTTTTTGTCAAGGTGGAGAGTGAAAACCATACAGAAGTTATTTAGAATTGTTACCAACAGACTCTATGTGAAGATTGTGAAGACTGTACCATTGTTTTCTAAAGGAAGTTTAAGATTGAAAACAAGTCCATTCCAAGTTCGGCCAAACAGAAGCCCATACCGAGACTATTATGGAAGCCCCCCCTTTTTCCTTTAAGCTAGGTATTTTTCTAAAGTGGTAGGGCCGGTTAGTTGTTTAGGATTTAGACAGAAGAGTTTTATTTTGGACTTTGACAAGCACCCTTAGTTTTAGTTTTAATAGGTAGGGAACTTCCCTCTTGAAATAGGGCAAGTTAGGAGTTTTCCTTTTTATTTGAATAAAACCATATTGAACATGTCACTAAGGGCCTCATTACAAGTGAGTATAAATGCTGGAAATAATGCTGGTACGACCAGCTCTGGCATTGTTACTGGACATTAACAATTGTGCCAGCCCTTCAGTGGTTTCCGTAGGATTCCATGGGAATGGGAACTTATCGTTGCTCTACCACCCGTAATTACCCAGTAATACTGGGATATCGGGCGGCAGAAACGGTAAAACGAGATTGCCGGTAAGCCACCGATACTACCAGGGACTTACCAGCAATCTCGTAATGAGGCCGTAAGTCATCCGACTACTTCTTCTGGTTCACCACATATGGTTTGAGAGGTGGGATGTGTACAACCTGACACAGAGTTGGCCCACGTAGGAGAGTCTATCCACCCGCCATCCCCATTAACAACTGAGATGGAGTCAGCCCACTTCCCAGTAGAGTTAGGAGCTGAAAAACCCCCTGGGCCAGAGACCCGGTGTCACCATACTAACCAGGGAAATAGGTTGGGCCTTGCATTCCACCCCTTAACTCCCAATGCCATTTTACCCCTCAGGAAAAATGTAAAGGGAAATAATTATCAACTCTTTAGTCCCCAATAAGGCTATAATTTCTTTAGACCTTCAGGCAGCTGTCCCCACTGGTTCGGTAATATATGTGACCCGCCTGCAAAACTTGGCGGAAGAACGGTGTAATGGTGTTACCCATTTTGTCTTGTGTGGGAGAGTTGAAATGTCTCCTCCTGAACTACTCTTTCAAACCAACTAAAGAAAAAACAACTAAACCAACTGCATCAGGCCCAGAATAAAGCAGCTGGACTTATTTCAGTGCTCGCCCTGGGACCAGGTCTCCCAAGGCTTGAAAAACTAAACTACAGATGTGAATCTCTTAGTCCCACCTTAGCCATATAGAACATTTTTAAACTTCACAAGGTGGACCTGAGTCAACTAAATCTTGGAAATGTGTGTTATGTTATGAGGGATTTACAAACATGCACCTTTTTCATGTACTTGATTGTGTGGCACGGATGATTGAAGAGAGAAGTCATGGCAAGGTGTTGAATATGTTCAACCCCTATCTATCTACTTCCTGTGTGTGTATGTTACATTATCCTTGTCATAGAATATCCCTTTCTTCTTTTACAGCTTCGTGATGCCAAGGAGTCAATTGCATACCTGAGCCAAAAGGTGGCAGAGCTGGTAACCGAGAATTCCCAGAAAGAGGCTGAAATCAATGTCCTGTCGGTGGAGCTGACAGAGTCCAAGAGCCTGCTGCGTGAAAAAAACAACGACATGGCGCATGTGAAAATACTGGTCAGGAACTTAAGCAAACAGCTTCAGAAGAAGCAACAGGAACTGGCACTCAAGTCCTACACTGAAGCGAATTCTCATGAGCCAGATTGTCCTGATTCACACAATGTGATCCACCATCACATTGAGGGGAGCTCCAAGCCGCACAGAGCAACAAACTGTTTTTCCAGGGATTATCCCGGATCTCAAATTGAGATTTGTGATCATGTCACAGAGGATCCCAAAAGGCCCCAGGCTAAGAACTCAAGGAATTCCACAGTATGTTTACTTCTCTGATTACAGTAGGAATCAAATAACAAGTTTGATGGTTAGATTTAAGGTGATGCGGATAGCATTGTGGATGTCTCTTTTGAATAAATAACATGGAACTGAATTTAAATTATAATATTTGTATAGCACTTAAGCCTGATGAATCCAGGCACCCGTGACCACCCTGACAGTGATCCAGGGCAAGATCTTTCCCCATCCTCGGCCATTATGAAAGCATAACCACAAAGGTGGTTCCATCCCTGATGATGGAGGTTTTTAAGACAGAGACTCAAGTGACCTTGAGGCATAAACCGAGGCCATTCGAAAAGATATTAATATTGCGATAAAGTTGAATTACATATATTGCTCTATTCTGCACCTCTTCATGTCAGTTCTCAGAGACAACTGCTACCAATATGAAATCGTTCTTGTGAGTAAGCTGTCACCATTAAGAAAGACCCAGATAAATTAATCATAAAATATGTCCTTCCTGCACTTTCACAGTCTAGCAGTTAATTATGCTGAGTAGGTGTATGACAATGCAATAATTATGCCTGACGTATATTATGGAATCATTGTCAGAGTCTACACTTAAGACTTCATTTATAAACTAATTCTCTTTTAAACAAAAACTGCACACAAATAATGGGACTGGATTCTACATTTGTCAGCCATGTTTTCTCATTCAAGACATTCACATTGAATTCTACTTGAAACCCCTACTCAAGTTAAAAGGCTTACTATTGGTTGGAATAGGGCACCTCTATGTGTCCGGCTGGCCACATTCAAGTTAAGGGAAGGTACAAGGGTGGCCAGTTGTTAATGTAAGAACTGCATATCTGATAATGTATTAATGATGTTAATGCTGTACTGATATTGAAAGATGTGCACAGTCAGTTTGGATGTTTTTACACTGTTTGCAGATAACAGTGGGGTTGTCCAGAGGTGATGTCTGATGCTGGTTTCATCTGTATGACTGGACGTGTGAAGGTGGAGGTCAATCATTGGTTGCTGATGCTTACCTTGTAAAAGGTACATCACCAGTCTAAGTTAAGATATGTTCTGATTGAATGCAATGTTAGAGGCCACCCCTGCAGAACTCCAAATCGTGGACAAATGGTAAAATTCCTATGCTGAATTTCAGAGCTAAGATGTCTGTGGTTGCTTCTGTTATCAGTAAGACGGAAACAAGGATTACTGTTATTCCATGTGTGTTTTTGCTTAAAACTATCATAGAAGGATTTCACTAAGGGAACAATTTTAGGAATTTTATTTCAAGTACTTTAATTTGAAACACCGGAGGGAAGTTTCGTGGCTAGTGGATGCACTATTGGATCCAACATCACCCTACATTTTTTACAAATACTGGAAGGGCTACATCTGACCTTACCGGTTATCGTGATCTGCATATCATAAGAATTTATTATGAGAGTGCAGAGACTAATTATTGTTTTCGATTTTCTAAAGCATGCAGATAGTTTGATCCGGAACCAAATCTTATGGGATGTTCTCCTAGTCCCATCCATCGAGTGACATAAACCTCATGGAGGCTTCCATCAGTGGGTTTGGTATCCATTTCTATGTCCTAGAGTTCTCACAACGGTTGCTTCAATTAAGTTAATTACTTTGTGGTAATTTACTTTGTTGCAAACACTTTGAATTACTTTGAATTTGGTACATGCATTTGAGGGTTAATGGGTCAAACAGGGTATTTGGGGACTTTGGGTAGGGGTGCAGTGAAGGAGGGACCCCCAAATAAAATTTTAAAAATAAATATTTCAAAAGAAGAAATGTTGAAATGATTGCATACAAGTAATTGACTTTGTTGTAATAACCACCATAACTGGATATTCATATCTGTTTGATGTCATGTCATCTAATGTAAATAATACTTACGTTGTGTATGGTTTAGCAACTATTTACCTTTTTGAACACTGTATACTCGTACTGCAACATCATGGCAGAGGATTTTGGTATTTTCAACCCACTGCTGTGACATCCCAGCACTTATATAGATCATTTTCTCTGCAGGCAATTGTTTTTCATTTCCTTTTGGGATTTTTAAAGTTGTGTATAGTTCTCTCATGCCTCCACTGTGTTCCCCCTGCATTTCTGGTCCCTAAGAGGGCCAACAGTGCAGAGGGTGAAAAAGGGACACCAGTGGCACATGCACAACCTACAATTGCAAATGGAGGAGGACAGGATAGAACAATCAGCAGCATGTGCTCCTCCAATGAGGAGAAGTGGCTGCACAAATGGAAGTTCGATTCCCCTCTGGACCAACTCATGCCTTCAATGGGAAATGAGTACCACAGTGTGGGCAATAATAGCTGTTAATTGTACCATCTGTTATCAAATGCTTGGAAACAGCTTTCCTCATGAGGTGGTGGTATATAGAACAGCAAATATTATTATTATATTAGAGAAGGTTAGTCTTGAACTACAGAGTGTATTTTACTTTGGGAATCTGAGTGACACGTTTCTGAGTAAAACCTTTATGCATGCTTTTTATGGGCTAAGGTATGTTCATTGATTTGTATGGCAGAGCGGGACACGGAGTGTAATGACTGCTTTCCCCACCTCGTTCCCTCTGTAATACAAATCCACTAGCGTCTGATTTTCATGCTGGTGGTAATTCTTTGGATTCCTATGGAACATTCCTGCAATTTGCACCTCCTAAAGGAAGTCAAATTAAATAGGATTCCTTTATAATTGCTGCCTGCCATGCAGAAATGGCAGACAGCATTTTCATAATTTACACTACAAAGTTTTTTATGTTTGTCATTTACGTGCTACTGGTTAATTAAAACCTTATGCATGAAGTAAACGATTATGATTAACATATAAGATACATTGGGGGTCATTCCGAGTAGGCACCGTTAAGGACATCAGTGTCGGTAAACCCTTTGCGCCCTACTACGAAGTCCCTTTGCAGCCCCGTTCTTAACGCCTGCTTTTACCAGGCGTTATGGACGGGATCTTCAGAGCTAATAACGGTACCGTAATTTACGGTACTGTTACTAGCACCCTCCCCATTCCCATTGAGCCCTCTGGGGGCTCAAATGGGAATGGGGATTGACATTTTCAATAGGGATTTACCGGTCCCGCAAAGGTCAGACTAGACCGGTAAGTCCCCATTGCACGAGGACGGACACGGTACCGGTAATGGTGCTAGTCATGGCGCTAACAGCGCCATGACTAGCACCAACCTCGGAATGAGGGCCATTGACATACACTAAAATAGAACAGGAAATTGATTAAACAAACAATTACATAATCATATAAAACATTATACAAAGTTAATCATAAAATCAACCTTATCTAAAATTCGTATCAACCTTAATAATAACCACTTAATTTAAAATCTATTTTCTAAACATAATATGCAGCCTCTAGGTACATCAATGAATCAGCAGCATAAATAGCAGTCCAAATTTGATCTGAAGCAACCATGATTAAATCACTAAGTTCTTGTAACCCCTATAATAATACCACAAAGAAGTACATGTGGTAAGTATGTGCCTAGCTGTTTCAATTTCATACTTACAAAATCGAACTTGTCTGTCTTCATATGGGATTGATGTCCATGCCCCAGTATACTCATAGCAAGGTAAAATAATAAAACAATGATACATTGGCCCTCATTCCAAGGTTGGTGGTAGTCATGGCGCTATTTGTGATGGAGTTTGCACCCTGGTCCATTCCTCCCCTACTAACACACTCTTCTCACCTGAGCTGCTGGAGTTGTCGGTCTCTTGTAGGCGCCGCCGTGCAAGGTAGTCTCTCCCCTTCTTCAGATGGACATGCTTGTCAGTGAGAGAAGCAACAGTGACCGCTGGTAAACAGCTGTCCCGTGACTCCCCTTCCGGAATCAAGCCGGAATAAGGGAAAAACCCAAATCGGGAAAAAACCCTTGGCGGAGTGTTGACTCTTTTCCAATCTGGATGACAAGACGGACCGCTGGCTGGAGAGCAATGTTTGAGATGTAATCAAAAAGGCAGGTAGCCAAGTAGAATGTTCAAAAGAGCGGATACGTAGGAGCCGCAGTCTTTGTAGGAAGTCGAACAGCTTTGCAAGTGGAGACGAGGCAATACATAGGCGGGTGTTGAATCCAAGGCGGGCCGACCAGCAGGAGGCAGAAGGTAAGAAGGGTGCATGGTCCCAGAGGATAAAGAGGGAAAAATATGAGGAGGAAGATGAGAGAGAGACAGAAAGAGAGAAGCGGTGTCCGAAGTAACGAAACCGCCAAGAGAGCAGAAACTGAAGCGAACCGCTCAGGGCAGCGGTCGGGAAAAATAATGAGAAAAGGTGGGCTTCGTATGAGATACGAACACAGGAGCACAAGGAACCTCTGACAGATCCAAAGAGGGAAGGCAGAAGTCAGGAGCGAGGAAACCCGGAACAGGAAACATCCAAGAGGGGTTGCAATGCAACATCCAGCCGGGGGGAAGACGATTAAATACTCCCAGCGGCGCTGCGCTACGTCAATGGAGCCGCATGCAAGAACACAGAGAAGGGACAAAAACACCCTACCTCTGCGTCGCCAACTCCAGCGCGGAAGTATCTGCCAATCTTGGCTACTGCCGTAGCTGCGGATGACACTATTAGCGCCATGACTACCACCAATAACGGGACCGTGTCCTGTCCCGTTCAATGGGGACTTACTGGTCCAGTCCGACCTTGGCGGGACCAGTAAGTCCCCATTGAAAGAGCCATTCCCCATTTCCATCTGAGCCCCCATAGGGGTCAATGGGAAGGGGGAAGGTGCTAATAACGGTACCGCAAATTGCGGTACCATTATTAGCTCTGAAGTCCCTTAACGGGCCCCGTCCATAGCGCCTGGTAAAACCAGGCATTAAGGAAGGGACCCGCTAAGGGACCTCGGAATAGGGCGCAAAGGGATTACCGGCACCGATGTCCTTAACGGTGCCCGGTATCTCTCTGCGCCCACCTCGTAATGAGGCCCATTATAAATATTTTAAAATCCTGACAACATTTCAATAAATATCCACTATGTTTTCTTAAGACCATGCCTAGTATAAAGTGCATACTGTTTCTTAGTATATCAAATCCCCTAAGTATTAATCATGTCCCACTGTGAGGCTTTTCTTTTCAGTTGTATATAAAAGCTAGGAATATCTGCATTATCCTGTGGAATAGTCAAATAGATATCCTTCAAAAAAGACTGCACAGTTGTCGACATCAAGCGATTTTGCTGTCCACCACAGATAGCAGTAGCTATAGTACCAAAGAAACTTTCCTGGTTCACTTGGGTGTACATTTTCTTAATGTACAATTTAGTACATTGGATCTTCCACAAAGTGGTAAGAGAGACAAGGCCCAATTTGCTTCTAATAGCTTCAATGAGGAGAGACTTGGGTAATCTTAAAGCAGATCTCCATAATGTCCCTTCAGGCTAATCAAACCATGTCACATATTTTCCCTCTTATGTTTCCAAGGCATATAAAACACCAGTTATAATACTACTTGTATAGATCTCAAGGAAACCTTCAATAGAGTAACCACCTCTTTTTGCAAGATACCTCTTAATCACATAGGGCCTCATTACGACCTTGGCGGAGGACCATGGCGCTATTAGCACCATGGTCCATGGCGCTAAGTTCCCAACTCCGCCATGGTGGATGGCGGACTTACCGCCCCATTCCGACCTTGGCGGGGCGGTAAGTCCCCAATCCCCATTTACCCTTCCCCATTCCCATTTTTGCCCCATAGGGGATAATGGGAGTGGGGAAGGCGTTAATTACGCCACCGTAAATTACGGTGGCGTAATTAACTCCATGGTCCCTTAGCGCCATGGATTTTAACACCTGCTAAAAGCAGGTGTTAAATCCGCCATGGCGCTAAGGGATCTCGTACTCAGGCGGTAAGGGTCGGCGCTGTTTACGCTGCCGTAAACCCCTTACCGCCTGGGTCGTAATGAGGCCCATTCCATTTTACCAGACAATGGCCCTCATTCCGATTATGGTGGTAGTCATGGCACTATTTGCACCATGATTGCCTCCCATACCGGTACTGACTCCGGTTTGGTTCAATGGGGACTTACCGGTCCATTCCGACCTTGGAAGGACCGGTAAGTCCCCATTTACCAAACCATTCCCCATTCCCATTTGAGCCCCCATAGGGCTCAATGGGAATGGGGAGGGCGCAAATAATGGGCCGGCGTATGCCAAGCCCGTTATTTGTGCCTAGGTTCCTTAACGGGTCCCATCCTTAACACCTGGTCAGACTAGGCGTTAAGGAAGGGACCCGCTAAGGGACCTCGTAGTAGGGTGGTAAGGGATTACTAGCACCGGTCTCCTTACCGGTGCCGGTATCCCTTACCGCCCTACTTGGAATGAGGGCCAATGTGTAAGGATAGATGTCAAAACACCTCCAATAACTCATTATTATTCCTCCAGATGAAGAGAGATTTTCTTTTTTCTCCGAGCCTGCACATCAAATATGTATTACCTTTGTTTTTTTTAATACTAATGATAAGATTATTTTCGGTAGCAAATGTATGCAGGGCCTCTAAAAGCATCTGCAAACCGATACAGGTCTTGTCCATTATGACAGTATCGTCTGGGTATGCGAACCATGTAATATCTCTATGTCCAATCTTAGGAGGAAAGCTGCATATATCACTCAAAATGGCATTTAATTCAGCTACATAAAGATTATGCAATGCAGGAAAAATCACACATCCCTGTTTTAAACCTTTATTGGTGGTAACCAGCAGTGTAAGAGATCCACCCCTATCCGGACGGATAGACACTGTAGTCTGTGTACATGGATTTAATGAAATGCAGAACTTTGATGGAAAATACCCCAGCTCTGCAATTTGCCTCAGAGCCTATCACGGTCAACACAATCAAAGACTCCGGAGTGATAAATATAGCACAAAAACAAACTACGCTCCGTACAACGAAGTTCATCAGATGTAATGTAATTTAATGTAAATATGTTGTCCAGTGTGTTAAAACCTGGCCTAAACCCAGTCTGCTGCAAAGAAAGAAGATTATTATCCCTAATCCATCTATTAAGGATATTCAATTAAAGTGTACAAATATCTTACAGCACGAGTCCAACATGGCCAGTAGCAGGTAATTAGAAGAAAAGCGAAAACCTTTGTTAAAAATAGGTATTAATATAGAATTCATCCGCTATCAGGTATTTCACTGCTTACCAAGATAGAGGTAAAAAATGTTATTAGTAATATTGACAATTTTCAGGATTACGTTTAATAACTGCATTTGAGAACCCATCGGGGCCAGGGGCTCTAGAGGCTTTCAAGCTGGTTGTGATATAGCATTTTTTTTCAAAGTTGAATGGGGGTGTAATTAAATAGTCCCTCACAAAAGTTGTGGGGGATTGTTGTACATTACATTCTACAGCAGAAATACCATTTACATCTGTATGATCATCATTCGCTAAGTACTGTCTGTAAACTTACCAACATTCCTTAGAATCATTGATCCTAAACCGATAAAAAATCATTCTCCAGTTGGAGTTATTAGTATCATGTCTATACGCCCGATACCAATTCTTAAACTTCATAAGTAAAGTGGAAATCATACTAGATCCCTCCATCCAGCTCAATGTTTTTGTACGCTTTATTATCGAATTTCCTTACCCAAAATCTTTTTCCTGGCTTGTACCACTCTGTCATAAATATGTTCATGCTTTTTCCCCATGTGTTGCATAATCCTACACCTAGTTAAAGCCATTAAAACAGAATTAAGCATATCAGTGCTCATGTGGGCCAGATTCTGTGCTTCCAAAGGTAATAACGCAAGCATTCGATCGAATGTGGCAAGATTGATATCAGTCCAAAGTATCCTATTTCCACCTGCAATAACTTAGCAATATTTAGAAACTTCATGTAGTGTGAATTTCAGGTCCTAAGTGAAGATGTCGTTTACTAAAAAATGCCATTGAAAAAATCAGTTTAGAAAGACCGCTCCTTGACCACACAGTGCAGTATTTCTAAATCGAACTGTCACGTCCCTGCCGCCAGCACACGATTGTGCGCAGGGGCTGACAGGCTCAGCGGGACCCAGAAGCGCAGGACGAGGAGAATGGGTAAGTGTGCAGGTGCATGTGTGTTGCGTGTATGTATGTGTTTTTGATTAGGGGAGTCTTGGGTGGGGAGCGATGGGGCAGGGGCTGAGAGAGAGGTTCTGGGGCAAAACCCTACATTTTAAGCTAATAGCAGGGTACAGTGGGGGGCGGGGAGAGCAAATAGGGGCTCAGGAACAATAAAAATTGGTCTTTTATCTCATGAGACCTTTAGAAATTAGGTCTTTTGACATAGAACCGAGTTTTAATACTGTATGGTTACCTAGGGGGGTGCAAACCTGTTCAAACTGTTTCATACTCTTACGTATAGCACAACTAACAAATACATACTCAACAAGGGATGCCATCACCCCATTTGTCCAAGTATTACATTGTTGGAAAATATCCAAATGAATGGGTTTATGGAAGTCCAATCCAAAACTTCAAAACATCCTAAGCCATTTTATGCCATTAGCTAGTTGAATCGATGTAGTACTGGTAGCTGCCATTTTTGTCAATTCAATAGGAAGGGGTACCACACAAATCCCACATACTTCATTCCAATCATTCATCGTATCAGAGGCAAGCTGGCAATACGAATTAGAGTTGCCCACGTCCATTAGCTCTGACCTAGGGGACTCCTCCATCCATCCTTTTATAGTATTTTCAACTAATTTGAGTATAGACTCTATATGAGTCCCACCAGGGGGAGAGTATGTATTAATAAAAAGAAACTCCACAAAATTACCCAGCCCAGATGCAATGACACTTAAGACAAATGTTGAGGTGCCAAATTTATCATACTCTCTAATCATGAGGGAACTCTTGGCTCCAATACAGAGTCCACCAGAAGAGCACCTCACCCCTGTACAAACAGCTGTGCAGGAAAGAATGTTGAATCTATCAATCAACATTTTTCTTCTAACCCAGGTTTCCTGAAGGGTAAAAATATCACAGTAAAATTCTATATTACTACCTTCTGGGCTAAGTACCGCCTTGGCGGAAAGGGGATTTACCGCCCCATTCCAAGGTTGGTGGGGCGGTAAATCCCCCTTCCGCCATTGCCCTTCCCCATTCCCATTTCTGCCCCATAGGGCTCTATGGGAATGGGGAAGGCGCTAATTACGGCACCGCAATTTTGCGGTGCCGTAATTAGCTCCGAGGTCCCAAAAAGCAGGCGTTAAAGCACCAACCCGCTAAGGGACCTCGTAGTAAGGCGGTAATGGTTAACGGTCACTGTTACCATTAACGGTGGCCGTTAACCATTACCGCCTTCCGTGTAATGAGGCCCTTAGTATTAACAGTGGCAAGTCGTTCCATTTTCCTTTGGTAAGCATTCTTAGACATTGGGCCTCATTACAACTCAGGCGTTAAGGGTTAACGCCGTCGTTAACCCTTAACGCCTGATTCCGATTTTAACGGCTGCTTATAGCAGCCGTTAAAATCCATGGCGCTAAACCGCCTTGGTGCTAATTACACCACTGTAATTTACGGTGGCGTAATTAGCGCCTTCCCCACTCCCATTATGCCCTATGGGCCAAAAATGGGAATGGGGAAGGGTAAAATGGGAAATGGGGATTTACCGCCCCACTCACGTAGTTTACACCATGGTGGTAAAGTTGGCGTACTTACCGCCTGGGTTGTAATGACCCCCATAGACAGCAAAGACTCAAACACTTTATTTGTCACTGTATTTATAGAACTAACTTGCTGAATAAGAGCAAACTCATCAGAGGGATTATTTCCTAAATTAGACATGGGTGTAATCGTACAGGGTCTACTTTGTTTATCCTTTAACTACATATGCAAAGGGCCACAGTACTTATCTACAGGTGGATCCCTTTCAATAATTTGTTTGGATGCAGTTGTCAATTCATACCTATTACCCATACTAACACATATAACATCCTTCGATTTCAATTCCGCCAGAGACCCACTATTCTTTTTGGGAGGTTTCAAGATACAACCACTACAATTATTAGTTCTCTTTTTAACCCATGTTTTATTATTACATTTCCTCTGGAGCCGCTTTCTTTTCCCATAAGAGGAATCATCCTCTGGCACTGGTATTGTATTAAAATCTAATATGGGCTGTGCATTATCTATATACGAACTGTTAGTTATATCCTGATCCTCAACCAAAGTGGAGGCTTGTAATTCACCCACTGCATCCTCTTTAATTACTGTACATAGGTCACTTATAGAGCCATCAGATTGAAATTCACATCTATTATTCAATAGACTAGGGTTCTCCAAGCCACCACTATTACTCATAATTATATCCACACTTTTAGCCACCACCGCATTAAGGTCTCTGTGTTCCTTCATAATAGAGGAGCATATTCCAAAAACCGCATCCAGGGTAGCTGCAATAGCCTCCAATTGATTAGATAAATGTATTGTCTCCTCTTGGGCAGTATAAGAGCTTTCCAATGAAGAAGTATCACAATCCGAAGGTATAGACTCAGCAATGATACATGCCAAATCAGGAGTGGCAGATAAATGAGATCTGATTACATTATCAAAACCCTTAGCGCTACGACCCATGGGAACAAACTCTGAAGGTGGAAAAGTACTCAAAGATTTCTGCCTTAAGTCATAACACATATTGAGTAAGGCGTTATTATCTACCATGGAATTCGATAGACTATTATATAATGCTGTGATTCCTAAAACATCAGGGCTACTAGTTGCCAGTTCACTGTGCACAGGGGGTCGGGGGCTAGTAACTAAGAAGTCCGTCATTTTGCATTTGTCACTATCATGTTTCTCCATAATTTACTTTTGTGCAGATGAGGATTTTGATGTAGGATAACCCTTGTCCTTTTTTCTGTTGCACACAAGCAGGAGGTGAGTGAGAATCCGCAGATTCCAGACTGTGGGTTCTCTTCTTAGCCGAAAATTGTGAGAGCAGAGTTTGGGAGGCATAATTATTCAAACCGAGCTGTAAGCCAAGGTACCACAAATATACCACAGTATCAGAAACTGTAAAGTGGGGAAGTGCAAGGCTCAAAGTATCTTCAAACAAAGCTGGAAAGTCGATAAACAGCAGACAAACTAGGGGAACAGTGCCTTGCAGCAGAGGTCCTAGGGGAGGGGTTCAGCCGTGGGACAGATTCACCGGCACACCGACTCCCGAACTGCCAAACTTCTTTCACCACTTAGCCTCCCACTTAAACTTGCGCACGGATTCGTGCTACAAAGGTGATTTTTAATGTCCTCCAGCAGGCTTCATTTGCCTAGCACGAGCTCCCAGGCAAATCAATCGATGTTAGGTATAGCGAGTCGAACGGTGTGCAGAGCTCCAATTCAAAGTACAAGATCCTCCTGCCAAACTGCTTTCATAAGCGCACATGCTGGCAGTTCCCCTACACGTACTTAAGTAATGCTTGGAAATGGTATCAAATGGTAAGCAGTAGTGACCATTTCTTGATATCTTCAAGAAGAAGCAGAGAAATCATTTGTGTCCAAAAGACCAGAGGGCTGATCTAGAGTGTTGCGGAATCTAAATCGGGTTTACTTTTCACCAATGGAAACCCTTTGGAAAGGATGGCATTGAAAGTGTGGACTTTCTGCCAGAAACCCACAGATGGGGTGCTTGCAGAAAACTAGCGGAATGTATGCCAGTGGCCCTTACATCCTAGTGGATTGGCCACCAGCAGAACAGCTGGTGGCGGACAGTCTGCCAACTTTCCAACCGATATTCGTGGTTGAATTCCTTTTGAAAAGCCAGAAAGTCCATTATTTAAAAGTGGCCCTTCCTGCCAGGTTTCCACCACCAGGAGAAAATCGCCAGATTGTAATTACGTCAAACTTTAAATCAGATTTAGTCATATTTCTGTGTTATTATGTATTATGTAAGGTACTTGCAAGAGTAATAGGGTATGAACAGAAACGGTTCAAATTGTGTTCAGGTTTTTTTAATTTTAGTGCAAGGGTGGTGTGTGGAACGGTTTGCTGTCCCTGATTATTGAACTTCAGTCAGATATGTGGGAGTTAGACCTAAAGGAGAACTCTCTAATAAAATGCCCACGCTTGATGACTTCCAACAGAGGTGCATTGTGGCACCCATCCTTATTTTAGGTCGTGCAAGAGTGAGCTTTAGCTAATTCAAGATCTCTTGAATATGCATATTAGAGAAGGCGCCTGGTGCAGGTCAGCTGCTCCATGACACAAAATGGGTGCCTTTTTGTTAGATATCTGTTATAGTGGTGGTATTTTTGAAGGAAAAAGTAGAGCTGTCCAAGTTGCGGAGAGGTTTGTGAATGATCTTTTAAGCCCATATTTTTCCCCCCTGCTGCTAGGTACATGTATATTATTTTCACTTTTGTGCAGCATTACAATATTGTAGTTGTTTTTGTTGCATTAAGGCTGCTTGGCAAGCCATATTTAAAATACTGAATCCCCATCCAAAGACTACAAGGAAAAATGTTAAACAAACGGCCCAGATTCAAGTAATTGCAGACAATTTCATCGTAAAATGATAGCAGCTATTACAACATTTTCGTTGTTAACATATTTGATCATTATAAATGTTTGGAATGAAAGAGACAGAGCTATTAACTGTGCATGATTCTTCCAAAAATGGTTGGCTTGGGTTAAGGGCTAGTTGGAGTGAATGGAAAGCAAAAGCTTCCGTGGCAAAATGGAAGCCCACATGACTTAAGTCTTTACAATGCATTGGTATTCTTGTCCTTTGCACGTTAAAGGTGCAGTGGGACCACGGACAATGCAATGAGAAGTGCAATCAATGGGCGCTATGGCCCTAGCAAGCCTTCAGTGGCACTGTGAGGAGAGGGAGAAAGCAAGAGGCACTGCGAGGAGAAAGGTGAAGCCTTGGGCACTGCGGATAAGGGGACAACCATCACCGCCGCCGTGAAGGGAAATGACAGCTTGTGGCATGGCACATGCAATGAGCAAACAGGTGGTAATGCGCCCAAAATTAGCAATGAGTGTTGAAAAGTTGAGCACCACATCGCGAGAAAGCAACCAGGCACAGTGAAAGGAGTGGGAGCAACTGGTTACAGTACTTGCGCTGCAATGAGAGGGGATGCACGCTGACACTGTAAAATAGAGGGGTACGCCACACAAGAGAGAGGTATCATGAGGCATCGTCTCCAGAGAGACTTTGCAGATGAGGCAACGGGAAGGCACAGCAGCCTGAGGATGCATGTGCAGGAGCCCAGTTATGCAATGTTAGAGCCAGAGAGGCAGCAGGCATAGCACTACAGCCATAGATGTAGTGTAGAGGGCACTGTGGTGAAAGGAGTGCTGTAAACTCTATTTTTAGATCTGCCCATCGAGTGCTTAAGATCACTGCCAGAGCTCTTAAAGATGCATATTAGAGTATGGTGTTGATGCCAGTCAGGTTCTCTGTGAGGCAGAATGAGTGCATCATGGGAGAGGTCTGTTATAGTGGTGGCCATTGTGTGAGTCGATCTAAGTTATGCACTGCATTACTTTGTTATTTTTTCCTTTTCTAAAGTGTGACATGCACCACAGGACAATACAAATGTACATTTATGGGAGCACAGTGAGAGCTGTCATGTTTATAATCTCTATATTGTCAACATTACAGTACAAACAATTTCCCCTCAAAATTACACTGCTCCCCTTCTCACTACTGTTATGCAGACACAAGCTGAATGGATCCGAACCTAATTAGTAGCCATTACTGGCTTCATTATGTTCTCAAAATGCAAAACAAATTAATCTAAACAATACAAATTAAATCGTTTTTTTAGATTAAAGGTGCAAATATAAAATGTATTCTGATGGTCCTAAATTTCACGTAATCGACACATACGTTTTCTTGGAAGTATAGTTTCCTTCTATGTTAAGGTGGTCTGTGCTTACCGAACATACTATCAGACAGCCTCCATGACTATGAGTTTGTGTGTGTTTGATAGAGAATCTGCAAGTCTGTCACTCAGCCCTGTTACTGAAGCATTTTAAGAAATAGTTTTTTTGGTCACAGGGATGTGGGTGCCCTTTTCCGAATTTTCATTCGGATAAGGTTGAAGAGGAAAAGGAAATCCATCCTGACAGTTAATTAGATTAGAGGTAGCTTTTCTGCTCGCTTCTGTGGCACCTATTCAATCCTATATTTTAATCCAGCACAAATTATTTTCTTTCAGATGGGAATTCATTCATGTGTATTCTGTGAAAATGTATCTTTCAACCAGTGTTTCAAAACTGAGAATCTAATCATCAGATGTCCTTTAGGTTTCTGTTCATTTGTGGATTTGAAGGGTGGTCTGATACAAAATATCTCGGAGGGTTGTCATAGCAATTATAAAGAAGAAATGGATGGCCAATGCTGACCCATGAAATGGCTTTGGGCAATAAAGTGACAGCTTTGTTAAGGATTCATTCGGACCTTTTCTAATGCAGAGTTATGTTATAGCAATGTTTTAAACTTGGCTCCAAGCACCCTACGTATTGAAGGGTTAGTTACGCAGGACTCACAGATATGGAAAGGGAAGCGGGAAGGGTATGCTACGGTGCAGGGCACACTCTGCCAACTACGCGCCCTAAGAAAGACCGCTGTGCATATGACCAAGAACCACAAAACTGAACTTGTACAATCACTGATCTTATCCAAACTTGATTATTGTAAGTCTTAAAGTGGGCAGCCCAAAAAAGGCCGCCAGTCAATTGCAACTGCCAGTGATTATTGGTCTTTAACCCAGGAATCACATCATGCCAGCTATGGAAATCCATGGATTTTTTTTTTTTTTTAAATTTTTATTAAATCCAACCAAACAATACAAACCAAACAAACGAAACATAGGTCGTCAAAAACAACATACACTTAACATCAATATACTGCTTCCCCCGCCCCTCCCCCCGGTCCGAGCCTAACCATCTTCGATTTCCATTACTGCATCCTGTGGGAGATGCTCCCTCCCTGGGGAGTTATCTGGGTCCCGAATTGGCCCGAACAGTTCCGCTATCAGTGACTTCCAGGCCATCAGGGACTCCGTTCCCTCCAATCCCCCGACATTACTAGCCTCCTGCCACACCATAGTTTCTGCCTCCGCCCATTTCTGCAAGTCCTGCCACCACACCTCCACCCGCGGTCTATGACATGTCTTCCATCCCATGGCTATTCTTCTTTTTGCCAGAACATATGCTAAGTCTTTCAGTTTGCTCACGTGTTTTAGTTTATCAGACCTCGGGAACACCCCTAACAAACAAGCCCACACCGTGTCCACTACCATCTTGACCCCCTTCCCTGCCAGTTTACTTTCCACTTCCCACCAAAATCGTGCAATGACCGGGCACGACCAGAACATGTGTACCATGCCCGCATTCTCCTCGTCGCACTTGGGGCATGCCTGTCGACCTGTATTCGCAAACCTCGATATCCTCTGAGGTGTCATATATGCCCTATGCGTGACATACAGTTGTATCTGTTTTAATCTAGCATTTCTGGACACCTTCTTATGATACCCCTGCACCCGTTCCCACATTCTATCTTCCATCGGAGTCCCCACATCAGTTTCCCAGTCCAATCTCAGTTGGGTGATCTCTTTCCCCACTTTGAGCATCAACATCTCGTATAGTCTAGATATCTCATGTCCCCCTTCCGCTATGTCATAGATCATATCCACTGTGGCATCCGGCTCACCCTCTAGCACGGTTTCAGGCCATATTTCCTTCACTTTCTGTACCAGTCTATAGTATGTAATATACTGACCCGCATGCAACCCGGACACGTCTCGCAACTCCTCAAAGGCAACAATTGAGCCCTCCTGCCAAATGTCTCCCATGGTCACAAGCCCCACCGGCTCCCAGTGGTTCCTGATTATCTTCCTTAGCTGTACATCCACCCCCGTCAATGCAACCAGTGGTATCTGCAGGGAGCATGGAGTTGCATTGTCTAACATCTTACACGCTCTACGCCACACTTGCCATCCCAGCAACATCATCGCCGGACGCCCTTTCAGTTCAGCTCTGGGTACCCACATCATTTCCTTCAAGTAAAAAGGTGTGCAATCCCGCCCAAGCAGCCTGTGTTCAGAGGTTTCCTCATCAGAAAGCCATTTAGCGACATACTGCAGTTGGCTTGCCACATAATACACCTCATAGTTGGGTAATTTTATCCCTCCTCTTTCGTGGAAGTTCTGTAGCTTCCACAAAGCCACTCTGTTCCGTGTGCCATGCCACAAAAAATCCCTACAAATACTGTTCAGTCTGGTGAAGAACTTCTTAGGTATCAGATATGGAATGTTCGCAAAATAGTGCAGGAGTCTAGGCAGGACCACCATCTTGAGCATCGCTGCCCTCCCCATCATAGCTAAGGGCAACCGCGCCCAAAACCGCATGCAGTTCTCAATTTTCCCCAGCGCCATCTCAGTGTTGCGCCTATGCGCTTCTTCCACAGTGTGGTAGATATCTAACCCTAAGTATCGGAACGTATCAACTGCCCATGGCACCGGCAATACAGGTAACCTCTCCGCCGGGATCCCCATATACCCTCCCAACGGGAACATGCTTGACTTCTGGGGGTTCACTGCTATACCGGAAAGACCCGCATATCTATCCATTACCTCCAGGATATATTGAAGATTCTCTTCCGGGTACCTCAGGTACAGCAATATGTCATCTGCATATAGAGAGATCAAATGATTTTCCCCTTCTACCTCAATGCCTATTGTATCGTACTGTTGTCTCAGGTATATCGCTAGAGGTTCCAGGGCGAGTATGTAGAGCATTGGGGACCACGGACAACCCTGTCTGGTGCCCCGACCTAGTTGCCACCTTTCCGATACCACCGAGCCTGTCTTGACCCTGGCCAGCGGTTCCTTATACAAAATCTGCGCCCATCGTACATATCTTGGCCCCAGCCCATACCCTTCTAGGGTCGCCAACAACCATGGCCACTTAACCGAATCAAAGGCCTTTATTGCGTCCAGGGACACTATCGCCATTTCCCCGGTGTGTTTGCTGCTGCCTTCAATGATTCGCTGTAGTCGCCTGTGATTATTCGAAATATTCCTGTGTGGGACATATCCCGTCTGATCAGGGTGTATTAATCTACCAATCACCCTCTGCAACCTGTTTTCCAATACGGCCGTCAATATCTTACTGTCTTGATTAAGCATTGACAAGGGGCGATACGAGCTACAGCTGTGCCCAGGCTTATTGGGCTTGGGAAGCGGTATTATGACTGCTTCCCTCAATGACTCTGGCAGACATCCTGTCTCAAATGCTTCATTCAACATTGCCAGCAGCGGAGGGAGAATCTCTTCTGCATATATTTTATAAAATTCACTGGGGAGTCCATCCGTCCCTGGCGTCTTACTGGTGGGTAACTGCCTCACTACCTCCCCCAGTTCCTCCAGGGTGATTGGTGCGTCCAACTCTTCTCTTTCCTCCTCACTTATCTTGGGCAGCCCGATATCCTGCACTGTCTCCACTATTGTATCTCGGCAGTTGTCCCCCTGGTCTGCATATAATATTTTATAATAGTCCACAAATTCTTGGTTAACTCCCTCTTGAGTATCTGCTACGCTACCGTCCTCCCTTGTAATAGTTCTAATCATAACTCTGGGGTTCTCACTCTTATATAGCCATGCTAAAAGTCGACCTGGTTTATCCCCCCCCGCGTGCTGCCTCTCTACATATTTCCGATAATTCAGGTTACACAGTCTGTCCCAGTGCTCCGCACATTTCTGCTGCAGCATAATCACTAACTCCAATTTCTCTTTAGTATCGTCCTCACCTCTCAGGGCCTCCTCTAGTCTCTCTTCCGTCTCCCGTAGGTCAGCCAAAATGCCACCTTGCAACCCTTTAGATTTAGCAATAGCTGCCCCTCTTGTCACAACTTTAAAGGCCTCCCACAGTGTTCCCGCCGAGTCTACGCTACCTGTATTCTCCTCAAAAAAATTCCCAATCTCCTCCCTCATGTCTTCTCTAAAGATGGGGTCTTTCAGTGCCTCAGCTCGCAGGCGCCACGTCGGAATCCTTGCTCTCAAGGGGCTAAATCGCCAAGCGAGGATCAGGGGCGAGTGGTCCGAAAGGACCCGTGCTTTATATTCTATTTGTACCAGCTCTGCTGTTACTTCAGACGTAGTAAAGAAATAATCCAGCCTAGTGTGCAGCTGCTGCGGGGCAGAATAATGAGAGTACTGCCTCTCTAGGGGGTGACACGCTCTCCATGCATCCACTAGCCCAAAATCATTCAACAATACTTGCAACGCTTTGGCCGCAGGAGCTGGTCTATCCATCTTCCCGTCTGACCTATCTACCCTTGGGTCCAACACGCAGTTGAAATCCCCTCCCCAAATCACGGCACTCCCCACGCACTTGCTCACGTTGGTACACAACGTCCTAATGTACGCTGCCGTATTCTGGTTCGGGGCATATGTATTTATTATGCTTATTTCCCTATTTTCCACTAGCCCCCTCAGAATGACCATTCTCCCGTCCACCTCTGCCACCTCTTGTAACCGCTGGAAAGGGACATGTGGAGCCACCCAAATGATCACACCCCTGGCATAAGCAGAGTAAGCTGAGCCCACCACCACTCCCTTCCACTTCCCGGCGATCATGTCCATCTTTTCACGTGTCAGGTGAGTCTCTTGCAGCAATGCAATGTCTATTTTATGCCTGCGCAGGTAAAGCATAACCTTATTCCTTTTCAAATAACTGTTCAGCCCCCTCACATTCCATGATATTATTTTAAGGTCCCCCATAACTTCCTCCGAGTGCCTTCCGCCTCCCACAGGCGCTGTACGATTCCGAGGTCTCTACACGTCTTACATAGGCTCTTTCCCAAATACCGACTCCCTTTAACCCAAAAAAACACCCAACTCCCCGCTCCTCCCGAAACTATATACACGTCAAACTTCACACCTCCTTCCCCTCCCCCCATCCACCCCTTCCCCAACAACTCCCTCCTCAACTGTTGCCCAGCTCCATCCCTGGATCTCAGGCACCCCCACATCTAGCCCTGCCTGATACACACAGAGCTCAGTAGGGTGAAGCGCCCTAATGGCCACTTAACTATTAATACTAAATGGGGGTGTGAGGACGAGCCCTGCCAGGCCCCTTATGAAAGCTAATGTCACAGTGCGCATCATACCATATCTGTTCTAATCTTGTCCCGTCTACTAACGGGCCACATCAATGACTATAATCAACTCCCATAGTCCAGAGCCGCACCAACTGCCAGCGCTCCCGTAACACTTTACTTATCTCGTCTGCCTCCTTCGTCCGCCTGGATGTCGGGCTCCTGGGGGCCTCCCTGCATATCAAGCCATCCCATGGCCTCCTCCGGGGTGTCAAAAAACACAGTTCTGTTTTTGTGAAAGACCTTTAATTTCGCAGGATAAAGTAACATGTATTTCTGGCCCGCTTCCCTCAATCTCCTTTTAACAGCCCCGAAGTTCATTCGACTCCGCTGCACCATCAGGGTGTAGTCTGGGTAGGCTGTTATGTTTGCCTCCCCCCGCTTAATTGTTCCACCTTTACGGAAGAATTCCAAAATCCTTTCCCGGTCTCGATAGTTGAGGATCTTGGCGATAACTGGCCTAGGCGGATTGCCCGGCGGCGGCCTCCTCGTCAGGGCCCTATGTGCCCGCTCCACAGCAAATCCTTGAGACAAAACTCCTCCGGTTATCTCCTGCAGCAACATGCTTTCGACAAACTCCATGGGGTTATGGCCCTCCATTCCCTCCGGTATACCCACAATGCGGATGTTATTCCTTCGGGCGCGTCCTTCCGCCTCCTCTGCCCTGCTCTCCAAGTTGCCCACTCTCTGCACCAAGGCGTGCAGTGCCGACTTGTGTGAGGCGCAGTCCGCTGTGTTCAAACTCCCTTCTTTCTCCAGACTCTCTGTACGCTCCGACAGGGCCCTCACGTCCTGTCGGAGTAGGTTCACTTCCTCCTGCACTTCACCAACCTTAAGGTCCAGCGCTGTTTTGAATTCAGCCACAACTATTTCGATCTTGGCCTCCCAGTCCGCTTTCAAGTCTGCTTTCAAGTCCGCGATTGCAGCCAGGACCTCATGATTAGTACCCGCAGCGGCCATCTTGCCTGCAGGAGGCTTGTCCTTGCTACTGGCACCTTCCGGGCCAGGCGGCGTCCTGGCGAATTCATCCAGAGTGGGCTGCTTCACTTTCTGCCTTGAAGGCTTAGTAGACATGACTTAGCAGCCACACGTTGTGGGTCAGCCCACCCCTTATGCTCCACGGTTAGGGGGGGAAGGGCACGCCCTCCGTTCCAGTGCACTAGGCCTTACCCAAGCGTGGGGGCCTCAGGATCTCGAAGGCTCTGCCAGCCGTCAATTGCTGCAATGGGTTGTGCCCTCCCTCGTAATAATAGCCCGCCTCAGGCCATCCGCCTCTTATCGGGGGATCAGGCCAATGTCCGCAGCAGCTGTTTGGGGCGCCGATGCTGCGCCGCCTGTTTGGCCAAAACGGACACGTCGCAGAGACTCGTGACCTCAACTGCAACGACAGTTCCCAGTCTGGGCACCTACTCTCTCCTGGCAATCGTCCAAAGCCCCTCAATGCCACTGCTTCGCATATTAATTCCCACCACAGCAAGCGATCCTACAGTGGGCGTCTGCTACTGGTTTGTTTTCATTATGGGTCGCAGACCAGGGGGGGCATTGTCTCAAGCACCACCATACCCTCGAGTGAAGTCCTGTATCTCGCAGTTTGTTAGGGGGTTCACGCCGGTCTTATTCTGCCCCAGCGTTGCCTTTATTATTTCTCAATTTTGCCGACTACTTGCCACATGCATTGCTGAATGTGTATGCTGTGCACCCTTATGATGTATTACGGTTGCTGAGGGTGTTTTGCACTGCTCTTCCGGGCAGCAGGCTTCTGTCATGTGTTTCAGGTCAAAGCACATTAATGACAACGTGCTTCACGCGCCTTCCTCGTCTGGGCTCGCAGCCTGGATCATCACGCCTAGATCTTGCTGCTGGTCCTGCATATGCCTGCCCCACGCAGCAGTGCTCGCTCACGGCCGTAATCCGGTTTCCAGTCACTGAGGGCACCTGATCGTCTCGCCTCCGCAGCCTCCCTCTCCACGTTGTATGTGTGCCAGCAGCCTGCACTTCCTGTGTTGCTGCATGCGGCACCAGTTACCGATGCTTTCCCCAAGGGCTCTTCTGCCCACTCGGAGCACTGTGAGAGATGCGGTCCGTGCCGCATACAGTGACTACGTCTATGGCAGCCCTCCAATGCACTCCTCTGGGTTCTCGGCTGTTTCGAAATGTCCGTGCCTTGCGCTCCGCGTTGTGTACATAACCGCGGCTGCTTATTATGAGCGCTGGCCGCTCCTGAGCTGCCGGCAGTGCATATTTAAATAATTATCCCAGGGCCCGTCAGCTGCTCCTTCTTCAACGGCGGGGCGCCCAGTGGTTTCAAGGGTCTCCGGAGGTTCCTTTGTTCCCGGCCGCCGCCATCTTCATATTCATTCCTCTCTCCAAGTCCGAGATACAAAGTAGCGCAGCTATCGCTACAATGCTCCTAGCGTTCCATCAGCCGGCTCCTTCGCTCTCCAGCGTGTTCATGTGCTTTTAGTGTGCTTTTGGGACTCGAAACAGCCATGAAAAGACACGCGCTGAACGGATCAGGGTTACGGATCTCGGAGCTCACAGGAACTGCAGCCTACACCATGGCTGCCTAGCCACGCCCCCTCTGGAAATCCATGGATGGCTCACATGGGCACAAAAGACTGAGCTCAAAGTTCACTGCCTGACTCAGAAGGCCTTTTGGAACAAGTGCTCCACAAAACTAGGCAGGCAGACTCTTAGGGAGGTAATTAGAACTACATACTACCAGGCCCTGGCTTTTGACATAGGACACTTATGACCTGTTTGCATCATGCCGGGGGTGCCTAATCGTGCAACCTTTGACCCGGGTTATTTCATGGGAGTGACCTTACCGGACCTGACAGTGTACTTACCTTTGGGTGACGCACTGTCAAGGCCTTCATTCCGTAGGAGCCAGAAATAAACCCACAACTGAGCATGCCCTCGCTCCATTGGTGAGACAATCTGAAGCCAAAACGTGGCATTTGGAAGGTTTTCAATTATTCAGAACCAATGTCATTGCTCGGTGCAGCCTTCTATATCATTTTAGTGATAACCTACGAGGACAAAACATGGCTGGGGCTGCTTGTGTTCAGCGAGCACATGGCTTAGCAGTTCACACTGGGTGACTTTGTCAAGACTTTAGAGCTGGTCTCCACCTGTAATGGCACAGGCGGGTTAGAAATGGATGGTGTGGAAGGCAGCCCAGATCAATGGTAAGTGTTAAGAATAATTTAAAGCATTGCATTCTTTACGTTTTGATTTCACGCCGTTTCCCCTCCAGAATTACTTTACTCATGTGCCAGTGCCACACGTTATTTCTCACCTATCCTTAACTAAGAAAGATCATTTGTAAGGGACCTCAGCTGGTATGTACCTGCGCAGAAATCGGTGTGCAAATTGGAGGCCACATGTTTGTATGCTGGATGAGTCAGCAACACTTTTCATCCTTTTGAGGCTGATAAAATGGGTAACCTTGAGTCGGTGCATGCTTCCCTGTCTAGGGAAGGGAGAGCGAGAGAGCAGCAAACAAAGCTGCTAGCAGTCTTCAGCATTGTGGGAGCCGGCACAAGCGGAAGCAGGAAATGGCACCCACATGTGGTGGCAAGATGGAGGGAGACAATATAAAGCAAGGTTTGCCAGGTGACAAGCCTCAGGTCTAGGAGGGTATTGCTCATGCCGAAAACCAGCTCCCCGCCCCACCCACTGCACTCAAAAACTAGGTTGCAGATGGAGCCTGTGTCTGTGCTAGGGGCACGTAAAATAAATTATGTTGGTGGACTTCTTGCAAATGTTGCAGAACTTGATATTTCACTTTTGTGTTAGAAGAGAACCATGGCTCACAAGCAACGTGCAATGAGCAAGCAAAGGGTGTTTCACAGCCTGCATAATTACCATTATGATTATATGTGGCGCAGACTCTGTGGTCTAATAAACAATTTGCTTTAATTTCTTGGGTGTGGAGTCTGCATGACACGTGGTTTTCTATGTCGTGGTGGAGTGAAATGGTACAGACCAACAGTAACTCCCTGAGGCTTTACAGGGACATCTTGAAATTAAGGGGTTGTATAAGGAATTGTGTAAGGCCACATGACGGAAATCCAGAGGGGAGCACTAGGGCAGTGTATGGCAAGGACAACTATATGAGTGCCTTTTCCATGCACCTATTGGCATTTTGAGGGAAAATGAGATTACATTATCTGCACAGTATCACACCATGCTTTGGGGAACTGCAGGCCTGAAGGCTCCAGTGCAAGGAGCCTAGTCACTAGAAAACACTTCTAAGGTATGAATACATTTGTCCTTTTATTTGTTCATTTAATGATTTTCTTTCTCATGCATGTGCCAGTACAGCACTTTACAGTAAACAAGCACATGTGGATGAGTAGATGGCACCTCAAGAGACCTGACAATAGGTAGGTGCCCAATTTTCTCCTTTGACTCGCACGAGTTGCTGCTCCTAGCACCAGCCCTGATTTGTCATTTGTAATTCTTTTAAATGGTGCATGTGTCAGCTTGTACACGGTTTCTAGCAGGCTGCTAAGCAACCACTTTGATTCCCGGCACACCCTGCATGCTCTAGTCCAACCTGGGTGTGTCGGCGCTACCTTGTTTTCCCACATGGTCCCTTTGCCAGGCCCTGAAGCGATGATCCAATGGTACGTGTGTAATGTATGCTTGGGTGATTGTGTGCATGTTTGAATGTAATGCATGCAATGTGTCTCTGCGTGTATGACTCGTTTAATGAGTATGTGTAGTGTGTTTATGTATGTGTATGTTAGCGTCAAAGTATGTGTGTGTGTCTGCGTGTGTTTCTTGGCATGAGAGTGAGAATTAATGCAATGTGTGCATGTGTTGGTATAGTCAGAGAACGCCATATATTTCAGCATTGTTCTCCCTCCCCATAGTAGATAGGTTGTGCCTGCAGCATCATGCATATGATTTGAAGTGACCATTAATGTCAAAGAGGGATTGGGGCCACAGCTTCATGCATAGATATGTTTTGACCGCAGCCTCAAGGATGTGAGTTGCAGAGACCATTACTGGCATAGTTAGATTGTGGGCTCAGCCGCATGCAAGTAATTTTCAGTGATCGTTACTGGCATAGTCAGATTATGACTGCAACCTCATGAAAATGGTGTAAAGTGCACCAAAATACTGTTGGTGATATAGCATTTACTGTATTTTTTCATGTGTTACCATATAGAGAACCAATGGTATATTGTAGGGCCTTTCGCCTAATTCTTCTCAAAAATTGTGCATTTAAAATGCACCATTTCAAAACATTACTTTAAACATGTTCTCATGGGTGAACCCTCCAAACCTCCTACATAGTTGGGACTCACTATGCTCGGGCGATTGCACTAATGCAAGCGACGAGCCAGTCACTCAAGTGGCTTAGCTGGCAGGCCGGAAGTAATGTCAAAGCCTCTGTGGTGGGCCGAACTACGCAAGGGGATATTGCAGGCTTTTTTTACACCCAAAAAAATGTCAAAATGAAGCGAGAGAAATGGTAATTCTGAAATGCACTATTAACTATATTGTTCTATTTCTTTATTTTCTGGGAAAATCCTATTATATTTCATAAGAGCGTAACGAAACTCTAAACTGTTTGTTAGAGGAAAGTACTTGAGGCCTGCCGTTAACAGAAAAGGATGCTTGCAAAGTAACCCCCATGCCTAAGGTGTACTCTTCACCTAACACTGATTAAAGGAATGGTTCGGTCAACATTTTTTATTGTCCCTACGGGTCGGCCATGTGTTTTTAAGCCTAAGTCGTTCGATTTTCTAAAAATTTCCTATGGACCTTACCCGAGTTTTCGTGCATTAAACGCACGCGAAAACAGGCACCAGGGAGCTGCCATTTTGTGATAATCCTATCATTTCCCCCATCGCCCTGGCTGACCTGCTTTTGCGGCACTAAATCATATCCCCCGCCCGTGAGCCTGACATTATCAAAACATTAATATTCCCCGCCTCTCTCCATGACGTTTCTGTGCTGCGTAGGCAAACGCGCCCAGTCGTCTTCTACGCGACTTCACACAGAACCCGAAAAACAACACAGATCAGCTCACAACACAGCGCGCCACAATTCGGAATATGAAACTTTACTTTAAAATCAAACAGCAACACGGTAAATTTGGTAAAGTACATTTATTTGACATTAAATGTTTATAGAATATTCTGCAATTGCCATATGAACTCCGAAAGTCATTTATTTTCTTTTATCTGTGTCCGCAAATCCTTAAAATGTTATTGTGAGTCACGCGCTGTTCCTTTATGGTACACAGGGTGTTGGTTTTCATTCAAAGAGGCACTTTTGTCGCACGTTGAACCGCAAGGCTGTTCCATCAAGTAGGCACTAGGCCAGCGTAAAGGTTGATATGTTGCTTCTAGCCGCTAGTACCGCATAAGGGCATATGGACCCTTGGGGATCGTCCCATAAGATCATCAGAATGGTGCAGTTGTTTACATTAAGCTGCAGCTGGCGGCTGAAGAAACCGTCTGCCGGTGTCTGAAACTGGTGACAGTGGCAAAATGGGAGTATATACCTATTTTGAAAACATAAAATGTATAATTAGTCTCACCAGCCGATCTTTATTAATATTATTCATTTTATTTATTACGGCCGAGCTGAAACTATTTGCTTTCAAGTATAGTGCATTGGAGTATGTTCGGCTCTAATATCAATGCGAAAACTAACTAAATAAATTGAGGTTGGTACACAATGAGAAACGACGTGTCTACATGCGTGTGGAATGTGGACCTGCATGCCCATGTGCCTGCTACAAGGACGATCCCACAAATCTTTTCAAAGCTCTTCATTCATTCATTTATTCATGCATCCATTCATTAATTCTTCATTCCGGTATAAAAGCGTCTAAAGAGTTACTTACATTATATTTGCAATTTCCATTGTGTCTCTGCGTAATGCAGTCCGTAAATCCCACTGTGCTCTCGACAACGATTTTTCGTATACTGAAGTAACATGAAACTCGGTCTAGTTGAAGAATTTTCTGCCTTATCGTCTCAAACGTTATTGCACCCCCCAACCCCCTTTCAAATGAAGTTCTTTCTGCATGGTCCCTGTCTCTCAAGGTCAAAAAACAATAGAACCTTATACTGCCAGTGCGAGTTGTGGGCCTCTTCAGGGCACGAGGTGAAAATCAAAGCCGCTGACCTTCACAAGAAATTAGCATACATTCTTTCTTTGCAACATCCCGTAGTAAAGCCATCTGTGAGAACTTGAAGTTTCGAATCCATCTATGTAGTGCGCCTCAATGTGCAAATGCAAACTGGCTTCTCTCCCACCTGCAACGGCTCGCTAGGCGCGTTCTAAGGCCCCAATTTTGTCCTCTTTGTCTGCGAGCTTTGAAGCCCCAAAGAACCATAACTATTGAGAATTTTAATTTTTTGGGGAAGGTCAGGTGAAGGTATAAAGTACCCGAGCAGTTGATTTGAAAGTGAGATTTATTGTTTGTTTGTTTTATTATTTGCAATACGCAAGCCTCCCCTCGGTTAACAGTGCCCAGCATTTATAAGAGATTGTGAAAATTAGTTACATCAACAAAAATATATGCATACACATATAGACAAGGTCAGCAATATGAGGTGAATAGAGAGAGAATTCAAAGATGACACCCAGGTAGTTTGGCACCCAGGATGGTGAAGGTAGGGGTAAGGGTTGGCGTACTATGTATGCACACTGTACAATAAAATGTATTTAAAAAAAGACAATCGTATTACAATTATTTAAACCGGGATTTGTACTTCACAACCAGCTCTCCTTTGGGTGGACATGGCACAGTGGCAATGTTGGGTGGCAATGGATCAGTGCTCTGCACAGAAACGTTCAAAATTCCATATCTGTGCTTCTCTAATACAGCAACAATTATGCTTTTGACAAAGTCGAACTCCATTTCCTGATAGACTGGTTTGATCACCCATTGCTTACTTCTTTTTGAAAAGGCCTTAGTGTAGCGAGGCATCCTTACATTAAACTTAGTCCTAGATTGTTCACGGCCGAGATTCTCGTTATGGGCCAAGACGGCAAGTAGAGTCCTATGTCTCATGCCCTGTATGCTGAAATGCAAGCGCTTTGGCCTGTACTTTAGGCACATATTGTGGAACACCTCCAAACCTCCTGTGTGACAGAATTCTGTCAGTCCCCTCAAATCTCTTGATAGAGTTTTATCGAAAACAATCTTCTCAATGGCTTTGTGTGTCGGTGAAGATGGATTCAACCACTTCTTCTTCCGTGCCTCCACTGGGGATAAAGGGCCATGTTCACATTGGTTGAAATGTAGGTTTTCTGACCAGCGGTGCACGTTGGTACAGTGGTGCATCAGTGACCACCATTTTTCAAGTAGTATTTCCACTGACCCTTCACAAGTTTTGGAGCTCCACCAAAGATGGTTGCTGATAGACTGGGACCACTCTGAAATACTTTCCAAACCTTTTTTTTCCCTGCAGCCGAGATTTTCTTATTGATTGATTTAGCAAGATGCCATACGTCAAATTGATGTTTAATATGTGGGAACTGCTCTCTCATTCATTGGCAATTGAAACGTGTCTGTCCGTGTCTATGAGGTCGATGTGCATTGCCCTCGATTGTAGATATTCCACTGATTTTATAAATCCTAGTTTCTCCATGGCCACTGAGGATGTACATTGTGTTACCTGCACGACCACCCCTATCCATGTCCTGAAAGTGGTAGGTGCAGTACTTGGCAGAAAATCCAGGGCTGTCGCACTGTCTATCGCCAGCTAGCCTGAATCGTTTGCCTTCGAATGTACTTGTTAGAGACAATTGTTCAATTTTCCAAGCATCACTAATGGCCGGAAACAGATAATCATGTTGGTATTTGTAGTACTGCGTTTTTGAAATGAAATGGAGTCCCACAAACTGAAAGAAAGACTCCAACTTTCTAAAACTGGAGCCACTAAAAAGTGATGCAGCTGCACACAGTAGATTGCCTGCTGGCAGTTTCCCCAGCATCGGTTGTGCAGACCATGAGAACGTATGATGTAATCTACAGGCGGCATGTATTGTGACGTTACTGCCTTGTTTTTGACGAGTCACATGAATCAATGGCATCCCACATACTTTCCCTCTGAGGGAATGTCCACATTTCAGCATACTTATAATATCCATCAAACAACTGTCAAATACTGTGTGTTTGCCCTCTTTCATTAGACTGTCATCCTGCGTCAAAGTTGATTCGGCCTGTGACGTTGAGGACATATCACCACATTTTAAAGAAATATCGCTGCTATCAAGTTCTGATACATCGGTGAATGCTGCTGCTGGTTCATTCTCTGTCATTTCAACATCTGCTACCTTAACATTGATGGGAGAACACAACAATGTCGACAGCTTTTTTGGTGGCAATTTTTTGGCGGGTGTAGATTGTGTGAATTGATCTGCGACTACTTCAGAGCTATCTTCAATACTTCCAGTATCATGTTTTTGCGGCAGTGCGGTCGTACTGTAGCAATGTTCCAATAAAAATATGCTGGATTCTCCGGACACATTCATTTCATGTTCTGGCTATTGGACATGAGCATCCCAAGTCTCAACATGCCGCGTCTGAATTAATAGTTCCTCCATAGTGTAAATGGTCTGGCAAGCAACATCTCTCATTCGCTTCACTGTCTGTGTATGTATAGTTCGTAGACCCACGGGTAACTAGAGGACAGATTGGAAAAGGGATGTTCAGTTTAAACACAAGATAAAGTATAGTACAATTGACTGGAAAAAAAACCATAAAATAGTCCCCAGCACAAAAGAATTTCTAAAGTTATGAACTGTTTGTACCTAACCTTATTTTGGTTTCTTTGCTTTACAACTTTTTTGACTCGACCTTCAACATCTGCACGCTGTTGCTCTGATATGTATCCGCATGTCTCCCCTTCCTCTTGCGCTGCAGCGACTATATTTTCTGTATCTGCATAGACAGCACGGAATGAGGCTCCATCGACTCCCTGAAACATAGTATTTTCATTACTGTGTATCAAAATATTGTTAGCGTAAAACGCACGTGAGGACGAACACACATGTACATCTCAATAGCCAAACACGATTTAAACATTGTGTGGAACAATCAAACGACAAGTATTCGAGCTCTGATGACCTAGTTCGATGGAGATGTCAGTATCCATACCTCTGGCTCTACATGGACTGCCACGAATGATTGTATTGAAGAGGAGGCATCAGCAACTCCCTGAAACACAGTACTTGCGTTAGCATGGTTTTCAATATCGTAAACATAACACACACTTGGGGTCGACGGCACAGGTACATATAAAGAGATAACCACAAATGTTGCATTATCTAAAAGAATCAAGGAATATTTAAAAATGATCAGACTTAATCGACTTATTTCTCTGATTTCTTTACATCTGGATCATCTAAATGGGATCTTGTGATTGTAGTGGAAGCTCCATCATCTCCCTGAAACACAGTACTTGCGTTAATAGGGAAGAAAGTATAGCAAATGGAATCACGTTATATGATCACGATCGATGGAGCTGTCAGTATCCATACCTCATGCTGCTGAAGAATATCTAGGGCTGTTGTCAATATGGTGCGCACTTCCGAAAGCTGTTGCGCCGATTCGTATCTGCATGGTCCCGCTTCCACCGGAATTACTTGAATGTCAGGCTCTGCATCAAGTGCGTGGGTTGACGATTCAACAACAGCCTGAAACATAGTATTTGCATTAGTAAGGATTACAATATTGAAAACACAACACACGCTTGATATTGACCGCACAGGTACATATCAACGGCTAACCACAAATGAAACATGGTGTAGAACAATCAAACGACAAGTGTTCCAGTCCTGATGATCACGGTCAGTTGAGCTGTCAGTATTCATACCTCCTGCTGCTGAAGAACATCTAGGGCTGTTGTGAATGTGGTGGATGCTTCAGCATCTCCCTGAAAGACAGTACTTGCATTAGTATGGATAACACTAATTATAACTGAAAACAAACACCAGGGGACGACAACTAAGGTGTATATCAATTCGAAAGCACTAACCAAACAATTGGTAAAATAATCACACGATACATACAAACTATTACTTGACATGCATATAACAAGTCTGTAGCGGAATAGCCAAGTATGATTACCTGATACGCGCTAGAAGTGGTTGATAACTGCGAGCACGTGACGGAAGTAGAATGTTCTTGCTTCAGATTAAAGGGATAGTCAAGAAGTTGTAAAGGTAAATTATTGATTGATAATGAAATGCCAATATTTAAAATTGCCATGTAAGGAGACAGAATACTTGAGTAATGCGCAATATAGCACAGTTTCCTGTGCCCATATATAGATTTCGTTTGTGGGTTATGAAATCTAAAAATAATATATTGATAAATGTCATTATTCAAAAAGCTATACACTCATATCAATGTCGAAAGTATTACAAATTTGAAACAACACCTAAAATATCAATGAATCCATTTGGCTACCTACACACTACTGCAAGGCCTAAAGCTAAAAACGGACACTTGACTCACCAGTGGCGGATTGTGGATGAATAGAGTGGGACTAGCGTTTGCGAGCAATTTTCGTGTCGGTCGCCGTTTGTTCTTCTTTGTTACCCAAGATGTGGTGTACATGTTCGAGGGAAAGTGCCTGCTGCAGATGCGGTATCGATCACCCCTCTTGTCCTCAAAAACTTGTTGGACTCTACTTTCCAGCTCATCCAGTGGATATCCGCAATGTCTGACCCATTCTCTTATTCGATCAACAGTTTTTGGGAATACATGCATTGTAGTACCTTCAGATTTAGCATGGTTCTTCGAAGGGCAACCGCTAATCAAACAGGCAGGCATTGTTGAAAATTCTGAAAAGTAAATATCAAGATTATTATAAAACCTTGATGAATAAAAATGTCATAAAAAAGTAAATGAACCATACCATGCTCAATGCAAGGTTTGTTTTGGTCGCCGAAACTATACCAGTTCATCATGTGCGGCTTAGTATTTGCATAAGTTACAGAAATTTCTGTTTTGTCTTGCACGAAAAGGAACCATGCTTACATTATAGACTGGACCCCCGAAGGATGCAATTTGATGACAATTGACACAGATGAAAATAAATAGATCTATTGATAGCATAACAATTGAAACTCAAGTCAATAGCAATGAGACCAATGACCATAGCTCCATTGGGTACTGTAATAGCAAATAGATTGAAATGTAAAAATGACCGAAATATGACTAGGATACATGGCCTTACCTTGACCAACAAACAGTTGGATTCAGCAGGCCGAGCAGTATGTTGCAGGAGAACAGGTAGATGGCCACAGGTAGCACACTGACGAGTTTGCTCGAAGCGGTCACAGAAAGCACGGCGACGAGCAGATTAGCATAGATCTCAGTGCTTCTCAGGTAGAAGGTTCAGGAGTTGACTTGCAAAGCACAAAGATGTTCTCATGAGACATATCAAGTGGTTTATAAAGTATTAGAAACAGGGGTGTGTTTGTGAATGAATGACGTATGTATGTCGTGATATTATGTTTATTGCAGGGGGCGGCCTGCCTCAGGGTAGGCCTGCCTGGAGACACAGGGTCTGAGGAGGCCATGTGAGCGATGGCCCCTGGGTGTGGGATACCTTTTGAAGTGTACATGCTGTTTGGCACCTTGGCCGTTTGCGCCCGTCACAGCCCCCCATGCCAGCGCTCATCCCCGGGGGCGAACCGCCTTTGATAGAGGGGGTGGGATGGATGGGCCTGAGGCATGCAGATAAGGCACAGGAAGACTGCTGAATGGAGACACACTTATGTGGATTGCAGGGGGGCGGTCTGCCTCAGGGGAGGCCTGTCTGGAGACACGGGGTCTGAGGAGGCCATGTGAACGATGGCCCCTGGGCGTGGGAAACCTTTTGAAGTGTACATGCTTTTTGACACCTTGGCCGTTTGCGCCCGTCGCAGACCCCCATGCCAGCGCTCATCCCCGGATGCGAACCGCCTTTGATAGAGGGGGTGGGATGGATGGGCCTGGGGCGTGCAGATAAGGCACAGGAAGACTGCTGAATGGAGACACACTTATGTGGATTGCAGGGGGGGCGGCCTGCCTCAGGGGAGGCCTGCCTGGAGACACGGGGTCTGAGGAGGCCATGTGAGCGATGGCCCCTGGGCGTGGGATACCTTTTGAAGTGTACATGCTGTTTGGCACCTTGGCCGTTTGCGCCCGTCACAGCCCCCCATGCCAGCGCTCATCCCCGGGTGCGAACCGCCTTTGATAGAGGGGGTGGGATGGATGGGCCTGGGGCATGCAGATAAGGCACAGGAAGACTGCTGAATGGAGACACACTTATGTGGATTGCAGGGGGGTGGCCTGCCTCAGAGGAGGCCTGCCTGGAGACACGGGGTCTCAGGAGGCCATGTGAGCGATGGCCCCTGGGCGTGGGAAACCTTTCGAAGTGTACATGCTGTTTGGCACCTTGGCCGTTTGCGCCCGTTACAGCCCCCCATGCCAGCGCTCATCCCCGGGTACGAACCGTCTTTGATAGGGGGGGTGGGATGGATGGGCCTGGGGCGTGCAGATAAGGCACAGGAAGACTGCTGAATGGAGACACACTTATGTGGATTGCAGGGGGGCGGCCTGCCTCAGGGGAGGCCTGCCTGGAGACACGGGGTCTGAGGAGGCCATGTGAGCGATGGCCCCTGGGCGTGGGATACCTTTTGAAGTGTACATGCTGTTTGGCACCTTGGCCGTTTGCGCCCGTCACAGCCCCCCATGCCAGCGCTCATCCCCGGGTGCGAACCGCCTTTGATAGAGGGGGTGGGATGGATGGGCCTGGGGTGTGCAGATAAGGCACAGGAAGACTGCTGAATGGAGACACACTTATGTGGATTGCAGGGGGGCGGCCTGCCTCAGGGGAGGCCTGCCTGGAGACACGGGGTCAAAGGAGGCCAGGTGAGCGATGGCCGCCTGGCGTGGGATACCTTTTGAAGTGTACATGCTGTTTGGCACCTTGGCCGTTTGTGCCCGTCCCTTGCCCTTATGTGATGTTAAAGTTCACGGGGCATCCATTTTTGTACCCCCTTTCCACTCCATTTTGGTGACCAGGCCTCACTGCGATAGTACAGCGCGCAGAGCACATGGCCCACAGCCTCGTTCCCACTCTGACTGGAAAACTCCAGAGGTATTTGCAACAGCTAATAAATGTAACACATCACTCTCTGAGATCACGGTCCTGCATGTGAACCGACTTGAACCATGCACATGGCTCGTTCATCTCCACAAACGTGTCCTTGCCCACGCACCCTCGCCTGTGGAAAGTAACTGCCATTCTGACCCTTGTCCCTGCAAGGTATTCTCTTCATGTGCCCGACTACTGACCATGCCAGGATGGCCACTTAGCAGATCCCCAACTAACATTAGACCCCTACTGCAGTATATCGTTGCCTATCAATAACAAATGCCACATATCAGAGATTCTTGTGAGCACAGACCCACACTTCAAACACTCTATTATAGTGGTCAAGACCCTTGACCTAAGGCCTGTATAATCCAATGTTCATTGATAGTATTGATATATGTGTGACTTTTATAGAGATATAACCGACTGAAAGACTTTGAACAAGTGTTATTTAGTGCATGCATTATTGATAATATATTTGGTTAGCTTAGATAGTAACCACCCCGCTTCACAGCGACCTGAACTTCACCCATTCCGAGCACAGGTGTCTGACGTCCATCCTTGAATAGAGACACACTTGATTGATTTAAAAAATCGAATCAACCGTTGTTAAAATATATGTGGTGTTTTATTTTGTAGCTTATTTTGATGACACAAAAATACAAAAGTTTACACATTGTACAGTTCAGGTTGCAGCACAGGGAGAGAAAATCCCCTGTACTGACCGCCGTCACTCGGGAATGTTTCTCTTATGGCACGAACGGCACAGGCGGGTATCACTCTTCGAACGCGGTGTCCAAGCCTACCGTGAAGCCACCATGTAAAGGAACGATAGGCCACCAGCCTGTACCACCTGTGAAAAGGAATGAAACAAACTGTTTTTAAATGACCAAGATAATTTTAATAAACATTTGTTGTCAATGACAATTCTTGTAACTAATGGCATTCTACTCGGACAAATGCTATCTAGACACTGCACACTGTTGAGCGACTTTCATGCGTTACAATGATATGTATATGTAATTTTGGATATAGTAGAAGACCTTGAAATAGTAGTAGCATGACAAGCAGAGTATACTTACTCGTTACTCGGATTACGAGGACGAACAGTTGCGCGAAGTTCGTGCATAAGCACCATCATTATCCTCAACACGGACCGTGTGAGGCAGGCTGCCCTGAAGTCTGGCAGCTCGGTGATGCATTGCGGTCGTGGCTCGCCTTCCGAAATGTAGGCCATGCATCCCGAGTTTTCACAGCAGCAGCAGTTCTCCTCCTCGGTCGACATTAGCTCGCACCGATTGCATGTGCACCAGGTGGAAACACCGTCCAATGCGACTAGGTCCAGTGTCTTCATCCGTTGATTCGTCCTGCCAACTGCTGTCTGAAGCCCCATCGTTTTCGCGTGTTTCCCTTTCCAGTAGTTCCTCCTCGGTATACTCGGGCTCGTACATGTAGGGCATTATTGTATCCATTGTGTGTTGCACAAACTAAAATAATTGATAGCAGTGGTACTGGTATCTGTCCACACGGGCTACAAGCAACGAAGTTAGCTGACCAGAGCACAGAAACGAGTCACAGAATACTCACAGTAACACAGAGAGACGAATGGAATCGAAAATCTGCTGCTGTGTGTTGTGAAACGGTCTGTTTATACTTATTGAGGAAAGAGGCGTCCTGCCATTTCCATGGCGACACGTCATTAGCTGAAGCGCAACGAATGTTGACACGAGACGTGCTTTGGCGTTGTGAAATGGGCAGTACGCGTCTGCTGATGACAGGCTCAGGGGCGGGGGATATGATTTAGTGCCGCAAAAGCAGGTCAGCCAGGGAGATTGGGGAAATGATAGGATTATCACAAAAAGGCAGCTCCCTGGTGCCTGTTTTCGCGTGCGTTTAATGGACGAAAACTCGGGTAAGGTCCATAGGAAATTTTTCTAAAATCGAGCGACTTAGGCTTAAAAACACATGGCCGACCCGTAGGGGCAATAAAAAATGTTGACCGAACCATTCCTTTAAGTGTTTTTTTTTAATTTATTTTATTTTGGGAGACTTTCTAGTTTCACTTATCCAATACCAGGTTCCATGCTATATCTCAACTACAATACCAATAATGAAATACAATCATTAGAGGAATAATACTTTCAAATGTTTTTTTAAAAAGCCACTGCAGCATGAGAAATTGGCAATTTATATGTCAAGTTGGCACCCACTTGCCATTCACCTTTTGTCTAAAATTCGAGGCCTAATTGCTTTTACATGATGCAAATTAAGCAATGGCTGCAATGTTTTTGTTTCAATTGGTTTGGTAATGTTGCTCTCCTACATGTATAGAAATAAACAAGAATTAAATTGTCTGCATCTATTATTTCTGCGTTGCTGAGTTTGCTGTGTAACGTTTAGACAGGAAATGACTAGAAAATGGCTGCACCTTATTCTTAAACTCCTCTGGCCTGCAGGGCCATAAATAATGACGTGAAGGGCCGCATCTGTCCCACGGGCAGTATGTTGTGCACCCTTGACCTAGAGTAAGTTGGCGAGAAAGATCATCAGTTACAGGTTCCAACCCCCAGTCAACTAACCTCTCCCCATCCCTGACGCTGCTAAATAATCGAAGCAGGGCTCAAATATGCACTGGTTCGTGCCGGGAAGCGAGTGGCTTACAAACGTTGTCTTTTTCCTGGAAAGGTCAGTAGAAGAACCGTTAATGTTGTTCGTGCGGTTGTAGCAGGTGGGGAGAGGCGCCGTCGGAAGAGAACGGAGTCAGTGTCTCTTCAAGATCCAGTGACAGGTTTCACATTTCCGATGAACAACTGCCACCGAGTTTAGCGCCATTCTTTCATTTTCAAGTTGTCTTCGGGAACACGCCACAGCGGCGTTTGCTTCACTGGGATATTTTCTACACTCCTTATTAATGCCGCTCTCCCAGCCACACAAATGCATAGTGCAGGAACGTCACATTATAATTGCAACACGTTCACCCACCTGACACCAGCCATACTACCACTATACGACTTCGGATGGGCCTGTCGGTGGGAGAATCTACGTAAATTACCTGAGCAGAGGTCACTGACACCTTTCTGGGGCGAGGCCCGCACTCGAGGGAAGGGGATAGGGTGTCTCTGCTGAACAGCTGACACGAGATTCCAAAGAGGGACCTGGAACAGCCCAGTCAGCGACTAGTGCCGCCTATTAAAAATAACAGTGCTGGTTACAAAAAAGACATCTGCCCTCTCCTGGAATAGCATCTAAAATAATGGTGACAGGGACAGCCGTGCTCCTGCCTTGAGTGGAAGCCCATCACAGCAGACAGTCAAGTCGAGGCTGGACGTGAGGAAGATATTTTTTTAAAACCCTCCACCGGCATGGCACGGGCCTGCTGACCCTTTGTGAAAAGGCGCAGGGTCCGGCATCTAATACAGGCAGCAAATACATTCAACATTGCCCCCAGGGACGCCGACGCACAGCACCAACGTTCTCTTAGGCCTCTCTCCCAGTCATGCGATCCATGTACGTCATCGTGAATTCTGAGTCACGATTGACAAGTAGGCAACTGTGACACAACACTAAATCCTCTTGTGTGTCAGCGTCTTACATTTGAACCAAAAATGCTCAGAAGCCAACTTGGACCTAAACAGCACACTAAACAGAACATGTGGGTAGTAGGTGCATTACCAGAATGTATACAAAAGAATAGGGGAAAGCCTTTTCTCTATACTTAATTTTATATAAAGACGCTCACTAATAAATTCTTAGCGGGTGTATAATTTCTTATCATTTCTAGAGTACTGAGAATCCCAACCGAACCTCACAACATTCAACTGAATATAAATTCTTGCATTTGTGAGCTTTGCCTCCCTGTAATCTCTCTTCACAGATACTTTTTATCCTTAACTGGAAAAGTGTTGGTATTTATTGGGATACAGTCATCATTTACTTACATTTTATTTTAAAACATACTGATTGCGGATTGTGGTATAGTGCGTGGACTAGCAGCACTAATTAATAGCAAACAGGCAATAGAGTTTAGACATTGGGGGTCATTACATGGTAGGAGGTAACATGCTGCTGTTAACCGGCCATAAAGCTGTACGACCCCTGATCGATCAGAAAGATCAGAAAACAAGGCTATCCTGCCTCCACAATTGGGCTACATGATTTGTGCTGCGAGGTGCCAGGGAGGGGTGAAAATATAGCTCAAAGCGAGGATTGAGGACCGTGGAGGCTGCTAGCGCATCTGGGAGTGAGGGAAGTATGCAAGTTGGTATGACCTTGGCTCTCCCCTTGGCCCATCTCTGTTTCTGTCAAGTGCACCATTACAGTGATAGAGTAGCATAATTACTCGTTAGGCCTGTTTTATCGCGGATGGTGAGCCCAGCAGCGCCCACGTGGACGGAAACGGACAAGAAGGCTGGGACCAATGGCCTAGTATCCCCTATGGAGTGGACCGCCCATGAATAGGGTCAGTCCAAACAGCCTCTCAGGTTTTTACTGTATATAATGACAACAGTGATGACGCCAGGTGTCCTCTTAACTTGCTGCACATCCCCAATTTGCCAGAACGTTCGGCGGAAGCACAGTTCTTTGCTGATGCATTTGTATTTTGTAGAAGTAAATACTTGTTACGCTTACAAGCGGTGACCTGGGCCTCTTTTCCCTATTGGGTTGTATTGTTTCTGGTGTGAGCGTGCAGGGGTGTGCCTTCACTACTAAAATTGTTCATTTGTTTAGAGGTACACTTAGGAAAATGTAGTTCAGAATAACACAGTGTGTTCGCCTTTTCAAGAAATATTTATGGGTGAAAACCAATCACCCTTCAATGGCTTTTTACTATCTACACTCAGTTGTCTGCAACCTGTTCTCTACACTTAGGAGTTCTGTAAAATGGACACTTCATCAAGTTACTTTTGACTGAGACTAAAGTACAGCATATTTGATTCTCATAGATCTGTCCCAGTCCCTGTCCGGTTGTTTTGGCTACACTGCTAAAATGTATTAGAACAATATGGCTGATAAACTGAGGCATTATTCCTTTATCTTGTCGGTGTACATATCATACTAATGCATCATTTCTTTCTAAACAACAGCATTTTTGAAGTTTTGGTTCAGAGATTATCGGTAATACGGTTGCACAATGTTGGCCCACTTTCCTCTGTCCTGCCTATTATGAACTGGCCAATTTGGCCTACACTTTAAAGTCATTGGAGATTTAAGTTTAGTACATTAACATACTTTTCTGCTCTTGTCTTAACGAAGAGATACTCCAATAGTTTAGATCTAAGTATGGATCAGTTGCCAGAGTGGTTATGTTATGTTATGTTATGTTATGTTATGTTATGTTATGGGATGCCTGCAAATCTATATTAGGTTCCTGCATATGCAGAGAGGCTGGCATATTGCGCACTGTACGGGCCTGGGTGGATAGACTTGAAGCTCAGTTGGGGGCCAAGGAAAAGCAGTATGCATGCTCCCATTTTGGATCTGAAAGGTGATTTGCACGACACAGACAATATTGAGATGAATTGTATTCTTACAGCTACCATATCTATGCAATATATTGATCTAGACCAGCCAGGACAAATGCATGCATGGCTGCTCCATATAGAGGGTTCTTGTGCATACGTGGATGCAATAAAAACACCAAAGGGATATCTTGACGAGGCTGTGATGCTTGGTTATCCCGTCATTGAAATCAAAGTTAGAGAATGACCTGAACATTTTTCTAAATATATGTGTTAGCTCGATGCGCCATCACTGTTACCTTGTCCTATTTGCAGGAAGGACAGTGATTTTGTCCCATTCCATCTGCCACCCTGCTCCCTGATGGAGTAAAGAAGGAAGCAGGGTCTTGAACCATTCTTTCTGGATCTAGACCAGTGCTGGTTCACGTCTGGGAGATGAACATCCAATAATTGGTTAAGGCTCTTCTCTGTGGTCGATCGCTCCCCACATAGTGACATTGGACACTGAGAACCTTTCACTGGAGATTTAATGTTTGCATGCATGCATAGGTAGGTAGGTACTGGGTATGGATTGTATATGCATCTTGGGATACACATCCCACAGCGAGACTCTCAGTGGTATAACATCTACCTCCATAGAGAAGAAGAGCAGTATCAGGCAAGTGTCACTGTTCCGACTGTTCTTGGAAGTTGTAATAGAGCCACTAGCCAACATCTTAAAAATGTAGCCTAACATAGGGGGTCAGAAGTGAAGAATATGTAAAACATAATCGGCTAATTTTCCAGTCCCCTAGAATTAAAAATAAGGTGCAAAAGTCAGGCATAATACATCAATAACACATGTTTTAACAACTTTTTTTCTGAGACAGGGGTGTGACAGATATCCATGTGCTGGGGGGATTCTCCCAGATCTTTTGGAATGTCAGAATCTGATACATAGGGGCTCATTACGGGTTTGATGGTAAAACCGCTGGCAGGCGGCGGGTTACCGGCAAACCTTTAACACCCTTACCACCGCATGATATCTCGGTGCCACTGGGATATCAAAAGCGGCTGCCGAAAAGGCTAGTCCCCATTTCCATGGAGTCCAATAGGACTTCATGGAAATGGGGGTCACTGAAGCACTGGCACTGTTGCTAATGGTGCCGGTGCTTCAGTGAGAGACATGCCGGTAGGGGTCTGAAAACCCAGCAGGTCATGCCTGCCGGGGGATCCCAGGCCCCTACCAGCATTCTCGTAGTATGGCGGTCCGGAAAGGGTGCCGATACGTTCATACGGGCATCCTTATTTCCAGACCGCGATACTTAGAATGAGGGCCATAGTCTGACTTCCATACAGTGCTCTGTGTTTTAAAGCTGGTGTCTGTAGGTTTGCACCCAGAGGGGCCTATCTGTCATTGGGTGTATTATTGAATTTACCAACATCCACACATAAGACAGCCCATTTATACTTGTTGCTGGGCATCAGTATGTATTACGTTTCTTGAAAGGCGCACTAAATGACTCTCTCTCTCTCTCTCTCTCTCTCTCTCTCTCTCTCTCTCTCTCTTTCTCTTTCTCTTTCTCTCTCTCTCTCTCACTCTCTCTCTTTCTCATCTAGTGAACGCCAAACCCTCCCTAGCCTAGGCATTCCTACTCCCCAGGTTTACCCCTATTATCTAGGTTCTGCCTTGCTATTAACGAGGGCCTAAAGACAACTCCCTTATCTATCTAAATTCCATCTGGGATGTCCTCGGTGTGGCCTACGCTATCTTTGGGCTAAATCTGAAGGAAAGCCTCCATCTATCGTCTTCTTTTCACACCCTAATGTTCCTCTCCATGTGTCTCTTGATTACTGATTACTGTACCCTCCTTGTGATGCTCTCCTCCCTCCAACTCCTCCCACCTTCTCTCTCTCCCCTCCTACGTCTTCCTCCTCTGTCCCTTTGATGTCTCTGATTCCTCAACTCTCTTATGTTACTCCTTTCTACTATCTTCCCTGCTACTCTCCCCTCCACACTCCACTACAACTCTAGCCAATTCCCTTGGCCCTGACAAGGCCGTCCTGCAGGAATTGTAATTGATGATCGGCTAACCATTCAAGGAGGGGGCCAGCCTTAAAAACCTGAAGTTGAAGGAACATGTGGCTCTTAAGATAGAGAAGTGAGGATCAAGGTGACTGGGCATGCAGGATACCCAAGGAAGGAGCCAGGAATGAGAGAGAAGCACATGACCCAAGGAGTCAACCTGCATTGGTGCAGTGGGACATAGCTGAATAGACATACCGGCTGCTTGAGCGGAGCGAGTAGTGGCCCCAAAGAAATTCGGAGCATAGAAGGGCAGAGATCTGAAGGAGGTGAGAAGGAGAGAGGAAATGTAGGATCCCAAGGAAACCACAAGTAATGGAAGAGGATAGAGTGGTGAAAGAGAGGCTATTACAGGAGACAATCTCAGATGTGAGTGAAGAAGAGAAGCAGACAAAGCTGAGGATGCAATCAGTAGAGAAGAACCCCTTTGCTGGGGAAAAGGGTGGTGGTGGAGAGACGTAAAGAATAGACAGACCTTGAAAAGAATGGAGGAACAAAACAAAAAGGAAAAAAGAGAATAGTAGGAGAGGAGTCCCCACAACAGACTAAAGGGTTGATGAAGGAAAGTAAAAAAGGTAAATACAAATCAGAAGAGAGGATACCACATGAGAGGAGACAAACAAGAAGTTCCAGAGAAGCGAGAGAACATTCGAAGGTTGTGAGGAAGATGAAGTGGAACACCCTACATGGAACGTGGAAGGAGGAGAAGTGTAGAAGGGAATATGCAACAAGGCCAACAATGGAAGGGATGGACCTGTACGAAAGAAGAAGGAAGAAAAGACTGGGGGGTGGGGGGTGAAAGAGAGGGACTGGAAGTAATATTGCACGTGCAAGCATGGAGGGAGGAACAGAAAAGTGAGAAGGATGGTCAAGAAGTGAATGTGGTAAGAGAAAAGGTCAGTGCCAGAGAGTACCCAGAGCTTAAGAATAAAGACAACAAAGCCAAGGATACATACCCTAACAGAGAACTAGGGCTGGGGCAAGTGGAATGTGGAAGGAAAGACCCCGGAATGCAATGGCTCAAATGGAAGGTTAAAACGGAAACATGCTGCCATGGAAAAGGAAGTGGGAAAAGACCAGCAGAAAGCAGAAACAGCCCCATGAGAGAAAAAGGGGTGGAGGAACAGGAGGGGAAGAGGAAGAAACGTAGAGAGTATGGAAATGTGGAGAGAAACAGAAAGCCTGGAGTCTGGGCAAAAGTAAAAAGGCAGAGAAGAAGAAGGTCAGTGGAACACCATATCCCCATAAATGAATAACAGAGCAGAGGCTGAAACACATGAAAAATATCAGAAGTGGGGATAAAGGCGAAAGGAAAAAAGAGAAAATGCTAAATATCAGGACAATGAGATAGCAAAAGGAGAAGGAGGGGAGAGAAAATGCAGAGTCTATGGCCAAGGAAAAGGCACTTAATGGAAAAAACGAGATTGCAGATGATTAAAAGGCGTGGAAAGAAAGAGAAGAGTCCCTACCCATATAACAATTTCTTATTGATTTTCTCATAAAGATCTTATCAGATACCTTTAACATCTTACATAATTCCTACTTGATATATAAGATAGTTTATTTGTATAGCGCCTATACACATGTGATTCAAAGTGCTTCAAGGCAGGGGAGGGAGCAAGAGAAAATACAATAACATTCTTACAAGATCTTGAGACATTAAGAATAGGTAATATACTATCGTACTAGGCCTGATGACATTTCTGATAGTGGAAGAGCATTGACAATGATTGAGGGAAGGGGGGGTGTGGGGGGCAAGGAGAGGAACATACAATGAGTTTCATACTAGGCCTGTCGACATTTCTGATTGACAAATGGTGGGGGGAGGATAGAAGGGGGTGCAGGAGAGGAACAAATAGTTACTATCGTGCTAGGCCTGATGACATTTCTGATGGTGCAAGGACAGTGACAATAGGTGGAGTAAGGAGGGAAACGGGGGGCAAGGAGAGGCAAACAGTGACTATCGTACTAGGCCTGACGACATTTCTGATAGTGCAAGGAAATTGACAGTAGGTGAGGGAAAGGAGGGGGGGCAAACCGTGACTATCGTACTAGGCCTGACAACATTTCTGATGTAAGTGCATAGATTATGGTGAGGGGGGGAGAGGAGAGAAGGTAAAGGCATGGGAGAGGATGAAAGACTAAGAAACAGTGAGTAAGGTGAACAGAAGCAAAGCTTGCGTAAAATATTAGATGAAAGAGTAGCCTCAGCATAAAGCCAGGAAGAGGATTACAGGCATTACTTTACAGTAAGAGAAATTGTTATCCATTCTGACACCAAAAATAAAAGACCAACTGTGTTGCACCACATAAATCCACAAAAGTAATAATGAACATACACATCTAAGCTATAAGTAGTGTAACACATTTTTTCGAAAATGCAGTGATGGGGTTGCTATTTTCACTATAAACACAGAGTGTGGGTCAAAACCCTTTAAAAAACAGTGTGCAATAGATCGCTGAAGATACCCCACAACACACCACAATATAAATCTCTTATGCTCCTAGCATTTGTACCATTTATTTATTTATTTTATTTCTTGTTATGCGCAACATGCCCATAGGCCTCAGAACTATCAAGTGACATGGGGAACATTATGAAGGGATTTAAAAAGTACCTTTTTATTTTACAAAAAATAAACAATTGCCCCGTTGTAGATTATCTTCAGGATAATGGACAGAGAGAATTGGCAGGCAAGGTAGTGGAACACAACTCCTGTCAACATGCCTTACTGGATTTGCTATGACTCTATACCTCACAATCAAACAAAAACAAGCAATGCTGTATGGCACAATTTGTTCAGTCATATGTTTGGACCAATCCACCCTATGCATATGTTTGGACCAATCCACCCTATGCTATAAAATTCATCAATAGAATAAAAAAACAGCAAGCCTATAAGGAAGTGCAACAAATACAGGTGAATGGAAAAAGCAAATCCCAACATTCTAAACTAATCGGAAAAAATACAGGAAATTCAGTGAATCAAATGCCTAACAACGAACCCATGTAATCTTTCAGGGATGTATATCTTTTCTTTGCCTGCATTCACTTCACCATATATTCACTCTGAAACTTTTACTTTTCCATGCCTTTACTTCTCCTGTCCTTGACTTATCCTAGCATTCACTTTGTCATTACGAGGGATACCACCTGAACGACCTTCTTTTCTACCCCATATTCTGCCCCTTGGATAAACAGTGTAAAAAATGAAAAAATCCCCAAACAAAAAAAGTCTGCAAAAACAAAATCCTACTCAGAGCACTGCTGTTTAATCTATAGACTCCATGGAACTTTCTTGTTCTGAGTCGCCAGGGCCCTATCATCAATAAGATGTCAAAAAATCCCCAAGTTAAATTACAAATCCATAAAGAAAGGACAAATGTATTAAACTCCATGAAAAAGGTCAACAAGCTATAAAAGTATAGACACCAGGAAACTCTCAGAGCCGAGGGATCTTCAGACACCTGTCAGGAATCAGGCTCTTTTGCTGGTATGTGACCTGGGAACAACAAGTATGGGTCCTCTCCCTTTTGATATAAAAGCTAGCTGTCTGGAGTGATTAACCAGGCTTTCAGTTGTAACCTTTTATCTTCCCATCACTGGATGACATTATTCATGCTGGGCTGTTGCTCTCCCTCCTTTCTCAGGGATTGGCTGATCCTTCCCTTTTTCCACTCTCTGGCCTCCTCACCACCAAGAAACACATTCAGCCTCCTCAAAATGTTTTTTTCTTTTTTCTCCTTGCCCACTCTTCTTTCTCCCTGGTGCGCCATCATGCCTCATTTCTGCCTTTCTTTGGCTTTCTCTGGTCCTTTCTTTTTCTCCATTTTCTACCCTTATCAGTGCACCGCCATGCATCTCACTCATCCTCAAACTTACCGTTCTCGCTCCTCTTCATCTGAAACCTTTGTTTTTTCATTCTGTTTCTCAATTTAGTTTTAATTCACCAGACCACCTCATTTTACGATTTCCTCTCTTTGCCTTTCTCCTCCAACCTTTACTTTCTCTGCCCCTCTTCTTTTGGTCTACTCATTTCTCTTCCTTGTCACCCCTTTTCCTATTTTACATCTTCTGCTCCACTCTCTCCACCTCCGCTTCATGAATCCACTCCATGCTTCTCTTTCAAACGTCTGTTCTTCATTATCCAACCTCTCCTATCCTCACTTCCACCTCTGCCCTCAGTCTCCTTTTTCTCACTTTCACCTCCACTCCTTCCTCTCCCTCATCCTTCCCTCTCTCTCCCTCCTCCACCTCCATTGAACTCTCTCTAAGCTTTCCCTTCTCGCCTTATCACCACTGTCGGTCTCGCACCTGGCCCTCATTACTCCTAAAACCAACACCCTGCAGCATGCCTGCTCCCCTTTTATTTTCCTGATGGTCCAGCACTAAGAAGCATAGTTGTTTAAGGGGAAATGGTGTGCAAAATGTGTGTGAGTGAGGTGATTTGCTATTATTAACCAGAACCTCAACGTTGCTAAGTGCCTCCACTCAGCTGTTGCTTCGCTCCATGGCTCCGCTCACGGACATTATTTCAACTCCACCCGCCATCGGATGGGCCAGCAATCCCGCGGCTAGTACTTTGTGGTTAACTCTGAATCTGACAAGTTAGCATGGACTTATGTTTTTGGCTTCTTTGTGCAAGCAGCCGCATAGGATGAGCAGATGGGCTAGCAAACAGTGCTCGAAGCCTGGGGGTCTTTGTAGAGCACAACACACTTTTCTTGCCCTGAGTTTCCTTGCACCCCGTAATAGCGGGTGTGCGTACCATAGTGTCTATCACTCTATATTTTAGGTCCTAAGTTAAAAGATGTTTGGGTAAAGATCTTTCCACTAAAAGACCGATTTAGAAAGACCGCTCTGTGCTCGCACAGAGCGGTCTTTCTGAATCAAACTGTCATGCCCCTGCTACTCATGAGTGTGCGCAGGGGATGACAGGTTCTGCGGTTCACGGAAGCGGAGGGCGAGGAGAACGGAAGTGTGTGGGTGCGTGTGTATGTATGCATGGGTTTGGGTGGTGGGTTTGGGGTGGGGGACTGGGCTGGAGCTGTAATCCCGCAGGAGAGGGTGGGGACGGGAGGAACAATTGGGGGTTCTTGGGATGAAAACCCCCTATTATAAAAAACATGTGTTTCACTTTTCAGACACGTGTAATGACTTCAGAACTACTCGCCCTATTACACAGACCAAAGGTTCTTGGACTCGGGAAGGCAATAATACACACCTAGACCAACAATTGGAATATAATTGGCTCTTTACAGGCCCTTTATTCCCACGAATTATAAGCATACAAATAATCATTGAAATAAATGCAATTGGTTATACATAAACACACAAACAAGGATAGTTATAAAGGGTCTACAGCACTGTTAGTGCAGTTGTAGGAGAAAACTTCATCTCAGCCACAACGACACTACCCAGTCCCAAGGCAGGTAGGCAGAGAGATCACACATACTAACGAGATCTGGAGTGGAGCATCCTCCCCCTCAGCAAGACTTAATTACCCGGGGTTCCAATTCTCTGTCTCCTCATCAGGATACCTCTCTTCTTATGGGGGACAAATCTCTGCCCCTCATAGGTTGCAAACTGCCCCTGGTCAAAGGACAGACAGCAAGCATAGGAGTCAAAGAGCAGAAAAACCTAGCTTGTCTCCCCCACACGATCGTCCCAAGCACCCCTTATCAATGCACCTGCACATCTCTGACTCCCTTCTCGGCTCGTCCTTTAGTGAAGAATACAACTATCCTTCATAGTGAGCTCCTCTGTTTCATAATATAATATTGCAATCATTGCCAAATTCATGTCTGCCTTCTAACTGATCTCACAGAAACATAGAATTTCATTGTGGTTTGGAAGTGAATATCCAAAATGGCCGCTGTTTTTAGATCATTTGCGGACATGCACTATACTCCACCCTTTGGAAAATCAACTACCATATCCCAATGAAACAAAAGACGCTTTCTGAAATTGACAAAACATACTCACCAAATTGGGAATACAAGAAATGCAACAACAACAAACAACCAAAACAAAAAACACAGCAAAAACACAAATAAAAATATAACGCAATGCCTCCGGAATCCATGAAAACAATTGATCCCACCAGGTTCCGCCATGGCCCTGAGTGACTTGGGAAATCAGGCCCTTAAAACTGCCAATGTGCTTTTCAAAAGAACGGAAATGAACATCCAGATCAAAACAATACATCCCCTTCCACGGCATAGCAACCCAAATTATGTTTCAAAAACAAATAACCAATAGCAGCCCTATTCTGCAAAATAGCCTTTCTAAAATTCCTGTTGTCTAACAACAGCTCAGGCAAAGCTTGAGAGGTTCAATTAAGTCCTTTAACGACCACACAGGCCAATCTAGTCAAGGATTTATAGCCTCCCGCAGCCAAACCCCAAACACCTACTAAGGAAAATGCAAGCGCCAGAACCTCAGGTTCAGACAAAAAATGCACATTAGAATCACAGTCAGGGGACAGGCCAATATGATGAACAGAACGCGTAGAACGATGAATAGCAGGCTGCAAGCGAAACATCATCAGATTAAGGCGCGTCTTGCTTTATTTATATATGGTGAACTTTTTCCAAACAAGAACACAAAGTGCAGTACTGCACTAAAACATAATGATCTTTACAGAACTTTACAAATAAAAAAGGCAGGCCCACGCTTCCTCTAGATAATATATAACACGACTTCCTACAAATATTGCAGAGCAAAATGCGAGAAAACCTAAGGAATTGCTTTCAGTTGCACATCACCTGGAAATGTTGCCATGTAAATTCAATGACAGCACTGCATTGAACATTAAACATGAAGATAATGAACATTTATACAAATCTTACACTTATTATGAAAATAGATATTTAAACATTGGCAGTGTTTTCCACTTCATAAGTGTATCTCATTCAAAAATATCAAACACAAACAGTTGAAGAGAGGATCCCTGGATTGCCCCTCTGGGACCCATAAGCCTGACAGCCCGAAGAGCCACAAATGCAAGATGCCAGTCACTGTTTGGACAGCCTCCATGAGGGCCAGTGACATCCACATATGCAAACAGATAATCTCTCAAACACCCATTCAAACCTTATCCAGCTGATGTCTTCCTGGATACAGGTGCCTCATTGGGTATGGATGGAGATGCCTCACTGGACCTGATCGACTAATGACAAATATTTAACTGTGCTGACATCATTAGAGACAGCACGATATAGTAACGTTAGCCATGAAGCAAACTTGCATCCAGGCACAAAGTTACACACACACATACATGCTCACACAAAGAACATGCTTACACAGTTCTGTAGAGGACAGATACATATAAATACTGTCCAAAGCCTTAATTATTTTCTCTCATTAGCCAAATGCAGAAACGCAAGCCAAGGAAACAAGAGATGCAGCACAAGCTTGCAGACGCTTATTGCAACTAACCATATGGGAGTACAGGATCGTATAAGGAATCTGGAAGAGCCAAAATACTACTAACCTATAAGAAGAATAGCGCAATATAGACATATAGCAATTATAGCATAACTATGGTAGAAATACATGAAGCCACATGCCTCAGAACGAGAGGCGAAGAAAAAGCAGAATTAGGCTGCACGAAGCACAAGGCCAGGGCTCGCAGCCAATGTCAGAGACGAGCAGAACATACCTAAGCCTCAGAGACAAGGAGTCACCTGCAAAATAGCAGAATAAATCCTCACTAATTGCAGACCAGAAAGCTCAGTTTTGCAGTCTTCACCCACGTGGTGCAGCCGAGCCAAACAATGGCCGTTTACTCGCGGTGGGAAGAGGAGCAGTTGCCAGCAAAGCAGACATGAAGTGATACATGTGTTGTTTTACAATTTTGCAACCTGCAGGCTCTCTCAAATGCAAAGTGGTTATACTGATTGCAACAATGGGGACACATAGTCTGCCTCATCACCTTGAGAAGGTGCACGGAGCACTGAGAACAGAGCTGGGTCCCAGGTCTGGGGAGACCAGCTCCAGCCAATCAGGGAACACAAATCCAGAGGTGGATGGCAAAGCGCAAGGGCCAATGGTAATCCTGCGACCCTGCAACAATGTAATAGATAGTTTCTGGGGACAATCCAGGCAAGCAACCTGACATGAGAGGGGAAGTTAGCTAACATCTATAGGTGCTGGCTATAGGTAATACCACCCCAACCACCCAATCATGCATGCTCGTAGGTTTTGGAGTAAGAACCCCGATTTGTGACATCAGACCTCGACAAAAATCCCTGACACGGGCTCAGGAGCTCTGATTGCTGGATAATTCTGATTTTCCTGTATGATCCCTGTCTGTTATGGAAAATAAAGGACAGTTCTAACTTGCCCTTGGCTGAGTCCTCCGTCTGTATACCGGGGGAGGGTTTGTTGGGACCTAGGTGCTCTGAACGGTGAATTTGCAGTGTGAACCCTGGTCCTATCTGGTATACCTAATACAACACAGTATTTCTTTTTCTGTACTGAGATGTACAAAGCGTAATGTTATTTCTATAAATACATATTAGAGAAGTTGCTATGATGTAATTATAAATGAAAACCTACAAGTTACATCACACTAGAAATTTTAACAAATTAGATGGCAAATAACAGTGTCTTACATTTTATTTTGAGTTTGCAATTGATAGTCTTTACTGGTTCTTCAGTGAGTCTGATTCAAGTAAAGTTCTGTTCAATCAACATGAGTTCACAATACTGATGGGGGAAGTTGAAGGCCCCTGAGGATTAGCTCGGCCATCAGTGGAACAACAGACCTGTTTGTCTTTTTTAGAGATATGCATTGGGCCCAGTACTACATAGGGTACCCATGCACAAGGCCTCAGTTTAATGGGCTGCTTCCCCCCACATGGGCTCATTCTAAGAGAAATACTTCTAAAAAACATTGACATACATTCCAGTCGAAACAGAAATATCATCATCCGACTTTATAAAGATTTTAGTTGGTCATATAATTAACAGGCCTGCTTTGTTACCCTGAGGCTTCTATGAAAATGATTGCACTTAAAATATCAACTCTGAACTCAGCTCTCACATCAAAATCACTATCTGGGGTTAAGGGAATACTTCACAAAGGGACATGAAATACACTGATACTAATCATTAGTTTCACAAGCCTCTGAGAACAGCTCACATTTTTTTAATTTGCTGACACAGGTTTTCATGTGCACAGTCCAACAGAAATACAGCTGATCATTTACATCAACATTATTTGGTGCATTCAAAACTATTTTGGCTCTAATGCAGAGGTTTAGAACAAAAGCGACAGGTGTTCTAAAACAGTGCAAGGGTTCCTTCCAAATTGAGACTAGGCATGACATATTCATATTTATAAACAAATAATAAAGTTTATAAATGTCAATCATTCTGTCAAATTTCAGTGCACAATTTCATGCCACATATGTATGATCATGGGAATCTAAAAATATATATTTTATTGATGGTAAAAATTCTGGTCAGAAGAAAATATGATTATGTGTCCAATTTGTTTAAGATACCCCCTGTCACATGCCAACAGTTTGATCAACCTATGAAATGAAGTAGTCCATTCTATGGCATATCATCAACTTGTTAAGCCAGCAGATGCAAAGATTTCACCAATCAGAAATTGTGATGACATAGTGTGGGGAAATTAGAGCCTATTTTAATTTAAACCTACAAAAAAAGGAGATGTCAGATTTTGAAAGCTGCAGAAAGGGAATCGCTGTCCAACTGGATGAGTGATGAGGTGAGATGACGTCTTGAGATGGAAGAGACCATGGGCCTTTTCCAAGAGAAAGCCTAAAGCAGATTTTACCTGAGGTAGACCTGGTTCCCAGAGTTGGACAAAATGGAGAGCGGAGAGGCTGGGCTAGCTGGGGAGAATAACTAGAGGCTACAAGGGTCCATCCTGCCTATGTGCATTAAACGAGACAAACAAAAAGGTTACTGGAAAGGGAACTGGTAGGAAAAGCCATTAGAAGGGAATAGACTCCAAATAGACAGCGTTAGCAATTGTAGCATGAAATGCAACCAGTTTTCCCATTGTATTCAAACCCAAGTGAGATCTGAATCAGTGTAGAACAAATAGCATTTTCATGAATACAATACACAGTGGCTCATAAACTATTACCAATTTGATGCAAGTAGAATGCCATAGCATGTTAACTACTCACCCCTTGTTTTGCAGCGTATCACCACAATGATGACATCAGTGATTATATCACTGGTGACATCAGTGATTGAATCACTAATGGAATCACTAATTACATCGGCCATAACATCATATATGACAACTGATAAAAGTACTGATTATATGAATTACATTTTCAACTTATAGGACTTTTTTCTTTTACATAAAATATATATACATATTTCCACATTACATTTTATTATGCTGTAATTTCTTTAAATGTAGTGTGTTTTCCACAATTTTAAGTACATACAAAAATGAGTACAACGAAAACATTATCTAGTATGCTAAGATTAATTTCCTTTGGCATGTCATCTGTTAGAGTCAAATACAAATTCATAATTAATTTAGAAAAGATGTAACTGAAAGTATCATACACCCAATTGTCTAAAAGTAAATCTTCAATTACTAAGCATCGTTACTTTTGTAATTATGTAATATTAGTAAATTATTTAGGATACCCATGCTAAGAATTCTTATAATATATCACAACAAATAAGTGCATGTGCTTTGTTTCACGTGTATTTGTTTAACACTTCCCATTTGGAAAACAATGGGCCTCATTACGAGTTTGGAGGCAGCCATGGTGCTATTTGCACCATGGCTGCCTCCAAACCGGGCTCCAATACCAGGTTCCTTCAGTGAGGAATAACCGGGTCATTCCAACATTGGAGGACCCGGTAATTCCTCCTTGAAGGAACCATTCCTCATTCCTATTTGAGCCCCCATAGGTCTCAAAGGGAATGGGGAGGGAAGTAATAACGGGCACAGTACGAATGGTCCGTTATTAGCTCCCTCTTCCCCTCGCGGGACCCCGGAATGGATGTCTGGTTTTACCAGACATCTGGTCCGGGTCCCGCAAAGGGAACCTAGTAATCGGCGCTCACGTAATGAAGGGTTCCGGTCCCGTACAGGCACCCTTCATTACGTGAGTGCCAGGGTCGTAATGAGGCCCAATATGTTTATTTACCATTTTGTATAATAAGCACAATAGAGAATGTAAATCTCACATTTAACATTTCCCTAACAATCAGGATTCAACATGTTTCTATTTCTATCTATTCCTATTATCATTTTAGTACTGTACATACATATTAAATTACCTTACAAATATCTAAAGTACAATTGGATGGAATGGACTATTTTAATTGCTTACGATTATACGCAATGAAAGATATTTCTAAAATAATACATAATTATATTTTAAATATCATCCTTTAATAAATACTGAATGTTGCACAAGTAATCATAACATACATGTGTACCCGTCTATAGTTCTATGTCATGTTCTTATTGTTATTAAGTATACTGAAATAACACATTTACCAAGAGAGTGACCCAAAAATATTTTCACATACATAATGAGTGTAATCATCTCTGATGTCATCAGTGATGCCCTCAGTGATGTCATCAGTGATGTCATATATGATGTAATTATTGATGCCACCAGTGATGTCATCAGTGATGTAATCTCTGCCATCATTGTGGTCATACACTGGGCAACAGGGGGCGGGTAGTTAAAGTGGCTTTGCCTGAAATGTGTGCCAAATTTCAAGAGGTTTGTTGCATTACATTTCCACCTTAACGTTTTTTTAACTAAGGTTAACATTTTTGTTCCTATGTATTTTTCACATTAGATCTGATCACCTTAACTCGCTCTTAATTAAAGTTTTTTCACTGAATTTCCATGGCTTTTGTTACACTATAGTTTCTTTGGGGCCCACTAGCCATTGCACCAATGGATTTCTTTGGGGCCGTTGGTCATGACCATGGCCACTTTACATGTTGCACCAATATGTTTCTTTGGGGCCCACTAGCCATGGCCTTTGGTTGTGGTCACTGCACATGTTGCACAAATAGGTTTCTTCGGACCCACTAGCCATGACATTTTGCACCAATAGTTTTCTTTGGGGCCCACTAGCCATGGCCTTCGGCTGTGGCCACTGTACATGTTGCACCAGTAGTTTTCTTTGCAGCCCACTAGCCATGGGTGTTGGCCATGGCTACTGGCCACAAACCTCAGCCTTGGCCACTGTCCATATTGCACCAATAGCATTCTTTGGGGCCCACTAGCCATAGCCTTTGGCCATGATCAGTGACCACAGCCTTCGGCCTTGGCAATTGCCCATGTTTCTCCAATAGCTTTCTTTGGGCCCACTAGCCATTACGTTGGCCATGACCAGTGGCCACAACCATCAGGCTTGGCCACTGCACATATTGCCCCAATAGGTTTCTTTGGGAACCACTAGCCTTGGCTTTCAGCCTTGGCCACGGTGCATGTTGCACCAACAGGTTTTTTTAGGGCCCACTAGCCATTGCCTTCAGTCATGACAAGCGGGCAAGGCCTATGTCTGTGGCCATTTTACATGTTGCGCCAATACGTTTCTTTGGGGCCCACTAGCCATGTCTTTTGGACGTGGCCACTGCACATGTTGCACCAATAGGTTTCTTTTGGACCCACCACTAGCCATAGCCTTTTGGCCATGACCACTCTACATGTTGGACCAATACATTTCTTTGGGGTCCACTAGTCATGGCCCTTGGCCTAGGCCACTGTACATATTGCACCAATAGATTTCTTTGGCATATGTTTTCTATTGTTGACTGTACTGCATTACTGGTTTTCCAGCGCCCAGATACGCACGGGTTTGGCACACTCTATAAATGTTAAATAAATAAATAAATAAAGGCTTCTGTCAAAATTCCCAGTAATGAACACTCAAAGAATGCTTCTTAAACTTTCATGTTTAATGTAAATCTTTCAATTATAAGAAATAAGTAATAAAGAAACATTGGTACCATTATGATCACTACACACAACATAATAAATAAGCATAATCACTGCATTGCCTCTAAGTCTACTCAAGGCTAATCAACCTTCTCAGGGACATCATAGCCAACTTAAATGTAAATGCCAGCCTCACCAAATCTTGCTAGGCAACCTCATCAAATCTTGCAAAGCAATCTTCATAGAAGCACCTGCCCTTTTCAATACCTCAATACCTTTCTCAATGTGATATCAATGATGGGTCAAACCTCTGAGACTCACTATCTGTAGAACTTAGGGAGATGAAGCCTGGAGAAGACTGGATGCATGGAGTGGTCTGCACAATCCAAAGAAAATCAAAAAAAATATTAGAAGTCACCTATCAAAATCACCATGGTCTTCTCTCAGAAAAGCAGAAGAAATAGGCAAAAATGCTTCAGAAAAAGTCAATGTCAACTGGAATCAATCATGGTGCCACCATCAGCCAATTACGAATAATATCTGTTCATAGATGGTGAGCTGCTATGCCATGAGCAAAAGTGAAAAATACTCAACCTACATCTCAGTCCAAATGAATAGTTAATCTCAAAAGCAAAGAGTAAAGAGTAAAAGTCCCCTTGCTACTCAAAGAGCCATCAAATCCAATTTCAGAGGCTTCAAAAGTCAGGCAGAATAAAAAGAGGATCCCACCCCTACCCTCTTCCTAGGGTTTGCATGAAGAGAATGCTCCCACTCGGTCTGCCTCCTGTCTTTTTCTGCCAGCTATGTCAGGTCCGCACACAGCTCCGGCTCTCTCTTCTGAGATCAGCCCTTTTATAGCATCTGAGCATAAGCTGTTGAGCCTCCTGAGGGGCATGGCTTGCAGCCATAGTATAGAGCGGTTCTTCTCAAGAGCTCCCGCAAGATCTTGAAAAAGATACCAATTCTGGCATAACAGAGGAACGTTTTACCACAAAAAACACATCTACCGACAGAGGAAAGCAGCTCAAAGCAGGCGAGATCGGAGGGATAAGCAGCCGAGGCGAGTCGACCACGTGTCCCAACCCTGGATGCTGATGTCAAACACTTCCAAATTGGCGGCCGTGACACTGAGTGAGTCCCAGAGGACAAACCAAGTGTATGGGCAGTGAAGAGTGGTGTGGAGGGTGGAGCCTAGGAGCCTTCCTGCACTCTGCACCCAGTTAGGGAGCAAAGCGAGACTGAGCGGACGCAGTGGGGGTCAGCAGCGCATGCGCTGGCACTGCTGAAGACCTCACCTGGAGGCGCTGACGGCTGCGCAGGAGCTGCTGCACTTGCCCTCTTCTCTGTTCTCCACCTGCTACCCCCTGCAGAGGTAGCTGGGGAGAGGTAGACATGCCTAATGGACCCAGCGGAAGATGCTGGGACTGCGGGGGCACTTGCCCAGAAGCGGGCCAATAGGGGGCTCCACAGGTCGAGCAAGCTCCTTGGCAGGGTTGAAATGACTGTGCAAACCCCTACTCTGATAAGTTAAGGCTGGAGAGACAAGGATAACATAGCAGGAGCGCAGAACACCCCGAGACCTTGCAGGTACCGAAGGGGCTGGGGAAGACAGCCCACCAAGGACCACTGCAACCCTGGGAGTGGTGAAGGAGGGCCAAGGGGAACCCAAATAACATGGCTAACGTGCACAGCAGCACATAAACCAAGGGCCAAAGCAGACTGAATGAGGGCTGCCAGCTACAGGAATTATTTGTGGGCCACCTAGGACTCACCGCCCCACTTGTAGGACACCACTGCCATGACTAACAGACACCTGGGCTGCACTGCGGGCAGGGGCAGTGAGGGGTCTAGTGAGCAAAGGCTAAGCAAGCAAACAACACTGGCAGCGCCTGGAGAAGACTCTGCACGAAGCAGCGTGGAGGGGGCTAAAGAGCACACAGAGGGCGAGACACTGGAGGCCAAGAAGACTACATGAAGAATGGCTGCTGACTAAGGAGAAGTGGGCAGGGCCAAGGACCGCAGAAGACGGATAAAGGCAGGGAAAACACAGAAAGAAGGGCCCTACTACAGTCAGAAGGCACTGCTCTCAGATAGCGGAAAAAGGCCAGAAAAGGAAAGGCTAACAGTCTGTCATGGAGGTCTACGCACAACAAAAAGAAAATGGAAAAGCGAGACACCAGGTAGAACAGGCGGGCACAGCCACTACACAACACGTGACTGTTGTGTTTCCTTTTATATATAATTCGTAAACCATTTCATATATCACATCTACTTTATTATCTTAAATCCAACTGCCCTCCCCAAAACCATTACAATCATAACATTCCCTATTAACACTCCAACTAGTCCTACAGTTCTTAATTCCACATTCTAATTCCTCATAAGAACTAATGTAATACCTGTGTGTGCTTTATTAACATGCCCACAATAACCCCCCCTTACTTATCATATTATTTCAACTCAACAATCAATAAGTAAACTTGTAAATTTGTACTTACAGGATAGAAGGCTTATACTACATCTGCTCAATTAAAAGAGCCGGCTTTCGAATCATTCTACAAGGCCGACTCCTTGAAACTACATCCTGTATTTCTGAACTTACATTAACTTCTGAATTCACCAACCCCGACTTCTCTTGAACATGAACATCATCCAAATGTACAGATATATCATCTTCAGAAACAGAAAAATCCATCTCTTCAAACACATCTGATACAGGTACATCTTGAGGTCCTTCATCCAAACTCTCCTGAAACAGTCTTCTGAAGTATGACGCATTCCTTGTTATTTCACTGTCATTCTTGGTAGCTGTTACCATAGAGCCTTTAATTTTCTTAATCTTTAATAGCACCGGTCGGTACCTTGAATCCAGTTTCCTGCGTTGCCTTTGTTGAACAACAACAGGCTCTCCAAATTTTAAATTATTCTCTTTTGATTTCCTTTCTTCATCAGTCCACTCTTTACTTCTTTTCCTTTTCAACATATGTCTTTCTCTTATTTCTTCATCTTCCATAGGAGTAAAGTCTTCCATATGTGGAAGTCCGGTTCGGGGTTTATACCTGATCATCAATTCCGACGGAGCATGATCAGTCATCTCATGAGGAGTGCTTCAATAGCTTCTCAACATTTAGGATATAGCTTGAGGCATAGACATATTATACAACACTGCTTTTTGTCTAGTTTTTTTTATAGTGTTCATAAATCTCTCCACCATGCCATTTGCTTGTGGCCAAAGTGGAATGATCTTTTGGTGTTTAAATCCAAGATGTACACCAAATGTGCTGAAATCATGTCCTTGAAATGGCAGGCCGTTATCAGTCTTGACTACATTTGGAACACCCCATTCACTAAATAACTCCTCCAAAACAACTGCAACATGATGAAATGCAGTAGATGCTATAAGCGTGACCAATGGAAATCTGGAGTACTCATCCACAATTACTAGCAAATAACCTCCTTCCTCAAGTGGCCCAAAGAAATCAACTGCAACTCTATTCGAGGGCCCTTCAGGTAAAGGTGCTAGCTGAAGAGGTTCAGTTTTCTTTCTGATGCCGTCACCTGACATGCAATACAATGTTGTGAGGTGTTATCAACTATAACATGCATGCACGGAAACCATACTTGGCTTCGAAGTATTTTCTTTGTATTTGCAACTCCTCAGTGACCTTCATGCACTAGCATTGCAAGTACTTTCCTCAAACTTTGGGGAGCTACTAACGTATTTCCTCTCAGCAGCATTCCTTGTTCTATCACTGACAGCTCACTACTTATTCTGGCTATCCTTTGCAGATCTCTCCGATCCACCCCTTCTTTTGCAACTTGACTTTTACTCCAATGTTTCCATTTACCAGCTTTGGTAATTTTGATTGCCAGCTGAATTGTAGGATCTGCATTATTCTTCTCAGCAAATATTTCTTTCGTGACAGCGGATGGCAATGCATTTAGTGATAAGTATGACAAGAATTCTTCAGCCTCCTCTTGCATTTTGTTTTCACTCCCTTCTTTTGGATGTCTCGACTAGTAATCCGCGGGATTAGCTTCTTTGCCTGGTTTGTGAATAATGTTATAATCATATTCCGGTAAACGAATTCCCCACAGTTCAATCCTTGGAGGCATCTTAATTCTAGGATTTCCAAACAGAGCCAGAAGAGCTTGGTGATCTGTAATCAAAGTGAACGGTTTTCCAATTATAAAATGATTACATTTTTCACAAGCCCAGACTGCTGCCAAACTCTCCCTTTCAGCTTGGGAATATGCTAGTTCAACTTTACTCTACTTGCATACGTCACAACATGTCTGACCTTGTCTTCTCCAGGCTCAGTTTGTGCTAAAATGGCTCCCAGACCCACTGGGCTTGCATCCACAGTGATTTCAGTTTCCCATTTTGGATTGAAATATTCTAACTGCCTTTCACTGGCCAATTCCTTTTTTATTAATTCAAAACTTTCCTTGCATTTATCATTCCAATCAAACACTACCTCTTTCTTCAATAATTGCCTCAGAGCGTCAGTCATCATTGCATAATTGGGCAAATACCTCGCGCAGTATCCAGTCATTCCCAAAAATTATCTCACTTCCACCACATCCTTGGGAGGATCCAACTCCAAAATAGTACTCTCTTTTTCGGGGTCTGCTTTGATCCCATTCTTTGAGAATATATCTCCAAAAAAATCGTAAACTACTTTTGTTCACTTCACACCATATATTAGTATGTCGTCACTATAATTAAATGCAAGCTTTACTGGTGCTATAACTCTTCTTATTGTTTCTTGAAAAATTTCTGCTGCAGAAGAAATCCCAAAGCTTAGTCTTTTATATCTAAACAATCCTTCATAAGTCGTAAAAGTGGTTATGGGTCTTGAATTTGGATCAACTACCAACTGATGATATCCTTGATTTAAATCCAATTTTGTGAACCTAGTGGCCTGGTTTAGACAAATTATCATGTCCACAATACTGGGCCCTGGGTGACGCTCTCTCTGTATGGCCATATTCGGGATTCTCATGTCCACACACAAATGAAGCTGACCATCTGCTTTAGGTACTATCACCAACGGAGATGCCCATGGTGTAGGTCCTCCTTCAACCTTTTCAATAATGTCATTATCAATTAGTTGTTGTAGCTCTTGAGACACTTTGGCTTGCAAATGAAACCCAATTATTCTGGGATGCTGAGGGACCGGACAAACTGTTACAATATATAATTGTATCACACTGTCATTCAGTTTTCCAAACCCTTGAAATAACTTCAGAAATTTCTCCTTAAAGGCATGGTCTAGTAAAATTTTTTATTGTCCCTACGGGTCGGCCATGTTTTTTTAAGCCTAAGTGGCTTGATTTTAGAAGACTTTCCTATGGACCTTACCCGAGTTTTCGTCCATTAAACGCATGCGAAAACAGGCACCAGGGAGCTGCCATTTTGTGATAATCCTATCACCTGCCGCATCGCCCTGGCTGACCTGCTTCTGCAGCACTAAATCAAATCCCCCGCCCCTGAGCCTGACATTATCAAAACATTCATATTCCCCGCCTCTCTCCGTGACGTTTCTGTGCTGCGTAGGCAAACGCGCCCAGTCGTCTTCTACGCGACTCCACACAGAACCCGGAAACCAACACAGACCATCTCACAACACAGCGCCCCACAATTCGGAATATGAAACTGTACTTTAAAATCAAACAGCAACACGGTACATTTGGTAAAGTACATTTATTTGACATTAATGTTTAGAGAATATTCAGTAATTGCCATATGAACTCCGAAAGCCATTTATTTTCTTTTATCTGTGTCCGCAAATCCGTAAAAGTTTATATTGAGTCACGCGCTGTTCCTTTATGGTACACAGGGTGTTGGTTTTCGTTAAAAGAAGCACTTTGGAAGCACGGTGAACCGGAAGGCTGTTCCATCAACTAGGCACTAGTCCATCGTAAAGGTTGATATGTTGCTTCTAGTCACTAGTACAGCGTAAGGGAATGTGGGCTCTTGGCAATCGTCCCATAAAATTGTCAGTGTGCTCCAGTTGTTCACACGAAGCTGCAGGTGTCTGTTGAAAAAACCATCTGCCGGTGTCTCAAACCGATGACAGTAGCAGAACGGGATCAAATACCTGTTATGAAAACAAAAAAATTATTTTATTTATTACGGCCGATCAGAAACTATTTGCTTGCAAGGATAGTTCAATGGAGTATGTTCGGCTCTAAAATCAATGCGAAAAGTAACGAAATAAATCTAGGCCAACACACAATGAGAAACGACAGTTTGTCTACATGCGTGTGGAATGATATGATATATGATATGGCATTTGTAACGTGCCTATACATAAGTGTTTCAAGGCGCGACGAGGCAGGGGGGAACAACGGCAGGCAGACAACGATCCTACTAGGCCAGGTGTCTTTCAGATCGCGCAAGGGGAAGGGGCGAGGGGGTAAAAGTGCTGTACATGGTTAGTAGAATACAAGATAAATAATAGGGCCAGCTGGTGTCAAGTGCAAGGTAAATGCCGGGAGAAGGGGCTGAAGGATACAGAGACAGTCCCGTAGTGCAGGTAGGCAGCGCAGGGAAAAGTGGCTGGGCCAAGGACCGAGATCGGTGAGACCTGTGGACCTGCATGCCCATGTGCCCACCACGAACACGTTTACCTTGCTTTTCCTAGCTCTTCATTCATTCATTTATTCATGCATCCATTCATTAATTCTTCATTCCGGTATAAAAGCGTCTAAAGATTTACTCACATTATATTTGAAATTTCCATTGTGTCTCTGCGTAATGCAGTCTGTAAATCCGACCGTGCTCTTGACAACGATTTTTCGTATACTGAACTAAAATGAAACTCGGTCTAGTTTCTGAATTTTCTGCCTTATCGTCGCTTACGTTATTGCGCACCCCCTTCAAATTAAGTTCTTTCGGCATGGTCCCTGTCTCAAGGTCAAAAGACAATAGAACCTTATACTTCCAGTGCGACTTGTGGGCCACTTCTGGGCGCGAGCTGAAAATCAAAGCCGCTGTCCTTCGCATTCTTTATTTGCAACATCCCGTAGTAAAGGCATCTGTGAGAATTTGAAGTTTAGAATCCCTCTATGTAGTGCGCCACAATGTGCAAATGCAAACTGGCTTCTCTCCCAAATGCCACGGCCCGCTTGGCGTGTTCTAAGGCCCCCAATTTTGTCCCAGTTGTCTGCGAGCTTTGCAGCCCCAAAGAATCATAACTATGGAGGCATTTAATTTTTGGCGAGATGAGACATGAGAAAAATATATACATACACATATATGAGGTGAATAGAGAGAATTCAAAGATGACACCCAGCTTGTTCGCCACCCATGATGGTGAAGGTAGGGGTTAGGGTTACAGGTACACTGTACAATAACATTTATTTACAAAAAGACAATTGTATTGCAATTATTTAAACCAGGATTTGTACTTCACAACCAGCTCTGCTTCGGGTGGACATGGCACAGTTGCAATGTTCGGTGGCAATGGATCACTGCTTTGCACAGAAATGTCCAAAATTCCATATATGTGCTTCTCTAACAGAGCAAAAATAAGGCCTTTCACAAAGTCGAACTGCATTTCATCATAGACTGGTTTGATCACCCATTGCTTACTTCGTTTTGAAAACACCTTAGTGTAGCGAGGCATCCTTACTTTACCCCTAGTCCTAGATTGTTCACGTCCGACATTGCTGTTATGGGCCAAGATGGCTAGTAGAGTGCGATGTTTCATGCCCCGAAAGCTAAAAGGCAAGCGCTTTGGCCTGTACTTTAGGCACATATTGTGGAACACCTCCAAACGTCCTGTGTGACAGAATTCTGTCAGTCCTCTCAAATCTCTTGATAGAGTTTTGTCGAAAACAATCTTCTCAATGGCTTTGTGTGTCGGTGAAGATGGAATCAACCACTTCTTCTTCATTGCCTCCTCTGGGGACAAAGGGTCATGTTCACATTGGTTGAAATGTAGGTTTTCTGACCAGCGGTGAACGTTGTTACAGTGGTGCATCAGTGACTGGCATTTTTCAAGTAGTATTTCCACTGACCCTTCACAAGTTTTTGAGCTCCACCAAACATGGTTGGTGATAGACTGGGACCACTGCAAAATACTTTCAAAACCTTTTTTTTTCCTGCATCCAAGATTTTCTTACTGATTGATTTAGCAAGATGCTATACGTCAAATTGATAATTAATAAGCGGGAACTGCTCTCTCATTGTCTTGGCAATTGAAACGTGTCTGTCCGTGGCTATGAGGTTGATGTGCATTCCCCTTGATTGTAGATATTCCACTGATTTTATAAATCCTAGTTTCTCCATGGCCACTGAGGATGTACATTGTGTTACCTGCACGACCACCGAACTCACAATTTTCTTACTATCCATGTCCTGAAAGTGGTAGGTGCAGTACTTGGCAGAAAATCCAGGACTGTCGCACTGTCCATCGCCAGCTAGCCTGAATCGTTTGCCTTTGAATGTACTTGCTAGAGACAATTGTTCAATTTTGCAAGCATCACTAATGGCCGGAAACAGATAATCACGTTGGTATATGTAGTACAGCGATTTAGAAATGAAATGGAGTCCCACAAACTGAAAGAAAGCCTCTAACTTTCTAAAACTGGAGCCACTAAAAAGTGCTGCAGCTGCACACAGTAGATTGCCTGCTGGCATTTTCCCCAGCATCGTTTGTGCAGACCATGAGAACCTATGATTTAATCTACAGGCGGCATTTATTTTGACGTTACTGCCTTTTATTTGACGAGTCACATTAATCAATGGCTTCCCACATACTTTCCCTCTAACGGAATGCACACATTTCATCATACTTATCATATCCATCAAACAACTGTTGAATACAATGTATTTGCTCTCTTTCATTAGACTGTCATCCGGCGTCAACGTTGTTTCAGCCTGTGACGTTGCGGAGATTTCAACACATTGGAAAGTAATATCGCTGATATCAGGTTCTGATGCATCGGTGAATGCTGCGGCTGATTCATTCTCTGTCATTTCGACATCTGTTACTTCAACATTGATGGGAGAACACAACAATGTCGACAGGTTTTTGGGTGGCAATTTTTTGGCGGGTGTAGATTGTGTGAATTGATCTGCAACTACTTCAGAGCTATCTTCAATACATTCAATATCATCTTCTTGTGGTGGTGCGGCCGCACTGTAGCAATGGTCCAATGCAACTTTGCTGTATTCTCCAAACACAGTTAATTCATGTTCTGGCCATTGGACATGAGCATCTCGAGCCTGAACACGCCTCGCCTCAATTAATAGTTCCTCCATAGTGTACGTGGTCTGGCAAGCAACATCTCTCATTCGCTTCACTGTCTGTGTATATATAGTTCTGACACCCACGGGTAACTAGAGGAGAGATTGGAAAAGGGATGTTCAGTTTAAACACAAGATAAAGTGTAGTCCAATTGACTGGAAAAAAACATAAAATAGTCCCCAGCACAAACATGTTTTTTAAAGTTATGAACTGTTTGTAACTAACCTTTTTTTGTTTTTTTTTCTTTGCAACTTTTTTGACTCGACCTTCAACATCTGCACGCTGTAGCTCCGATTCGTTTCCGCATGTCCTCCCTTCCTCTTGCGCTGCAACGACTATATTTTCTGTATCCGCATAGACAGCACGGAATGAGGCTCCATCGTCTCCCTGAAACATAGTACTTTCATTACTATGTATCAAAATATTGTTAGCATAAAACACACGTGAGGACGAACACACAGGTACATCTCAAAAGCCAAACACGATTTAAACATTGTGTGCAACAATCAAACGACAAGTATTCGACCTGTGATGATCTATTTCGATGGAACTGTCAGTATCCATACCTCTGGCTCTGCATGGACTGCCATGAATGGTTGTATTGGAGAGGAGGCATCAGCATCTCCCGGAAACACAGTACTTGCATTAGTATGGTTTTCAATATTGGAAACATAACACACACTTGGGGTCGACGGCACAGTACATATAAAGAGATAACCACCAATGATGCATTGTCTAAAACAATCAAGGAAAATATAAATATGCAGATTTCATTGACTTATTTCTCCAATTCCTTTACATCTGCATCATCAAAATGGGATGTTGTGATTGTAGTGGAAGCTCCGTCGTCTCCCTGAAACACAGTACTTGCATTAGTATGGTTTTCAATATTGAAAACATAACACACACTTGGGGTCGAATGCACAGGTACATATAAAGAGATAACACAAATGATGCATTGTCTAAAAGAATCAAGGAAAATCTAAATATGATCACATTTCATCGACTTATTTCTCCGATTTATTTACATCTGCATCATCTAAATGGGATGTTGGGATTGTAGTGGAAGCTCCGTCGTCTCCCTGAAACACAGCACTTGCGTTAATAGGGAAGAAAGTATAGCAAATGGAATCACGTTATATGATCACGCATGATGGAGCTGTCAGTATCCATACCTCATGCTGCTGAAGAATATCTATGGATGTTGCAAATGTAGTGTGCACTTCCGAAAGCTGTTGCGCCGATTCGTATACGCATGGTCCCGCTTCCATTTCCCCTGGAATTACTTGAATGTCAGGCTCTGCATCAAGTGCGGGGGTTGACGCTCCATCAACTGCCTGAAACATAGTACTTGCATTAGTGAGGATTACAATAGTGAAAACATAACACACACCTGGGGTCGACAGCACAGGTACATATCAGTGGCTAACCACGAATGAAACATGGTGTAGAAAAATCAAACGACAAGAATTCCAGCTCTGATGATGACGCTCGATGGAGCTGTCAGTATCCATACCTCCTGCTGGTGAAGAACATCTAGAAATGTTGTAGATGTGGCGGACGCTTCAGCATCTCCCTGAAAGACAGTACTTGCATTAGTATGGATAACACTAATTATAACTGAAAACAAACACCAGTGGACGATAACTAAGGTGTATATCAATTGGAAAGCACTAACCAAACATTCGGTAAAATAATTACACGATAGAATAAAACTATTACTTGACATGCATAAAACAAGTCTGTAGCGGATTAGCCTAGTAAGATTACCTGATACGCGCTAGAAGTGGTTGATAACTGCGACCACGTCAAGGATGTAGAATGTTCTTGCTTCAGATTCAAGGGATAGTCAAGAAGTTGTAAAGGTAAATTAATGATTGATAATGAAATGCCAATATTAAAAATAGACATCTAAGGCGACAGAATACTTGAAAAATGCTCAATACAGCACACTTCCCTGTTCCCATACATATACATTTTGTTTGTGGGTTATGAAATCGAAAAAGAATATATTGATGAATGTCATTATTCAAAAAGCTATACACTCATATCAATATAGAAATTATTACAAGGGATAGAACACCTACAATATCAATTAATCCATTCAGCTACCTACACACTAGCGCAAGACCTAAAGCTAAATCCGGACACTTGACTCACCGGTGGCGGAATGTGGACGAATAGAGTGGGAATAGCGTTTCCGAGCAATTTCCGTGACGTTCGCCGTTTATTCTTCTTTGTTACCCAAGATGTGTACATGTCCAAGGAAAAGTGCCGGCTGCAGATGCGGTATCGATCATCCCTCTTGTCCTGTAAGACTTGTTGGACTCTACTTTCCAGCTCATCCAGTGGATATCCGCAATGTCTGACCCATTCTCTTATTCGATCAACAGTTTTCGGGAATACATGCATTGCAGTGCCTTCAGATTTCGCATGGGTCTTCGAAGGGCAACCGCTAATCGAACAGGCAGGCATTGTTGATAAATCTGAAAAGTAAATATCGACATTATTATACAATCTTCATGAATAAAGATTTGATACAAAAGTAAATGAATCATACAATGATCAATGCAAGGTTTGTTTTGGTTGCAGGAACTATACCAGTTCATTATGTGCGGCTTAGTATTTGCATAAGTTGCAGAAATTTATAAATGATGTGACTAAAATCTGAACATGTGACTCGTCCCTTGGATGTTCTGTCTTGCACGAGAAGGAAACATGCTTACATTATAGACTGGACCCCCGAAGGATGCAATTTGATGACAATAGACACAGATGAAAATAAATAGATCTATTGATAGCATAGCAATGGAAACTCAAGTCAATTGCAATGAGACCAATGAACATAGCACTATTGTGTACTCTACTCGCAAATAGAAATTTAAAAATCTGCGAAATATGACTAGGATACATGGCCTTACCTTGACCAGTTGGATTCAGCAAGCAGAGCAGTATGTTGCAGGAGAATAGGTGGGTGGCCACAGGTAGCACACAGATGGGTTTGCTCTAAGCGGTCACAGAAGTTCACGGATAGCACGACGACGAGCAGATTAGCGTAGATCTCAGTGGTTGCCAGGTAGCACGTTCAGGAGTTGACTTGCAAAGCACAAAGATGTTCTCATGAGACATATCAAGTGGTTTATAAAGTATTAGAAACAGGGTTGTGTTTGTGAATGAATGACGTATGTATGTCGTGGTATCAGGGGGGTGGCCTGCTTGAAGGGGAGGCCTGGCTGGAGACACGGGGTCTGAGGAGGCCATGTGACCGATGGCCCCTTGGCGTGGGATACCTTTTGAAGTGTACATGTAGTTTGGCACCTTGGCCTTTCGCGCCCCTGACAGCGCGCATCCACTGGCGCGAACCGCCTTTGATAGAGGGTGGGTGGGACGGAGGGGCCTGGGGCGTGCAGATAAGGCACAGGAAGACTGCTGAATGGAGACACACTTATGTGGATTGCAGGGGGGGCGGCCTGCTTGAAGGTGAGGCCTGGCTGGAGACACGGGGTCTGAGGAGGCCATGTGACCGATGGCCCCTTGGCGTGGGATACCTTTTGGAGTGTACATGGAGTTTGGCACCTTGGCCTTTCGCGCCCCTGACAGCGCGCATCCACTGGCGCGAACCGCCTTTGATAGAGGGTGGGTGGGATGGAGGGGCCTGGGGCGTGCAGATAAGGCACAGGAAGACTGCTGAATGGAGACACACTTATGTGGATTGCAGGGGGGCGGCCTGCTTGAAGGGGAGGCCTGGCTGGAGACACGGGGTCTGAGGAGGCCATGTGACCGATGGTCCCTTGGCGTGGGATACCTTTTGAAGTGTACATGTAGTTTGGCACCTTGGCCTTTCGCGCCCCTGACAGCGTGCATCCACTGGCGCGAACCGCCTTTGATAGAGGGTGGGATGGATGGGCCTGGGGCGTGCAGATAAGGCACAGGAAGACTGCTGAATGTGGATTGCAGGGGGGCGGCCTGCTTGAAGGGGAGGCCTGGCAGGAGACACGGGGTCTGAGGAGGCCATGTGACCGATGGCCCCTTGGCGTGGGATACCTTTTGAAGTGTACATGTTGTTTGGCACCTTGGCCGTTCGCGCCCCAGACAGCCCCACATGCCAGCGCTCCTCCACGGGTGCGAACTGCCTTTGATAGTATATCGTTGCTTATCAATAACAAATGCCACATACCGGAGATTCTTGTGAGCACAGACCCACACTTCAACCGGTGTATTATAGTGGTGAAGACCCTTAACCTAAGGCCTGTATAATCCAATGGTAATTGTTAGTATAGATATGTGTGACTTTTATAGAGACATAACCTACTGAAAGACTTTGAACAAGTGTTATTTAGTGCATGCATTATCGAGAATATTTTATGTTAGCTTAGATAGATAGTGACCACCCTGCTCCACCCTGTGCTTCGGAGCACAGATGTCTGACGTCGATCCTTGAATGGAGACACACTTGATTCATTTAAAAAATCTAAACAACCGTTGTTAAAATATATGTGGTGTTTTATTTTGTATCTTATTTTCATGACACAAAAATACAAGACTTTAAAGATTATACTGGTCAGGTTGCAGCACAGCGAGAGAAAATCCCCTGTACTGACCGCTGTCACTCGGGAACGTTTCTCTTATGGCACGAACGGCACAGGCGGGTATCACTATTCGAACGCGGTGTCCAAGCCTCCCGTGGAGCCACCATGTAAAGGAACGATAGGCCACCAGCCTGTACCACCTGTGAAAAGGAATGAAACAAACTGTTTTTAAATGACCAAGATAAGTTTAATAAACGTTTGTTGTCAATGACAATTCTTGTAACTAATGGCATTCTGCACGGACAAATGCTATCTAGACAATGCACACTATTGAACGACTTTCATGCGTTACTATGATATGAATATATAATTTTGGATATAGTAGAAGAACATGAAATAGGAGTGGCATGACAAGCAGAGTGTACTTACTCGTTACTCGGATTACGAGGACGAACAGTTGCTCGAAGTTCGTGCATAAGCACCATCATTATGCTCAACACGGCCCGTGTGAGGCAGGCTGCCCTGAAGTCTGGCAGCTCGGTGATGCATTGCGGTCGTGGCTCGCCTTCCGAAATGTAGGCCAGGCATCCCGAGTTTTCTCGGCAGCAGCAGTTCTCGCCCTCGGTTGGCATTAGCTCGCACCGATTGCATGTGCACCAGGTGGAGACGCCGTCCAGGCGACTAGGCCCAGGCTCTTCATCTGTTGAATCGTCCTCCCAACTGCCGTCCGAATCCCCATCGTTTTTGCGTGCTTCCCTTTCCAGTAGTTCCTCCTCGGTATACTCAGGCTCGTACATGTAGGGCATTATTGGAGCCATTGTGTGGTAAACAAAGTAAAATAATTTACAGAGATGGTACAGGTGTTCACACGGGCTACAAGCGGCGAAGGTAGCTGACCAGAGCACAGAAACGAGTCACAGAATACTCAAAGTAACACAGAGAGAGGAATGGAATCGAAAATCTGCTGCTGTGTGTTGGGAAACGGTCTGTTTATACTTATTGAGGAAAGAGGCATCCTGCCGTTTCCATGGCGACACGTCATTAGCTGAGGCGCAGCGATTGTTGACACGAGACGTGCTTTGGCGTTGGGAAATGGGTGGTATAAGTCTGCTGATGTCAGGGTCAGGGGCGGGGGATTTGATTTAGTGCTGCAGAAGCAGGTCAGCCAGGGCGATGCAGCAAGTGATAGGATTATCACAAAATGGCAGCTCCCTGGTGCCTGTTTCGCATGCGTTTAATGGACGAAAACTCGGGTAAGGTCCATAGGAAAGTTTTCTAAAATCGAGCCACTTAGGCTTAAAAAAACATGGCCGACCAGTCGGGACAATAAAAATGTTTACTCGACCACGCCATTAATTCTTTCCAAATCGAATATCTCTTTCTCCATGACACACACTTTATGATAACTCTGTGATGGAAACCCTTGTATTTTCTCTGACTGGTTATATTTGACATCAATGAGCTGGAGTTCCGTCACAGTTTTGCAACTGATAAGGCATCGACCCACAGCTGGAGTATTTATAACATGCATGTTAACTGATACACACCGTCCATTATGAATCAAATCACAATGAAATTGACCTTTTGATAACAGTGGTTGTTTTGCAACCCATTGATATATTTGGGCCCTCGACGGCCTTAAAGGATATAATGTTGAAATCCTTTCATATGCTCTTTCACTCATTACATTTACCGTTGCACCAGTGTCAACTGGAAACGGCATATCTTTTCTACCCAAATTCACAGTTAATTTTATGGCTACTTTATCATCGTCATTGTTATAGATCAGTCTTACATATTCTTTACTATATCTATCATATTCTTGATATTGATATTGGTCCTTAATTACATTTTCTTCTCCCACTGGTGGGTTTTCATATGGATCTCCCATTTGTGTTTCTTCTTGGCATGGTTTCATATCCTGATTCTGGTCAAGACTTCTCTGCTCAGGCATTTATATTTGTAGATTATCTATTGCTCTAACAAATCCTGGTTGTTGAGCTTGTTTATTGACTCCTCCAGATATTCCACTTGATCTTGTTACCTCTTTATCTGGAAATGGTCTTACATTGAAAGTTATCTGACCATCGTATCTTCTGTTCATTACCATTGATGTGTTAGGTCTATACACAGGTGTCATAATTCTTTCTCAAAACATTGTCTGAAAATATTTTCTTGTCCACATCTCAAACACAACTGACCCATGGCCGGACATTGACCTTTGTGTGGGAATTCAAAACCACATCTGTAACACTGTCTTTCCACTGGACTTCTACGGACGCTGTTCCACCCATCCTGACGATATGTTGTTCCAGATGGCCCATTGTTGTATCTCTTCAGCCATTGTGTGTTTTGTCCTAGGGCCGCACAGTATCCAGTTTATTTGGGTTTTCTATATTCGCTGCTTGAGTATCCACTCTCTCATATACTCTTGCTAATTCTAGCACTTCTTTTAACGGAAGCGTTTTTTTTGTAGATGTTTCCTGAACTGGGATGACACACATCGTTCGATAATTCTTAATCTTATGGCTTCATTGTCATTGTAATTTGCAAAATCACAATATGCTGCTTTCCGTTGTAACCTTTATGCAAATTGTTCAATAGTCTCATTAAGACCTTGTGTACATTGATTGAATATGTACCTCTCATAATTTTTGTTCGGTGGAATTACCAGCCTACTGCTAATTGCTGCTATCAAAAGCTGATACGTTTCTTTCTCCTCTGCAGGTATTGTTTTGATCTCACTGCTTAATTCTTGACCAAGCAAATTTATAAATATGTCCACATTGTTTATAGCGTTTTGATTTCCAACTGCCCTTAAGAACTGCTCAAATCCATCAAACCACTCTTGCCATCTTTGACCTTGATCCTCTTGAGAGTCTTAAGTAACTGATTGGATTCATGGGCATTAACATTCCAGGCACACTTTGAGTAGAAATTGTGCTCGAATCCCCATTTGCATTTCAGAAGACATTTTGTTTTATGTCTTTATATTTTCGTTTGCTGCAATATCCGTTTCCAATCTTGCTTCGTGACAACTTTGTATCCTTGTTTCTATCTTCTCTGTGCTGCTGTCAGTTGAACTGTTTTATTTATTTATTTATTTATTTACAGGTTCTTTTAACTTCTTGCTTTCCTTTCACTTTGGTGATCTGAATGTATTTGTGAATTTTAGCTTCTAAACTCTTCATTAAAGAAATGCCACCGCCATATATTCTCTCACTCCCTTTTTAGATCCATGCAGTTGTGTACTCTCTATTATTTCTGCTGTTGCTTTCATAGGATTCCATTGAAGCACCACTTTTTCATATTCTCGTTGAACATTTTGTTTCATCTCCTTCTGTTCTGTTGCTATGGCAATTTCATTTATTTATTCTGTACTCTGATAAATCTGCTTTCAATTTTACTGTGTTTTGTTTGCACACTTTTATTTGTACCTTCTTATAGTCATTTATTGCATGTATGTATTGCACTGTATTTTGATTTGCCTCTTTTATCTAATATTCCTCACCGGTAACTCACTATAGTCTTCAATCATTGTTTTATTTCTTTCCCTATTTCATCTCTCATCGAGTTACATAACATGGTTTTGTTTATATGCTTTGCATAGGTTGTCTTGGCAACACCCTCATCTTAAGATGGCCAATGTACTTTTTTTTACGTTTTACTAGTTCCTTTCCTCTAATATCCTTACTCTTGTACGCTCGCTCTATGCTATAGTAAAAGATGCAAAGATGGTTGCACGTTATTTTACGCTTTGAGGTCCTTTCCTCTAAGCGTTTCGACGTCAAAGTGCTCCCTCCTCTGTGTTATGCTGTGCCTCGTGCTTCTGTTAGTAACATTCAGTTGTGCTTCATTGAAAAAAAAATGCTTCTTCTACTTTAGCAACATGCGTATTGCTGTCAAATATGTTATTTATTTATTTTTTTAAATAAATGTCTTTCCACAACGCCTGCCGTATCAAATGCTGCTTGAATATGATTACGCTGCGCTTCTTACCAATTGTTTCTTTGTTTTCTTGGCATCCACCAGAATTCCGTTTACATTTGCGTCTGTGCTACAGCCACAGTCTTTTTTTCTTTTTTTTTGTTATTAATCCAGGGTATTCTTCCTTTCCTTTCTTAGTATCTTAATGTGACTTTTCCTCTTATTATTGCTTATACCACGTCCTCCAAAGTTTCAGTATTTCTTATAGTCCTTTTTATCTCCTCTTCACACGCATGAGTTAGTGTTCTCCTCGTCGCCAAATGTTGTGTTTCCTTTTATATATAATTCGTAGACCATTTCATATATCACATCTTCTTCATTATCTTAAATCCAGCTGCCCTCCCCAAAACCATTACAATCATAACATTCCCTATTCACATTCCAACTAGTCCTACAGTTCTTAATTCCACATTCTAATTCCTCATAAGCACTAATGTAATACCTTTATGTGCTTTATTAACATGCCCACAACAGTGATCACACAAAAAGAAGGCCTGTTTTTGGTGGCCATAGCAGCACTTAAATCAGCACTAGAATACAAAATCGATGCAGTCATAGTGGACGTGGGCCTCCTGCACCAAGATGTAAGGGCACTGGCGGACCACCTGGGCACCACGGAATGAGTGCAGGAGAACATGACAAACATAGCTACCACTACAATCTCTGGAGCACCGCTAGGAGGACGCAGAGGGGAGAGTCCGCAGGAATAACATAAGAATACTCAGACTCCCCGAAGGAGAGGCAGGAAAAGACCCCCATTGAGTCTGTAGAGAATATGCTGCTGCAAGAAGTGGAGCCAAGCATGCTATCTCAGGGATTCACGGTTGAGAGGGCACATAGATCACTCACAAAGAGGCCCCCACTGGGAGCATTCCCGAGACCGATAAAAGCCAAAATCATGAACTATACGGACAGGGAAAGGGTCCTGACCTTTTCCAGAAAAGGGGAACCATCATGAGAGGATCCTCAAAACTGGCTATATACCCAGACTATACAGCCCTGGTAAAAAAACACAGAGAATTGTTTGGCCCAACCAAGGAACGACTGAGGAGAGCGAACCTACGCTATATGCAGATATACCCCGCTAAACTGAAGGTACTACATAATGGGAGATCACACTTTTTCGATAGCACAGGAGACGCAAAGGAACAATGACGCACCATAGGGGAACACACCAGACACAACATGGAAGAGACTCTTAAAATCTGGTATGGCATTCAACACAAGGCCGGAGATATAGAGAGAAGTAATGCGGGAGCTCGAGAACCCGGGACACCACAACAACAGCAGATGCCTGCAAGACGGCTGCTCTGGAAGCTGCTGCAAAACCGCAGTTGAAACTTCGGACGCCAGTTTGAAGGCGTCATGCTGCTGCAAGCTGACCGACGAAGGAGAGGCGGGAGCGAGAGAAGCAGCTGGACCTGAGGGAGAACACTACCACTGGGCCAATGTTTGGTTTGGTAACATACTGTTGGGGGTATTCTTGGAGTGAAAGGGGGAGGGGGATGAGGGGGCACAAACAAAGAGACAAGTGGATGTTAGGTGTTGCAGTTCTTTGGGGTTGTAGGGGAGGGAGGCCAACCAAGTTAAGAGGAAGGCCGGTGAAGAAGGGGAGATTACTAGGGACCTGCACTGTGACATGTCGGAAAGAAAGAGATGTAATGGACAGCTACGAGAGAAAGGTGATGGGAATGATGCGACCCTGGGAGCCCACCACAGAGGGGAACTAAAGGCTTGGGAATAGCCACCTGGAATGTCAGGGGACTCAACAGCTACAATTTAGAGATTACAAGGGCATGCATAACTAAAAAGCACATGGATACAAATAGCGCTATTGCAGGAAATGCACCTTACGTAGGACAGGCAAGCAACGATAGCAAGGAAATGGGGAGCGACATTCTATATGGCTCAACATTCTCAGCATATGCAAGAGGGGTACTGGTCTGTATAGCCCCCACAGTTCCCTTGGTGATGCAAGAATTAAAAATAGATGCCGAAGGAAGGATGATAGTGGTGCACGGCTTACTGGAAATCCGAGAAATATGGTTAATAAATACATATGCCCCGAACCATAACGTGACTTTATTCTTGAAGTCTGTATACCCCAGACTGACCACATACAGAGTTGCAACCTGGGTGTGGGGAGGATACTTTAATTGTACTCTTAACCCCAGACTAGATAGGTCAGAGGAGAAGCACAAGAAACCAGCGCCGGCGGCCAAAATATTGGGTGCCCTCCTGAGCGACTTATAGCTAATAGACGTTTGGAGAGAGAACCATGGGGAGACAAGGGGATACTCACACTACTCAGCACCACATGGAACACACACCAGAATAGACTATATTTTTAGAGGAATTGAAACCCTGGGTGAGCATGGGGGTACTGCATACAAGGCCAGGGTTCTCTTAGATCACGCTCCATTGATAGCACATTGGCAGGCAGACACCAGTTGCGCCCTGATACCAACTTGGAGACTGAGGGCTGCAGCCCTGCACTACGAAGTCTTCAAAAACCACCTGGAAGACACAATAACAGAATACTTTGACACCAACATGGATAGTGTGGCAAAAACTGGGACACTATGGGAAGCCTTCAAGGTGGTCATGAGAGGTGCATCAATAGGGAAAATGGGTAACCTGAGGGATGATATACAGAGGACCGTGGAAAGCATGGCGAGATATTTAGCACAGGAAGAAAATGCACTTGCAGGAAGCAATGTGGGTGAGGCTAGACTGATACCAAAAATGCATAGCAGAGTAGGAAAGATTAGGGAGATTGTAATACACAAAATACACCCAGAAACTGCACACAGAAGGAGACAAAACAGCAAGATTGCTAGCATGGCTATGCAGGCACGAGGAACCCAGGGACACAATCAACAGTATCGCACATGAAGACGGGACAGTGGTTAGAACAGAAAGGGAAATCAATAGCGTACTTGCCAGATTCTGCCTCATCCCTATACTCGAGGGACGGTGATGTGGGTGACACCGATATCGATGATGCCCTGCACCAGATAGACCTGTCAAGGTTAGAAAGGGAGCAAGCAGCCGCACTGGATGCGCCACTGACACTGACACTGGACAAAATCAAAGCAGTGATAGCAGACCTCCCGACTGCCAAAACACCGGGACCGGATGGTTTCCCCAGTGAATTTTACAAGACCTACGCAGACGCATTAGGGCCTAGATTATTAGAAGTTTACATTGAAGCATACGAGATAGGTACACTGCCCAGCAGTCTCAGGGACTCCACAATTGTACCTATACTCAAGCCAGGGAAGACCCCACAAGACTGTGGATCCTACAGGCTGTTCTCCATGATGAATTAGGACAGCAAAATATTGGCAGCTGTACTGGCAAATAGGCTTAGGTCAGTTATAGGTAGCTTGATCCACATGGACCAGACTGGGTATGTCCCATCGTGCTGCTCCTCGTGGAATCTACGGAGATTACACCACATAATATACAGCAGAAAGTACTGGGAGAAAGACTACGCAGTAGCCTCTCTCTATGCAGTTAAAGGCTTTGACTCGGTCCGGTGGGGACTGGCTCATGAAGGCCCTGGAGCAGCTCGCGGTCAGCGACGCCTACATGAGGTGGGTGAGGCTGATGTATACAGCGCCTAAAGTGAGGGTGAGAACAGGGAAACAAATATCAGGGGCATGGGAGGTACAGAAGGGCACCAAACAGGGCTGCCCACTGTCGCTAATGCTATATATCCTGGCTCTGGAGCCATTGGTGGCTTTCCTTAGAACAGAGCACGCGGATGCAGGGATAGAACTGGATAGAATGGTACACCTGATCTCCCTATATGCAGATCACTTGCTACTGTATGTCAACCACCCGGAGGATAATCTACTGCATCTGCTAGATGTCATATACCAGTTTCGTAAGCTCTTAGGAATTAGAGTAAACAGAGAAAAATCTAGCCTATTCCCGCTGGAGGGTTTGAGGGAGCTAACCAAGGTACAGCTGCCGAACTTGGGGCTGAACTGGGCGGATGAGTCCTTTCAATCCCTTGAAATAAACGTGTCGCATGCCCCATCTCTACACACATAGATAACATGCAGAGGGCCCTGGAGAGAGTGGAAAACTCCATGAAATTCTGGAAGAGCCTACCCTCATGAGTACCGGGTAGAGCAGCATTATTAAAGATGGTGGCACTCCCGTGCCTCCTGTACCACTTCACCAATGTACCCTTTGACATACCTACAAGATTTTTCAGACGGCTGGACAGGATGGCGAGAGAATTCCTGTGGGGGAGGAGGGAGGCACAGAATGGCCCTTAGCACACTGCAGGGGGACTACGGTGGGGGTGGGAGGAGAGTGCCCAACTTTGAATTATACTACCTAGCTGGACAGCTGCAGTTTGTGTAAAAATGGCTTGGGGACGAAGCCATGCTAGACACCCTGCTCATGCAGCCCATGCTGAAACATTATTACCTGAAAGAGGTGCCCTGGGTGCAAAACATTAAGCTACCAAGACCCTCTGGGTTATTGAAACTCGGCATAGACTTGTGGAAAAGGGCCATGAGACTTGTGGGCACTTCTGCAAAAATATAGCCATAGTGGGGCTCAAAGGGGAAGGAGAGCAAATATATCATCACAGTGGGTGACCTATTGAGGGAAAACGAGCTGCTGGAATTTGTGACCCTGGTCAGCGAATATGGCCTAAATGAGGGACAATTATTGATGCACTTATGAGTGGTAGGTAGGATGGACAAAAGATGGCCGGGAGCAAGAGGCAAAGTAGACTTCAGCAACCCACTTGACACACTGCATGACATATCAGAAGGGGGACACATGGTATCCACATTATATGACCTATTACTAGGAGAGTTAGACACATTGAAACTGGTGGTGCGCAGTAAGTGGGAGCGAGACATTGGTAAAACTTTCACAGACACTGAAAGGCGGAGGACACTGATGTAGACCAAAAGAGTCTCTAGAATTGCTAGATTTAAACATACTCAAACATATGCAACACACAGGGCATACCTCACCCCACACAAGATGTCGCGCAGCTACAGGAATAAAGATGAAGTTTGCCCAAGATCAGTGGTCGAAGTGGGCGGGAGCGGTCGGGAGCGGTGCTCCTCTACTTCTTTTAATTAAGGGTTACAGTTCCTATACTTTTATTTTAAAAAGAAACCGTTCCAGAATGCTTTCATTTTAAAATAAAAGTATAGGAAGAAGTTGAAACTTGCACATTCAGTGCACTGCGCGTTTCCCTAAACAGCAGGAGCATGTGTTTTGGTGTTTGTATTGTGTGTGGGAAGGGAATGGTGATGGGGTTTGTGGGGATAGGTGCAGGCCAGTAGGGAACATAGTTCCACTACTTCTTTTCGTACACTTTGACCACTGCCCAAGATGCACCCAGGATGATACGGATATGATGCACATGTTCTGGACATGCCCAGTGATTGCAGGCATTTGGGAAATGGTCACATACAAGGTACAAAGAGGGGGCATCGAGATGCAAGCATGGACCCCAGAGTTCTGCTTGCTGGGGCTGTTCCCAAGGAAGGTGAAGCAGGTCGCCCACCTCTCAAATATTAAAGACTTGCTTTGTGTATTAGCAAAGAGAAGGATAGGGATGGCCTGGAAATCAACTGGGGGCCCCAGCATAGAGGCTTGGTGGGCAGACTTGAAACGTTGGTCACTGGCTGAGACTGGGTTGTGGCATAGGGCACTGCAGAATGGAGCATATGAGGGAATGGACGGGTTGTAAGCCTGGAAAACACTTCATAATGTTACTGAAAGCAACTCTACACACGAAACACTTCAAGTCTGTGGCCAAGACCTTACCATGAACAGGGAGGCTGACAAGAGACTGGACTAATAGTAATGATGGAATATAGCATCCGCCAAGAAATATATGTAGCAAAACACATGTCCCAAAGCAGAATGTTGATGCTCTTTTGTATGTTTGTTGAACACTCAAATAAGAACTTTAAAAAAAACTGTCAATACCCCCTATGAACATAATATCTAACAGAAGCAAAAAGCTGGTTAGATCATCGGCCCATTATCAGTGTTCAGCATCTTTTAGGAGAAGCAAAAAGCTTGTTTATGTTGAAAGCAAGACCCATACAGATTGCATAATCTTTTCCCGTAGCTTCAACAAGCTTTCTAATTGCCCTGCCGCTACAGGCCTCTCAGGAAGTGCTGTAGTTCCTTGTAGTTATTTCAATAATTGCTATTCTAGTTATGTCTACTATAACTGAAGCATTTGGAACCCTTCCCAGAAAGTAAATGTATCCCGGAAACATTGTTCACACGATTTACTCACAGTGTTCCATCACAAATACAAGAACTGGTGAGAAGTCCGGAAACCCAAACCAAATGTTATTTTCTGCACTTAACTGTGCATTCACTAATTACCTAAATATATCAAATGCATTACACTAGGTGCCCATATTAAAGACTACATGGCTGGGGATTACGCCCAGACATCATACCCTAAGCATTATTAAAACTAAAAATACATAACACTCCCACCCCCATGAGTCATAAAACAAGCCATGGACGCAACTTAGAAACACTTGTGTACGGGCATGTTATGAATGACTTATCATATCATATAATATCTTAGGAGTCACAGAAATAAGAGTGAAGGGACAATAGAACATGAAGAACATCACATACTACTGAGTCGTTAACATATTTTCACTCAGAATCTTCAGTGGTTACTAAATATTAAAGCATAAACATATATCTTCTTGAGAAGAGCCAGCTGCTGGTCAGTGGACAACTTCCAGTCACTGATGTATGCCTATAGATAAATCAGAGGTGGGTGGATGTTCATCACACAATGGGCCTCATTACGACTTCGGCGGTAGCCATTCCGGTATTGGCGACATGGCTGCCGCCGAAATCGGGTCTGGGTCCGGGTTCCCAGAATGGGGCATTACCAGGCCATTCCGAGTTTGGAGGGCCTGGTAATTCCTCCCTCCAGGAACCCGGGCCCGGACCTTCCCCATTCCCATCTGAGCCCCCATAGGGCTCGATGGGAATTGGAGAGGGTGCAAACAACGGGCTGATTACGAGCGGCCATTGTTTGCTCCCTCTTCCCCTCACGGGACCCAGTAAGGACGCCTGTTTTGACCAGGCGTTACTTACCGGGTCCCGCGAGGGGAGCTTGTAATGAGGCAGAATGGGTTTAACGGGTCCGCCTCACTCGTAATGAGGCCCAATAAGTTCCAAACAGTTCTCATCTGTCAGTCAGGATACAGCTTTGGTGCATTTAACAAGATCTCTGTTACTTGTTACAACAAAATAAAAAGATGATCAGGATCAGTATGAACCCAGCTGCGACAATGTAGAACACAGGTGTAATCTCTGAGCCTATGCTTCCAAAAACATCCAGTATGCTTTTCAATGGGTTAAAAGGAAAGACGTCAACACATTTTGGAAGTTAGTGATTGATGGGTATGCTGAACCAGAGGGAACCTTTGGGGTGGGGGTTGGCATCCCTCCAGATGACTGGGTGAAGCATTGACAAAGTATTTTTTATCAAGCAGGGTTAGTTGATGTTGAAAGGACAAGCCTGCATGGGGGTGAGGCTTCAGCTTTCTCCCGGGGGGAAGTTGCCCTTTCCATTAAAACTTTGGGCCTCATTACGAGGTTGGAGGTAGCCATGGTGCTATTAGCACCATGGCTACCTCCTTACCACATTCCGGGTCCGGGTTCCCGAAATAGGGACTTACCGGGTCATTCTAACCTTGGAGGACCTGGTAAGTCCCCATTCCGGGAACCATTCCCCATTCCCATTCAAGCCCCCATAGGGCTCAATGGGAATGGGGATGGAGCTAATAACGGTACCGCAATTTGCGGTACCGTTATTAGCTCTGAAGTCCCTTAACGGGTCCCTTTCATAACGCCTTGTAAAACCAGGCGTTAAGGAAGGGACCCGCTAAGGGACCTCCGAATCTCGGAATAGGGTGGTAAGGGATTACCGACACTGGTGTCCTTACCGGTGCCGGTAATCCCTTACCACCTACCTCGTAATAAGGCCCTTTGTCTTTGGGGAAAGCAGCAGACCCATATGGCTTTGGTTCTGATGTATATGATTGGTTTGGTGAATGGTGGACTCCTTTACTTACAAGGCTATTTAATGCAATGTCAATTGAGGGAGTTGCGCCCAAATCCTGGACAGGGAGCCTAATCATCCCAATCTTCTAAGAACGCTGCACTACAAATTCAACTGGCTACCATCCCATATCTTTTTTGGACATGGCCAATAAACCATTTAGTACATTTTTGATGCAGAGCCTAGGAGAATGGGCGCAGGGTAAAAATATATTGACTCCCTCTCAAGCAAGGTTTAGGAAAGGTTTTTCCACTCTTGATCATTGTTTTATCCTGAACGTTTTAGTCATGAAATACAGTGGCGTCGCTCGGGGAGGGGCTGGGGGGGCAGGGCCCCCCTGTGAAACCCTGTGCCCCCCTTACCCCCCCTACCTAAGACGAGCAGTGACCATGTTCTCCCCCTACTTTTGTCAGTGCCCACCTACTTTTGTCTTTGGTCCCCTCTGTGCCCCCCCTAAATTTGATTCCTGGTGACACCACTGATGAAGTACTGTAAGATTGGAGGGGGCAAGTTATATGTAGCCTTTTTAGACTTGGGAAAAGCTTTTAATTCCATATATAGGAACATTCTCTGGAAGAAATTGCAAACAGTTGGGGTTCCAAGTCCTTTGCTGAAGCTGATTCAATTGTGTCATCTGTTATCATTATACTAACCCAGCAGTATATTGTTGTCACGCCCCCTGTCACGTCCCCTTCCATGCCCCCTGTCCTGTCTTCCCCAAGGCATACCTCTCCCAGACACACATTTCATACTGTTCCTCCTCGCAGTAGGCAAGTTACACATAACACGTACCCATCACGCTGGAGGACCAGTATGCTGCACTCGCAGGGTAGGAACCCTTGGCAACTATGAATGCGCTGATGGTTGCCGTGGCGTTTCCGGGGTCACGTGACGTGGCATGCCCACATGCGGCCTGCCGTAACGATGCGGCCTCGCCTGCACTACGTGGTTCCCTAGCAAACCCTTAAAACGAACGTCCTGATGGCGTTTGTCGATTCTCACCTGTGTGCTTTACTGGCGAGTGGCGGTTTGGATCTTTGCTTCTTGGACTAACGGACACTTGCTCACGCTTCCTGGATTTCTCTCCCCTTTTCCACTGGCTACGGCTTATCAAGTCTTCCGGATTACCTGACCTCGGACTGCTGTCACGGACTGCCTCTGTCTGCTCCTTTTGTACTTCGTTGTTACTCGCTTATACGGAATACGGACAACGGCAACGCTTACGGATTTGAGGACACTTTCCCCCTTACCACATAGTATCCTGGATTGTCTACAACACGTGTAAGCTGTTTTGCGGACTTCTTGATATCCCCGGTTTCTTCCTGGGATAATCACAGCCACTCCACAGAACCAAGTACAACTGGTGACACGCTGAGAGTGTATAGGAGGTGGTTAACTTCCGGCTCCCTCCTACATCCACACACTCATACAGGGGGAACTGGGCCAACACCACACAGAGGGAACAACACAATCTACCCTCAGGTATACACTTTCCACGGAGGCCATTGGTAGGTGTTGTTTTCTTTTTCCATCTTACTGTATATCCCACTCTTGTTGTTACCTGTCTGACCCAGTACATCACCTGTTTTCCTTTCCAGCCACGTGGAGCTCTGGAGTTCCTGTTCCAGTCACCTGTGGCCCCAATAACCGGTCAGCAAGTTAATTTTACCTTTCTGACTGGTGCTTGGGGACAGAGGTATTCCTAGTCTGCGCAGATCTCAAATCTTGACAGACTGAGAAGCCATTACTCCGCCAGACTATGGATGCCGCTGGAGATGACCCTGTGGCTGCTCTGGTTCAGGCCATCATGGTCTTGCGCGCTGACATGGCGGCCGCTATGGCCATCATACATCAGCGGCTAGATACTATCCAAAGTGAACGCCAGGCCCTACCTGCAGACCCCGAGTTCGGGGATCCCCCAGTCCAGCCTGATCCCCCCATTGCCAACCCCTCACAGCGACCAGTCTATGTGCCTACCCCATTCCCGTTGGCAGCTCCCAAGAAATTTCAGGGAGACCGCTGTAAATTCCATACTTTTCTGAACCAGTATAAGCTTCATTTCCTCTGTCGTCCCCACGCCTTTGCTAATTCAACCAACAAGGCAGCTTTCACTCTCTCTCATTTAGGTGGAATTGCTGTGTCTTGGGCCAATCCGCTCTTAGAGGACAATAGTCCTGTGCTATATGACTTTGATCTCTTGGTGACAGAGATGACTAGAGTGTTTGACACCCCGCACAAGGCCCAGGCTCGGGACCTAGAACTACTCGATTTAACTCAGAGCAAGTCCTCTCTGGTGGAATATATTACTCGTTTCAATCAATTGGTGATTGAAACTGCTTGGCCTGACATCAAAAAGGCGGTCGTGTTCTACCGGGGTCTGAGTAACTTTATGAAGGATGCTCTTGCTGTGGTACCTTCTCTTCCTGCCCAGTATCCTGATCTGATAGACCTGGCTCTCCAAGTAGATGCCCGACGAGCTAACGCAAATCCGAATCAGGAAAGGGATTTGGCTTCCCATTAACTCCTAGACTACCACATGCTGAAACCATGGGGGAACCCATGCAGATTGGGGGAGTTCGCAGTCCAATATCACCCACAGAAAGAGAACGATGAAGGGCAGTCAACGCCTGTTTCTACTGTGGCCATTTTGTAAAAGAATGCCCTCGACGTCCCAAAACCAAACCTGTGAGTTTTCAGAAAGCTCGCCCTTAGACCAGGGGGCAAGGGCAAGCCCAATTCCGATCCCTCATGCACCCCCTCCCAGCCTCACCAAGCCTATGGCAGTTCAGACATTCCTTTGTCTCCCTGAAGGAATAAGACACTGTGTTCAATTGGTAATTGATATGATATGGCATTTGTAACGCGCCTATACACAAGTGTTTCAAGGGCCACAGGGAACTATATAGACATCTCCCTGGCTGCTACACTTAATTTACCTCTACAGAACAAGAGGTTTCCTGAGCCTGTGCAGTCAGTAGATGGTTCATCTCTCCTATCTGGGCCCAATCAGCAGCAAACCACGCAACTCACCTTGACCATGTTTGACACACATACTGAATCCATTTCCTCTGATCCAATCACCATGCCACAATTTGGCCTTATTTTAGGCATTCCTTGGCTCCTTGTGCACAACCCTGTCATTGATTGGACTGTTTTCTTTGAATCTCCTTTTTTGCCAGAATCATTGTCATAGTCCCTCAGCGGGGTTCCTTTCGCCCTCCCAAGTGTTAGGTGGCCTTGAGCATATGCCGCTTGACGACTATCAGGTCATGGATTTCGGAACCACCAGGCCATGTCGTCGGAGCAGTCGCCTCCAGTATCCCCACAGAATACAACAATTTTGGCAACGTCTTTGACAAAGGGAAGGCAGAACACCTCCCGCCACATCGCCCTTACGATTGTCCTATTGACCTAGTCCCTGGGGCAGCCATTCCTTGTGGACACGTTTATTCCTTGTCACCCACTGAAGACCAGGTATTGTCTCCCTGCAGGCACACAAGACACCCATGACCACATTGAAGGCAGCAGCACATCCTTCTCACCTGCCCTAGGAAGGGGCAGAAAGGGACCAAAACATGCTGCACCCCGGATGAAACGTGCCCAGAAGACTCCCAAAAGGCATGGGACCATGATGCTGCACCCCCTGACACAGCAGCACCTGAGTCTGCCACTTCTGGCTCAACCTCTGCAGCTGCCCCTGTTAGGCAGATGTCCCCAGATTCATACCCCCTACCCAACATCTCACCCATGCACTCTATGGCCTCGCCCTTGTCACCTTAGAACCGTCCCAAGGACGCAGATACCGCACCTGAGGATGACAAGGTACAAGCAGGTCAGGCATCTAGCATCAAAGAAAGGCACCCCAACTGTCTTCCAGGCCAGTGCAGCAACACACTCTAAATGCCATTGAGAGGCTCGCCCAGATAGAGCAGCGCCAGGAGAACATGCAGCAGATAGCTCAGGAGCAAAACGAACACTTACAGGCAATGGGAGCTGCAGTTCTGGGTACCTCCATGTGGGTGGCCAATGCCCTGGACCGTCTGTGTTTTGGCGTGAGGCAGCCGCCACTACCAGCAACACCATAATAAGAGCACAACGGTACAGGAGTTGGCTCAGCATATGTCTGCTATGCATGAGACCATGTATAGGGCCATCACACTCACAATCTAGCACCTCCGGGCAGTGAACCTACCAGTTCCGTGTCAGCAACTCCAACTGTGGAATCTGTGACAAGCACGCCACCAAAGTGCTCACCACACTGCACCAGTCATGCAACAACGCCAATAAGGAATGGAGACAAGAGGAGGAGGTAGTGTACACATTGATGGGACAGAGTGGATATTATGCGGGTGTGAGGAGAGTGATGTGTCGGGGATGAGGGTGTGGGGAGGGTCATGTGATAGGGATGAGGGTTTGGGGAGGGTCATAGTGTTGGGGATGAGGGTATGGGGAGGTGTAGTGAACTGCCGCACCTTGGGTTTGAGAGAGGATTAGGTGTTGAAGAGATATGGCTCCTAAAAGCCAGAGCGATCACAATAAACCTAGTGCTAAGGCTACCAGAGAGGCCCAACCAAGGAGAAAAACCTTGAATGGTAGTCTCTGCAGGTTCTGGTGAAGACAGCTGAGCAGGACGACAGGAAACAGGAGGAAAGCCCGCAGGACATCAGGAAGCCAGAGACGAGCTGGAAGGACCAGAGAGACAGAAAGCAGATCAGAGCAGAATGATGGAAGGGCAGAGTAACGGAGGACAAGGCAGGAAAAGTGTCAGCAAAGCAAGGGAAAACAGGAGAGTAACGAGAGGGAACGGGTAACACGCACCGGATACAACAAAGTTGCGATGCACAGCTCAGTTGTTTTCCCGTTGCTTTATTGTGAATGAATGGACTCCTCCCCCAGAGGTATTGCGTAGGATGTCGTACACGGCAGTCATCCTGTGGTTGTCAGCTTTCGTAGTGTGGTTGGCACGCATGCTAATGATGTTTCCATCTGTTCCAGAGAGACAGAGAATGAGAATGCAATCTAACAGGAGTGAGATGTGAGACTCCATATCTGTCTCCCCAAAACCCTTGTTTCCTCTTTCAGTTTTATCAGAGGACTTAACTTCATGGGGTTTAGGAAACATAGCTTTCCTTGGACTATTCTTTCTCCCGCCTTCACCAGATATGCCTATTTGGCATCAAAATGTTTGTGTTTCCTCTACAGTCAGGGTCTATAATGCCTGCTAACACACACAGGCTGAACTTGACTTAGTCTTAGTCTAATGTAGGTTCCAGGAGAGGAAATTGTCAGGCTCCAAGCTTCCAGGCGCAGGAGTGGTATGAACCAACCACCTCGACTGCTGTTTTGGCGCCTGTAAGTCTGAGCTTACATAGACCTCCACAACCCAGCAGGGAAAGAGGGTTAGGGAAAACATTGGTTGGCTAGGTACAGGTATGGAGGGTAACCGGAAGGAGGATTAGGAAGAGGTCATGGATGGGTTGGGGGAACATAGAATAAAACAATGGTCATAACTTCCTGCATACCCATACACCCACATGTATACAATGTCTGCATTTCTTCACAAGCATAAAACACTGGCTAAACCAGTTGGGCACTTAGCTCTGGTTGTGAGTGCTGGCCTCCTGTCAGCGCACTCCAGGTCCGGTAATAGGAGTAGTTCAAATGTTGCAAATAGAGCTTAAATTAGAGGTTGTACTTTTGCTGCACGTGGCACACATGTGCTCATGCAGGGTTAACTGTCTAGAGTGAGCATTCATGCAAACGTGGGTTGCCTAAGCCTTTTTGCATGCAGGCGTGGGTAGACATACAGCAGTCTAAAAGGGTGCCGCACGTGGCTCT